>NC_092133.1:130834144-131536644 GCF_043159975.1 Macaca nemestrina
TAAGAAGCAGAAAGAATAGAAAGCTTTCCCCAAACTTTTTTGTCCTGAGAATCTCTTTTTCCTAACATTCCAAAGGCCACTGTGATCCACAAAGCCCAGGCTGGAGACAGCCACCTGGAGATGTCAAGGAAGCTCCAGCTGCAGCTGCCAGTCCCCAGCTCCGTGGAGACTCACCTACCAGTTTAATGGGGACATTCCAAACCCATGGGCTTCAAATTTGGCTACCCCCATCTTCAGGGTCACAAGAGGACTTTCTAAGGCGACACAGGTACATGGTTTTTGTTCTTTTTAAGTTCTAGGTCCACAATTTCCATGCACTCTTTCCTATAATTGTTCTGGTGAGAACTGAATGGCGATGAGCCATTGCTGCTGAATGGAGCCTCTCCGTTCTGTCTCCTCTTTCGTAACAGCTGCTTCATAAATGCAAGACATCCCTCACTGTCTCTCATCTTACTAGGGTGCATTGCCCCAGGGTGGACAGATATCTGGGTTGCCAGACAAATTGCTGGGTTGGCTTCTTTTTTTTTTTTAAGAAAGTGAATGATTCTATTGACTAAGTAATAAATCTTTTTGCAGATGAGATGATTTCTAATTCTTGGCTTTCATGAAATTTGAGAGAAGACCTAATTGAGTTGTCAGAATTAGATCATTACATATTTTTGATGATAGATCACTGTATCTGAAGGAGCTTGAGTAATAATTGATATTGCTGTGATAAAATTGCTTCCATTCTTGTCTACTTCTTCTTCTTCTTCTTTTTTTTTTTGAGACGGAGTTTCACTCTTGTTGCTCAGGTTGGAGTGCGATGGTCCGGTCTCAGCTCACTGCAACCTCCACCTCCCGGGTTCAAGCAATTCTTCTGCCTCACCCTCCTGAGTAGCTGGGATTACAGGCATGTGCCACCACGCCTGGCTAATTTTTTTGTATTTTTAGTAGAGATGGGGTTTCACCATGTTGGCCAGGCTGGTCTCGAACTCCTGACGTCAGGTGATCCACCCACCTCGGCCTCCTGAAGTGCTGGGATTACAGGTGTGAGCCACCACACCTGGTCTTTTTTTTTTTTTTTTTTTTCTTTTTTTGAGACAGGTTCTTGCTCTGGTTGCCCAGGCTGGAATGCAGTGACGCGATCACGGCTCACTGAAGCCTCAAACTCCTGGGCTCAAGGGATCCTCCCAACTCAGCCTCCCTGGCAACTGGTACTACAGGTGTGAGTCAGCATGCCCAGCTAATGTTTTTATTTGTTGTAGAGATGAGGTCTCACTATGTTGCCTAAGCTGGTCTCTAACTCCTGGGCTCAAGCAATCCTCCTGCCTTGGCCTCCCAAGGTGCTGGGATTACAGGAATGAGCAACCATGCCCAGCTTATGCACTTCTTTTTTTTATTTTGTTTTGTTTTGTTTTAGAGATGGAGTCTCACTCCATCACCCAGGCTGGAGTCCAGTGGCACAATCTCAGCTTACTGCAACCTCTGCCTCCTGGGGTTCAAGTGATTCTCCTGCTTCAGCCTCCTGAGTATCTGGGATTGCAGGTGCATGCCACCACACCCGGCTAATTTTTGTGTTTTTAGTAGAGATGGGGTTTCACCATCTTGGCCTGGCTGGTCTTGAACTCTTGACCTCATGATCCCCCTGCCTTGGCCTTCCAAATTGTTGGGATTACAGGCGTGAGCCACTGCTCCTGGCTGCTTATGTGCTTCTTTATATGAGAAAAATTTTATAGTGCTTACAATAGCAGTAGCAACAATAATTGTGAAATGAGAAAAATGTTGATGAGGACCTTGCCTATTTTAGTAAGAAGTGGAATGAAGAATAGTTTTCCCAATAAAATTCTAATTGTTATGTTATATATATATTTCGTTTGTTTGTTTGTTTGTTTTTGAGGCAGAGAACAAAAAATGGGTGGAGATCTTTATGTCTTTATCCTTGTGTCTTTTTTATTTTTATTTTTATTTTTATTTTTTTATTATACTTTAAGTTCTAGGGTACATGTGCACAACATGCAGGTTTGTTATATATGTATACATGTGCCATGTTGGTGTGCTGCACCCATTAACTCATCATTTACATTAGGTGTATCTCCTAATGCTATCCCTCCCCCTACCCCTCCCCACAATGGGACCCGGTGTGTGATGATCCCCTTCCTGTGTCCAAGTGATCTCATTGTTTAATTCCCACCTATGAGTGAGAACATGCGGTGTTTGATTTTCTGTTCTTGAGATAGTTTGCTGAGAATGATGGTTTCCAGCTGCATCCATGTCCCTACAAAGGATATGAACTCATCCTTTTTTATGGCTGCATAGTATTCCATGGTGTATATGTGCCACATTTTCTTAATCCAGTCTGTCACTGATGGACATTTGGGTTGATTCCAAGTCTTTGCTATTGTGAATAGTGCCGCAATAAACATACGTGTGCATGTGTCTTTATAGTAGCATGACTTATAATCCTTTGGGTATATCCGCAGTAATGGGATGACTGGGTCAAATGGTATTTCTAGTTCTACATCCTTGAGGAATCGCCACAGTGTTTTCCACAATGGTTGAACTAGTTTACAGTCCCACCAACAGTGTAAAAGTGTTCCTATTTCTCCACATCCTCTCCAGCACCTGTTGTTTCCTGATTTTTCAATGATTGCCATTCTAACTGGTGTGAGATGGTATCTCATTGTGGTTTTGATTTGCATTTCTCTGATGGCGAGTGATGATGAGCATTTTTTCATGTGTCTGTTGGCTGTATGAATGTCTTCTTTTGAGAAGTGTCTGTTCATATCTTTTGCCCACTTTTTGATGGGGTTGTTTGTTTTTTTCTTGTAAATTTGTTTGAGTTCTTTGTAGGTTCTGGATATTACCCTTTGTCAGATAAGTAGATTGCAAAAATTTTCTCCCATTCCGTAGGCTGCCTGTTCACTCTGACAGTAGTTTCTTTTGCTGTGCAGAAGCTCTTTAGTTTAATTAGAACCCATTTGTCAATTTTGGTTTTTGTTGCCGTTGCTTTTGGTGTTTTAGATATGCCTATGTCCTGAATAGTATTACCTAGGTTTTCTTCTAGGGTTTTTATGGTTTTAGGTCTAACATTTAAGTCTCTAATCCATCTTGAATTAATTTTCGTATAAGGAGTAAGGAAAGGATCCAGTTTCAGCTTTCTACTTATGGCTAGTCGCTTTTCCCAGCACCATTTATTAAATAGGGAATCCTTTCCCCATTTCTTGTTTCTGTCAGGTTTGTCAAAGATCAGATGGCTGTAGATGTGTGGTATTATTTCTGAGGGCTCTGTTCTGTTCCATTGGTCTATATCTCTGTTTTGGTACCAGCACCATGCTGTTTTGGTTACTGTAGCCTTGTAGTATAGTTTGAAGTCAGGTAGCGTGATGCCTCCAGGTTTGTTCTTTTTGCTTAGGATTGTCTTGGCAATGCAGGCTCTTTTTTTGTTCCATATGAACTTTAAAGTAGTTTTTTTCCAATTCTGTGAAGAAAGTCATTGGTAACTTGAAGGGGAGGGCATTGAATCTATAAATTCCCTTGGGCAGTATGGCCATTTTCACAATATTGATTCTTCCTATCCATGAGCATGGAATGTTCTTCCATTTGTGTCCTCTTTTATTTCGTTGAGCAGTGGTTTGTAGTTCTCCTTGAAGAGGTCCTTCACATCCCTTGTAAGTTGGATTCCCAGATATTTTATTCTCTTTGAAGCAATTGTGAATGTGAGTTCACTCATGATTTGGCTCTGTTTGTCTGTTACTGGTGTACAAGAATGCTTGTGATTTTTGCACATTGATTTTTATCCTGAGACTTTACTGAAGTTGCTTATCAGCTTAAGGAGATTTTGTGCTGAGACAATGGGGTTTTCTAAATATACAATCATGTCATCTGCAAACAGGGACAATTTGACTTCTTATTTTCCTAACTGAATACCCTTTATTTCTTTCTCTTGCCTGATTTCCCTGGGCAGAACTTCCAACACTATGTTGAATAGGAGTGGTGAGAGAGGGCATCCCTGTCTCGTGCCAGTTTTCAAAGGGAATGCTTCCAGTTTTTGCCCATTCAGTATGATATTGGCTGTGGGTTTGTCATAAATGCTCTTATTATTTTGAGATCCGTTCTATCAATACCGAATTTATTCAGAGTTTTTAGCACGAAGGGCTGTTGAATTTTGTCAAAAGCCTTTTCTGCATCTATTGAGATTATCATGTGGTTTTCATCTTTGGTTCTGTTTTTATGCTGAATTACGTTTATTGATTTGCATATGTTGAACCAGCCTTGCATCCCAGGGATGAAGCCCACTTGATCATGGTGGATAAGCTTTTTGATGTGCTGCTGAATTTGGTTTGCCAGTATTTTATTGAGGATTTTTGCATCGATGTTCATCAGGGATATTGGTCTAAAATTCTCTTTTTTTGTTGTTGTATCTCTGTCAGGCTTTGGTATCAGCCTGATATTTTACAACATTTTACGATATTGGCCTTGTAAAATTAGTTAGGGAGGATTCCCTTTTTTTTCTTTTTTTTTTTTTTTTTTTTTTTTTGAGACGGAGTCTCGCTCTGTCGCCCAGCCCAGGCTGGAGTGCAGTGGCGCGATCTCGGCTCACTGCAAGCTCCGCCTCCCGGGTTCACGCCATTCTCCTGCCTCAGCCTCCCGAGTAGCTGGGACTACAGGCGCCCACAACTGCGCCCGGCTAATTTTTTGTATTTTTAGTAGAGATGGGGTTTCACCGTGGTCTCGATCTCCTGACCTTGTGATCCGCCCGCCTCGGCCTCCCAAAGTGCTGGGATTACAGGTGTGAGCCACCGCGCCCGGCCCCCTTTTTTTTCTATTGATTGGAATAGTTTCAGAAGGAATGGTACCAGCTCCTCCTTACACCTCTGGTGGAATTTGGCTGTGAATCCGTCTGGTCCTGGACTTTTTTTGGTTGGTAGGCTATTAATTATTGCCTCAATTTCAGAGCCTGCTATTGGTCTATTCAGGGATTCAACTTCTTCCTGGTTTAGTCTTGGGAGAGTGTAAGTGTCCAGGAAATTATCCATTTCTTCTAAGTTTTCTAGTTTATTTGTGTAGAGGTGTTTATAGTATTCTCTGATGGTAGTTTGTATTTCTGTGGGGTTGGTGGTGATATCCCCTTTATCATTTTTTATTGCATCTATTTGATTCTTCTCTCTTCTCTTCTTTATTAGTCTTGCTAGTGGTCTATCAATTTTGTTGATCTTTTCAAAAAACCAGCTCCTGGATTAATTCATTTTTTGGAGGGTTTTTTGTGTCTCTATCTCCTTCAGTTCTGCTCTGATCTTAGTTGTTTCTTGCCTTCTGCTAGCTTTTGAATGTGTTTGCTCTTGCTTCTCTAGTTCTTTTAATTGCGATGCTAGGGTGTCAATTTTAGATCTTTCCTGCATTCTCTTGTGGGCATTTAGTGCTGTAAATTTCCCTCTACACACTCCTTTAAATGTGTCCCAGAGATTCTGGTATGTTGTATCTGTGTTCTTATTGGTTTCAAAGAACATCTTTATTTCTGCCTTCATTTCGTTATGTACCCAGTAGTCATTCAGGAGCAGGTTGTTCAGTTTCCATGTAGTTGAGCGGTTTTGATTGAGTTTCTTAGTCCTGAGTTCTAGTTTGATTGCACTGTGGTCTGAGAGACAGTTTGTTATAATTTCTGTTCTCTTATATTTGCTGAGAAGTGCTTTACTTCCAACTATGTGGTCAATTTTGGAATAAGTGCGATGTGGTGCTGAGAAGAATGTATATTCTGTTGATTTGGGGTGGAGAGTTCTGTAGATGTCTATTAGGTCCACTTGGTGCAGAGTTGAGTTCACTTCCTTGATATACTTGTTAACTTTCTGTCTCGTTGATCTGTCTAATGTTGACAGTGGGATGTTAAAGTCTCCCATTATTATTGTATGGGAGTCTAAGTCTCTTTGTAAGTGTCTAAGGACTTGTTTTAGGAATCTGGGTGCTCCTGTATTGGGTGCATATATATTTAGGATAGTTAGCTCTTCCTGATGAATTGATCCCTTTACCATTATGTAATGGCCTTCTTTGTCTCTTTTGATCTTTGATGGTTTAAAGTCTGTTTTATCAGAGACTAGGATTGCAACCCCTGCTTTTTTCTGTTTTCCATTTGCTTGGTAGATCTTCCTCCATCCCTTTATTTTGAGCCTATGTGTGTCTCTGCATGTGAGATGGGTCTCCTGAATACAGCAAACTGGTGGGTCTTGACTCTTTATCCAATATGCCAGTCTGTGTCTTTTAATGGGACCATTTAGTCCATTTACATTTAAGGTTAATATTGTTATGTGTGAACTTGATCCTGTCATTATGATATTAACTGGTTATTTTGCTCACTAGTTGATGCAGTTTCTTCCTAGCATCGATGGACTTTACATTTTGACATGTTTTTGCAATGGCTGGTACCTGTTGTTCCTTTCCATGTTTAATGCTCCTTCAGGATCTCTTGTAGGGCAGGCCTGGTGGTGACAAAATCTCTAAGCATTTGCTTGTCTGTGAAGGATTTTATTTCTCCTTCACTTATGAAACTTAGGTTGGCTGGATATGAAATTCTGGGTTGAAAATTCTTTTCTTTAAGAATGTTGAATATTGGCCCCCACTCTCTTCTGGCTTGGAGAGTTTCTGCCGAGAGATCTGCTGTTAGTCTTATGGGCTTCCCTTTGTGGGTAACCTGACCTTTCTCTCTGGCTGCCCTTAACAGTTTTTCCTTCATTTCAACTTTGGTGAATCTGACAATTATGTGTCTTGGAGTTGCTCTTCTCGAGGAGTATCTTTGTGGCGTTCTCTGTATTTCCTGAATTTGAATGTTGGCCAGCCTTGCTAGGTTGGCGAAGTTCTCCTGGATGATATCCAGCAGAGTGTTTTCCAACTTGGTTCCATTTTCCCCGTCACTTTCAGGCACACCAATCAGACATAGATTTGGTCTTTTCACATAGTCCCATATTTCTTGGAGGCTTTGTTCATTTGTTTTTACTCTTTTTTCTCTACACTTCTCTTCTCGCTTCATTTCATTCATTTGATCTTCAATCACTGATACTCTTTCTTCCAGTTGATCGAGTCAGTTACTGAAGCTTGTGCATTTGTCATGTAGTTTTTGTGTTATGGTTTTCATGTCTATCAGTTCTTTTAAGATCTTCTCTGCATTGATTATTCTAGTTATCTATTCATCCATTCTTTTTTCAAGGTTTTTAGTTTCTTTGCACTGGTTACGTAGTTCCTCCTTTAGCTCTGAGAAATTTGATCGACTGAAGCCTTCTTCTCACAACTCGTCAAAGTCATTCTCTGTCCAGCTTTGTTCCATTGCTGGCAATGAGCTGCGTTCCTTTGGAGGGAGAGATGCGCTCTGATTTTTTGAATTTCCAGTTTTTCTCCACTGCTTTTTCCCCACCTTTGTGGTTTTATCTGCCTTTGGTCTTTGATGATGGTGACATACTGGTGGGGTTTTGGTGTGGGTATCCTTTCTCTTTGTTAGTTTTCCTTCTAACAGTCAGGACCCTCAGCTGTAGGTCTGTTGGAGTTTGCTTGAGGTCCACTCCAGACCCTGTTTGCCTGGGTATCAGCAGCAGAGGCTGCAGAAGATAGAATATCGCTGAGTAGCGAGTGTTGCTGTCTGATTCTTGCTCTGAAAGCTTCGTCTCAGGGGTGTACCCCACCGTGTGAGGTGTGAGGTGTTGGTCTGCACCTAGTGGGGGATGTCTCCCAGTTAGGCTACTCAGGGGTCAGGGACCCACTTGAGCAGGCAGTCTGTCTGTTCTTAGATCTCAACCTCAGTGCTGAAAGATCCACTCCTCTCCTCAAAGCTGTCAGACAGGGGCATTTACCTCTATCGAGGTTTCTGCTGCTTTTTGTTTAGCTATGCCCTGTCCCCAGAGGAGAAGTCTACAGAGGCAGGCCGGCCTCCTTGAGCTGTGGTGGGCTTCACCCAATTCGAGCTTCCTGGTGGCTTTGTTTACCTACTTAAGCCTCAGCAATGGCGGGCACCCCTCTGCCAGCCTCGCTGCCACCTTGCAGTTAGATCTCAGACTGCTGTGCTAGCAATGCGGGAGGCTCTGTGGGCATGGGACCCTCTGGGCCAGGTGTGGGATATAATATCCTGGTGTGCCATTTGCTAAGACCCTTGGTAAAGCGCAATATTAGGATGGGAGTTATCCAATTTTCCAGGTGTTGTGTGTCTCACTTTCCTTTGGCTAGGAAAAGGAATTCCCTTCCCCCTTGTGCTTCCCAGGTGAGGCGATGCCTCACCCTGCTTCAGCTCTCGCTGGTCGGGCTGCACCTGCGGACCAGCGCCAACTGTCCGACATGACCCAGTGAGATGAACCCAGTACCTCAGTTGAAAATGCAGAAATCACCCGTCTTCTGTGTCACTCATGCTGGGAGCTGGAGGCTGGAGCTGTTCCTATTCGGCCATCTTGGGCATGCCCTCCCTATTTTTATTTTTATTTTCGAGACAAAGTCTCACTCTATCCCCCTGGCTGGAATGCAGTGCCGTGATCTCGGCTCACTGCAACCTCCACCTCCTGGGTTCAAGTGATTCTCCTGCCTCAGCCTCCCGAGTAGCTGGGACTACAGGCACACACCACCATGCCCAACTAAGTTCTGTATTTTTAGTAGAAGCAGGGTTTCACCATGTTGGCCAGGATGGTCTCAAACTCCTGACCTCAGATGATCCGCCCACCTCAGCCTCCCAAAGTAGCTGGGATTACAGGTGTGAGCCACCATGCCCAGCTTATCTTTGTGTCTTTGTCTTTATTTTCATCTTTTTGTCTCATGGACATAAGGATGGTAGTAATAGACACTAGGGCTCCTGGGTAGGGGAGAGGGAGAGGGATTAGGGTTGAAAAACTATTGGGTGCTATGCTTACTACCTGGATGACAGGATCACTTGTGTCCCAAACCTCAGCATCACACAAATATACCCATGTAACAAACCTGACATGTACCCCCTAAGCCTAAAATAAAAGTTGACATTATTTTTTACAAGTTTTCCTTTTAAATGTTCAATATTTGCAATTCACCAGAAGTTATATCCTTTCTATGCAAACTTATGAAGGAACATTTGAGATATTGACTTAAATAGGTATGAGAAGACATGGAGTTTTTCTTTTTCTTTTTCTTTTTTTGAGACGGAGTCTCGCTCTGTCGCCCAGGCTGGAGTGCAGTGGCACGATCTCAGCTCACCGCAAGCTCCACCTCCCAGGTCCACGCCATTCTCCTGCCTCAGCCTCCCAAGTAGCTGGGACCACAGGCGCCGCCACCACGCCCGGCTAATTTTTTGTATTTTTAGTAGAGACGGGGTTTCACCGTGTTAGCCAGGATGGTCTCGATCTCCTGACCTCGTGATCCACCCCCCATCGGCCTCCCAAAGTGCAGGGATTACAGGCGTGAGCCACCACGCCCGGCTGAGAAACCATGGAGTTTTCAGCCATAATTGTAGAAGGTAACCAAGCAAGAAGTCGAAGGTCTCTGCATCCAACAGCACATAAGAAGAATGTAAAAATAGGTATTCGGAGATGACATTTGACTTCAACCAGCATTTGAGCTATTCCCACATTTCTTTCATACCTGATAACCAACCTCATCGACTGGGCCATGGAACCGCCTTATGGAAACTGTCCTGTGGGGGTCTCCTGTCCCTCGTTCCCTGACTCATTCGTGCCTCAAATCCCAGAAAGCCTCAGAAAGTAGAAGGTGAAATGTTGGTCCTAGTTCCCAAGCCCTAGTCCATCCACCAACCATCTCAACAGTTAACCATGGTTTGCAGATCTGCAGTTTTCAAAGTGTTTTCCTCTCCTTCCACTCCTCACTGCTACCTGCTGTGACAGGTGAAGAAATTGGAGCTCGGAGGATTTCAGTGATTTCCCGGGGATGACACAGTAGGAAACGACATCGTTAATATTTGGATCCAAGCTATCGGTTTTCAAGCTCTGTGTTTCATCCACGACATCTCATTGTTTCTGGGGAGTCGTCTTTTAGACAGAGGCCAAAGCAACTGGGATCTCCTGAGTCTGGGAGCCCATTCGGCACTCTTAGGGAGATGGTGGTGGGTGGGTATCCCTGGTCTCTTCTGGGAGCTTCCATCAAGATTATCTGCCAGGGCAGGGCACGGTGGCTCACACCTGTAATCCCAGCACTTTGGGAGGTTGAGGCAGTTGGATCACTTGAGGTCAGGAGTTCGAGACCAGCCTGGCCAACATGGTGAAACCCTGTCTTTAAAAGAAATACAAAAATTAGCTGGGCATGGTGGCATGCCTCTGTAGTCCTAGCTACTTGGGAGACTGAGGCAGGAGAATTGCTTGAACCGGGAGGTGGAAGTTGCAGTGAGCCGAGATTGCACTATTGCACTTCAGCCTGGGTGACAGAGTGAGACTCTGGCTCAAAAAAAAAAAAAAAAAAAAAAATTATCTGCCAGACACTTGGAGTGAACTTGCACACAGCGAGGGGGAAAGCAACACATACAGACACTTAGTGTGGAACAAGATACCACAGTGTGGAGCCAAGACAAGTAGAAATAAACATTCACATAAAAATGTGCAGGATTGCCGTGAGTGGTGTTTTAGTCTGTATAGTTATACCAGAAATAAAAATTGGTCAGATGTCAAAATACTACTCATCTAGCTTTAGTTTTTATTTTTAATTGAAGACAAAAGGCTTTTAGAAACCAAGAGAAATACTAAATCTGTTTCAGCATACCTCAAAGGGCCCAGATGAATAGGTACTTCTGGCTGGCTAAGTTGAATTTACGCTTTGGGTGTTATTTTTGAGAACTTTCAAGGAGAATTTTTTTTTCTTAGTGCACTTACTAAAAAGGCTGCTAGACATACATATTGGAAAAGTAATTACCCAGTCTTTGGGGCTTAGTTTTTTTGGTTCCTCAGCGTGAGATGTAATCATTTGAGGCCGAGCCCTTGAGAACATTAAAAGTCAAATGAAATTTCTAAAAAACAAGAAAGATTCTCAAGGTCTTAAAGGAGTAAATCTATAGGTGAGATACACAATAAATAATTTGCATCCACTTAGTGCCTACAGGAAATAATTTACTAGACAGGATTCCAGCATTGTACATAATACAAGGTCATCCTCAAAGGCTACCTCAAAGTTTGGGTATGCAGGTGGCCAGGAGTTTAGTAACCTGGAATTTATCTTACCTGTCCTCATTGGTTGGCTCCAGCTGTTTACTTTGTGTGTGTGTGTGTGTGTGTGAGAGAGAGAGAGACAGAGTTTTGCTCTTGTTGCCCAGGCTGGAGTGTAGTAGCAGCTCACTGAAGTTTCAGTTCACTGAAACTTCCGCCTCCAGGGTTCAAGCAATTCTCCTGCCTCAGCCTGCTGGGTAGCTGGGATTACAAGCACGCGCCACCACGCCCAGCTCATTTTGTGTGTTTGGTAGAGATGGGGTTTTACCATGTTGGTCAGGCTGCTTTCGAACTCCTGACCTCAGGTGATCCACCTGCCTTGGCCTCCCAAAGTGCTGGGATTACAGGCGTGAGCCACCGCATCCCCAGCTGTTTACTTTTGCGGATGACTCACGTTGCTGGTGGTTCAACCTCCACTGACAGATAGGGCTCACTTCCTGTTGTCACAGCCTATCTTGGGCTGGCAAACATGTTAACGTAAGGGAACAGTGTCACAAATATTAAATTCTGCGTGGAATTTTCCCAAGCACAATCTGGGTATTGTCAAAAACTTGCAAATGGTACCCTGCATCCCAGTTCACTCTGTTCACCCCAGGTTCTGAGATGTCCCTCTCGTGCCCATCTTGCCTGGGACAGACAACCTGGACTTTCAAGTTAATGCCTTTGTGACTGGACTTTTAGTGCCAGAGAATCACTTGCCTGAAGTCATAATTCAAATTACAGTGAAATCAGACAGATATTCATAGACTATCAAGCTGGGAGGATGCCAGAGACCATTTACCAATGTCAGCGGTCACCTAAGTGCTGTCGGCAGCTCAGGCAGGAAGATCTTTTTCTGTGAAACTTTTCCGTGCAGGACAAACAACATTCTAGATCCTGCCCACTGCATGTCATCAGTACATCTGTCACAATTATTGTAACAACTAAAACCCACCTCTCCCGCATTTCCAAGTACCGGGGGTCCTACCATTTTCAGCTGACAATGCTATGCACAGGGAGGAAATCGATCCAGGAACAGAGAATTACTTGCCTGAGGTCACAATGCAAATTACAGTGAAATCAGAATGTTACTCTGCACGCTCCCACATTTAATCTCTGTCCTGACACTATCCATATGTACAGCAGCGGAAAAACATCCTAATTAACTTACTATTTGTGACCAGTATCTGTGAAATGCTTTAAACTCCTAGGCAAAAGATACTAAGTAACCACTCCTAGTTCTTTATTGTTTATTTGCAACTCAAAGCACTATCAATTCCAGTGTAAATAACCAAATAATAATTTAAATTGTAATCCATTCTGGAAGTACTTTTTTTTTTTTTTTTTTTGAGACAAAGTCTCATTCTGTCACCCATCCTGGAGTGTAGTGGCGCGATCTCAGCTCACTGACACCTCCACCTCCCAGGTTCAAGTGATTCTCCTGCCTCAGCCTCCTGAGTAGCTGGGATTACAGGCGTGCTCCACCACACCCAGCTAATTTTTGAGAGATGGGGGTTTAGTAGAGATGGGGTTTCACTATGTTGCCTAGGCTGGTCTTGAACCCCTGACTTCAGGAGATCTGTCCGCCTTGGCCTCCCAAAGTGCTGGGATTACAGGCGTGAGCTCAAAGTACTTTTTCTAAAGAAAGCTAGATCAGCGATGGATAGATGACCACAATCCTGCCAGTGCTTGTTTATCTGAACTGAAGCATGCGCCTGGTAGCATTTGAGCTCTCCTAGATATTTTGTCAAAAAGTTTCTCTTGGAGTTACATTATCTATTCCAGGGACCCCTGTTTAGGTTCTTCTGGATTGCGGGGAGGGAACTGGACTTTCAGAAGTAGCCCAAATGGGAGCTAAGGGAGCCACCTTGAGCAGGTGTGTAAGATGTAGCCACAAGGAGGCATAAGTGCTGCAGGACGGTGTGGGAGAAAATAGCCCCCTCCCCAGCCCACAGATCTCTCCCTTCTCACAGCTACATCAGCGGGAGCAAGATGCTTCCTGCCAAGCACTTGAAGCTGCCCGGAACAAGGTGCTACACAAACACTGTCCTTATTATTGCTTCTAATATGCAGACCCTGAGCTCTCTGTCTGTAAATACCAAGACAGCAGTGGGGCTGGGTAGACAGAAGCCAGGGCTTAGAGCACCCCAGGCTACTTGTTGCTAGGGCTTTTCCAACCAGTGATGCCAAGCCTCTAAGCTAAGCCTCAGGAAGTCCTATATATTTGTCTGTGATGGAAGCTTCCTCTTTTGGAACATAACTACTGGTTTGTTATCTTAAACAATCAACTTTTGTTCTTTCCCGACAGAGCTCCTATACAGATCTGGGCTGTTCTTTCTCTTTGCTGAGTCCTGGGAGCAGATCTCAGGTCTTCCAGCTTTCTTTTTTTTTTTTCTTCTTTTTTGCTTTCCAACTTTTAAGTTCAGGGGTACATGTGCAGGATGTGCAGGTTTGTTACATAGGTAGATGTGTGTCACGGTGGTTTGCTGCACAGATCATCCCATCGCCTAGGTATTAAGCCCAGCATCCATTAGCTACTCTTCCTGATGCTCTCCCTCCTCCTACCCTCCACCCTCTGACAGGCCCCAGTGTGTGTTTTTCCCCACCACGTGTCCATGTGGTCTCATCATTCAGCTCCACTTATAAGTGAGAATATATGGTATTTGGTTTTCTGTTCCCCATTAGTTTGCTGAGGATAACAGCTTCTAGCTCCATCCATTCCCTGCAAAGGATGTGATCTCATTCCTTTTTGTGGCTGCATAGTATTCCATGGTACCACATTTTCTCTTTTGAAATCTGTTGGAGACCTGGCTGGGGAAAAGGCTGTTAGGGTCTAAGTTGTTAGTTTCCCTCCTCCACTGCGGAACCAGCAGAGGAGTAGGGAAGTGTAGACACTCAGGGTATATGCAGCCAGTTCCACCAACTAAGGCAGCACAGAGTGCCTACAAGATCAAAGGATGCTCCTCTGGAAATCTTTGTTTGAGAGATGGAGTCTCACTATGTTGCCCAGGCTGGTCTCAAACTCCTTGGAGGGAGAGCTCAAGTGGTCCTCCCACCTTGGCCTCCCAAAGTGCTGGGATTATAGACATGAGCTACTATGCCTGGCCTCCTCTGGATATGTTGGCTGGCAATGGGGTTCAAAGCTTAAGAGATGACTTTGCATCCAAATTCAGAGGCTGGTGAGCTCTTCAAGACAATGCACTGAGTTTCCTCAACTACCCAAAGGCATGGAAAGAAAAAGGGAGGAGAGAAATGATTATTTTAGTGATTCTGGTGAGAAAAATATGAAAGAGACTTAGAGACATGATCACCTACAATGTTTCCAAGAAACCTATGGTAAAAAGATTATTTTAGATATTGGGAATTTTTATATAGGATCAAGTGTCAGATGATTAATTTTGTTGGATGTGTTAATGGCATTATGGTTACGTAATACAGTATTATCTTCTTTTTAGTTACCCAATGAAGTATTTTGTTTAAAAAATACTTGAAAATTTGGATTTGTTTTAAAGTATTTTGACTTTTAAAAAGTGAATGTTGATGAAATGTATGATAAAACGTTGATAATTATTAAAGCTGAGGGCTTGTACACTATTTTAGACATTTTTATTTTAAAAAATGTAGCAAGGATGACAAATATTTTGTATAAAAATATGGGAATTAGTTATGTGATAAAGGTACTTAGAGTACATGAGGCAGCCAGGCACAGTGACTCACACCTATAATCCTGGCACTTCGGGAGGCTGAGGCGGGAGAATGGCTTGAGACCAGGAATTCAAGACCAGCCTAGGCAACATAGTGAGACCCTATCTATACAAAATAATAAAAAAAGAAAATCAGCTGGGCATGATAGTGCATGCCTGTAGTCCTAGCTACACTGGATACTGAGGTAAGAGGATTTCTTGAGCCTGGGAAGTTGAGGTTTCAGTGAGCCATGATCACACCACTTGACTCCTGCCTGGGTGACCCCATCTCAAAACAAAACAAAACAAAACAAAAAACTGTACATAAGGGCCGGGCACAGTGGCTCATGCCTCTAATCCCAGCACTTTGGGAGGCCAAGGTGGGCAGATCACCTGAGGTCAGGAGTTCGATACCAGCCTGGCCAACACGGTGAAACCCATCTCTACTAAACATACAAAAATTAGCTGGGTGTGGTGTGGTGGCGTGCACCTGTAATCCTAGCTACTTGGGAGGCTGAGGCAGGAGAATTGCTTGAACCCATTAGGTAGAGGTTGCAGTGAGTGGAGATTATACCACTTCACTCCAGCCTAGACCACAGAGCAAGACTCCATCTCAAAAAAAAAAAAAAAAAAAAAAAGTACAGAAGGCCTTCACTTCTCTGTCTAGCTTAGAGAGAACATGGTTTTCTATAAGTTTGTCTGATTTAAGCTCTTTGGGAAACAGTTTTCTATTTGCAAAGTTTGGTATGGTTTACTTGACGTTTTAAAAAATATATAGTATGGATTTTTAAAAAGGCTTTGAAAAACCTGTTAAATACAGTGAGGTAAACAGTATAAAAGGGATAGGCCAGGACTCATGACAACATCTCTTATCCCCCAGTACAATATTTCTTCCATGTTCTCCTTTTCTGTATTACTTCATCCTGGTGGGCAGCCACTTTTTTTTGAGACAGAGTCTCGCTCCGTCACCAGGCTGGAGTTCAGTGGCGCGATCTTGGCTCACTACAATCTCTACCTCCTGGGTTCAAGCGATTCCCCTGCCTCAGCCTCCTGAGTAGCCGGGACTACAGGTACCCACCACCCTGCCCGGCTAATTTTTTGTATTTTTAGTAGAGCTGGGGTTTCACCATGTGGCCAGGATGCTCTTGATCTCCTGACCTCGTGATCCACCCGCCTCGGCCTCCCAAAGTGCTGGGATTACAGGCGTGAGCCACTGCGCCTGGCCCGGCAGCCACTTGTTTATGGTATTAGACACTTCAGCTCCTTTTTGCTTCTCTCTCTAGAGGAAAAGGTTTTGTTTTTTGGTCTATTCAAGCCCATTTTCTGAAATGTCTTCCCAAGTAGTGCCAGTTCCAGGACAGCTTAAGTCAAGGAGCAATGGGTTGCGTGTGAATAGTGATCATGAAACCTGGATGTTCTTGATACTTTAAAACCTGCCTTGGGATGATATAGTCCTTCCCTTAACATGAATTAAACAAGCATAACATGGTTGGTTCAATGGAACATATACAGAAATGATACAGAGCTTTCCCTTAACTAACTCACAGGTTTAACCACAGAAACAAAAATTACAACTGTTTTAAAAGGTTCACATAGACCAGAGGCCTGTTCTGGCAAAGCGTTTTTGAAAAATGTTGTCATTCATTCCAGAACCAAGTTGCGACTTATCTTCTTTCCTAGCTAGCGTTTATTTTTTATTTTATTTTTATTTTTGGTCTCTAATGTCTAATGTATAACTGCCGAGCTACAAGAACCATCGCTGCAGTCATGCCCAAAAGTGAGAATTTCTTTTTTCTAGCTTTCAGGAAGTTAGCAGAAAAAATAACGTAAGACATGCTAGAGCAAAAACAGGAGAAAAATGTACTAAAGCCAAGAAGAGGCAGCTTCCACCTAGGAAAGCCTCTGGCTGTGAGATTGCCACCCAGAAATTCAGAGAGATCGGTGTTCTCTACCCGGGTATCCTGAAATGACGCCAGGACTGGGCTTTATAGAGATTCCCTCCAGTCCTGTTTTTCTTTTCTTTTCTTTTCTTTTTTTTTTTGTAATTTTTGAGACAGAGTCTCACTTTGTCACCCAGGCTGGAGTGTAATGGCATGATCTCGGCTCACTGCAACATCTGCCTCCTGGGGTCAGGTGATTCTCTTGCCTCAGCCTCCCAAGGAGCTGGGATTACAGGGATCCACCACCATGCCTGACTAATTTTTGTATTTTTAGTAGAGATGGGTTTTTGCCATGCTAGCCAGGCTGGTCTCAAACTCCTGACCTCAAGCAATCCACCCACTTTGGCCTCCCAAAGTGCTGGGATTACAGGCGTAAGTCACCGCGCCCAACCCCAGACCTGTTTTTAACCCAACAGGACAACACAAAACAGCTTCCTGAGGCAGTATCAAAACAGCTTTCCTTATGACTGGGATGTGGGATTTGGAGGTGAAAACTGTGGAGTGGGCAGTGGAATCAGAAAGGACACAGCAGGAGTGCATTGTCGAGGTTGACATCCTGTCACTCTCTCCTGCACCCCAGTCACACACCTGCACACCCTGTTTAGTGGCCGAACAGGCTATTCAAAGTCAGAGGGCAGTTTCACACACTGTCAGGTCATTCACTGATCCAATAAGTATCTGCTGGCAGCTGGAGTCATTTTGCAGGTACTATGGTATGGCAGGAAGGGAAGTACTGTGCTTCCTGTCCTCAGGTCAGTTCCAGTCTAGCAATGTCCAAAGTAATTCCTTACTTCTCAAGAGGCAGAAGCTTGGTTTTGGTGGATTTGACTATGAGAGAGAGAGATGGTACCCTTTGCATGTGCCACTATAATCCTGTTTTTTCCTAAATATGCATATTTGTATCTCATCAATTCATCCTCCTGGGATTCCACCCCAAACCAGTTGTTTAGTGTGTGGGGCAAAGGGACTAGAAAGAGTCCACAAATTCACTCCAATACCATTTTTCTGATGAAATGGGACAATCCATTTAAATCCCTAAATGTTTGGTGCAGCCCTGTCATCTGTGGGTGCTCTATCAGATGAGAATTGAGTAGTTCTCACATTAGGAAAAAAATTAACTAGAAATCCCAATGAGTTGTTGAGCTGTCTGGGTGGTCTGGTTCACTCCTCTTCTAAATTCTGTTCTGGATTGTGTGTATTAGTCTGTTCTCATGCTGCTAATAAAGACATACCCAAGACTGGGTAATTTATAAAGAAAAAGAGGTTTAATGAACTCACATTTCCATGTGGCTGGGGAGGCCTCACAATCATGGCGGAAGGTGAAGGAGGAGCAAAAGCACATCTTACATGGCTGCAGGCAAGAGCGTGTGTGCAGGGGAACTGCCCTTTATAAAACGATCATATCTCATGAGACTTATTCACTATCATGAGAACAGCATGGGAAAAACCCACCCTCATGATTTAATTACCTCCCACTGGGTCCCTCTCATGACACGTGGGGATTATGGGAGCTATAATTCAAGATGAGATTTGGGTGGGAACACAGCCAAACCATATCATTCTGGCTTTTTCACATTAATAAACTATATATTGTAGTAGCCTGGTCATTGTAAACCAGAGGGTCCTGGTTAAACTGTGGCAAACACACTACTGCAAAATTATCATGTCACCTAAGACGAGCATCAATCTTTGTTTCTATCATTGATTGAGAAGACAGAATGTAGGATTTATATTCTGGTTTAGACATTTCCTATATGTAACTATGAGAACTTGGGAAAGTTAATATAACCTCTCTCAACTATTGTTTTAGTTCATTATCCATAAAATGGGGCTAATAGTAGTCACCTTGTAAGGTTGTAGTGGTTAAATGAGCTCAGGTGCAGAATGTACTGAGTAGTGTTTTGTTTTGTTTTTTTAATTTTTTTTGAGACAGAGTCTCACTCTGTCACCCCGGTTGCAGTGCGGGTGTATGATCACATCTCACTGCAGCCTCAAACTCCCAGGCTCAAGCAATCCTCCTGCCTCAGCCTCCCAAAGTGCTGTGATTAGAGGCATGAGCCACTGTGCCCTGGGCATGGGTGGTTGATATATAATATGACATATGGCAGCTGCTCAGTGAATTATAGCTATTAATAAGTTAATGCTTAGCCTTTTAATCAGTGTCTTAGTGCAATGAGAAGTCAGAGAGAAAGAGACAGGGGAAGACTTCATATTATTATGGGATGTGTAGAAATTCCTGATAAATATGACAAATGGGAACTATTTCTGAAGGGAATTGTTGAATCACTTTCTCATTAGATTCTTTAAAATAAGACAGCGTCTGTTCGTTGAAAGAGTTGGATGTGGAGGGGATGCACCCTGAGGTGTGCTTTGGGTTCTGAGAAACATCTGTTAGTGGAGGAATTGCTCTTAACATTCCGCCACGAACCCACGACCCTCACATATGCTCACCCCTGTTGACAGCTCCACCCTCCAGCTTGCCTATAGACCAACTCCCTGTTCTTCAGTGGTTTTGTTTTCAAGTTTGACAGACACAGAGCTGATACTAAAGCAAAGTTGACAGGTCCTTTACAAATTACCAAGATTGCCATGGGCCATATGCCATGGAAACTAAGGCACAATGACAAAACCCCAAGGATTGGGTGTCCTTTGCTTAATTGCTTATGAAGATATGTGAAAGGAAAGGAAATTTCAGATCCGGTAAAATGACGGATCTGTTCAGGAGGAGGAAATGGAAGAAGAGGTAACAACACCCTTGGGGGCAGCCCAGGCAGCTCTGTTAAGATCACTGGCTCCGTGGAAGCATTTTGATGACAGAGTTTACTTACATGCTGGAGTGGGAAAGAAAAGCTTATGACGTTGACTATTATGAGATTAAACTGAGAATCTCTCGGGGGGAAAACAAAATGGTCAGCATGTATGCTTTTTGGCTGGATTTTAAATCTCTTTAAAAAACAATTACCTGTAGTTTCATCAAGGATTAGATGAGAATGTGGAGTGTTTCCTAAATTTTTAGTGAATTTGGTCATTTCAAGCCTTTTCTATTGCTATGTGAAAAAGGCATATCCCGGATATTGAATGCTAAGTGCAGACTGTGCAGTGCTATAAAACATGAAGTACTCGTATTCTTCAAACTTTCATTTAAAGCTTAAACATGAAGCCGAGAAAAAAAATTAAACCGCCATTTAAAAACTACACCTTTGTTCAAAATGTTCCATGGAAGGACTATAGGCCTTTTAGAATTAATTTCTGTAGAATCCTCCCACTAAAGCAGTTTGTAAAAGCTATAGATTATTAAGGTATGATGAGAAAAGTACTATTGTATGTAATTTCAGGCCACACCTAATTATCAGTGCCTAGTCATAAAGCTGAGGGGAGGGTGACCTTCTAATTCTTCTTAAAGAGTAAAGTTTTTTATTTTTAATTTTTTTAAAATTTATTTTTGAGACAGAGTCTCACTCTGTCATGCAGGCTGGAGTACAGTGGTGTGATCTGGGCTCACTGCAACCTCCACCTCTCGGGTTGAAGTGATTCTCATGCCTCAGCCTCCCGAGTAGCGCATGCCACCACACCCAGCTAATTTTCACATTTTTGTAGAGATGGAGTTTTGCTATGTGGGCCAGGCTGGTCTTGAATTCCTGGCCTCAAGTGATCTTCCCACCTCAGGGTCCCAAAGTGCTGGGATTACAGGCATGAGCCACCATGCCCGGCCAAATTTTTTAAAAAAGATATTTGTCAGGAAGAGGGATGATGTTTGGTGCTATTATGATGGTGTTATTTCCAGGGACCAGCAATGTCCAAAGACAGTTTTGTGTCTTACACCTTTTCGGCAAAGTGTTCTTGGTCTGAGAGTGAGACTCAAAGTACAAAAACTAAGTGAAAAACAAAATACAAGAAGATCTCTTTATATCTGAGGATAATTGATAGCAGGAAAAGGCCATTCAACTGGAATCCACTTAAAATGAGGACAAAAATGTCACCATGGACAACATAAAACAGGTTCGATGGTAGTTTTTTAAAATAAAATGAAAATTTATAAAAGTGATTTTTTGATGTTATAATTAACAAGATTCTTTTATAATGACAATAGCCCCCTAAGTCACTTGTTCAACCAAACGAAGGCTGTGATAGAATTTGGTGGCTCTCAATAAAATACTTCTTAGTACTTGCTCCCTTATGAGCCCCCTTACACGTTGATTCTGTGTTTGGCTACAGGATGAGCTTTGGCTAACACAACTTTAGGAAGAGTGATGCAAGGGAAGGCTTGATAGGTCCCTGCACTTTGAGGCTTGTCTTCTTGGAATTCTTCTTCTTGGAACCAATCTGCCATGTTATGAGAAACCCTAAGCAACCACATGGAGAAGAACTGAAGCCCCTTCGCCAATTCCATTTGAGCCTCCAACCAGCAGCCAGTATCAATTTACAGCCATATAAATGAGGCCATGGCAGACCTTCTAGAAAGTTCAACTCTGAGTCAACAATATATGGAGTGTAATAACTCCCTGGTCAACCCACAGAATTGGAAGAAGTAATAACAAATTATTATAAACCATCAAACTTTGGGATGGTTTGTTATACAGCAATAGATAACTAAAATAGAAATTGTTACCTGAACGTGGGGTCCTGTAATAACATAGACTTTGAGTCTGGCAGAAGGAATGAAGAAATGTGGAAGAATGGGAAGGAAACTGTTAGCAGGGGCTGGAAGGGCAATGAGGAGATGCCTATGGGAAGCTGGGGGAAAGAGAACCCAAGTTATGTATTGGCAGAACAGGTAACAGAATGGTTGCCTTGGAATATGGGAAATGGAAAACATACCTAATAAACTTGTGGACCTGGCTAAGGAGGTTTTCAGGCAGAAAATATTGAATGTGCCATCTGGCTTCTTTTTAGTTGTCTATGATAGAGAATGGAAGATACAGGTTAAGCTAAAGAAGGACCTGTTCAGATTTCAAGTATAATTTAGAAGAACTAAAAAGGAGCTACAATTTGCTGTGTTTGATAACACAATTGTTTTTCGTTCCTAGTCTTTCCAAGAAAGAATTTTCAAAGTAAGAAATGGCCTTGGTTTGAAGACGCAATGCAGGGTGCTGGGAGTGAAATATGGCTTTAGGGTCAAGATCTTTGTTAACACATTAGAAATATTTAAGGAATATCTCAGAGATTCTCTCAGCTAGGCAAAATACACTAAGAATTTTAAGAGTATTTTCCCTTAGCATCCTGACATGCAGCCAGAGAGAGGCTGCAAACGCCAGTTCTGCAGAGAGAGGACTGCCTTGAAGAGATCTGTTAGTGCGGTTTTCTCTAATGGAGATTATAGTTTGAAGCATATAAAACTATACAATTTTTAATAAAATTGTATCAGCCTGGACTAAAAAAAAAAGCTAAAGAAAGAGATAGTTCAAAACAAAAAGATGCCTCAAGACCTCCAAACTTCTATGGGGAGGAAGTAAGCCAGAAAAGAAACTCAGTTACACACCTGGGTCATTTCTCTTGGAAAAAGAAGGATATCCCAGAGAACGGAGCCTAAAGCACAGAGGGCAGAGGTAAGAGGCACAGAGAATCAGTTCCAGGGACTAGAACTGAGCCATCATCAGTAAACTAGCCGCATGTACCTTACTGGATTTCAAAATTGCTATGGACCAGTAACTTCTGTGTACCACCCATTTTCAACCTTTTTGAGTAGGAATGTCTATTGCAGGTTTCCTGTGCTTGCCTCATCATTGTATATTGGGTGTATGTAGGCCAGAAAACACGCCTCTTTAGTTCACACATCTTCAGATCAAGAGGTTCTGCACCCAAGAAACCCCTTCTGCACCTGGGTTGATTTGGATGCTGAGATTCTGTACATGATATCAAAATGAGACAAGACCTCGGATGCCTTGGAGGGGATAATTATATTTTTCATGTAGTAAGGACATGGTCCATTAAAGAATGGAGAGTGCTCTGGTGGCCCTCAATGAATCTTATTTCCTGGGATTCAGAGCTTTGTGTAGTTCCCTCCCTCATCGACTCTTAGCTTGGCCATGTGACTAGCTTCAGACAATGGGATGTTAGCAAGAGTGGTGTGACGGGAGACCTGATAAATACTTGCACATTGGGGCTTCTTCTCTTAGAATAGTTCTTCTTGAAACCGAGTCACTAAGCTAGGAGGAAGCCTGAGCAACTTTGGGTAGGAGAACTGAAATCCCAGAAAACCCTTCTAGCTAAGCCCCCAGTCAATGGGCCAGTACCAACTTTCAGCCATGTGAATAAAGTCATTTTGGACCTTCTTGTCATTCCAGCATCCAGACTACAAGTGAAGGAGAAAAAACTAATTAACCAACAGAATTGTGAGCAATGTTACATTGTTATTGTTTTAAATCATGAAATGCATAGGTGGTTTTTATGCAGCAGTAAAGTCAAACAGGTGGCTAATAATTTTTAGGTAAAACTGTACAACAGCAGCGTTAAATATCTTTATTTTACACTTTACTTTTGCTGTACAATCATGAAAAAGGCTGTTTTGTGCAAAAAACAAACAAACAAAAAACCCACAACTCAAGGATTTTATTTAATTTTTCCCAAGTACTTTGTTAATCTTTTGCTATTTGAATCTCTTTCTTTTAAAGTACTTTTTATGTCATCTTCCTTGTTGACTTTCTCTTTGATTTTTAACTGGTCAACTTGTGCTGTATCTTCAATTATTAATGACTTGGCCTATATTTCAAGCAGTTCTGCAATATCACTTTCATCAACTTTGTAAAATCCTGCATCTCTTGCAATATTTATAATTTCTTTCACAGTAGACTTCCACTATACTTGAATGTATTATCTGTTATAATATTGGTGAGCTAGATGACAGATACTAATGTCTTGAAAGGAGGAAAATTTGTTTGGGAATTAATTTGATAAATGGTCAGTTTTTAAATAAACAGTTTCGAGTCATGATGATTTTGCTTCTGTTAATAACTCTGATAATGGATGCTCAGACTGAAGGACCCCTTGTATTAGGTTGGTGCAAAAGAAATTGCAGTTTTTGCCGTTACTTTTAATTAAAAATGGCCATTACTTTTGGCCATTAAAAGTAATGGCAAAAACCACAATTATTTTTGCACCCATCTAATACCATTGCATTTATAGCTGAGCAGGTCCTAGGATCAGCTGATGCTGGGCTTTCTGGTAAATGCTGAGTTGAAGCACATGATTTAGGCTCCTGATCTAAGACAGATTTCCTGCTTTTCACCCTGAATCAAAATTTTGGTACCAACACACTCTAGTATAACTTTAAGGAAGGAGCAAGTCAGAGAAAAGTCTGGATTCTTAGATCGGGTCCTGACCTGCTTGGGCATGCCCTTATAGGTGTGGAAGGGGTGAAAAGAAGAGAGAGAGGATTGCTCTGAGAAGATAGCTTCTGCATAGTCTGCAGGAGGAGGTTGAAGAGAGGAGAACATCTGTTCACTGGCAGATGTGACTTAGTGAATTTCCTGGACTCTCATCAATAAACTTAGTCATTCCTCGTCTCTTGTAGTGGGTTGTGAGAGGAAGGAATGGGTTAGAAAAATAGAGGAGTAAGGCCGGGTGTGGTGACTCGTGCCTGTAATCTCAGCACTTTGGGAGGCCAAGGCGGGCACATCACCTGAGGTCAGGAGTTCGAGACCATCCTGGCCAACATGGTGAAACCCCGTCTCTACTAAAAATATAAAAATTAGCTGGGCATGGTGGCACGCACCTGTAATCCCAGCTACTTGGGAGGCTGAGGCATGAGAATCGCTTGAACCTGGGAGGCAGAGGTTGCAATGAACGGAGATGGTGCCACTGCACTCCAGCCTGAACGATAGAGCTAAACTCAGTCTCAAAGGAGTAGGAAAAGAGGCCTGAGAATTCCCATCCCTCTACAATATCCATCTTATTGGAGATAAACTATCCATTGGATAATGGGAGGTTAGAAGCCACAAAATAGAGATAAGATTACATTAAGAGGGCAGATCATTCTGAATTTCTCTATTCGTTCTGCCCTGTGGAAAGGAGAAAAGAGACCTGAACAAAGGAAGCCATACCTCTGGGCAGAATCAATTTAGCAATAGACTAAGAGAAGCTGTCACAGGAAAGAGCTCTTGTCAGACTCACGTTATCAGAATTTATTGCTGGAAAAAGCTGCAAGGTTTTTTTGAAGTCAGCTTTGCCTAAAGTCTGATACTAGAACTAGGAGGGAGTTCACTTTAAGAGAGAATTGAAGTGGAGAGAAGCTTTTGAGTGAAGACCTGGAGATTCCAGTAAGATTAAGCTGTGACTGATAGAGCTTAATCTATCAGTCTCCACAAAGATGGAGAGAAAATGGTGGTACTTTGAATTGGCATATTCTTAAAAGTTGCCTCAGAAGTAAGTCTTCTTTTATTGTTAAATGTTAAGCTTAGTGATTTCCTCAAAGAACTGCATTTTTGCAGATGCTGAATTATTTATAGCTATAATATAACATTGCTATAGTCTATCCCTCAAAGCCTGCACTTTTGAGTTTGAACACAAAAAATAAATACGTGACAAGAGAATATTTAAATTGAATAAGCATTTTTAGTGCTAAATAAACCTCCCAAAAGCTGAAGTTTTATGTTGATAGGTACAGGAAATACTGATTCATGAGTTCATTCATTCATTCAGCAAATATTTAAGTGCTTACTCAGTGCCAGTCATTGCTGATACCTACTGCTCATATTTATTTATTCATTATTGTTTTTTATTTTTTGTTTTATTTTCTTTAATAAGATATTTTTTCTGAAAACTTTTTGCTCATAGTCATTGTAAGATGAACCTGTTGGCTCTTCTTGGTAAAGTTATTATTCCATGCCTCCTCCCTACTTTATCAGTGTGTATTTTATTTAGCAGCTAAAAGTATCTTCCTCAATTGAGTGGAGTATTTTTCAGATCAAGGCTGATCTGGTTATCCAATAATCAAAAGGATGGTTGACTTTTCCTCCTGTACATTACTTAAAAATCAGTGCATATTTTGAGATGAGAGTGATCCATTTATGCATGGAAACTCTCTGTGATTATTCTACAAACTTTTGAAGAATAGATGTTCCAAATCAAGAAAGAAATGTGTTGTAGGCTAATAATTTCATTAGAGCATAAAAGAAAAAAAAAAAAAAGCTTATTCCCTTATAACAATGTTTAACATTATGTAGAAATAAGCTTTGTCCTTTGTTTGCTGAGAATAATAGCACAACCCTTTGTGAGAAGATGATTTATCTCTTGCTAAACCGCCCTGACTGTTCATGACAGCAAAAAGACAGGTATCATTAACTTTAGGTGTTGACAATTTAGAATTCATGGGAATGAATTAGAAAAATGATAGCTGGGTCCCACCCCTGAGTTTATGTGGAGCAAATGAACCTGTGAACCATTGCCACTCATGCCTCACGTTACCAGAAAAGAGTTCCCCTTGAATTTTCAGAGCGGGGATTTGGTTTTATGTCCCTTCTATCTGAAGTCGAAGTGAAAATTGTTTTGAGGAAAAATGGATCTATATTCCAATCAAAGTATTTTCCAAGGTCCTAGAATCAAGTTTATTTGTAAATTCATAATTTACTAATAGTGTTCATATTTATTTATTTGTTTATTTTTATTTTAGAAGGAGTTTCACTCTTATTACCCAGGCTGGAGTGCAGTGGTGCAATCTCGGCTCACTGCAACCTCCACCTTTAGGGTTCAAGCGATTCCCCTGCCTCAGCCGCCTGAGTAGCTGGGACTACAGGCATGCACCACCACACTCGTCTAATTTCTGTATTTTTAGTAGAGACGGGGTTTCACCATATTGGTCAGGCTGGTCTCGAACTCCTGACTTCAGGTGATCCACCCACCCTGACCTCCCATAGTGCTGGGATTACAGGCGTGCACCACGCTGCCCAGCCCAGTGTTCACATATATTAATGCAGTCTTGAAAAACATATTTTTAAAAGTTATCATAAGTCATGTGGGGTCACCAGCATTAAGTTATAATGTATTTTTAAATGGAACAAAGTTAGTAATGGAAAATTTAAGGAAAAAAACAGATATTCTTCTACCAAGTACTTTACTTAGCGGTAGAAGTTAATGCAATGCTGATCACATGATACCTCTGCAATGAGAACATAGACGGAAAGGTCAGTAAATGCTGTGTGTATGTGAAAACCACGTAGTGGGAGAAGTGTTCTCGTTGTGCTACCTGTGGGCTTTTGCTGTGAATGAACCAGTTGGACTTTTTCCTGATGCCAAAAACGGGCTGAAATTTTATTTATGGCTCAGAGCAATCTTAACCCTTTTAATGTGGTGCTTTCATGGTAAACATAAGAATGCCCAATATCTTCTATACTTTCTATTCATTTCTCTCTCTCTCCCTTTCCTTCCTTCCTTCCTTCCTTCCTTCCTTCCTTCCTTCCTTCCTTCCTTCCTTCCTTCCTTCCTTCCTTCCTTCCTTCCTTCCTTTCTCTCTTTCTTTCTTTCTTTTAGACAGAGTTTTGCTCTTGTCATTTAGGCTGGAGTGCAATGGCATGATCTCAGCTCACTACAAACCTCCGCCTCCTGGGTTCAAGTCATTCTCCTGCCTCAGCCTCCTGAGTAGCTGAGATTATAAGCATTCACCACCTCGCCCGGCTAATTTTTTTTTTTTTGTATTTTTAGTAGAGACGGGGTTTCGCCATATTGGCCAGGCTGGTCTCGAACTCCTGAACCCAGGTGATCCTCCCATCTCAGCCTCCCAAAGTGCTGGGATTACAGGCATGAGCCACTGCCCCCGGCCTTTATTCGTTTTTCAATAGTCCATCATCATGTCCCACCAAGCCAAAAATCCTGTGAGATTGTTCCTCCAGGATAAGAAACTGTTTCTCCAGGAAGTTTTCAACAGGAATTTAATTCCCCCGTGCAGCTAGCAAAAACATGGAACCAGCACATTGAAAACACACAGTGGCCTGTAGGCCAGGAGTCTTTGTAAATTTTCCCATGTATCTCATTCTACCAGCTTTTCACATTCCCTGGGCAGATGCTGATGAGGTATCAGATAAGTATGTCAGGGATGAAGCTGGTCTAGTGTGCACAGTTTGTGAATTTACAGTCTCTTGAGAGGGCCCAGCTGTGGGTCTTCCCTTCGGCAGGAAGACTCCCCCCTCGCCCCAGGAACTTTGTTCCACTCTTCCACTGTCCATATTTCCACCACGTCCCCAGAGACTTCACTTCCTATGGGAAAGAGGCACTTGTTGACAACATTTCAGGGAAACCCAGCTTTATGTTTATGATATCCACACATATTCCCTCTCCCAGCCCTCTGGAGCTTATTATTATTTTATTAGTTCATTTCATTCCAAGGACATAGATAGGACAGGAAAGTCAATAAAACCCACCTTGTTCTCAGTTTAGGGTTTGCTCTGCTCTAACCTATAAAGGGAAATTTGGCATTTTAGGGATTCACCTGAGACCCTGGCATGTCTAATCTGAGCCCGGTTAGTTACAAGGACATTTAAATGAAGGTGTTTCAGAGGATGTGGAATAAGATTTTGAAGCCATTCTTTCCCAAGGAAAGGTGATGTCGCCAAAGGCTAGTTTTTTCTTCCTTCCTTATCAGTCACACCAATTTGCGTCCTGATGGATGTCAACACCAGTGGGATAGAGTCTGTTTTATTCATTGCTGTGGCCCCAGTGCCTGGAATAGTACCCAACACATGGTAGTTGAAAGAAATATATTGAAAGTTATTTGTTGAAATGTAAATGTTGAATGACGAATATTGTCAAATGCTCAGGCCGTGCCCAGTATTTCCGTTAGTATCTAAAAATCTACACAAGATATTGGGAAATTGGTTGGATGGACTTGAAATTTAAAAAAACAGGCATTCCTTTTTTTCTTTTCTTTTTTCTTTTTTTGAGAAGGAGTCTTGCTCTGTCATCCAGGCATGAGTGCAGTGACACAGTCTCAGCCCACTGCATCCTCCACCTCCCAGGTTCAAGTAATTCTCCTGCCTCAGCCTCCCAAGTAGCCAGGACTATAGGCACCTGCCACCACGCCTGGCTAATTTTTGTATTTTTAGTAGAGATGAGGTTTCACCATGTTGGCCGGGCTGGTCTCAAACTCCTGACCTCAGGAGATCCGCCCACCTTGGCCTCCCAAAGTGCTAGGATTACAGATGGGAGCCACTGCGCCTGGTCATAAAACAGGTGTTCTTAGAACTTCATCTCACTTACATGAAAAATCAGCTTGTCTCCCTGTTTCCATTTTGTGCACTGTTAAAAAGCCTTTGGCTGTGTCTTCCTCATAACTGTAGAGCGAGGACACCAGCACATTGCTTAACAAAGTGCTATGACACCTCCCAAAGAGTAACACATTTGTACGAGGTGCTCTGTAACCTCAGACCTAGCTCATTCCTTTTAGAACCACAGATGCTTAAACTGGCAGAGACCATGATGTCTAGAGTTCAGTCCCTTGTTTTTGTCCTCTCCCAATAGAACAGAATTGTATGGACTTGGCACTGGGTCATTCAGGCTGAATATTAGTCCCCACACTGGATAAATGTGGAAGTATTGCAGACAGTGCTTACATATGCTAAATCGTCTCTTGAAGACGTACCCTGTATTAATGTGCAAGGGAAGAAAAATGCATATTTTGTCTCAGCAGTTCCATAGCATTCCTTTTATAGAACCAGATTCCAACAGAGTTTCAACATACAAAGTTATCTCTTAGGAAGGAGGCCCCACTTGAGAGCCAGGGGACCACAGGCAGGGAGTCCTAACCCCAAGTTCCATTCCCAGCCCCTCACACTGCCTGTAGTTCTGTGACCCCGGGGGAAGGCATTCAACCTCTGGGACTGCAGCTTCTTTATCTATGAAATAACATTGGCTTCCTGCCTCCCAAGGATACCAGAAGGAAGAACGAGTTAACATTTACATTGTACATTAGGAGCCTCCAAGGAAGGCCCTGAATAAGTAGGAAATATGATATCATAGGAAGAATGTCTTTTATTTTTGAGTTGCTTGTCTCTGTTTAGGTTTTCTGGGCCCATTCCTCGTATACAGTATTCAAATATTTTGAAAATTGTTTTGCTTTTTTTTTTTTTTTTCTTGCTTCACCAAAAAAGTCAGCAAAGGGGAAAAAGAAAATTTTGAGCTCAACTCAGGTGGGATAACTGCATCACAGCCGCTGGGGTTTTTATTTGTTTATTCATTTGTTAACTCTGATGGGAGGGGAATTTTGAGAGGAAGTAACTTGGTTGCCACTGGGAGAAGTGTCTGACTTTGGACCATACGTAAACGGTAGCAGATAAGCTCTACTATTGTTTTATTAAACTTTTTTAAAGTTTAACTTCTTGTGGGTACATAGTAGGTGTATATATTTATGGATTACATGAGATATTTTGATATAGGCATGCAGTGTGTAATACTCACATCAGGAAAAATAGGGTAACCATTCTCTCAAGCATTTATCCTTTGTGTTTTGAATAATCCAATTACACTCTTTTAGTTATTCTTAAATGAACAATTATTTTTGACTACAGTCACCCTGTTTTGCTAGAAAATACTATATCTTTTTTTATTCTTTTTAACTATTTTTTGTACCTATTAACCATCCCCTCTTTCGCTGAACCTAGGCTCTCCTATTGAAGAGCAATGATAGGCACAGATGGAGTGGCCCAAGTTTGGGGTTCATCGGCATGGGCAGTTCCTGGAGGGTAGAAATTGTGTCACGTCTGTTTCTATCTCTGGGATCTTTCCAGTGTCTGACATACAGCTGCGAACGAGTTTGGGTTGATTTAATGAATGAGTTGATGAGTCTGAATTGCAGCTTTATTCTTTGCCAGGTATGCACCCCCTTTCCTTCTCTATAAATTGGGGGTAGTAACACCACCTTTGCAAGGGTGTCATAAGGGCTGCATGAGTGGAACATGTGGCATCCTCAGCACACTGACACACAATCACAGTAACCGCTGCGACGACTGTTAGCTCTCCCATCGTCAATGCCAGAAGACCCAGGGGAGTGCTATGGCAAGAGCAGGGATGAATTCCCATCCTGGCCTCATTAGATATCAGCTCCCGGAGAGCAATGATCTAGCCCTTTTGGAATTTGATTCCTAATCTGTATAAGAGGCGGATGGAATTTAATCTATTTACCAGCTCAATCTCAAGAATATAGTCCAGTAGGATAGAGGGTCTTTATAGGTCCTTCTAAAATCTTTTATTGTAACTACATCAGGCAAATACATAAATCAGATTTATGAAACAAAATGAATGACCATATAGCTACCGCTGAAGTCAACCGAGCACCCCAAGAGCCCATCATGGGCCTACAGCTCATTTATACTCTTCTTTCGCTTAACATTATATCACATGCACGCCATTTAGAATGTTTAAAAATATGTGTGTGGTAAACTATTCAAATATATGAATGTGCTACAATTTATAAATCACTCCCTGTTTGTTGGCAATTTCAGTTGTTCCTACATAACTATATTAAGTTCTTAGGAACAAAGATTTGTTTTGTTCTCCTTATATGACTGTTGATTCTTGCACAGTTACCACACTGTTTTAAGCATTGTAGCTGCATAATATACTTTTTAAATATCTGTAAGAAGAAATTACTTATGCCAATCCTCTTTCAAAAAATTCTTAGCTATTTCACTTATTTAGTAAATTTTCTTCTCACGTTTATTTTCTCACTCAAACTTACAAAAGAGTTGCAAGCCCAGTACCAACAAACTGCTATAGGATATGCATCATCTGCAAATACTTTAGTGTGTATTTCCTAAAATCAAAGGCATAGAAATGGCAAATTAGAATTGATATAGTATCACCATTGACATTTCAGTTCCCATTCAAATCTTGCCACTTGTACCAATAATGCCATTTATAGCAAAAGGATCTAGTTCAGAATTATGTGTTGCATTAGTCTTTTGCATGTCTCTTTTTCTCCCTCTTTCTTTTCTCTTTTTTTTTTTTTTTTTTTTTGAGATGGAGTCTTGCTCTGTCGCCCAGGCTGGAGTGCAGTGGCGCAATCTCAGCTCACTGGAAGCTCCGCCTCCTGGGTTCATGCCATTCTCCTGCCTCAGCCTCTCAAGTAGCTAGGATTACAGGCGCCCACCACCACGGCCGGCTAATTTTTTGTATTTTTAGTAGAGATGGGGTTTCACCATAGCCAGGATGGTCTTGATCTCTTGACCTCATGATCTGCCCGCCTCGGCCTCCCAAAGTGCTGGGACTACAGGCATGAGCCACCATGCCTGGCTTTTCTTTTCTTTTCTCTTTTGTTTTGTTTTGTTTTTTGAGATAGAATCCTGCTCTGTCACCCAGGTTGGAGTGCAATGGCATGATCTCAGCTCACTGCAATCTCTACCTCCTGGGTTCAAGTGAGTCTCCTGCCTCAGCCTCCTGAGCAGCTGGGATTACAGGTGTGCGCTAGCACGCCTGGCTAATATTTGTATTTTTTAGTAGAGATGAGGTTTCGCCATGTTGGCCAGGTTGGTCTCGAGCTCCTGACCTCAAGTGATCCACCCACCTCGGCCTCCCAAAGTGCTGGGATTACAAGTGTGAGCCACACACCCGGACATGAATGTCTTTTTCATCTCCTTCAATCTGGAACAGCTACAGGGTCTTTTATTGATTTTTGTGAACTCGACACTTTCAAAGATTAGAAGCTAGTTATTTTGTAGAATGTTCCTCAGTTTGTGTTTATCTGATATTTCCTCATGTTTACATTCACATTTTGCATCATTGGCAGGAGTATCACGAGGTGATGCTGTGTTCTCAGTATGTTTTATCAGCTGGCGCAAGATTCCAGTTTGCTCCATTACCATGATATTTACTTGGATTACCGTGGTGTCTGCCAGGATTCTCCATCTATAATGTTGTTCTTTTTCTCTTTGTAGTAAATAAATATTTATTGGGAGCTATTTGTAACTATGTATATATCTCTAAACTTTTCTAATGATTCATTTCTGTATTTACTACTGTGAATTCATGGTTTTCTATTTTATTCTCTCGGTTATAATTCATTATTAATTTAAATGCATCACTGGGAGCCCCTTTAAGGGTATGTGTGTGTGTATGTGTGTGTCTGTGTGTGACACTTCCCAGTTATTCTTTCAGCACTCCCTTACTTTTTGGCACAAAATGTTTGTGGCTAATCAGAATTTTCATGTCCACTCATCATCTGCTCTCTGAAATCATCGATCTCTCTAAGGAGTCCTGGTTCTTTTTAATGGAGAATGATATTTAGAAACCAAAATCTGGCTGCTAGGTGCTCGCATTGCTTTTGGAATATTATTGCTCCTGGACCTTCTTGGTGGACAGAGCTAGGAAATATGTGTGTGTGTCCCAAAAGTCTTAGTGCAGTTTTAATACTTCTGAAAGTTTTAATAACTTCTGAGGAATAAATGTGATAAATTTACCAAAAAAATTTTGGAAATTATTTATACTCCTATACACTTAGTTTTGTGAATTTTGAATATAAATAGTTTAAGTTTTTCTTTAATTTTTTCAGCAGCAATAGAAAAATATTTTTCTTTGTGACAGTTTATTAGAATATTTTAATTTTTAGGTTCATGGTACATGTGAAGGTTTGTTATATAGGTAAACTTGTAACTTGGGGATCTGGGATACAGATTATTTTGTCACCAGAGTACTAAGCATAGTACTCAACAGTTTGTTTGTTTGTTTGCTTGCTTGTTTTAGACAGAGTCTCACTCTGTCGCCCAGGCTGGAGTGCAGTGGCACAATCTCAGCTCACTGCAACGTCCGCCTCCTGGGTTGAAGCGATTCTCCTGCCTCAGTCTCCCAAGTAGCTGGGACTACAACAGTTTTTTTTTTTTTTTAATGAACTTCTCCCTCCTCCCACCAGCAGTATATAAGCATTCATTCTTTTTTCTCTACAACCTTGCCAGCATCTGTTATATTTTGACTATTTAATAATAGCCATTCAGACTCGTGTGAGATGGTATAATGTTGTGGTTTTGATTTGCATTTCTCTAATGATTAGTGATATTGAGCATTTTTCATATTCTTATTGGCAAGTATGTCTTCTTTTGAAAAATATATGTTCATTTCTTTTGCCCACTTTTTACTGGGGTTCTTTTTTGCTTATAGGTTTAAAGTTCCTTGTAGATTCTGGATATTAGACCTTTCTTAGACGTATAGTTTGCAAATATTTTCTCCCAACCTGTAGGTTTTCTGTTTACTCTGTTGATAGTTTCCTTTGCTGTGTAGAAGCTCTTTCATTAGGTCTCATTTGTCAATTTTTACTTTTGTTGCAATTACTTTTGGCATGTTCATCATGAAATCTTTGCCAGTTTCTATGTCCAAAATGGCATTTCCCAGGTTATCTTCCAGGGTTTTTATAGTTTTAGGTTTTATATTTAGGTCTTTAATCCATCTTGAGTTGATTTTTGTATATGGTGTAAGAAAGGGATCCAGTTTCAATCTTTTTTTTTTTTTTTTTTTTTTTCCCGTGTTAGTCAGTGTTTATTTGTTTGTTTGTTTTTTGTTTTTTGTTTTTTTTAAATTTATTTATTATTATTATACTTTAAGTTGTAGGGCCAGTTTCAATCTTCTGCATATTGCTAGCCTGTTATCCCAGCACCAGTTATTGAACAGGGAGTCCTTTTCCCATTGCTTGTTTTTGTCAGCTTTGTCAAAGATCAGATGGTTGCAGGTGTGTGCCTTTGTTTCTAGGCTCTCTATTCTGTTCCCTTGGTGTATATGTCTGTTTTTGTGCCACTACCATGCTGTTTTGATTACTGTAGCCTTACAGTACTGTAAGGGCAATGTGATTCCTCCAGCTGTGTTCTTTTTGCTTAGGATTGCCTTGGCTATTTGGGCCATTTTTTGGTTCCATATACATTTTAGAATAGTTTTTTCCTAGTTATGTGAACAATGTCATTGGTAGTTTGATAGGAATGGCACTAAATCCGTAAGTTGCTTTGGGCATTATAGCATGTTATATAGGCATTTTAATGATATTGATTCTTTCTATGAGCATGGAATGTTTTTCCATTTGTTTGTATCATCTCTGATTTTTTTGAGCAGCCATTTTGTAATTCTTATTGTAGAGATCTTTCACCTCCCTGGTTAGCTGTATTCCTAGGTATTGTATTCTTTTTGTGGCAATTCTGAATGGGATTGTGTTCCTGATTTGGTTCTCAGCTTGAGTGCTATTAGTCTATAGGAATGCTACTGATTTTTGTACATTGATTTTGTATCTTGAAACTTTGCTGAAGTTGCTTATCAGCTCAAGAAGTTTTTGGTGAGAGACTATGAGATTTTCTAGATATAGAATCATGTCTTCTGAAAACAGGGATAGCTTGATTTCTTCTCTTCCTATTTAGATGACTTCTTTGTGACAGGTTTTTTTTTTTTTTTTTACTAAGACAGAGTCTCACTCTGTCATTCAGGCTGGAGAGCAGTGGTGCCATCTCAGCTCACTGCAACCTCTGCCTCCCGGGTTCAAGCAATTCTCCTGCCTCAGCCTCCTGAGCAGCTAGGATTACAGGCGTGCACCACCGCATCCAGCTAATTTTTGTATTTTTAGTAGAGACGACCATGTTGGCCAGGCTGATCTCAAGCTCCTGACCTCATGATCCACCAGCCTCGGCCTCCCAAAGTGCTGGGATTACAGGCGTGAGCCACTGCGCCTGGCCCTTTGTGACAGTTTTATAAGTGAGAATTTCTGAGACCAAATGAATTGGTAGAGGAAATCCACTTGCTTGACTACTCTATCACCTGATTCATCCATGCTTTGCTGTGTAGTAATAGTTCATTGCTTTCTATCGATGAGTAGTATTTAATTGTAGGCCACAGTTAGTTTATTTATTCATCTACCTGTGGATGGACACTTGGGTTGTTTCCAGTTTGGGGCTACTACAAATAAAGCTGCCATGGACATTCATATATGAGTCTTGATATGGGATATGCTTTAATTTTCTCTAGTATATCCCTAGGAGTGGAAAGGCGTAATCATATGTTTAACTTTTTAAGCAGCTGTCAAATTGTTTTCCAAAGTGCTTTTACCATTGACATTTCCACCAGCTCCATGAGAGTTCCAGTTCCTCCATGTTCTTGACAACACTTGGTATGGTCATTATCTTTAATTTTTGCTATGCTATGAGGAGTATCTCATAATGGTTTTGAGTTTCCCTGGTGACTAATGACTTTGAGCATTTTTTCATGCCCTTATCTGCCATTCTTATCTTCTTTGGTGAAGTGTTTTTTTAAATCTTCTGCCCATTTTTTATATTGGATTGTTTGTTTTCTCATCATTGAGTGTTTTCTGTTTTTTTATTTGTTTGTTTTTTGTTTTGAAATGGAGTCGTGCTCTGTCACCTAGGCTGGAGAGCAGTGGCATGATCTTGGCTCACTCCAACCTCCACCTCCCAGGTTCAAGTGATTCTCTTGCTTTGGCCTCCTGAGTAGCTGGGACTACAGGCACCTGCCATCACACCCTGCTAATTTTTGTATTTTTAGTAGAGGTGGGGTTTCACCATGTTGGCCAGGCTGGTCTTGAACTCCTGACCTCAGGTGATCCAACCACCTCAGCCTCCAAAAGTGCTGGGATTACAGGCATGAGCCAATGCACCCAGCCTCCTCATTGAGTTTTGAGAGTTCTTTGTGTATTTTGAATATGTATCCTTTATCAGATATATGATTTGCAAATATTCTCCTCTGGTCTATGGCTTGATATTTAATTCTTTCATTAGGCATTTTGATGATGTCTCAGTTTTGTCTAACTCAAGTTAGCAGAGGTTCCCTCCTAGATGTTTTATAGTTTTAGGTTTTATATTTTGGGTTAATTTTTGTGTACAGTGCTAGGTATAGGCTGAAATATTTTTCCCCCAATTGTTCTAGGATCATTTGTTTAAAAGGTCATTCTTTTTCCAATCAATTTCCAATGAATTATCTCTGCAGCTTTTTAAATATTCAGTTCTCCATATATTTATGGGTTTATTTCTGGACTACATTCTGTTCCTTTGACATAGGTATTTGTGTTTGCACCAAATCACACTTTATTGCTTACTATAGCTTTGTAGTAGGCCTTGAAATCAGGTGATGTTAGCCTTCTGATTTTGGTCTTTATTTTCTAAGTTGTTTTTGGCTATTCTGAGTTCTCTACATTCCGTATGGAATTTTGACTATGCTTATCAATTTTTATCAAAAAGTCCACTGGGATTTCTATTGAGCTTGCATTTAATTTGTAGATCAGTTTGGCTAGAATGAACATCTTAACAATATTGAGTCTCCCAACCTATGAGAAAAGTATATAACCCCATTTTCAAAATATTCTTCAATTTCTCTCAGTAATGTTTTATAGTTCTCAATGTATAAGCCTTTTACATATTTTATGAGATTTATTTCTAAGTATTTCATATATTTTGATGCCATTGTGAATGGTATTTTTTTTTAAATGTCAATTTCCAATTGTTGTTAGTACAGAGAATACGATTGGCTTTTGTATATTGATCTTGTATTCCACTTGTTAAACTTGCTTATGAGTTCTAGTAGCTTTTTGTAGATTCATTTGCATTTTCTAGACAGATGATCATGTCATGGGTAAACAGAGTTTTACATCTTTTTTTTTCAGTTTGGATGCTTTTTATTTTATTTTATGGAATTATTGCACTGGCTAGAACTTCCAGTACTATGTTGAGTAGACACGATGAAACTGAACATCCTTGTCTTGTTCCTGATCTTAAGAGAAAGCGCTCAGTCTTTCATATTAAGTGTAAGTTTAGTAGTAGACTGCATAGATGCTTTTTATCAGGTTCAGAAAGTTCCCTTCTATTTCTAACTTACTGAGTTTTATCAAGAATTCTCTTTTTGTAAGCATATAACATATATTGCTAAGACTTGTAGGACAGACAAAAGTGTATATCCACACACAAATTCACATGCAACTATATTGATTTCTATATCTATTATTAAAATCTATGAATTCTTGTTTCAGCACCACAGGATCCATTCTAGTTTTCTTCGTTCCCATATATGTAACTCCCTTTTTTGATAGTGAGAAACTGGTTTCCATCCTCCTTAATAGATTTGCTTATTTGATCAACCTCTTGTGTGTAACTATTCTCCTATCACTACTCCCATCCCATAGCTCACATCATGCCTTCCACATCACACTTGGAGTCTGGCATTCACTGCACTGCTGCTGCCTTCCCCAACGTGGACATCCTCATTACCCTGCTTGGCCTCTGACTCCCTGGCTTGGGTTGCCCTTCTGCATGGACACTCATCTCACCCTAACCATGCTCTGATTCTCTGAACTGGGTCATGCCCTTTCACATAGGAGTCCCCTGTACTTGCTCATGCACTGACATCCTTGTGGATGTTACCCCGTTGGCTTCTGAAACCCCTGTTGGGCTGCATGCCTAGGAGGCCCCTCTTTGCCTAGACACTGAGTCTCTGCAAAGGCTGCCCTCTCACATGGTCAACCCCATGACAGGGTATCCTGACAGTACCCCCACGACAGGCTCTTCCTATGCAGGGACTCTCCTTAACCCTTCTTGAGCTCTGACACCCTGTAGTGGGCCACTCCCCTACATTGATGCCCTCCTCACCCCTTGTGGCTCATACCTGCAGTGGGAAGCCCCAGACAGAAGCTCCTCCTATCTTGCATGTCTCTTCCATCTCTTATCCTGCCCAGCTTGGAGAACTAACTTGCTTGGCCCCAGCTAAAGACTTTTAGAGCTGAGTTTTTCAGGAAGAGATAGGAAGAAAAGAAGAAAGAGGAAGAACTCATTTATTTTTCATGACTAACTTAGAACATTTTTTTACATAACTAAACATTTTTCCACTATTTTGTATTGGGATTTTAAAAAATTATTTTAGGAAGAAAGGACATATTTGACAGTACTTAGTCTATCTTCAAGAGGGTGTAGCTCCATTATTGCTTCAAAAGTGTCTTTTATAAGGCAATTGTAGTCATAATTGAGTTCAAGCAGTGGTATAACGAAGGTAAAAGCTCAGCATGTCCCGGGAGACAGGTACACACTATGATCCAGGAGGAAAGACCCCAGACATTAAAAAAATTTCAAGACTACCTAAATATATATATATCAGCAGACTCCAGGCAGAACCAAAGTGGGCAGAATATAATACTAGTTTTGGCAAAATTTATTGTTTTGATGCATTTGAGAGTACAAATTTAATATACTTCTAGAGGTGACTCTAATAGCTTACTTGATTGGTTGACTAAAATTTGAAGGAATTCAATGGTGGCCTCTATTCAGTGAGGTTGAGATGCCAGAGCTTTCCTGAAACAATGTAGAGGAGGGAATCCAAAGGCTTAGGAAGGTTGAACTGAATGCCCGATGTGTGACCTGCACAGCCACTTGCCAACCACATTCCGCAAGATGACCCAGAGGTATCTCCTTCATGATGGTGATGAGAAATATTAATTATCATTACTTACTTAATTAATTATAATAATAATTCATTATTATTAATTAAGGGAGTAGTGCATCCTCGAACATCTCTGTGGTTTCTCCTCTTTCTAGAAAAGTTATGACTCTAGTATAGAATGATGCCCTTGAAAAGGGTTCCCAGATTTCAAAGGAATGATGGAATTCTGAAGTAGCAGGGGTCAAGCAGCAGCACTTAACTGCCAAAGGGAAGGTAAGTACCTCTACCATAAAGGTTAGTGGGAGCATACAAGTAATCGGAATGTTTTGATTGGCAGAGATCTTTGACAGTGGATAGTTGATCATGATGTCTCTTGAAAGTAAATATGTGGGCAGCCTGCTAGTGCAGTGCTTGATCTACATAACAGCAAAAACTGTGGTAGCTGAAAACCTGAATTGAATTCCCACAGAGAGGAACTGAAGCCCCTTACACAGCTTTTAGACATAAGTAAATGTATAGACACAGAGCCTTTTGACTGAAAGGTATGCCAGGTGCCCTTGAGGAAGGACCCTGCACCACTGCCACGTGCACACACCATAAATCCTCCTCTAAGACTTTTCCAAAGGGACCAAAGTTGACAACTGACAAACCCCCACATTTTCTCTCTGACCCATGAGTGATGGCTTTTATTGTCAGAAGGGCTAAACAGAAGCTCCTAGAACTTTCATTTCTACCAAGAGAATAAATCAGAAGCAATATTGCATCCCTGAGGGGATTGCAAAAATCCATGCTATCATCAAAGACTTGAAAGAAGTGGCGATAGTTATCACATCTCCACTGAATTAATCAGTTGGTCTGTGCAAAACTCACACGGGTCTTAAAGAGTGAGTGAGGACTACTATGAACTTAATGAGGTGGTAACTAAAATTCCAGCTGCTGTCCTAGATGTAGTATCTTTCCTGGGGCAAATTGATATGTCTTCCGGCATTTGCTTTGTAGCTACTGACCTGCCTTTTTCTCCTCACTGATTTGCAAGGATTGCCAGCAACAGCTTGCATTTACCTATTAGGGCTAACAGTATACTTTCAGTTTTGCCTCAGGCTATGTCAGTTCTGCTCTCTATCACGTTTATTCTGAGGAGATTTTGATTGTCTTGACATTCCACAAAACATCACATTGGATTACCTCATGGATGACATTATGATGAATGGATCTGATGTTCACAAAACACCATATACTTTAGAGGCCTTGGTAAGATATAAGGTGGGAGATAGGCCCCACAAAAATTCAGGGGCCTGCCACCTCAGCATAGTTTCTGGGGGCTCAATTGTCACTCCTCCAAGGCAAAAGGAAAGTTGCTGGTCCTTGGATGACCTACAATGGGAAAAGAGGAAAAATATGTGTTCAGCCTTTTTGTATTTAGGAGGGAACATATGCCACATGTAAATGTGCTTTTTAGATTCATCTATAGAGTTATCTGTAAGGCTGCCAGTTTCAAGTGGTATTGAGCAAGTTCTGAGAAGTCTCTGCAGCAAGTTCAGGCTGTGTACAAGCCATTGTATCACTTGAGCCTTATTATCTAGAAGGTCCAGTGATAAAGTACTTATGACAAATGGGAATGTTGTATGGAGTCTTTAGCAAGCACCAAAAGGAAAATGACAGCACCAAACTCTAGGGTTTTAGTGCACACCTATGCCATATTCTGGATATGGCTGTTTGCCTTTTGAAAAATAGCATCTCGCTTGCTATTAGGCCTTGGAAGACACTGAATGCCTAACCATGGTATGCTGGGTGATTATGTAATATGAACTTCTCATCATGAACTGGGTGTTGCATGACCTTCCTAGACATAAGGCCATGTGTGCACAGCAGCAATCTACCATCAAATGGAAATGGTATCCAACAGAGTGGGGTTGGGCAGGTCCAGATGGTACAAGCAAGTTGCATGGGCAAGTGGCTTAGATTCCTTTGACTCTGAAGGTATGTTGCCTCTTCCATTCATATGGTTTATAGTCTCTTGAAGATATTCCAGTTGAATGAGGAAGAAATAACAAGACTGGTTTACAGTTTTTTCTGTATTACACACAGATATTACTCAGTTTCACTCAGGGGTGATCCTGAAGGACACTGGTGAAGAAAAATTCTCCCAGTGGATATAACTTTGAGCAGCAGATTTCATTGTATGCTATGTCTAGACTGAGAGATGGTAGTACACATGGACACTGATTCGTGGGCGATTGCTAGTGGTTTGGTTGGATGGTTAGGGACTTGAAAGAAATAGGATCAGAAGATTGATGACAAGGACATCTTGGGAAGAGGTGAATGAATGGACATCTCATAACGGTTACCAACTGTGAAGATATTTGTGACCCATGTGAATGACGACCAAAGTGCATTCACTGGAGGGGAAGTTCTTAGTGATTAGGTGGGAAATTGATGTACTCAGTGGATGTCTGTCAGTCTCTTTTCTTGCCCACTCTAGTGCTTACTCAATGAGCCCATAAACAGAGTGGCCATCGTGGTAGAGACAGAGGGTATTCATTGCCTCAACAATGTGGACTTCCTCTTACCACAGCTGGCCTGGCTGACACTACTGCTGAGAGCCTAATATGTCAACAATAGAGGCCAGCATGGATCCCCTAATGTGGCACCATTCACCTGGGGAACTAGTCAGCCACCTGGTGGCAGGTTGATTCCATCGGACCTTTTCCATCTTGGGGTGGGGGGTAGGGGTCAGAGATTTGTCCTCACTGAAATAGACACATTCTGGACATGGATACGCCTTCCTTGCAATAATGCTTCTGCCAGTAGCACCATCTATGGACTCACTGGGCACCTTATCCACTATCATGGAATTTCCCATAATGATGTTTCTGATCAATGATTCCCATAGCATTGCTTCTTCCACAGCAGTGAAGTGCAGCAGTGGTCTCAAGGCCATAGAATTAACTGGTTTTACCACATGTCCCATCACCTGGAAGAAACTGGACAAATTCTGAAAGGTGTAACAGCTTAGTGAAGACTTAATTATAGCGTCAGTCGGGAGTCACCACGCTGAAATGATGGAGTCCATCTCAAAGTGTACTTACTGTGTGTGCTTTGAAACAGAACATATGTGGTACTATCCACCCCACAGCCAGGACACACGGGTCTTGGAATCAAGAGATGGAAGTGGCTCATGTCACTATTAAACCCAATAATTCACTCATAGAAGGTTTGTTCCCCTCCTGGCTACCTTGAGCTCAGCTTGTTTGGAAGTCTTGGTCCCCAGAGGGGAACTGCTCACTAGGGTACGCTGCAGTGGCTCGATCAGGAAGAGAAACCCAATCAGCGAGGCACTCTGCCAGATCTTACAGAGGAGAAAAGCATGAGCCATGTGTCTGCTGAATCCACGAGGACGATTTCTTGCAGGTACTCACTTCTGCAAAATACATTCTGGGAAGTACTGGAAGAGTTTTGATTCTGTCAAGTTTATACAAGAAGAGAAAAAACAGCCATGTTTGCTGATTTTTATTTATTTGCTCACCTATGTGGAAAGAAAAGACAGGGCCTTACAGTCTTTTAGAGGCAGACAAATCTTTTCCAGGTCTTCAAGGCACTTGAAGATGCAATTAATAATAAAAACTTTCTTACTATCTTATCTACATAAGTTACAGTATAGGACTAAAATAGAGCAGGGATTCTGGGTGATACAAAATGAATGTTAGGTCAGTTGCACACTCTTTGAGCCATGGTTGGTGATTCTGCTAAGGTTTTAATCTTGATTTGCTCTGTGTATATTCTGGTTAAAGGGCCGACCTGTGTCTTTAGAGCATTTCCTATATTTGGCCCTATTCTAGTGTTGTGTTAAGTACATGGACTCTGGAGTCCAAATGCTGGGGGCTTAATCCTGGCTTGGTCATCTTGTAGCTTTGTGATCTTTGGTGTCAGTTAACCTCCCTGTGCCTGTTTCCTTATCTGTAAAATGAGGATAATAGTTATATCTAATTCAGAATGTTGTTTGGAGAATTAATTAAAATGACATATGTACAGTCCTTACAACAGTACTTGGCCCATGGTCAACAATGACTAAAGTTTAGCAATTCTTATTATAACTTGGCAATGTGTGCTGTGAGTCTGCCTGCCCGGAATATAAACCATTTGGGATCCCTGCTCTCTTTCTCTAGCAAACCTGCAGAACACCTGCTAAACAGCTCATATAGACTGAATAGTGTCTCCCTCCCACCTCCAAATTCATATGTTGAAGTGCTAACTCCCTAATGTGACTGTATTTGGAAATAGGGTCTTCAGGCAGGTAATTAAATGAGGATGTAAGGGTGGGGTGATAACCCAATAGGACTGGTGACCTTGTTAGAAGAGGAGGAGACCAGGGCTCACTCTTTCTCCATCACACACAGAGAGAAGGCCACGTGAGGACACAGTGAGAAGGTGGCTGTCTGTAAGCCAGGAAGAGAGGCCTCACCAGTAACCAACCCTGGCACTTTAATCTTGGACTTCCTGCCTTCAGAACTCTGAGAAATTAAGGTCTGTTATTTAAGCCACCAGTCTAGAGTATTTTATTATGGCAGCCCTGGGAGACTAATAGCATTATGAAATTGCATAATTTAAATATTCAGGCTGGATGTGGTGGCTGATGCCTGAAATCTCAGCACTTTGGGAGGCTGAGGTGGGAGGATCGATTGAGCCCAGAAGTTTGAGACCAGCCTGAGCAACATAGCCTGTCTCTACTGAAGAAAAAAAAATCATCTGGGGTGGTGGTGTGCCTGTATTCCCTGCTACTTGGGAGACTGACCTGGGAGGATCCCCTGAGCCCAGGGGAGGTTGAGGCTGCAGTGAGCCCTGATCAAGTCACTACTCCAGCCTGGGTGACAGACGGAGACCTTGTCTCAAGAAAAAACAACAAAACGAAACAAGAAACCTGTTGCATTTAGAGATAAAGATGGAACTGTGGAGTTTTGAGTATCCTCAAAATCACTCACTGATGTGAAAAGGTGTTTGGAATCTACTTCTGAATGTATTTCTCGGGTGTATAGTGTTGAGAAAATGGAAGCAGGGATTATGGAAACCATCTAGTTTTAAGAAAATCAGAGCCAAATGATTGCTTTTTGGAATCTTTTATCAAAGCTTTTCTAAGATCTTCATTAAATAATAAGCAAATCTGAGAGAGCACGAGAACTAAAAAACCTTTTCAGCCCACACTGAATTTCCTAGTTAATCTCTGGGAAGATAAAGTCAGATTTGGTTTCTACGTATTTTCACTCTGAAATGCAGAGAAAATGTAAAAACTTAGTAATCGTGCAAATTAAGAGTCATTCTTTTATGAATGCCTTGCGTTTACAAACAGGCTTTACGCCTGGCAAACTCGGACCCCTTCCATAGTGGGGCGCCAGGAGAGGGCTGGGCCGCTGTCCCCGAGTCAGGGCTAGCTGGATCCAGGCGTCCCCGCCCCAGCCAGCGCCGGGACCCGCCCGAGTCCCCGCCCCTCCCCCGCCCACGCCCCAGCCGCAGGGGGCAGGGCGGGAGGCGGGCGCCCGGCGCGTCCTGTCCCCCGGACCCTTTTAAAGCGTGGCGCGCCAGGGCCGGGCATGCCGAGCCCCGCGGCGGAGACAGCGGTGCGCCCAGCTCCCAGGAGCGGCGCGAGCAGCCGAGCGCCCAGGGCTGCCCTTCCCGGGCCGGCGGGCTCCCCGGGCTCCCCGCCGCCGCCCCGTGCGCCCCGGGAGGGCCCGGCATGCTGCGCCAGCTGCTGCTCGCCGCGCTCTGCCTGGCGGGTCCCCCAGCGCCCGCGCGCGCCTGCCAGCTGCCCTCCGAGTGGAGGCCCCTGAGCGAGGGCTGCCGCGCCGAGCTGGCCGAGACCATTGTGTACGCCAGGGTGCTGGCGCTGCACCCCGAGGCGCCCGGCCTCTACAACCACCTGCCCTGGCAGTACCACGCCGGCCAGGGGGGCCTCTTCTACTCGGCCGAGGTCGAGATGCTGTGCGACCAGGCGTGGGGCAGCATGCTGGAGGTGCCCGCCGGCTCCAGGCTCAACCTCACCGGCCTGGGCTACTTCTCGTGCCACTCCCACACCGTGGTCCAGGACTACTCCTATTTCTTCTTCCTCAGGTGAGCCCGGCGGCGCCGCCACCTCTCTCTCCCTTTGCGCCACCTCCCGAGGTCGCCGTTATCTGGAGCCAGGCCGGTAACTCCCAGGGCAGCCTGTCGGTGCCAAATGAGAATGCCCCTGGGGCGCCTACCCCTTGCCTCCTTGGATCTCTCTTGCTCCGTCTGACGTCTCTACAGACACCCTGGCTACCCCTGGTAAAGGCGGTTTAAAAGATAGGAAAGCTTTCTGTGCCTTGTACACAGAAGAGCATTGCAGGCAAAAGCTCAAAGCGCTCTCCAACAGTCCCTTTGACTCGCATCTTTAAACTGGCCTCAATGGGAGTAGATTGGGACGGTGAGAAGAACAATCTTTGAAATCAGTCTGTGGCTGGCATTTTGGCTCTGCCTTTCCTAATCGTGATTCTGAGCCCATTTCTTGATACCTTCTCAAGAACTTCCATAGCCTCACCTGTGTAAAATGAGAGGCAGGGCTGGTTGAGCGAAAAACGTAACTCATGCAAAGCACCTGGTGCAGGTTAGCGGTTGACCAGCTGTCCACTCTCCCCTCTTCCCCACTTGCTCAAATGCCAAGATGTGATAGTGTGGAATGTAGCCCAGGATTGCTTCATTATCTCATGTCAGCTGCCAGGTTATTTGAAATAGCAAAGGTTTATTGGGGGTAGGGGGTTCTGCTGCAGGTAAAATCCTGGGTAGCAATGCTTTGAGGGGTGGAGAGGTCAACCAGGCAGGAGATCCTCTCTGATTCTAGACCACTGGAATCCTCTAAAGTTCCATGAACATTGGCCTGTGGTCAAGATGGAATGCATCTGCCTAAGAACTCAGTCAATTCTCATTGACTACTGAATTCTTCTGAAATTTGAATAGAGAGCACCAGGTAGAACCCTAAATTCTTTGACTGGCTTCAACTGAATTTGGAGAGTGATATAAAACAACTGAGAAAAACATCAAAATGGAATCTAACCTATCTATCAAGATAGAGAATTAATCCACTGTTGTGGTGATCAGTGGTAGTTCCAGTTTTGCCAGTCTGGGAAGTAGCACTAAGGATATTTGGAATGAGGCTGATGTGGGTCTGCAGATTCACTTTTAGCTCGCATTTCTCTGAGAAAGAAAACAGTTCTACGAAGTGGTGTTTGTAAGTGCATGGCAACACATGTTTTCCATATTGAAGCCAGAATATCTAAGTTTAAAAAACATGTCTTGCGTTGTGTTGGCTTGAGTGGTTCAGCTAGATTAAGTTTTTTTCTCTCTATATATATTTCAGAGAAGTGTAGTTTCTAAATAAAGCTAGTGGGGCTGAGAGAGTGCCCTTCTCGATACAGAGAAACTTAGGGTTTCATGTTTTTAATTAGGAAAAATACTGAGATACCATCTATAAAACTATTCAAAACCAGAACTCTGTTCTCCAAAGAAAAAAGAGCCCAAGTATTTGAACAGGCTTTTTAAAGAAATTTTTATCATGAAATACAGTTTGTCCAGTGGTTCCGTGGTGCTCAGCCAATTCTCATCTTTTTTACTCTACCATGTTTACAAAAGTTAGGAAAGAAATACAAAGTCAGACAGTAGTCTGACATTCGCATTTCACAGGGCTGTCTTGCCTTGGAGTGTGTTAACAACTACATACAAATCATTCCTCCTCTGTTATTCTGGGACCTACTGAGAGGAGACTGGACCTCTGGTCACTGTCAGGGGTGAGGGTGGCAGTGGAGACTTGCTGGTGAGCCATACATGTTGTTTTTTTTAGACTGGAGTGTAACTTTCATCTCTTTCTTTTTGTGACTTTTTAAAGAATCATTCTAATTGATTTATGCTAGGCCTTTAAATATGTTCACTAATATGTATACTGCATTTACTTTGTACCAAGTGCTTCATTTACTTAGTTTTTGATGCAATGCTTATGACATCATCAAACAAGTAGGTGCTATTTTTTTGAGATGGCATCTCACTCTTGTCACCCAGGCTGGAGTGCAATGGTGCAATCTCTGCTCACTGCAACCTCCGCCTCCCAGGTTCAAGTGATTCTCCTGCCTCAGCCTCCTGAGTAACTGGGATTACAACAGTGTGCCACCATGCCCAGCTAATTTTTGTATTTTTAGTAGTGACAGGGTTTCACCATGTTGGCCAGGCTTGTCTCGAACTCCTTACCTCAGGTGATCCACCCACTTTGGCCTCCCAAAGTGCTGGGGTTACAGGCGTGAGCCACCGCACCCAGCCAGTACTATATTCTTTTTACAGATTAGAATACTGAGGCTTAGAGGAGTTAAGACATTTGTTTCATGTCATATAGAAGATGAATAGCAAAGACAGAACATAGGTCATTACAGCTGGCCTTTTTTTCACCAGGAAATAAGGAACCCTCTTTGAGAAGGAAGACCCCTTGGGGGACTTGGAAGACAACACAAATAGACAAACAGGCACCACACAAATACTTTTCTCCATACTTTGCTCAAAGTCGTCTTTTTGAAAACCTTAAGGATAGACTGATGTAGTGTGAGACAAAGAAATAATTAGAAGTAGTAACTCCTCTAATGAGAGCCACGCCAGACATTGATGTGAAACTGGCAAGCCCATCGCAGTTGTCTGTGACTCTTGATTAAAGTTGGTACACCCTTGACTGTCGAGTCTACATGTCTGCCTTTTTTTCCCTCTTCTCCATTAGGATGGATGAAAATTATAACCTCTTGCCTCACGGAGTCAATTTCCAAGATGCCATCTTCCCGGACACTCAAGAGAACAGAAGGATGTTTTCTAGCCTTTTCCAGTTTTCAAACTGTTCCCAAGGGCAGCAGCTGGCGACTTTCTCCAGTGACTGGGAAATCCAGGAAGACAATAGGGTAAGAATCAGCTAAATCCTGTGCCACAGCAAAACAATAGCGTAGCTACACCTTGTGTGAATTTTGTGACCAAAGGAGTCAAGAATACTCTTCCAAAAGCCCAGACCAGAGAGCATTATTGTATACCCTCTCTCTCTCCTACTATCCTTTCTTGCCTCCCAGCTGTTAAAAAAGACCGTTCCTAAACTTTGGATCCCTGAAGCTTTACTGTTGGATAAGGAGTTCTTCCCAAAGTATGAGAACAGGATGAGATGAAGATTGGCATGCTGAGCCTTAGTTTCCTCTTCTACAGACCGGGGACAATAGTAGTGTCTATATCAGGCTTGTCCAACCTGCAGCCCAGGACAGTTTGAATGTGACCCAACACAAATGTGTAAACTTTCTTAGAACATTACGAGATTTTTTTGCAATTTTTTTTTTTTTTGCTTATCAGCTATCGTTAGTGTTAGTATATTTTGTGTGTGACTCAAGACAATTCTTCCAATGGGGCCCGGGGAAGCCAAAAGATTGGACACCCCGATCTATGTCAGAGGGCTAATGCAATATGATTTAAATGTGTAAAAACTATAATTATGTAAATCCGTTAGCATAATGCTCGAAAGAGTAAGTGCTCAGTGCCTGTGAGCTGTTACGACTGTTCCTGACTGTGTGATTGTTATCGACAGCGTAGGGCTCTAAGGAATTGTCTCAGAGGAAAGGAAAAGTGCTGAGGGAAATGAAATGAAATTGCTATCACAGCTACCACTCCTGTGATTCTTAACCGCAGTTGGTAAGACATAGAGGTGCAGGATGGCCAAGGTGGTTGCAAAATGTAAGGGTCGGCATCTTAAGGGTTGGGATCATTTTGGGAATGAAAATATAAGAGAGTCTTCTGCTCTGGGCCAAATGCCAGAGTTGGAGGAAAATTTTGATGATCATCACTCTTCCAAAGCAATGGCATTGCCACAACCAAGTTGGGGTGATAGTGGGGGGCAGGCCAGTCTAGGCCTCTGGGGCAGTGACCCATCTCTTCCAGTCCCCCTGATGGAAGACATTTTTAGGGTAATGTGACATACTGCTGGAGAGAGTTCTGATGTGGGTATCACATGGAATAAGGACTTTTTTTGGGTTTTTTTTTTGCATTAATGAACCCGTTTGCACATGTTAAGAAACTCCCTTCTTTCTACCCATCAAGAAAAGTTTGAGGGAAGTGTCTTTCTCTTGTCTGATGGGATGGCTTAGGGTAGCTGCCTTGCTCTTCCCAATCCCTAGTGTCCTTTTTATTTTGTTTTCCTTCCAACTTTTATTTTAGGTTCAGGGGCTATGTGTGTAGGTGTGTGATGTGGGTAAATCACGTGCCGCTGGGATTTGGGATGCCAATCGTTTCATCACTCAGGTAGTGAGCACAGTACCTGAGAGGTAGTTTTCCATCCTCACCCTCCTGCCACCCTCCACCCTCAAGTAGGCCCCGGTGTCTATTGTTGCCTTCTTTGTGTCCATGTGTACTCAATGTTTAGCTCCCATTATAAGTGAGAACATGCAGTATTTGGGTTTCTGTTCCTGCATTAATTTGCTTAGGATAATGGCCTCCAGTTGCATCCATGTCTACAAAGGACAGGATTCAAAGGGAGCTTTGCCCAGGGCTCCCTGGACCCTGGAGGCCTTCTTCATGCTCTTGCACAGAAGCTGTTCCTGTAAAGGGAAGGTACGTCCGACTACGGGAAATGATTTATTCTTCTTTGACATATGCCTGTAATCCCAGCAGTTTGGGAGGCTGAAGTGGGGGGATCACCTGAGGTTAGGAGTTCGACACCAGCCTGGCCAACATGGCAAAACCCCGTCTCTACTAAAAATACAAAAATTAGCCGGGTAAGGTGGTGCGTGCCTCTAATCCCAGCTACTCGTTAGGAGTTCGAGACCAGCCTGGCCAACATGGCAAAACCCCGTCTCTACTCAAAGTACAAAAATTAGCCGGGTAAAGTGGTGCGTGCCTCTAATCCCAGCTACTCGGGAGGCTGAGGCAGAAAAATCGCTTGAACCCGGGATGCAGAGGTTGCAGTGAGCTAAGATCACACCATTGCACTCCAGCCTGGGCGACAGAGCGAGACTCCGTCTCAAGCAAACAAACAAACATTCCTCAGCTCTACACTACTGACAGTAGTCTAGACTTTTCTAACCCCTTCCTGATAGTTTGCCAGAACTTTCTCAACGTTTGTCAAGTATTTTGCCCCCAGTGTGGCTCCAAGCACCTGTTTTTATTCTTCCTTTTCCCCTTCTTAATCTTTACTGTTGTCTACTCCATGTTGAGTTGGACACAGCAAGTCTAAGCCTGAGTATCCCAAGCCTGAGTCATACTTAATTTTTTCCAAGTGAAACCTTTTTAGGCTTGTCCCTTTTGTTCTCCATCTTGTGGGAGCTTTGCTTATATGACTATGTTATAGATTTATGTCCAGAGATGTTATTCTGAAAATACTCGAATAGGTTAGCCCTTAAAATCTTAAGCCACATAACTTTTTAGCACTATGGTCACATCATCTAGCTACTAACATTTTTCTGGAATCAGATTTTTCCATCATTTGGGAAAAACAAAGAACAATAGGACCGTGGAGAATTGTTTCAGGGTGAAGGCAGATCCATTTCTGTTGATCAGATGTAGATCTTGGGGGAGAATTCCTTTCCCCTTTCCCTTGAATCACCCTGGCCTCTTAGATAACAAAGTGTGGGAGCGTTCCAGGCTTGGAGGAAAAGTGGAAACTTGAGGCGAGGAAGAGAATTATTTCACTTTGCTGAGCTGCTGTGGAGCAGAATTTAGCTCAACCTGGGGGACCCTGCACGTTTCCAGACCTTTGCTTATGCCATTTTTATTCCCTATCCACCTTGAAAGGGATCACATCAAAGCTACATAAAATTAGCCCATTATGGGCTGATTGCAGTGGCTCACGCCTGTGATCCCAGCACATTGGGAGGCTGAGGCGGGCCCATTACCTGAGGTCAGGAGTTCGAGACCAGCCTGGCCAACATGGTGAAACTCTGTCTCTACTAAAAATACAAAAATTAGCTGAGGATGGTGGTACGTGCCTGTAATCCCAGCTACTTGGGATGTTGAGGTAGGAGAATCGTTTGATCTTGGGAGGCAGAAGTTGCAGTGAGCCAAGATCGTGCCAGTGCACTCCAGTCTGGGCAGCAGACCAAGACTCTGTCTCAAAACAAAGCAAAACAAGAAAAATTAGCCCATTAGTTTAAAATTTGAAATTAAAATTAAATTGACTTTTTAAAGTTTTGTGATGCTCCCTAAAATATTTTTACATACCCTAGAGTAATTAAAATAGTTGTGAGTTATTGACTACTACTTGTGCCGCCTTCTTTTTTTTTTTTTTTCTTTTGAGATGGAGTCTCACTCTGTAGCCCAGGCTGGAGTGCAGTGGCGTGATCTTGGCTCACAGCAACCCCCACCTCCCGGGTTCAAGCAATTCTCCTGCCTCAGCCTCCCAAGTAGCTGGGATTACAGGCACCCACCACCATGCCCAGCTAATTTTTATATTTTTTGTAGAGATGGGGTTTCACCATGTTGGCCAGGCTGGTCTCGATCTCCCAGCCTCAAGTGATCCTCCTGCCTTGGTCTCCTAAAGTTCTGGGATTACAGGCGTAAGCCACCACACCCTGCCTCTAGATGCTGTTGATGCTGCTGTTCTTTAAGCTTCCATTCAGCTTGGACAGTGGATCCAGACTGTAGTTATGAAGGGCACGTTTCATTCTCTTCGCTGATAGTTCTCGCTTTCTCTCTGTTGGAGGATCTGGGACTCTAGAGTCGATTTGGAGGGTAGGAGATGGAAGAGGAGGAAAAGCTAATGGAGGGAAACTTTTGCAAAGCATATGCAGAGCAACATTCAACTCAGTCTTTGGGAGCAAAGTCCTCCCACACTCTGCTTCCTTTCCAGCACCTCTCCATCTTCAAATATCCCACCCACGCATTAGTAAATAGCAACAGGATCTTTCTTTCAAAAGCTGCCAAGATGTCAGCAGTGTTAGTACGTGTTCACCGCCTCTGGTTCAGTGTCATGGTGTTAATAGGACTTGGGGGGATATCTTTGGCACGTTGGAACATCCGCCAGATTTACTGGCAGAGCTCTCTCCACACCAGCCAAGGACATTTTTCCTTCCTCATTTCTCTCTTGCTGGACAAGTGCAACAGTCAGAACAGAATTTGGATACTTTTCCCTCTCTGCTGGTACTGTCCCCTAGGACCAAGACCCAGACTGACCCATACTTATATCAGTCTGTCACAAAATGTCATGGGATTGAAAGAAAATCTGCGGAGGTCTTGCTATCATTTTCTTCTTTCTTCTTTTGGCGTTGGGAAGGACGATAGGGGTGTTACCCTTCTCTAAGCTGCCTTGGAAGGACTGTCAACTTGTAATCAGAAGATCTCAATCGGCTCTGCCATTTCTGGAGGAATGACCATGGGCAGATCCCCTAACTTCCCACAACTTCAGTTTTCCCTTCTATAAAATAGAGCCTGGAACAGATAAACTGTCTCAGGGTGTTCTAAGGACCTAATTAGAACATACTTTTGAAAACACTTTTCTAGAGTGATGCAAGCGCTCGTTACTGGAAGCTGATTATTCTCAAGTATTGTTTTAAAAACCACATTAAAAAAAAAGTTTGAAGAGCTGCCTGCTGCTGTCCAGGGGGTCCTGAAACATCCCATGGAGGAGTGCCAACATCAGTAGTGACGGGTTTGTGCTGGAGATGGGAACAGATGGAAGGGAAGCTATCTTGCGTACTTTTTTCATTCAACAGAATTGATTGGGTTCTGTGCAAGGATGGCGTTTAAAAATATAGTGTATTGAACTGTTAACAGATAACACACTCATGTGGGTTCTCTACTCTCTCTGACACCCATCCACACAGTCCCCACACACCCTCCAAATAAGTAGCCATTGTGATTAGTTTCTTGTATAAACAGTCAGTGGTGTTTTAAAAATTATTATTTCAATCAGTTCTAGGGAACAGGTGGTGTTTGGTTGCATGCATACATTCTTTAGTGGTAATTTCAGAGATTTTGGTGCACCCATCACCTGAGCAGTGTACACTGTACCCAGTGTGTAGTCTTTTATCCCTCACCCTCTCCTACCCTTTCCACTGAGTCTCCAGGGTCCTTTCTTATTCTTATGCCTTTGCATCTCCATAGCTTAGATCCCATTTATGAGTGAGGATATAAAATGTTTGGTTTTCCATTCCTGAGTTACTTCACTTACAATAATGGTCTCCAATTCCATCCAGATCTCCACAAATGCCATTATTTCATTCCTTTTTATGGCTGAGTAGTATTGCATGACATATATAAACTACATTTTCTTTATCTCAATGGAGTTGTTTGTTTGTTTTGTTTTGTTTTGTTTTGTTTTGTTTTTTTCTTTTGAGACAGAGTCTTGGTCTGCTGCCCAGGCTGCAGAGCAGTGGCACAGTCTCAGCTCACTGCAACCTCCGCCTCCCTGGTTCAAGCGATTCTCGTACCTCAGCCTCCTGAGTAGCTGGGACTACAGGCACCCGCCACCACGGCCAGCTGATTTTTGTATTTTTAGTAGAGATGGTGTTTCATGTGTTGGCCAGGCTGGTCTCAAACTCCTGACCTCAAGTCATCTACCCACCCCAGCCTCCCAAATTGCTGGGATTATAGGTGTGAGCCACGGCACCCGGTCCTCAATGGAGGTTTTTTTTGTTTGTTTGTTTTTAAATCCAAATACGTGTTATTACCATCGTCTTTGACACAAATGGCAGCACACTGTGTACATTTCACTACACCTTGCTTAATTCATGAGTAGATCTGGGAGATCTTTCCATATGCATGGCCTGAGGGCTAGACCGGGTGAGAAAAAAAGATAAGAAAGAGACAGAAACGAAGGACTTTGTCCGTAATAAGGGATTTCTCCTGGAGTTTTTGCTACACAGCTCCATGATTCAGCCCCCTTTGGGTCAGATCCCCCATGCTTCTAATTGTTTAGTGTTCAGAGTTCAGGCGGGTAGGGTTTTGGGTTTTTTTAAACTATATGCAGAGATTTCAGTTAAAATCAGTGGGAATCAGAGTATGGTTGGCTTGCTTCATCTTGACTGGTGCTGGCGTTGACGTTTCTATCTGACTGTCTCCATTAAGAATGTGTGTTCAAAGCCAGGACTGGTGGTTCAAGCCTGTAATCCCAGCAGTTTTGGAGGCTGAGGCGGGCAGATCACTTGAGGTCAGGAGTTTGAGACCAGGCTGGCCAACATGGTGATACAACATGGTGAAACCCCGTCTCTACTAAACATACAAAAATTAGCCAGGCATGGTGGCATGTGCTTGTAATCCCAGCTACTTGGGAGGCTGAGGCAGGAGGATCACTTGAACCTGGGAGGCAGAGGTTGCAGTCATTTGAGATCGTGCCACTGCACTCCAGTCTGGGCAACAGAGCAAGACTCCCTCTCAAAGAAAAAAAAAACCAAAAAAAAACAAAACAAAAAAACATATGTTCAAGCTTTGATGGAATATATAGCACGGAGGCAAAGAAATGAACAGTATTTATTTTTTGATGATCAAAAGCAAACAGGAATGGGACAGGATCTGTAGTTTCTAAAGTGAGATTTGAACCCCAAATAGACTGAAAAAAGAATCAGAACTCATTTCATTCACATTTTTCAGAAAGGGCTCTAAAACAATTTAAAGGTATCCCCACAAGTGTGCTGAGATCCTCAAGTTTAACAGATCATTTGGTCAAAAACAAAGATACTCATTCCTTAGAGATGGAGGGAGGTAGCTTATGGTCAACAAGTATTTGAGCACCTGTTAAGTAGATCTCTGTTTCTTGATTCTTCTTTGATACTGCACCCAAACTCAAAAGTGGTGGTATCTTAAAAATTTGTTATAATGTAGAATCTGAAACCTCATCAATGAACTTTCTGTATTCCTACCTGAAAATACATTGGCCTATCTTGTACTTTGAATGGATTTCTTACTCATGCGTGATTTCATAACATGATGCCCTGACCGTTTGGAAAATAGTAGTTTTACCGCATTATGCAGACCTTCCAAATGCGGTGAGATTTAATTATACGATATAAAAATCATATTTGTTAATATCACTGTTGATCTGATGGGGGAAAGACTAAGTATTGGCAAACTGTCAACTCATAGTGGCAACTTTCCTAAAATTCTAATTTTTGCTTGAGAGCTCACACTCAGTCACTGGCAACCAATACTGTCCGTTGTTTTCTTTCAAGTGGCAAGCTTACGTTATTCACCTTCAAGAAATTGTCTACCAAATACCCAAATCTGAATAAATATGGTTGGCGCTTTATTTCGTTGTTTCAAGTAAAAATAGTGTTTCATGAAGAAAGCCACTAGTTCAGCTCAGAACTCGAAACAACCATCGTACTTTGCTATGCGGAGGGCCTTTATGTGTATACTTCATTTCTTCACACTTGGGTGTATTAACAATGTGTACGCAAGGGTCAGGATTTAATAATTTTTACTGCTTCAGTGGAGACATTGTTAAACTGGCATTTTTTTTTTTTTTCTGCTTGCACCTGGCACTGAAGAATACAATGACTACTAGAATCATCTGGTCCCACTGTCTTGATTTGCGCTATGAGGCCGGCAGTTTAACTTACCTTGCTGTTGCACCAGCAGTGCAAATAACCAACAGTGAAAAAGACAAATAACATCTTGGTAGTATTCTGAAAATAGTTTTAATCTGATGGACTGCCTAAAAGGGTGCTGGGGCCAGGTGCAGTGGCTCATGCCTGTAATCCCAACAGTTAGGGAGACCGAGGTGGGCCGATCGCTTGAGGTCAGGAGTTTGAGACCAGCCCGGCCAACATGGTGAAACCCTGTCTCTACCTAAAATACAAAAATTAGCCAGGTGTGATGGCACGTTCCTATAATCCCAGCTACTCAAGAGGCTGAGGCATGAGAGTCGCTTGAACCCGGGAGTCGGAGGTTGCAGTGATCTGAGATCGTGCCATTGCACTCCAGCCTGGGTAACAGAGTGAGACTTTGTCTAAATAAATAAGTAAGTAAAATGAATGAATGAATGAGTGGGTCCTGGGGCCCCTTAGGATTCTGCAGACTTTGGGAACTGCTGCTCTGGACTAAGTCAGTGATGGACAATGGTAGAAGAGAGGTATTGACTAAGCTGAGGGCTTAAGGAATGGGGGATTTAATGGTCTGAGTGCAGGGAGGTATGTGACCTCAGTAGTATGCAGCCCAGAATTTCGGGAGACCTTGAGTGAACATTGAGCTTGGAATGATTTCAGGAGTTTGGCTTCTAGCCCTGCTGAATAATGGACAGCTGCATGGGCAGGGTTCGGCCAGATTGTAGGTGACTGTGAAAACCTTTGTAAAGATTCCAGGGCTGAGACTGAGGAGACCCTGGATTGAGTGGGCTCGATCTGGACTTCGGAGGGTGACTAAGCATATACTGTTTTCAGAAAGCTTTTGAGCTATTTAGAATCATGCTATTCCCTGCTTTCTAGGTGAAGGCTGTTAATGTACTCTGATTGTCATTACTCGGCCACTTGATTGGCCAAATAGAGCCAAAGCTGTGAAGTAGGTAGGATAGTGGTCTTTTTAATTTATTCATTTGTATCTTCATTCTACATATATTTACTAAACACCTATGGTGTGTCACTGGGAATACAAAAGGGAACAGGGGAAAAGAGCTCCAGGCCCTCCTTGAACCTACATGGTAGTGGGATGAGGGAGAGACAGTCACTACGTCAGTGAATGTATCAGTCCATAGGAAAAATATCAGATAATGATAGGTGTTTGACCAATAATTAAAAGAGGGTAGGCCGGGCGTGGTGGCTCACGCCTGTAATCCCGGCACTTTGGGAGGCTGAGGTGGGCAGCTCTCTTGAGGTCAGGAGTTCAAGTCCAGCCTGCCCAACATGGTGAAACTCTGTCTCTACCAAAAATACAAAAATTAGCCAGGAGTAGTGGCACATACCTATAATCCCAGCTACTCAGGAGGCGGAGGCAGGAGAACTGCTTAAACCTGGGAGGCAGGCAGAGATTGCAGTGAGCTGAGATTGCACCACTGCACTCTAGCCTGGGTGACAAGAGTGAGACTCTGTCTCAAAAAAAAAAAAAAAAAGGTAATATGATAGGAACTGGAAGCCACTTTAGGTTGAAGAGATGACTTTTAAACTGAAATCTGAAGGACACAGAACCAGCCATACAAAGATGAGGCAGAAAAGCATGGCAGGCAGACCAAGAAGCCATTGCAACTGGGCCCAAGGTGGAAACAGTTTGGCCTTCTTGAGGGGTGGAAAAATAGGAATGAGCATTGGTGGTGGGGAGAGAATGGGACAAGCTGGGTTTGGAGAGGTGAGTGTGGGCTGGATCATGTGGACATTTCTAAGCAAGTGGGGGAAGATTAGATCTTTGTGCTTTGGGGAGCCATTGAACGGAGTAGTGAGATCTGATGAGCCTTTCAGAAAAGGAACACTCTGACAGCTGAGTGAACCACAGATTGCTGAGGGGCAAAAGCGGAAGCAGGCAGACCAATTGGGAAATGACTGGAACTGTCTAGGCAAGACCAGAGGCTTGGACTAGTGGGTAGCAGTGGCTCTGGGAAGAAATGGCTGGATCCTGGGATACGTCTGGAAGGGGCGCTCGCCTGTGTTCTTCCAATTTGTCTTTGATCACAGACCACTGCTGTCCCTACTTTTTAAGACATTTGCTCTGTGTCATCTTCGTCCAGCACTTCGACCACCCCCAGGGTATTGGCCAATGTCATGCTTTGTGCTGCAAAATATTACACTTCCTTTGGGAATATTTGTACCTGAATTAATTAATAACATACCTAGCTGAAAATAGTTTTAAGGTAGAAATTTGCATCTCGATAGATGCAAGAATAGACAGGTCCTTGATAGGTTTTAAAATAGAGTTTTGGGTTCTAACTGGGTGTCACTTGACTATTCTGAACTTAGTTTATCTGTAAAATTGGTCATAATATACCTACTATGGTTTATCCATAGCACTGTAATAATAAAAAGGTAACATACTAATAAGGACAGAGTACTGGTTATGTGTGAGGTGTTATGTTACAGCTCTCATATCCCCGTATATCCCATAAGATCTCGAGGCAGACAGGCGTTTATTCCATCCACAAGGAAAATCCTTCCTACATGCTTAGCACTGTGTCATGGGTTATGGAGAATGTTGTGGAAGAATTAGACCTGGTCTCTGAAGTCAAGTGACAAGATACAATTAACCCACATGAAAGATGGGTACTCCTGCTGGGCCACAGGAAATGCGAGGAGTTGGTGGAGGCGAGAGACGATGAATTTAGACAGAGGAGGGATGTGTTCAGGCGCTGAGGTGAGCCAGCACACAGCAGAGGACAGAGCTGCATACCAGGGAATGGAGGGCAGATGAGGGTGCACAGGTCAGTGGACCCACACTGGGAGCTCCTGCCTTGTTTTTGAGTGTAGGCAGCTCACACTGGAAGGAGACTGCCCTCCAGCAAGGAGGGGTCAGGATTTGTGACTATACTGTGTACGGTTTTTTCTTTCTCTTTTTTTTTTTTTTTGCCATCAAATGAAAGTTTTATTGAAACACAGTTATTACTCTTAAACAGGGACAGATGCTATATTATTGTTATATTTTTAGTTTCCTGTGGTACAGGGATTACTTTTTTAAAAAATTCTTTTTATTTTGTAATAATCTTAAATTCACAGGCAGTTGCAAAGAAATGTACAGACAGGTCCCAGGCACCCCTCACCCCTTGTGCCCTGCTGTTAATATGTTGTTTAACTGTAGTGCAGTATCAAAACCAGACAATGACATTGATGAAATCTGCAGAGTTTATTCAGATGTTAGTATTAAATCACGACACAGACACTCATTTGTGTACATGTGTAAAACTCTGTGCAAGTTTATTACGTGTGTCTTACTGTAAAATGTACAAAAGTACTTTTAATGGCAAAAACCGCAATTACTTTTTGCACCAACCTAATAGTTACACAGGCAGTCATTTATGTATACATGTAAAACTCAATGCAATTTTATCACATGTATCTTCCTGTAATCCCTGCCACAATTAAAATACAGAACTGTCCCATCACCAAGTGGCTTCTTCCTGCTACCCCTTTTAAGCCACCCTTCCCCTCACCCATCCCTAAACTCTGGCAACCCTTTATCTTTTCTCCATATCTATAATTTTATTTCGGGTGTTATGTACACACAGTCATACTATATGTGCCTTTGGAGATTGTCTTTTTTCATTCAACATAATTTCCTTGAGGTTAATCCAAGTTACTGGATTCCCTTTCATTGCTGAGTCATATTCCATGGTGTAGATGCACCGCTGATTGCTTTACAAGTCACTCACTGAAAGACATTATGGTAACTTCCAGTTTTTAGCTATTATGAATAAAGTTGCGGTGAACATTCACGTACAGATTGTTGTGTGGGCATGAGTTTTCACTTCTTTGTGATAAATGCCCAAGAGTCCCATTGCTGGGTTGCATGGTAAGTCCATTTTTAGTTTTCAAAGAAACTCCAAAATTTATTTCCCAAAGGTCCTGTACCATTTACATTTCTACCAGCAGGGGATAAAGGATCCAGTTCCCTGCCTCATTGCCAGCATTCAGTGTAATTACTATTTCTTATTCTAGCTGTTTTGATAGGTGCATCATGCTATCTCATTCTGGTTTTAAGGTTTTGCTTTTTAAAAAATTAAGATATGATTTATATGCCACAAACTCACCTTGGATGAGAGTGGATTTCATATTTGTTCTTTACCATAATTAAAAAAAAAATCTATAGCTCTGAAAATTTTGGAGTAGAGTAAAAAAATCTATAGCTACAAATAGCTTAAACAGTTGAGTCTCTAACTGTACAATTAAGTGGTTTTCAGTATATCCGCATATATGTGTAACCGTCACCACTTTTAATTTCAGAACATTTTATAACCCCTGAAAGAAACCCCAGATCCATTTTACTGATCAATCTCAATTCTTCGCTTCATCCAAGCCCCAGCAATTGCTAGTCTCTTTTTATCTCTATGGCTTTGCCTACTCTGGACATCTCATATACATAAAATCTTACACTATTGTGTAAGAGTTGTCTGTCTCAGGCTAGTCTCACTTAGCATAATGTTTTCAAGCGTCATTCGTACTGTAGTATGAATCAGTACTTTGTTCTTTTTATGGCTGAATAATATTGCATGGTATGGCACTAGCACATTTTGTTTATTCGTTCAGCAGTTGGGCATTTGGTTTGTTTCCACTCTTGCCTGTTATACATAATGCTGCTATGAACAGGTTTTTGCTTTCATTTTTCATGGGTGTATAACTAGGAGTGGAATTGCTGGGTCCGATGGTAACTATGTTTAGCCTTTGCAGGAGCAGCCAGACTGTTTTCCAAAGCAGCTGCACCATTTTACATGCCCACCAGCGGTGTATGAGGGTTGCAGTTTCTTCACTAGTAGTTGTTACTGTCTACATTAATGATTTTAGTCATCCCAGTGGGAGTCAAGTGGTATCACATTGTGGTTTTGATTGGCATTTCCCTAACGACTAATGATGATGAGTGTCTTTACGGTGCTTATTGGGCATTTGTATAGTGTCCTCTTGAGAGAAATGTCTATTTAAGTCCTTTGCCCATTTTTTAATGAGGTTATCTTTTTATTGTTGAGTTGTAATAGTTCCCTATTATGGATACTAGACCCTTATTACAGGTATGATTTGTACACATTTTCTCCCATTCTTTGTGCTGTATTTTCACTGTGGGTTTGTGAGTTTTTGTTTGTTTTTGTTTTTGTTTTTTTGTCACCCAGGCTAGAGTGCAGTAGTGCAATCTTGGCTCATTGCAGCCTCCGCCTCCCGGGGTCAAGTGATTCTCCCACCTCAGTCTCCCAGGTAGCTGAGATTGCAGGCATGCACCACCATGCCCAGCTAATTTTTGTGTTTTTAGTAGAGACAAGGTTTCACCGTGTTGACCAGGCTGGTCTCCAACTCCTGACCTCAAGTGATCTGCCCACCTGAGCCTCCCAAAGTGCTGGGATTACAGGCATGAGCCACTGCACCCAGCCTCAGTGTGGTTTTAATTTGCATTTCCCACATGGCTAAAATGATGTCAATCATCTTTTCATCTGCACATTTACCATCTCTCTGGCCTCTTTGGTAAAATGTTCATATCTTTTGCCCAATTTTTTTTTTTTTTTGCCATTTCTTTTTATTAGAGCTATGACTATAAACATTCCCTTTATAGTATGTTAAACGTTTTCAAAGTCTTTTTTTTGAGACAGGGTTTCACACCCAAAAGCCAGGTGGGAGTGCAGTGGTGCACTCTTGGCTCACTACAACCTCTACCTCTCAGGCTCAAGTGATCCTCCTGCCTCAGCCTCCTAAGTAACTAGGGCTACAGATGCACGTCACCACCCTGCTAATTTTTGTATGTTTAGTAGAGGTGAGGTTTCACCATGTTGCCCAGGCTGTTCTCGAACTTCTAACCTCAAGTGATCTGCTTGCCTCAGCTTCCCAAAAGTTCTAGGATTACAGGCATGAGCCACCACTCCCTGCCGTTTTCAAGCTCTTCTTTGCATCAGTGTTAAGATGGATTAGAGACACAACTGTTAAGCAACTCATAGCTATACATTCTTTTTAATTCTACCCCAAAACTTTTAGAGCGAGATATATATATACACACACACACACACACACACACACACACACATATACACACTAATTTATTTATTTATTTTTTGAGACAGCAGTCACCCAGGGTGGAGTGCAGTGGCACAATCTTGGCTCACTGAAACCTCCGCCTTCTGGGTTCAAGCAATTCTTGTGCCTCAGCCTGCTGAGTAGCTTGGATGACAGGCACCCGCCACCATGCCCAGCTAACTTTTGTATTTTTAGTGGAGACAGGTTTCTCGATGTTGGCCAGGCTGGTCTCAAACTCCTGACCTCAAGTGATCCGCCCACCTTGGCCACCCAAAGTGCGGTGATTACAGGCGTGAGCCATTGTGCGCCACCTAGAGGTATAGATTTTTTTTTTTTTTTTTGAGATGGAAATCTCGCTCTGTCACCCACGCTGGAGTGCAATGGCGTGATCTTGGCTTACTGCAACCTCTGCCTCCTGGGTTCAAGCGATTCTCCTGCCTCAGCCTCCTGAGTAGCTGGGATTACAGGCTCATGCTGCCACGCCCAGCTAATTTTTGTATTTTTAGTAGAGATGGGATTTCACCATGTTGATCAGGCTGGTCTCGAACTCCTGATCTTGTGATCCACTCGCCTTGGCCTCCCAAAGTGTTGGGATAACTGGCATGAGCCACTGCACCCGACCGATTTTTTTTTTAAATTATAGTTAAAAACATGTAATATGAAATCTACTCTTAACAAAATCTACAGTATTGTTAACTGTGTATACACTGTGGTATTGAGATTTCTAGAACTTTTTCATCTTGCATGACTGAAACTCTATTCTGTTTCCCTTTCCCCAACTGAGTCCTCACCCCTCCAGCCCCTGGCAAGTACCATTCTGTCTGTTTCTGCGAGTTTCACTGCTTGAGATCCCTTATGTAAGTGGAATCATGCAGTATGTGTCTATGACTGGCTCATTTCACTTAGCTGAATGTCCTCAGGGGTGCTCCATGTTGTAGCGTGTGACCATGGCCGTCGATTTTGATTGGTGGTAGCTCACTTCATTTTTTTGTGTTTTTTTTTTTTTTTTTTTTTGTTTAGATGGAGTCTCGCTCTGTTGCCAGGCTGGAGTGCAGTGGCACGATCTTGGGTCACTGTAACCTCCACCTCCTGAGTTCTCCTGCCTCAGCCTCCTGTGTAACTGGGACTACAGGCGCGTGCTACACCACGCCCGGCTAATTTTTGTATTTTTAGTAGAGACAGGGTTTCACCATGTTGGCCAAGATGGTCTTGATCTCTTGACCTTGTGATCTGCCTGCCTCGGCCTCCCAAAGTGCTGGGATTACAGGCGTGAGCCACCGTGCCTGGCTGCTCACTTCTCATTTTTAACTCATGGATAATCATGTGGTATTGCCACAACTCATTTCTCCATCATAAGTCATAGGGGATAGAATTTGGCAGTAACTAAAGTCAGAGCTCTGTAAGTAACTGGGGCTCTTCCCATGGACTGCTTCATAGACGCCCTCAGTAATAGCACCTGTGCCAACAAGTCAGAAGTCAGCAGAAGAAAGTTCTCACCCTGCCTGGTTGAAGGGGCTTCACTGGCCTCATTTCTTCCTGAATTTTATCACTTTTCTTGTATAACTAAGTTTATTCTTCAGTCCCCCAAGCCTTTCCAGAGAGCCTCAGTACATGATACCTCAGGTGGATCTGAAAGGATCCTGGGCTGAGCACCGTGGCTCATGCCTGTAATCTCAGCACTTTTGGAGGCCGAGGCGGGCAGATCACCTGAGGTCAGGAGTTCTGAGACCATCCTGGCCAACGTGGTGAAACCTCGTCTCTACTAAAAAATACAAAATTAGCTGGGTGTGGTGGCAGGTGCCTGTAATTCCACCCTACTCGGGAGGCTGAGGTAGGAGAATCACCTGAACCTGGGAGGCGGCAGTTGCCATGAACCAAGATCCCGCCACGGCACTCCAGTCTGGCCAAATGTGAGAATACATTTCAAAAAAAAAAAAAAAAAAAAAATCCTGGGCCAGATGCAGTGGCTCACATTTGTAATCCTGGCACTCTGGGAGGCTGAAGCAGGAGGATGGCTTGAGGCCAGGAGTTCAAGACCAGCCTGGGCAACATAGCAAGGCCCTATCTTTTTTTTTTTTTTTTTTTAAGTCTGATCTTCCATAAAGGGTCTCCTCTCCCGCAAAGAGAGACTCCTCAAGCCGGCCTTCGTCTGGCCTCATGAGGTAGCTGATGCTAGGGTCGTTGTTATGGAAATGTGCCACAGTACTAGAAGCAAAGCTTGAGAGAAAGCGTTCCGAGAGTCTTGCAGTCCAGGAGATGGAAGATTCTGAGTTCTGTTCCCAAAGTCCCCTGCAGCTGTTTGCTTCGTTGAACCTCTCTCAGTGTCTTGTCCCCATGCGGATGTGGGGTCTGAATATGTAGACTGTCTTTATAGGGTCTATGCACAGAAGAATGACAGGCTCATGGGATCTCTGGCCATAAAGCTGTGGTTTTAAGTATGAAATGATCATTTATCTCCGCTCTGTCTTGGAAGCAGAAAGATTGCTACTATCTGAGCTCCCCGGGTGGACATCTTAGCTCATGCAAACTTCTCCGGGGAAGAGGACAGTATCTTTGCTTACCTCCTTTCTTCCCCCACCCCCTCCTCCCTGTCTGCCCTGTGTTTCTGCCTCGTCCCATCCATCACTGACACCCGCAGATTCAGCTTTCCCCTTTCTCAGCTTGCACGGAGGTTTTATAGATCCGTGGGGACATTTCTGGGGACTGATGGCTGCGGTTAGAATAAGCGCAGCCTGTGAATCTTGGGCTGGAGAAGATTTCCTCCTGTCCTCCCCATGCTGTTTTGGCTCTCACTGGACAGACCCTCGGGGACGCTGTCAAGCTTCAGTTCCCCTGGCTGGTTCTCATCTTTCTTTTAGTTAAATCAGCTGTGACACCTGGCAGAGCCATGCTTCCCCCAGGGGTCTAAGCAAACCCAGATGCTTTTGGCAGTTTCCAGGGACTCGGGGCCCCAGAGATCACCCGATGCACTTGAGGCCAGTCTGTTTGCTTTGCAGAGGCACAGGATGAAGAATGTCAGGACTGAAAGGGACCCGGGAGGTTGTCTAGTCCAACCCCTTCGTGTAACATCACAAAAGAATCAAGGAAAATTAGGACATACCCATAGCTACAACTATTGGCACATAGCCTAGTGATGCTGTTTTGACCTTAAATTCAATAATCATCATTTCAATGATTAAACTATTAAGCTATCAGTAGAAACTAGCATAGGGCTTCAAAAATGCACAGGCCTGTGCACTTTGCCACAGGTTTGTAGTAAAGCAAAACTGTCCTACTGAAGGTCAGCTGAAGTGCAGAAATCAATCCATATCGTTAACCAAAAAGCAACTGAGGCAGGTGTCTCAGTCAATAGCGGTTCACTTAGCCAAAGTATGAGGATGCACCAGGGAAAACACAAGTCACCAGAGCATGTGTGTTTGACCTGTGCTTTTCCAAAGAGGGTTTTGGGGGCCAGGTGTGGTGACTCATGCTTGTAATTTTAGTACTTTGGGAGGCCAAGGTAGGAGGATCACTTGAGCCCAGGAGTTCGAGACCAGCATGGGAAACACAGCAAGACCCTGTCTCTACTAAAAATATAAAAATTAGCCAGGCATGGTGGTGTGTGCCTGTGGTTCCAGAAACTTTGTAGGCTGAGGCGGGAGGATCGCTTGAGCCAAGGAGGTCGAGGCTGCAGTGAGCTGTGATCATGCCACTGCACTCCAGCCTGGGCAACAGAGTGATACTTTGTCTCAAAAACAAAAACAAAAACAGAGGGTTTGGGGAACTTCTGTATTTGAAAGGGAAAGAACAAGCAGGAGGGGAAAAAAAGCAAGGGTAGGCAGCGAGCACTTACTGATTAACACTCAGTAAATCTACATCTTTCATGTGAAAAGTCAGTGATGCATTTGTCTGAGTGTAGACGGAAGGATGATTTGCGGTCTTGTCCTTGTCCTATTCCTGTGAAGATAAGTTAGTAATTGACATGGTCAGGGTGAGATTCAACAGAACTCAGTTTTAGGGCTAGTTTATAGAGAAGGATATGTATCCGGAAAGAGTTAGGGACTCACGAGGAATGTCCTTGTGAGCAATTTGTGAGGAAGCCATCTGGGGAGATATGTGAACTTCTGTCATTGTGGGAGCCTGGCTTATGGATGAGGCGATGACACGGGGTTGTGAAATGACAACTCTCATTTGGGAACAAAAGGAAGGCGGTGTTGCGTGACTCAGTTCCCAAGATGGCCTTTCCCTTTGGCATAAGGAGTGTGGGGTCCGGAGATTCTATTTACTTTCACAAAACAGCATGTGCATTAAAAAATGAAGGAAGAACATTCTTACGTGGTACCAGATAGTAACTTGTTAGGTCCTTTTAAATTACTTGCCTGCTCTAAGGAAAGGGTCCTCTTTCCATTTCCTTATTCTGAGGCTGGAGAGAAGGGTGGACTCCCTAGTTTTCAGGGAGATGATGGTTATCATGTCTGGAGACTAGGCTGGCTCCCTGGGTGTGGTCCAACTTTCTTTCTGACTGCCGTCCTCTCTGGGTCTCCCTGCAGACCCCTGTTTGGCCTCCTGCCTTTCTGCTTTCTCTGGCCTTCTCTGTCTTTCTCTCTGGGTCCATTCTCCAGGCCCCACAGATTTCTTCTGCTTCCTGAATACTCCCCTGACCATGTCATGTAACCCCAAGGTTCTGCTAGACAGTCAAAGCTGATTCCATCGGATAATTCGAGTTAAAGTGTGAAAGGAGAGTAGTAGCATAATTCATTCTCTCTCCATGAACATTTACATTTGAAAGCTTTCGTCTCTTAACCTGAAAATGTGATTGGAACAGGCACTTCAAGAGTGTGGAAAACATGGCCAGGCGTGGTGGCCCATGCCTGTAGTCCCAGCACTTTGGGAGGCCGAGGGGTGTGGATCACCTGAGGTCAGGAGTTTAAGACCAGCCTGACCAACATGGTGAAACCCCCTCTCTACTAAATGCAAAAAATTAGCCAGATGTGGTGGCATGTGCCTATAGTCCCAGCTACTTGGGAGGCTGAGGCAGGAGAATCGCTTGAACCCAGGAGGTGGAGGTTGTGGTGAGCCAAGATTGCGCCACTGCACTCCAGCCTGGATGATAGAGTGAGATTCCATCTCAAAAAAAAAAAAAAAAAAAAGTGTGGAAAATAGCTTTTCTTTCCCAAGCAATAAATTCCTTATTCGGAGGCTGGAGAGAAGGGTTGACTCCCCAGTTTTCAGGGAGATAGTGGCCATCGTGTCTGGAGACTCGCTTGGCTCCCCGGGTGTGGTCCAACTTTCTTTCTGACTGCCGTCCTCTCTCAGAACGTGGTCCCTTAAACCACATCGTTGACACCATCTGTGCGCCATCCATGCGCAAGCCCGGGCCTGAGTTCCGGTCCTTTCTCCTGTTGTTCTGGAGGAAGATTCATTCGACCTATGCGGATCCCAGGGATGTCTTTTATGAGTATCTATCTGAAACCGCTAATGAACATGAATCTTACCTTTTAAATGCAATTCTTTTCACAAACAAGAGGAACTTGATATGCATCTGTTAATGATGAAACATTAACGTGGTTGATGAAGTTGGCAATAAATCTTTCCTATGGTTTGAAAACTGCTTATAAAGTCTATTGGAAAGGTCCTGTGAAGCTTGGATTTTGTGTCATAAGAATCAGTAATTGAAACACTCTGTGAGGGTTATTTCTTCAGCCCCTCCCCACTCCATGTTGCAAATATGTTTCTCTCTTGCCTGGGGTTTATGCTTCTGGAGAGATCTGTCCAAGGAAATTGACTTTAGATGCCACAGTTGTTAACTTTGCAATCAGCTACTGTTAATAGCTTTATGGGATCCGGGGGTTTGCTCTCTTCCTTTGAGAAGTTTATGGACAGTGGTGTCCACAGGCACTTAGGGACACCAAGAGAAAATTTAGAGGGCACTGCTTACTATCTTAAAGACACGACACTTTCTTTTCTTTTCGTTCATTTCTTTTCGTTTGTTTCCTTCCTTCTTTTCTTTTCTTCCATTTATTTAGTTTCTTTCTTTCTAACAAGGTCTCGTTCTGTTGCCCAGGCTGGAATGCAGTGGCATGATTTCAGCTCACTGCAACCTCCGCCTACCAGGTTCAAGTGATTCTCCTGCCTCAGCCTCCCGAGTAGCTGGAGTTACAGGTGCTCGCCACCACACCCAGCTCATTTTTTCTGTTTTTTTGGTAGAGATGGGGTTTCACCATGTTGGTGAGGTTGGTCTCAAACTCCTGACCTCAAGTGATCTGCCCACCTTGGCCTCCCAAAGTGCTGGGATTACAGGCGTGAGCCCCTGCGCTTGGCCTGACAGACACTTGCGAGCCGGGGACACCATTCTGAGCTTTGGACTGGGGAGCCCACTGCTCCTGTGAATACCATAATCTAGTGCTATTGTTTGGTTTATAAAAAATAGATTTAAATTTACACTGACACACAAAACACCCGGAGTTCATAGTTTAGGGTTCACTCTTGGTGTTGTACATTCGATGGGTTTAGACAAATGTGTAATGACAGGTACCCACACTGTAGTATCAGACAGTCACATCACTGCCCCAAGAATCCCCTGTGCTTTGCTGATTTATTCCTCTCCCTGAGTCTTATTGGATTTTCAACGAGAATTAAATGATTCTGCATATTGGACAGGGCCTATTTAGAGGCCTGCACATCTGTTTTTATCCATTTGTGTCACGATTCCGTGTGTGAAAGTAGGTTCATGGATCAGATAAGTCAATTCTCTAAGCTGCCTTCCGTTGTGGCTGTGGATTCTTACCTTGATGATTCAGCTTTGTGTGATAGAGGTCTCTGCTGGAGAACTCCTGGCCACCCAGCTCCTCAGCCCTCTGCCCACACCCCCGACACACACACCTTTCTTCACTGTACCAGATGCTCTTAGAAATTAGGGACCGTTTCATCTTCATCTTTGTAGCCTGGGGCCTAAAGCACAGTAGTGATTGCTCAGTAGATGCTCTGAGTGTGAGTGAATGAATGAATGAACGCTCAACCACCAGGCCCTAAAGTGCTTTTGTGTACACAGCTACATGCTCATTTCCTGACCGCAGGTTGCCCTTCCTTGCTGCCCAAGCCCAGCTCTCTGTCCACCCATCTTAGGGGAAAGAGGGCCAAGGCTGGGTCTCCGGAGACACACAGAGGTTGTGTCTCAGCCCCGCCTGGGCTAGTCATTCTGGGAAGAGCGAGCAAGGGTGTGAGCTGGTAGAGATGGCATCACTCCAACGTGTGGGTCCCATCTGGAAAGACATGGGGCTTAGAGGCAAACAGCAGAAACCCCACCTCTGCAGGGATTTGCATCTCCTGCCTTTAAGAGAGTACAATGCAGTGTAGAACAGTGTGTCTTGGAGCTAGGGTCTTGGCTGGGTTGTGTCCTGAATTTGCAGCCTGGCTCATTTCAACTCAGTGAAACCAAGGGAGATGAAATTTTACACCTGCAGTTTGGGATTGGGATCACTCTGTCACCCTTGCTGATATGGTTCAAGGACAGTAGGAGTGAGATGCTTTGAGACCTTTCTGTGAAAGTTGCCGAGTATTTGAACACTCCGTGCCTCTGTCTGTCAAACGCCAGGGCTACCTCTTCGTGTGACACAGGGTGCTAGGCAACAGAAAAATGACCGTTAGCCGGACTGGCCCACCTAATTCTCAGCAGGTGGGCCACTTTCTGTCCAGAGTCCCTGCTGCAGCCTTGGCCACCTGCACAAAGGCAGGCTTGCAAGTCCTGGAACCAGAGCAGGGGTGGTTCCGCACTGATTTGCCCATCCTTCCTCTCACTGACAAACAGCCGGGGGTGAGGTGAGTTGGATTTGTTTCCTCTAAAGAGGCTGCTGAAACTCGTCATGTTCTTACTCCTGTCTAAGGTGGAATGAATGGCCAGCAGGTGGAGTTAGGGCTGAGCAGAACTCTGGAAGATTCCTGCCTGTTCAAAACTCCAAATGAATCTTGGTTTGTTTCCATGGGAGGGCAGTGGGGATGCCTGGGTGGAGGGAGGAGTGAGCACCTTCCTCGCTAAGTGTTGTGAAATGGGCAGAGGCGTCGGAGCCCTACGCAGAGGACATTTGTTAGAGCAAGGAGCCAGGTGAGGGGCTTGGGAAGAGGTTGTAAAGGAGGATCTGAGCCCACAACACGGATGTAAACCTAGGATGGAACGAGCCAGAAAACCCCACCTAGTGACCAGAGCAGCGTGAGTTAGGCACGGACGAGACTCCTGGCTTTGCCAGCTGTTTCGGCTCTGGAAGTTTCCCAACCTCAGTGTTTCCGGGTCTTCATGTGTCACGTGACATATGAGGTGGGCATAACCATGCCTACCTCAAAGGAATTAGGAATGTGTATGTGTAGAACCCCAGACATTGTTAAGCCTCTAATGCTTAGCGGGTTCTCAAAAAATATTAGTACCTTTCAATGATGAAACTGGAGGAATGTATCACTGGGGAGACTGTGCTGCCATGAAATCCAAAGGCGATCCAGATCTGGTGATGAAACCTTTGTCTGAGGCTGGGATTGAAGGATTTGGCAGTGCATGTGCTCTAAGAAGACCGAAGGAAGAATGAATGATCTGGGGGTGTCATGTTGGCCAGGGAGGATACAGCCCAGCCTGGGTCTTCCTGGCTGTGGGCTCAGCCCTTGGCCCCATGGTGACTCAGAACTTGAACTCAATCAGTCCTGTGTCCCACACCTCTGCTTCCCAGCACCTCATATTCCACCCTACCCCACACATCCCCTGCCTTCAGAAGGCTGTCAGGAGGCTGAGGTTAGGTGGATAGAATAGCCACATGTATGATTTCAAAACCCCATCTAATTGAGATCACTTAAATATCACAGTCAACCCGCAGTCAGCCCCGTCTTCTGCTCGTGGAGATAACTGTGAAAACAGCGTGAGAGCAAAACAGGACGGGGATAAGGTCAGCCCCTGCCGGCAGGACAGCGGAAACCTCTGGCCTGCACCGGGCTGCCCCGTGCCTGTGCTCTGTTGGTGATAACTTGGCCAGGTTCAGAAAGCGGCCCCTCCCAGATGGACACTCCAGACAGGAAGTTCGCACATCTGGCTCTGTCTTCTGCATGTGATGAGTTTTTCTCGCTGTACCCAGCAGGCCTTTCCTATCCAGAAAATTCCATTACGTTGCCTAGGTTATTGCAGATTTTGGAATGCTGGGTCCATCACCCCATATTTCCCACCATGAAAGGGGCTATAGACTATGACCTTTGACCTTTCTGGAACCTCTGGGCCTCTCTGGAACGCTACCTGGTTCTTGGGGTGCTTGTACTTCTCTTGCTGTTGGATCTTCACAACCATAGGTGCCATTCTCCCCATTTGATGGATGAGAATAGGGAAGTCAGTGACCCAGTCAAGGTCAGAGATTGTGATGAGAAAAAAAATTCCAGGTCTCCTAATGCCTGCTCAAATGATTTTTTAAAAAAAAAACCGCATCACACTACTTGTGTGGCAAGAAAATCCAGGGTCATGCAGGAGACCGTAGGGATATAAAACCTGGGTCAGGTTTACCTGGAAAACCAAGTAAGGCTGTGGGGATATAAAACCTGGGTCAGGTTTACCTGGAAGCCCAAGTTCAGTAGAAGATGGGTAACAAGTGCAGTGAGTGAAAGGAAACTTACACCTTATCATGGACAGGGTTGTGCTGGGAACTTACCCAGTAATCACTGCGTGTGATGTTTTGGGGGAGACTTCCACACTGGAAAAACATGGTTGACTTCCTTTACATTTTCCTGAACAGACAGGCAAGGACCAGTGGCATTCCTCAAAGGAGCTCCTTCAGGAATTCAGGGATGAGGTCAGTCTGTTGCCTGACTCTCGACCCGTTTCCGTTGCTCAGACCTTCCCCCATTGCTTAGCCTCCTCCCCTTCCATTCAGCTGTGATTTAACTGGTAGGCTCGGCTGCTGTCCTTGGGCCCAGGACCTGGGACACGTGGCTGGGTGCAGTGCCTTGCACTGTGCTATAGTATTTCGTTCTTGCATCCTTTAGAGAAGGTCTCATTGTGACTCCTTTCCCCTGTAATCCATGCCAGGCTGGAAACTGAGGCAGGAGCCCAAGGACGTGCCTGGGGCTATGGCAGGGATGAGGGACAGGCAGTTGTCTCCAGGTGGCTTTGGAAGTTGAGGGTGAGGGGAAGAGGAAGCTGGAGACTGCTTGGTTGTAAATGTTGTAGTGAAAACAAATGAAGAAACCCACAGGAACCAGTGAGGTTGGAGAGCGGGGTTGAGTTTGAGGTCATGGGTGGCTGTGTGTTTGGTTGGATTATGTGTGGCGTGAGGTGGTGGTTTGATAGTGAGTTACTGTCCTGCAGGCAGCGGCGTGCGAGGTGGAGAGAAGTCCAGGCTCCCAGCACAGGAGGTGATGGTTGAAGCATTGGGGGAGGCAGGAGATAGCATTGGGGAGCATTGAGGGAGGCAGGAGATAGCAGAGAGTAAAGACAAAAACTTCAGGCTGGGCGCGGTGGCTCACGCCTGTAATCACAGCACTTCAGGAGGCGGAGGTGGGCAGATCACGAGGTCAGGAGTTCGAGACCAGCCTGGCCAACATAGTGAAACCATGTCTCTACTAAAAATACAGAAAAATTAGCCAGGCCTGGTGGCAGGCACCTGTAATTCCAGCTATTCGGGAGGCTGAGGCAAGGAGAATCACTTGAACCTGGGAGGCGGAGGTTGCAGTGAGCTGAGATTGCACCACTGCACTCCAGCCTGGGCAACAGCACGAGATTCTGCCTTAAAAACAAACAAACAAAAAACTTTGGGGCTTGGGCACAGGTGGGAGCAGAAGAGGGAACACAGCCCAGCAGACAGCGAAGGCGCTGTCACAGCACGGGCGAGCAGGGGTTGTGGCATGGGGGGACCCAGGCACAGAGACTGCTGGGGACAACAGGGCAGCAGTGCCTGGAGCTGACATTCAGGATGCCAGGAGGACACTGGATCTGGCAAGGAGGCCATTTAGGACCTAGAGCGCGGTTCCTCCTTTTCCACGTCTCCATCTTCAGTAGGCTACAATGAGAAGCTATGCTCTGAGTAAGAGATCTAAGGTTCTCAAAGACCAACTTATGGCCAATCTGCAGGACCTGTTAAGGCAAGCAAATGTCCTCATTCCTTTCAGAAAGGATAGAAGCCACCTGCATATTCTGCCCAGGCATTGGTTCAGCTGCCCACGATGGCCCCTTTCCTGCTCGCTCCAGCTACTCAGGGTTACACTCATGGTTAAATGCAGCACGTGAGTCCCTGGGGATAGGGAGGGAGGCAGCACTCTGTGGACCCTGGGCAGCTTGGGGTCTGATTCACATGAACAGTAAAAGGCTTTTCTTCCCTTCAAAATTCTGTAACTCTGTAGACCTTTATATTTAAGCCTTGACATTTCATCTGTAAGTAGATAGATTCCAGATTTAAAAAATGAACGCTGAGAAGTAGAAGGGTTTAATGATAGGCTGGACTTTGTGAAGTGCTTTATAGTTGCTTAGTTATTCGTTTGCAGACTGACTATTTATTTATTTTATTTTATTTTTTTGAGACAGAGTCTTGCTCTGTTGCCCAGGCTGGAATGCAGTGATGCGATCTCAGCTCACTGCAACCTCCACCTCCCAGGTTCAAGCGATTCTCCTGCCTCACTCAACCTCCTGAGTAGCTGGGATGACAGGCGTGTGCCACCATGCCCAGCTAATTTTTGTATTTTTGGTAAAGATGGGGTTTCACCATGTTGGCCAGGTTAGTCTTGAACTCCAGGTGATTCCCCTCGCCTCGGCCTCCCAAAGTGGTGAGATTATAGGCGTGAGCCACCACACCCAGCCCAGACTGACTTTTAATTTATTTAAGTAGAAATTGTATATGTTTATTGTGTACAGTATGATTTTTAATATATGTATATGTTGTAGAATGACTACATCAAGCTAATTAACATATATACTACCTCACAAAGTTATTTTTTTGTGGTAAGAACCTTAAGATCTACTCTTTCAGCAATTTTCAAATATATACTACAGATGTACCTCAACTTACGATGGGGTCATATACCAATAAACCCACCAGAAGTTGAAAACACATTTACTACCCCAGGGAACCCATTGTAAAGTTGAACTATTGTATACTGAACCACCATAATAGTGTTATTAACTATAGTTGCCATGATATGCAGTAGATTTTGTAAACTCATTCCTTCGGTGTAACTGAAACTTTGCGTCTGTGACCAACATCTCCCCTAGCCCCTCATCCTTCAGCCTTTGTCAGGAAAAACTGTGATTCGCCCCTTCCTGTAACTTTTACCATCTTGGAGACCACCATTGATGAAAAAACCCTAAAAACCTATATTTTAGAAAAAATACTGCCAAAATACATCAAGAAACTAATTTAACTTGAGATAAAGCATTGCAGGCTATCCTGTTTTAAATTAAAATGACTTCATTAAATAGGCATACACTGAGTCCCTTTGAAGTGTTATATTTTATTTTTGTCTTATTCTCTTTTTCTATGAGTTCGACTTTTTTATATTCCACATATAACTGAGATCATGTGGTAGTTTGCTTTTCTGTGACTGATTTAGTTCACTTAACATAATTTCCTTCAGGTTCATCCATGTGGTCACAAATGACAGGATTTCCTCTTTTTTGTAAAGACTGAATAGTATCCTACCATATATATTATATATAAAAACACTTTCTTTATCCATTCATTTGTCAATAAACACTTAGGTTGGCTTCTTTGACATAACATTATCATATCCTTTGGATATGTACCCAGTAGTGGGTTTACTACTGGGTACATAAGCTTCTAAATCTTATGTACTAAGTTACCTTGGGTATTCTATTTTTAATTTGTGTGTGTGTTGTTTTATGTTTACCATAATTGAACATACTTTCCAATCTATTTTTAATTTTCCGAGGAAACTCTATACTGTTTTCTATAGTGGCTATACTAGTTTACATTCCCACCAACTGTACAAAGGTTCTATTTTCTCCACATCCTCATCCTCATTTATTGCTTGTCTTTTTTATAATAGCCATTCTAACAGGTATGAGGTGACAGTTCATTGTGGTTTTAATCTGCTTTTCCCTGATGATTCGTAATGTTGAGCATTTTCTCATTTCCCTTTGGGCCATTTGTATGTCATCTTTAGATAAATGTCTATTCGGGTCTTTTGCCCATTTTTTAATTGACTTGTTTTCATGCTATTGAGTAGTTTGAGTTCCCTATATGTTTTGGATATTAACTTATCAGATGTATAGTCAGTCTTTTATAGGAGATTTTAATCTATTTACACTCAAGGTAATTATTGATAGGTAAGGATGTATTACTGCCATTTTGTTGATTGTTTTTTGGTTGTTCCTTTGTTCCTTTCTTCCTCTCTTGCTGTCTTTATGATTAGATGATTTTCTCTCATGGTTTGCTTTGATTCCTTACTTTCTATCTTTTGTGTATCTACCATAGATTTTTGCTTTGTGATTGCCTTGAGGCTTACATAAAAGATATTGTAATGGGCTATTTTAAGTTGTAAATAACTTAACCTTGATTGCATGATAATACTCTATATACCTTTAATCCACCTCCCCATTTTGTGTTTTTGATGTCACAGTTTACATCTTGTATATCCCTTAAAAATTATAGCTATTATTTTAAATAGTTTTCTTTTAACCTTCATACTAAAGATAAATGTTACATACCACCATTATAATATTAGACTATTCTGAATTTGACTACTTACTTTTACAAATGAGTTTTATACTCTCATATATTTTCCTGTTACCCATTAGCATCTTCTTTCAGCTTGAAGAACTCTCTTTAACCTTTCTCGTAAGACAGGTCTGTTGGTGATGAACTTACTAAACTTTTGTTTGTTTGGAAAAGTCTTTCTCTCCGTTTCTAAAGTACAGCCTTGCTAGGTACGGTGTTCTTGGTTGACATGTTTTTTCCTGCAATACTTTGAATATATCATCCCACTCTTCACGGCTTAGAAGGTTTCTACTGAGAAATCTGCCACTAGCCTTGTTGGAAGTCCTTTATATTTTGTCTTCCTGTTTTGTCTTGTTGCTTTTAGGATCCTCTGTGTGTATATGTGTGCATATATGTGTGTATATATGTGTGTGTGTGTGTGTATATACACACATATATATGGGATTTATATAGGTGTATATACACACACACACACACACATACATGTATATATACATATATGCACTTTCACCTAGGCTGGATACGGTGATACGATTTTGGCTCACTGCAACCTCTGCCTCCCAGGTTCAAGTGATTCTCCTACCTCAGTCTCTTGAGTATCTGGGATTACAGGCACGCACCACCACACCCAGCTAATTTTTGTAATTTTAGTAGAGACAGGGTTTCACTATGTTGGTCAGGCTGGTCTCAAACTCCTGACCTTGTGATCTACCTGCCTCAGCCTCCCAAAGTGCTGGGATTATAAGCGTGAGCCACCACGCCCGGCCTATCTTTATATTTGACAGTGTGATTATAATATGTCTTGGGATAGTCTTGTTTGGATTGAATCTAATTGGAGAACTTTGACTTTCTTTTACATGGATATTGGTGTTTTTCCCTAGAATTGACATGTTTTCTGCTATTGTTTAAGCTTGCCTACCCCTTCGCCCCCTCTTCTTTTTCCTTAATTCCTGTAACTCAAATATTTTTGTTCTTTTGATGTTGTCCCATAAATCCTGAAACTTTCTTCATCCCTTTTCACTTTTTTCCTTTCTTTGCTGGCTGCATATTTTCAAATAACCTGTCTTTCAGTTCACAGATTTTTTCTCCTTGATCAACTTTGCTGTTGACATTTTCTATTGAATTTTGTATTAATTGTATTTTTCAGCTCCAGAATTTGATTTTTAAAAAATGATCTTAATATCTATTAAATTTCTAATTTTGATGATTTATTATTTTCCTGACTCATTGGGATATTTCTCTGTATTTTTTGAAGTTCATTGAATGTAAAATAATTATTTTGAATTCTTTGTCAGGCAGTTCACATATCTTGATTTCTTTGTGGTCAGTTACTGGGAGATTATAACACCACTCAAAGAATATGATATATTCTTTATTTCTTCGTTACTTTATGCTGATGTCTGTTCATTTAGTGCAGAAGTCGCCTCTTGGAGCTGCTACGGGCTCATTTCACTATAGGAAGACCTCTGCTATTTAGTGAATGGCATAAAAGTCAACACATAGCATATGGAAGCAGCCTTTAAAAAGGCAAAACTTCTTTGTGGGAGAAGGTGGAGAAGGGGCATGGTTTCACAGCTGCCTCACCCTGGGTAAATCACTTAGTTTGTTCCACTCCTTAGAAAGCTGGAGGAAGCCCAGAAGATGAAGGGACTCCAGCAAAAGAGATCCGGAAGATGATACAGGCTGTTACCCTGGATAGTTCCTTTAAAATAGCTGGGTTTCTGTTTCCACACCCTGCCTTCCTCCCAGGTTCATTGAGGAGACCCAAAGAGATAAGATACGAGAAAGTGCTTTGAACGTTGTCAGGTGTTATACAAAGTAGGGTATGGTTAAACCTCTTTATTTTAGAACACGTTGGAATTTGAAGGAGCCCAATAAATATTGGTTTCCTCACCCACTTTCTGACTTAACTGAGTCAAAGGCTTCCTTTTTTAACTGATGAAGATAATACAATGTGGCTTGCATCTGTGGGCAAGAGGGATGATTCCCAACCTCAGGGTTAGATGGACTTAGGAGGCACAGGTCGCTTTGGAAAACCATAGCCCATGTCTGGAGGGTCTGATGCTCTAAAATTTTCTGCTTCGATAAGAAGCAGATGTGACCGGGAACTCCCTATGGCCAGCTGGCTCCCAAGAGGAAAAGGGGAGAGCTAGGCATGCTTTGTTCCTGTTTGCAAATGCAGCAATCAGAATTCCTGCCTGTTCCCAGAGGGGTGTGAGGGTCTGGGGAGAAGCCAGGAGCATGCTTGTAATGCAAGACTCATTATACAAAAACTAGCAGGCTGCAGAAAGGAGATTCCTCCTATAGATAGTAGTGTAAATGGGCTCTGCTGAATTCAAAGCCCACAGTCCCTCAGTTTCTAGTTTCTCGACCTTACTCATATGGTAATATGAGTAAGGCTGGTAATTGAGTAAGGTCGAGAAACTAGAAACTGAGGCTGTGGGCTTTGACTTCAGTGCAGCCTATTTACACTACTGCCAGGGGTTTATTGTCCACAGACGGTGACAGAGTGAGGCCCAGTCTTGGAAACATCTCGGGAAAGGCTTGCAAAGGGGAGCTAAGAAAATGCATGGGATGGAGGATTCACTCTGTGCTGGAGATACTTAATGATTTGTGGTCATCAAAAATGAACTTATTCACTTTCCTAAGACTCAATGATTTATCATTCAATGTGAACTGTGTTCTGAATCCTATTCTCTGCATACTTTGGTGCAGATGCCTTCTCCACATGCCATTTACAATGTGTGTATGTCATGAAGCCTTCTCTTTAGGGCTGAGCCAACTTGGCATTCTGTCTTGCATGATGTCTCCTTGTAGATAGAAAATTCCAAACTGCTGGCATCCAGAAGTTAATGGCTCATGATTACATGAGAAAAGAAGTGTTAAAAATTAATAACAAGTTGTTTATACTTTGAATGTCATGGCTAATCATTTGGTTTTTAAAGATGCACTATTATAGTCAAAAATTAGTGTGTAAGAAAAAAGATATATTTGCCTTTCTATGTGTCTCGTGACACTGAGTGACATCTCTCTTACATTACACTCAAAATCTAACAATCATCGGGAGTAGGAATCAGCAATTTATATTGAACTCTAGTTGGTGAACTGAACCATAACTTTAGTCATGGTGTGTATATGTGACTATGACAGTATATGTACATATAATTTATAAAATGTGTTTGGAAGTCCTTTGGGAGGGAGGAGGGAGAAGACTTTCCCTCTGACTTCCAAGGTTTAGTAACTGGGTCTATGAAATAAACTGACAACAGGCAGATTAACAGGAGAAAGGGTACACAAATTTATTAAGTGCACAGGGACATCATAGGAAAAAAAGGAATACCGCTTAAAACAGTGAGATTTAGAAGGTTTATGTACCCTCTTTTTGGGGAAAGCAGGGAGGGGGGGATGTAGGCAATTTAGGGGAAAGAAAATGATGTTGGGGAAAGATGAATAGACCCTTAGAACAAGTGATAGCTTGTGACAAACCTTGGGTGTGATGTCACCTCCAGTCTCCTCTCCTGTGATAAGAGTTAATTTTCCTTGGTTGATGAAACTCCCAGGGGTGGGGGTACTGATGACAACTGAGCTCCTTTTGGAGGTTCTGTCTTTAGGCAGATAAAGGGAATCCAGAGAAAGCCACTCTCTGCATGTGCTGTTTTTCAAGTTCCTCCAGCTCAAAGTAGTCTATATACCAAAGCAGCGTATTTTGGGGTGGCATGTCCTAAACTCCTATACACTCCTTTTAATTGTGTATAAACTTTAGTCCCTAATATCTGCATGTTCTTAATATATTTACCAGTGGTGTGACTGTAGGTGTCATTTGCCCTCTTCGTCTCTTTCTTCATCTGCAAAGTAGTCTCAATTATATTATTAAGAATGCCTTCTGCTACAAGTAAGAGAAAACTGGACTCAACGAATTTCAAACAGTGAGGAAATGTATTATCACATGAGGCAAGAAAGCGGAGGTGATCGTAGCTCCAGGCACGGGATAATCAGGGATCTGGGTCCCCCCTTGGTGATTCTCTTGGCTCGGCATTCCATCTTTGTGATACCATTGTTCTAAGGCTAGATTCCTTCATGGTTGCAAAAAGGCTGCAGCAGTTCCAGGCGTCAACTCCAGACCCAACAAGATCTGAAAGAGGGAGAGATTATTTTGGTGTGGCTTTTATAAACAACAGAAAACATCATTCTCTTTTTTTTTTTTTTTTTTTTTCACTCTTGTTGTCCAGGCTGGAGTGCAATGGGTGATCTCAGCTCACTGCAACCTCCGCCTCCTGGGTTCAAGCGATTCTCCCACCTCAGCCTCCTGAGTAGCTTGGATTACAGGCGTGCACCACCATGCCCGGCTAATTCTGTATTTTTAATAGAGACGGGGTTTCTCCGTGTTGGTCAGGCTGGTCTCAAACTCCCGACCTCAAGTGATCCGCTTGCCTCGCCCTCCCAAAGTGTTGGAATTACAGGCATGAGCCCCCACGCCCGGCCAGAAAAATGTCACTCTCATGAGCCAACTTCTTCCTCTCCACAATCAGCAAGGTTTTTCTCACATGTCATTGGCCAGAGTTGTGTCACTGACTTGTACCTTGTAGGCCTGCTTAATTAGCTTAGACCAATAATGACTCGCCTCCTGGGACATCCCGCCCTGGAGTAACAGCCACGTGAAAGATGGTGCAACTTTAAGAAAACAGAAGTTCAGGCCAGGCTTGGTGGCTCACGCCTGTAATCCCAGCACTTTGGGAGGCTGAGCTGGGTGGATCACTTTCAGATCAGAAGTTCGAGACCAGCCAGGACAACATGGTGAAACCCCATCTCTACTAAAAACACAAAAAATTCGCTGGGCATGGGTGGTGCATGCCTGTAGTCCCAGTTACGTGGGAGGCTGAGGCAGAGGATCACTTGAACCCGGGAGGTGGAGGTTGCAGTGAGCCGAGATCATGCCATTGCACTCCAGCCTGGGTGACAGAGTGAGGCCCTGTCTCCAAAAAAAAAAAAAAAAACCCAGAAAACAAAACTGGAGTCCAATAGGAAGGAAGGCAGGATTTAGGCACCCTACATACTAACCCCTATAGGATTATTGTGAGGAATAGATGATAGAACATATGATTTCATGAGTTAGTGTATATGAAACTCTTTAGAAAGTGCTTAACACATGGGAATTGCTATGTGTGTATTTGCTGTTGTTACTGGGATTAACATGTGGATTTGATAAGTCTCAGTGCCATACCAATGAAAAAGATCACTATAATGGCACTGTTTAATTAGAGGAAGAAAGATGGATCTTAAAGGCCAACAAGGTAAGAGGTCTCAGAAGCAAAGAGGAGATGGAGTGAGCAGTTGGCCTATGTTTGGTCATAGTCTGTATTTTGAGAAGAGGTAAAGCAGCCTTCTAAATAAAGAAAAAATGCGATTGCCTAATGTGTTAATGAAACCCAGTCTCAATTGCCTTCTCTTTCCCACAGCTATTTTCTTTCGCTAGTTGAAAGTGGTGTTTAACTGCAGACGTATTTTTAAAACAGCCAAGGTCTCTTAACCAAATAAAAAGCATAGATCCCATTACTTTTGATGAGGGAAGAATGGAGGTGGAAAATAGTGTATATAAGTATGTAAATTTAAATCTTTTTATGAAAACACACACATAAAGCTTGGAAGAAACCATATAAAAGCTCTATCAACCCTAGCCAAAAAGAAGGAAAGGAAGAAAATTGGCTTCCTAAGCTTTTAGCTATAACTAAAAATAACTTTCCTGGTCTATGTTTGATGCATTACTGGGGAAAAACTTTACTCTTGTGTATTCTGAATCATTTTGAGTGTTTTTCACACTTAAAAATCCCTATAATATTTGATGTCATTTTATACCATTTAGGACTTAGCTTTTTGCTCTGACCCCTTGATGTGTCATTTTAAATGTAACAGTGTCAGTTGTAAGCGGTTCGAAATGTAAAAGCCCATTTTATTTTATTTTTTTAAATTTTTGGTTTTTGAGACAGAGTCTCACTCTGTCACCAGGCTGGAGTGCAGTGGTGCGATCTTGGCTCACTGCAACCTCCAGCTCCCAGGTTCAAGTGATTCTCCTGCCTCAGCCTCCTGAGTAGCTGGAACCATAGGCATCCGCTACCACGCCCGGCTGATTTTTGTATATTTAGCAGAGACGAGGTTTCACCATGTTGGCCAACATGGTCTCGATCTCTTGACCTCGTGATCCGCCTGCCTCGGCCTCCCAAAGTGCTAGGATTACAGGCATGAGCCACTGGGCCTGGCCAAAAGTCCAATTTAAAATGGCACTTCATTAATGCATCCAGTTTTATTCTTGCAGCCTTGAGGAGACTTGGGAGGTTTACTGATCGTTACGTATTTTTCTTGAATGCAAAGCAAATTCCTTTCAGGGAGGGCGTCTATGTGACAGGAGAATTTGTCATATCAAATCCTTCAATTTCAGAGAAGCCGAAGGAGGCCTGGAGGAATCTGGGAGCTCTTACACTGCATGAAGATAGCAGTTTCTGTTTTCAGTCTTCTTGGCCTTTTATCAAATTTATTTTCAGTCTTCTCAGACAGCAATGTTCCATTATTTACAATCAATCAGTCTCATAAAATCAGATGTTTGCCCATCTGTCTGGCTTGGCACTTAGCATATACGGGTCCAAGTAATCCTTTATTCCTTATCAGAGGTTTACATTTCCTCCTATACATAACAGGTCAGGAGGTATTTCAGAAACAGGTCAGAGAGGGTATTTCTCCATATGTATGGAATATTTTAAGTTCAGCCTGCAGCTGGCTACTTGGAAGCCTCATGAGGGGCTGATCAGCAGGAACCAAGGGTTGAAATGGAAATTGTGCTGATTTCATCTAATTACTTGGGGGTGGGAGACCCTCTCTGTTCCCACCATGAAATGCACTTAAGCTCCATTAACTTCCTCATGTGAAGCCTTCCTTTGAAAGTCAGTTGAACGGACTGTACCAGCTGTGCTGATTTGCTTCAAGCTTAAGAGGAAAAAACTTCCACGGGGAGCTAGGTGGCTTCATGCAGTGGGCCCAGAGCCTCCAGGAAAAATTGTTGATGCCAAAATCCTTTGCAAAGGCTCACAATGACCCTGTCTATAAATAGATCTGCGACATAGACTGTGGCTAGGACAACTTAAGACCAATGGAAGCTTTCTCCCTCCACCCCAAATGTTATTTGGATCCCATTATTATTTGGCTTTAAAGGAGATGTTGGTCTTCAGCAATGAGTTGACCCACCTGCCTTTTTCTTTCCTGTCACATTCTTGGCAAGAGTGGATTTAGTAGGTGGCGGCCACTTGGCAGGCTCTTGGGACGCTAGATTTTCACAATAACGCTGTGATGTGCATACTGTTCTGATTCTCATCTCATTCTGTTCAGGTCTCATTCTCAGACCTGGTGGGCTGAAGCCACTTGCTCAAGCCACTGAACTTGGCAGAGTCTGGGCTGGGACTTATGTCTGTGGAATTCCCAGCCCGTGCTCAGGCAGCACCACACAGAGATGTTTCTGGAAGGTGGTGCCCCCTGACGACACCTCGGAGGCCATCCAAGTTGCAAAGGGAAAGGCGTATGTCTTGGTCTCTTCCCTGTTGTTGGCACTGGTCTTCTACCTCTTGCCCACTTTATCTCTCACTGAGAGACCCTATTCTAGGAATCCCAACCGAGAAGAAAGCCTAAGGGTCACCACAACATCCCTACGTTGGTGCAGAATGCTTTATATTCTACGGGACACTTCCCCGGGTGTTACCCTGCTTGGTTCGGTCGGGATAATGCCCATTCTGGGTGTCAGGGCAGAATCCCCAGCACGTGACCTGGCAGGCGGCGCTCAGGCAGCCGAGCGATTCTGAATCTGTGTTGACTTGTCCCAACCTTTGGCTCTAAGGGAGGGTCCCGCAGCCTTGAGCTCTCTGGCCATCTTCCACATTTCTCGCCTCTCCCGACTGCACCCTGCCCCACCTCATGTTTTGTTTCTGCGTAATTTGTCACTGTGGTGGGAAAGCTTCTAGAGCCCAGTACAAAAGTACTGGAGGCACATCCAGCATCGTGGGCTTCGGTCTGTTTACCCAACACTGCTCAGTGCTGGAATGTCACCTTATAAATCTCCCTGCCTGGCAGCTGCTTTCTGTGGCCAACAGGCAGATAAGCCTTGAACCCAGGGTTGGGGAATTTCCATCCTCAGGGGTACCAGGGTTCAGACCGTCTCTCTCCCGCCTTCGTCTGTCCCTGTCCTGGCTTCTCTCCCAAACACACATGACACACTCAAAGTCAATGGAATAATGACTCCAGAGTTTTGTAAAGCCACAGGATAAAAACACAAAGGATACTCAAAAGTCTGTCTATGCTTTTCATTGCTTTTGCTTTCAAGGACAGTACAGTTATGCTGAGAAAACCTCTTTTTTGTGTGTGTGTGTGAAATGGAGTCTCACTCTGTGGCCCAGGCTGGAGTGCAGTGGCGCGCTCTTGGCTCACTGCAACCTCTGTCTCCCAGGTTCAAGTGTTTCTCCTGCCTCGGCCTCCCAAGTAGCTGGGATTACAGGCACGCGGCACCACGCCTGGCTAATTTTCGTATTTTTAGTACAGACAGGGTTTCACCATGTTGGCCAGGCTGGTCTTGAATTCTTGACCTCAAATTATCCGCCTGCTTCAGCCTCCCAAAGTGCTGGGATTACAGGTGTGAGCCACTGTACCTGGCCAGGAAACCCTTTACACAGGAGAGAAAATTGTTATTTTCCTTGGGCTTCACTTGTGAGTGTTCTGGGTGCCATGGGACGCAATGGTAGGTGCTGGGCTGGGAAGAGGGCTCTGGCTTTGACCAGCCGTGAGATCCAGGCCATGCTACTTGCCTTCTCTAGGCCTCTGATTGTTTGGCTGTACACCAAAGAGTTTGGAGGGAATGGTTTGTAAGGCCCATTCCAGCTCTGATGGTCCTGGCAGAGGAGATGCTGTGTCTGTAACTGTGGTTTCCCACACTGCTCCTTAGCTCACCCTGACCCCTGACTACACAAATAGAGGAGCATTTGGGTAATTAGTATTTGTTGGGTATCTATTAGCCAGGCACTGTGCTGAGGAATCATGAAGTATATTTCTAAACTTTTTAACTCGTAGGTTGGGCACGGTGCCTCATGCCTATAATCTTAGCACTTTGGGAGGCCAAGGCAGGTGGATCACCTGAGGCCAGGAGTTCAGGACCAGCCTGGCCAACATGTTGAAATCTCATCTCTACTAAAAATACAAAAATTAGCTGGGCATGGTGGCGGGCCCCTATAATCCCAGCTACTTGGGAGGCTGAGGCAGGAGAATCACTTGAACCCAGGAGGCAGAGGTTGCAGTGAGCTGAGATCTCACCACTACACTCCAGCCTGGGGGACAGAGTGAGGCGCCATCTCCAGAAAACAAAAAAAAAAAAACACTGTAGCTTGTGAAATGATGAAGATGGGTGAGTTGGGAGTGGAGGCCATTGCTGGTCTGCAGTGGACTAGGGCAGTGGTAGGAATCTGCTGACGTGGGCCCAGTATTTAATCCTTCATTCCCCCTATGTGGCGACACCTGCTATTTTTGTCAGCTTCTGGCTTTTGGCAATGGAGGACCTTGACTGTTCTTTAGTTACCCATTCCCACTAGGTTGATCACATCCCCAGGACCTAGGACTGGCCAATTAGAACTGCTCTTCTCCCCTGGCCACAGTGAGTGGTCAAGGAACAGGTGGGGGGACTTCAGCCAGGCAGTGAGACCTTTGCTGGAACTATAGGGAAAGAGGCCTGCTGTTCCTATGGGGGTTGGCAGGCTGGAGGGGTGCAGGATGAACCTGCCGAGGATGAGGCTGATGTCAGCTGGGGGAAACAGAGGAGAGGAGAGGGGCTTCAGTGGCCACATGGTCTCTCCTGCCCCCCAGCTCTGGCAGAATTGGGCCTCATCCTGCCAGCTATGTAAAACAATAGATCTCTTTTTATCCGTGGAAGTTTTGAGCTGAGTTTCTGACTGTACAATTGAGTCAAGACCAGTCCTGCTCTTCAGGCACTACTGCCGTTTGCCACATCGTCTGGGCTGCTCTTGACCCTATGGGGTGAATCAGGGAGGATGCGTTTGGCTTCGAGATGGTACCCAAAGCAGCTTAAGCAGGACGGGGTTTATCATCTCCTGTAACAGGAAGCCCAGGTGGCATGGGTCTGGGATTAGTCATTTGGTATCATCAGTGGCTCAGGTCGTGCGGTTTTTGGCACCTGCAGCTGCTGGCTTGGCTTTTAGGTCTGTGCCCTCATGGTGTGAGGTTTAAGTTCTAGAAATCGCCACCTTGCGGCCCGGCGCGGTGGCTCAAGCCTGTAATCCCAGCACTTTAGGAGGCCGAGATGGGCGGATCACGGGGTCAGGAAATCGAGACCATCCTGGCTAACGCGGTGAAACCTCATCTCTACTAAAAAATACAAAAAAGGTAGCCGGGCGAGGTGGCGGCGCCTGTAGTCCCAGCTACTCGAGAGGCTGAGGCAGGAGAATGGCGTAAACCTGGGAGGCGGAGCTTTCAGTGAGCTGAGATCCAGCCACTGCACTCCAGCCTGGGCGACAGAGCGAGATTCCGTCTCAAAAAAAAAAAAAAAAAAAAAAAAAAAGTTAAGCTGGGGCTGGGCGCGGTGGCTCACACCTGTAATCCCAACACTTCAGGAGGTCGAGGCGGGCGGATCACCTGAGGTCAGGAGTTGGAGATGAGCCTGGCCAACATGGTGAAACCCTGTCTCTACTACAAATACAAAAATTAGCCAGATGTGGTGGTGTGTGTCTGTAGTTCCAGCTACTTGGGAGGCTGAGGCAGGAAAATCACTCGAACCCAGGAGGCAGAGGTTACAGTGAGCCAAGATCATGCCACTGCACTCCAGCCTGGGCAACAGAGCGAGGCTCCTTCTCAAAAAAAAAAAAAAAAAAAAAAACAAAAAAAAGAAAAGAAAAAGAGGTTTAATTGGCTCACAGTTCAACAAACTATTCAGTAAGTATGGTGCTGGCATCTGCTTGGCTTCTGGGGAGGTCTCAGGAAGCTTACAATCATGGCAGAAGGTAAAGGGGTGCAGGCTCATATGGCCAGAGCAGGAACGAGGGAGGTAGGAGGGAGGTGCCACACACTTAAAACAATCAGATCTTGAGAGAACTCTCTATGATGAGGATGGCACCAAGGGGATGGTGCTAAACCATTTGTGAAAAATCCACCCCCATGATCCTGTCACCTCCCATCCAGTCTCACCTCCAAAACTGGGGATTGCAGTTGCACATGAGATTTGAGCAGGAACACAGATCCAAACTATATCATCAGCTTTCTTTGTTTCGTTTTGTTTTAAATCAGAAAAAATTCTAGCAACCTTTAGCAGACTTTTCTGTTTCTGTTACAGAAAAACAAAATGAGACATGAGTTACGGTTGGTAAAGACAGATTTCGTTCAGTGTTACTGTGGTACAGGAGAGGTTTCCGTATAGAGCTAAGCTCAGCCCCGACCCCTGTAGAGGTGACTGGGTGTCTTAAAAGGAGGAAGAGGGGGAACCTGCAGAGACCTGAGTTAGGAAGTGGAAATTTACAAAGTTACACAAAGTGGCCAGGGGGGTGTTGGTCAGTGTGCTTAGGCCATCTGGGTCTGCTAACTGACCCTTCGGAGGTTAGGCTCCCACCCTTCTGTGGAGATTCAGAGACAGAGCCCTTGCTCTTTCTGATGATTAATTTCAAAGGAAGTTTTCAGGTCTTTGAAAAAGACACTCCTAAATTGTAAAAGGTACATATACATCTCAAAAAATATGTATTCTCTGTATACATATACAGAGAAAGGATTTATAGTTAGCTTTGTTTCAAAAAATGCTTTGTGAAAAGGGAGGTCAGGTGCCTGTTGGGTTGTTGGCTAGAACAAATGGTAAATTCTGTTGGCAGCCTCGAGTTTTTTCAGACTGGAACTTAAGGGAGGCTGGATCATTCCAAGGACACGACCTGAGGCTGCAAGGAGAGTGTGTTCAAGTCTGTCTGTGTGAGTTTGTGGGGGGCGGGGTGGAGGCAGTAGGTGACATCCTTTGTGCTAAAAGTTGTAGCTGTTCTAAGCCAAGGCTGAGACCTAGCTAAAGAAGAGGGCTCAGGGGAGCTTGACTAAAGTTTAGTCTAGAAGAGAGTCTTTGTGATTCTCTTGGCCAGATTACATTACCTGCCTGGGATAAACCTAGCCAACAGAAGCTCCCGGCAAAAGAAATGCAATTTCCCTAATTATCATATAGTCTAGACTCATTAAGCTTCATCCCCTGGAGATGCGGAAGGCCTCTCTTGGCACAATAGCATGAGGAGGGTGAACACAATTGAGGTTCCATGGGTAGGAGGAAGGGGGCAGGGAGCAGCCATTAGGTCTACGGCTGGGTCTCTGTGTGCTGACATGACACCGCAGCCATGATGGCGAGAGGACTCTGACCTTGACATGACGGCGAGAGGACTCTGACCTTGGTCCCCACCATTTTCCTGCTCCATAGAAATGCTAGGTAGAGGTAGATGGTTCTGAAGAGTGTAATTAGCCTAGTTCCCTCAGGGACAGTCCAGCCTACTTTGAAAGGCATAGAATGATGGGATAAGAAACTGCATTTCTTCTTGTGCTGGGGCAGGGTTGATGGTTTGGGAAGACTGCAACCCAGTGGTCACAAGTCACTGAAACAAGAATGAAGTGGGTGGGTGCAGTGGCTCATGCCTGTAATCCCAGCATTTTGGGAGGCCGAGGTGGGAGGATCACCTGAGCCCAGGAGTTCAAGACCAGCCTGGGCAACATAACAAGAGCTTATCTATTAAAAAAAATAATAATAATAATTAGCTGGGGCTGGGCACTGTGGCTCACGTCTGTAATCCCAGCACTTTGGGAGGCTGAGGTGGGCAGGTCATTTGAGGTCAGGCGTTTGAGACCAGCCTGGCCAACATAGTGAAACCCTGTCTCTACTAAAAATATAAAAATTAGCCAGGCAGGTGGCGCACACTTGTAATCCCAGTTACTTCGGGGGCTGAGGTTGCAGTGAGCCGAGATCGCACCACTGCACTCCAGCTTGGGTGACAGGGAGAGACTCTGTCTCAAAATAAATAAATAAACAACAACAAAACACAAACAAACATTAGCTGGGCATGGTGGCACACACCTGTAGTTCCAGCCACTTGGGAGGTCGAGGTGGAAGGATCACTTGAGCACAGGAGGTTGAGGCTGCAGTGAGCTGTGACTTTGCCACTGCACTCCAGCCTGAGTGACTCAGCAAGACCCTGTCTCTCAAAGAAAAAAAAAATATGATGAAGTGGGCTTGGCTACAAACTAGATGATCCCTGGGGCTCAGTTGGAATTTGCCTCCCTCTCCTCTATCCCAACACCCTGCCCTGTAATAACGGTGGGCAGGCCTGGAAATGAATTTGTCTAAGAAAGGTTGTATTTTCACACAGGAACGAGACTCTAAAGTGTTGGAGTAGGATCAGGAGTGAAATCCTAATTGGAGAGTGAGGAGAGTTTTCTTAAGCAAAAGACTACAGGTTGCCCAACTTAGATATGTCCTTGAAAAGTTAATTACACTATGTTTCATTTGCCTCAGGGGAGCTCGCTGTTTTAAGGGATCTTTACTTCTTTAAGGAAAGGGAAGTAAACAATTTTGTGTGATTCATAACTTCATTGGGTATACCAGGGAATCGAAATGCCAGACACATCTGAACAATAAGGTGGTTCTAAGCATTTTAAAAATAAATGATTATTCATCACAAAAAACTTGAACAGTTTGCTCTTGTGGGTGGTGTGTGATGATTGTGTGAAGTGCTAGGCTGTGAATGACAACTGGTAATGTTTAGGTGGGACAGTCCACATTCTAAAAATGGAGAGGCAGATGGTAATGGGTATTTGCAAGGCTATTATGGCAGTCCTATGGGTTTCACAACTATCGTGACTGTCTGAGTCCCTTATGTTTTCATGGAGAAGTCATTTTGAATGATTGGATTATAACTGGGTTTATTTTATATAATATGTATTATATCCCATTTGCCATAGTTTGGTTTGTCCCCTCCAAATCATAGGTTGAAATTTGATCCCCAGTGTTGGAGGTGCAGCCTAATGGGAGGTGTTTGGGTCATGGGGGTGGATCCCTTGTGAATGGCTTGGTGCCATCTTCGTGGGAATGAATGAGTTATCTATCAGTTCTTATGAAAGCTGGTTATTAAAAAGAGCCTGCTGCCTCCCTTCTCTCTTGCTTCCTCTCTCACCATGTGATGCCAGCTCCCCTTCACTTTCCACCATGAGTGGAAGCTTCCTGAGGCCCTATGAGAAGTAGATGCTGGTGCCATGCTTCTTGTACAGCCTGCAGATTGTGAGCCAAATTAAACCTCTTTTCTTTATAAATCACCCAGCCTCAGATGTTCCTTTATAGTAACACAAATGGACAAAGACACAATTTGATAATCCACATCATGGAAAGAAAATTCAGGATCATTCAAAATCAAAACTATTTGGAGTGAATGTCTTTTATGAACACTGTGTTGGGATTTAATATATCCAAACCAGTAATTTGGGCTAGGTCAGACAATGGGCATTCTGGGTAAACTACTAGAGTATTTATTTTCTGAGCGACCTGTAGACATTGCATAGCATAACTTCTCCACACTAGATCAGAGGCCAGCAAACTAGAGCCTGTGGTTACATCTGATCAGCTAGTTAAATCTGGCCTGGTACCTGTTTTTGTGTGGCCTCTGGGTTAAGTGTGCTTTTAAAAATTTTTTAATAGTTAAAATGAATATTTTGTGCATTAAAAGGTATGAAATTCAAATTGGTGGCTTCAAATAAGGTGGTGTTGGATCACAGCCATGCTCAGTTGTTTAGCAATTGTCCTTGTCTGTGGCTGCCTTTTTGCTACAGAGTCATGGTTGAGTAGTTGCAACAGAGATGGGATGGCCCACAAAGCTGAAATATTTATTATCTGGCCTTTACTGAAAAAGTTTGCCAGTGCCTGTTCTAGATGCTTCCAAAGACTTACGTTGTTCTCGTCTTCTCCCTACACAGAAGGTTTTTTTCTCTTACGATCAAGGCTTTTGAGCATTCTCTGGGGCCGAGTGCCTCGAGGCGCCCTGTGGCTCTTCCAAAGTCACAGGTCCTCAGGGTACAGCTGAGCAAGCTGTCCTCCCAGCTGGTGGCCCCCTAGCAAGGCAGCAGTAAGACTCAGAGCAGAGTTTTCTCTGCCCATGTTTAAACAGTGTGTGCCTGAGCAGTAGACTAATAACTTCTCCGTGGCATGCATGTACAAACACAACCACGGATCTTCTGTTTTCCTTTTGCCTCTAATCATACTTGTATTCTGTGTATGTTTTAATTTAGTTTAATTTCCTCAGTATATCCCTACAGATGTAGTATTGGAGATATAAAGAGATGAGCTAATGGAGGGGGAGGGGGTCTAATAGGGTTTGGCTGTGTCCCTACCCAAATCTCATCTTGAATTCCCAGGTGTTGTGGGAGGGACCTGGTGGGAAGTGATTGAATCACAGGGGCAGGTCTTTCCTGTGCTGTTCTCATGATAGTGAATAAGTCTCATGAGATCTGATGGTTTTAAAAATGGGAGTTTCCCTGCACAAGTGCTCTTTGCCTGCTGCCATCCTTGTAAGACATGACTTGCTCCTCTCTTGCCTTCTGCCATAATTGTGAGGCCTCCCCAGCTGTGTGGAACTGTAAGTCCATTAAAGGTTTTTTTTTCTTTTTCTGTATACATTACCCAGTCTCAGGTATGTCTTTATCAGCAGTGTGAAAACAGACTAATACAGGGTCCAACAGGACTGAGTGAATTACCCCTCCCTTCTTTCCTTCCTTTGATATTTTTTGAATATGATCAACTGTAGCCCTCGAGGAGCTCAAAATCTGAAGGAGGGTAGAGAGTAAAACATCTAGCCAGATGAATTGCAAGAGGATGATAGAAATAAAACCATGGATGTGCACATGGTACAGTGGTAATCTGGATGAGAACTTCATTTACTCAGCAGAGGTCGAGGTTAAGGGCATCTTGTGAGGGAAGGCTTGGAGGTCACACCTGGCCTGGGCCTTAAAGGAGGAAGGTGATAAATTGCTGGGCTCCCAAAATGACTGGAATCTCAGGCAGAGAACACTGAATGTGCAGTATCACCAAGTCATAAAATAGCCACATGCACCTGGAGAATTTGGATTCGTTCACTAATGCCAAAGGATGAAGTTCAAAATGGGGCAAGGAGGAGGAAGGTGCCACTGGAAAGTAAGAGGTGAACTCGGCTATGAAGACACCTCATGGGCTAGTCTGAGAGTTATTCTAGATGATGGGATACCATCAAAACATTTCAAGCTTGAGAGAAATATATTCTGGGTTCTATTTGTAACTAGTTGTCTCAGTCTACCTGAGGATATTCATTTACACCTCATTGAAACATGATTTCTTTGTTGGGTTCAATACAGGGTCCATGATCGTAAAATATTATTTTTGAGTTTGGGGATTGTCCTAATTCATTCTATCATCAACTTATAATGATTCATTGAGCTAATATTTATTGAGGGCCTACTTTGTACCGGGAACTATCCTAAGAACTGAGGGTGGAGTAGTGAACAAACAAAACCTTCTCCCTGCTGAGCTCGCATTCTGTCTGGTGCCTGCTAGATAATATGTCTGTGGTCTGGGGAGAACCAGAGAACCTGTTTCCTGGTCTCACCTGATTTGGGCACAATTGGTTTGACTATGTTCTCTAGGTGGCCACAAGAAGTCATTTCTATTCTGCACCTTCATTTCCTTATCTGTCCAAAAGGTATACTCGTGGCCATCTTTGATGAAGATACCAGAAGGTTGAACCAGACATGGTACAGATAGGGACTGAGTTTCTTGGAAGGTGAATGCACAAGAGACACAAAAAGAGGAGTTCTCACAAGAACACCAGCTATCCCTTTCCACTGTATATGAAATCAGTGACTTCCCGACGCTCTGGGCTGTAGCACACACCAAGAACAACTTTTTTTTTTTTTTTAAGATGAAGTCTCATTCTGTCGCCCAGGCTGGAGTATTGTGGTGCGATCTCGGCTCACTGCAATCCCTGCCTCCTGGGTTCAAGTGATTCTCCTGCCTCACCCTCCCGAGTAACTGGGACTACAGGCGTGTGTCACCACATCCAGCTAATTTTTTGTATGTAAGTTAGAGACAGGGTTTCACCGTATTAGCCAGGATGGTCTCTATCTCCTGATCTCGTGATCTCATGATCCGCCTGCCTCAGCCTCCCAAAGTACTGGGATTACAGGTGTGAGCCACAGAGTGTCACAAAATTGCATAAATGATGCCTGATACTTCCTATCCACCCTGCCTTATTTACAAATGCTGGTAGAGACCTCCTGGATGGATTTCACAGCCCACTGCTACTGGATCATGCTCTGTAGATCAGGAGCCATTGCATTAGGTCAAACATTCCTTAAATGGGTTTTAAACTTTTTTTTTTTGAGACGGTTTCACTTTGTCACCCAGGCTGGAGTGCAGTGGTACAATCACAGCTCTCTCTAGCCTTGGCCTACTGCTTCAGCCTCCCGAGTACCTGGGACTACAGGTACACACCACCACACTGGCTAATTGAAAAAAAATTATTTTTGTAGAGATGAGTCTCTCTATGTTGCCCAAGTGTTCCTTCCAAAGTGCTTAAATGACAAGAGCCACTGTGCCTGGCCTAACCTTCTTTTTATTTCTCACAGTGCTCACTGAATACTTGCTGATTGATTGCCTTAGCTCCTGCTTGGCCTTTTCTAACCCAAGCTACTGTGCACAGAGTGAGCCAGAGATAGCTCAACCTTGGTGTTATCAAGGAAGACTAGTCAGACATACCCTACTGCAACTCAGCCCCCTTCAAGGTGACCCAGGCTGATCTGTCATGATTACTCCAGTTGGGCATTAAATGGAGTCAGATGTGGTGGGGGAGCAGCCACCCCCCAAGTCCCCCATACCTTCCTCACAGAGTCTGTCAGTGCTGAATATGTGATCGTGTCACGACCTCTTTCCCTAGAGAACCCCAAAGGTCTGAGCTTGTGTGGTATGTGGGTGCTTCTAAGGGTTTCTCACCTGGGCGAGGAGGCAGCAACTTTAGAAATGTTTGCCTTTGCCCTCTCTGTTCTAATGGTATACAGGAGATTAAGTCCAAGTCCAGGATAAGGATAAAAAAATAACCAAGTGCAAGGTTTTTGGGGTCACCAACCCCAACATATGAAAGCATTTCGTGTTGTTTCAGTAGAGAACAATTTGCCTCGTTTTGCTCTTTGCATCTGAACTGAGCTCAGTCTCACTGGCTAGAATCCGATGGGGCGGTGGATGAATTCTTTTCTTCAGATTCTTGCTTTTTTATCCCAGCGGGGTGGTGCCTGTATTTTCAATTGAAACAAACCCCTGGGAAGAGCATCCTGGTGACCATTTAGGTTGAATCTCTTTCTCTTAAAACTGCTTTCCAGAGGGTACTTTGGAGAGTTTTCTGTTAGCTTGAACTCTTATACCTGAGGCCTTATTGGTCTTATGTAGTTATTCATGCACTCAATAATTATTAACCTCCAGCCGGCAGAGGAAGGCCTTGGGTTAGTCAGGGCACAGATAACAGCTTCTATAGGAGATGGGACAAGAAAAGGATCCATGTGGTCTGGATTGGGCAAGGAAAGCTTTTAGAAGGAGATGGGGTTGGCCCCTATATCTTAGAGAAAGTATCAGAAAAGAGAACAGTAGATGTAGGAAAGGGAAGGGGAGGTTGGGGCCATGGCCAGAGTGAAGGCATGGAGAAGAGACAGCAGAGATGAGCACAGGAGGCAATGAGGGGCTTGGATGTGACAGGTGGCCCCAACTAGGAGAGAACACAGGTGTGTGTACCCAAAGTAGCACACAGATATGGATACCACATAGCTCCTAATCTGTTCTCCCTGCTGCTTTGAGGTATGTATCTCTGGGTCTACACGGTCACCAAATATACATTAGATGAGATGACCTCAGCCTAATTTCACCACCTAATTTCTTGACAGTCTCTGCACCCATTACCATTTGCTTCCTTAGAAGTCATGATTGCACTTTGCTCTGGGCAGACAACCCAGATATACTGGTATTAAGACTGGAATAGTCTTTTGCTTCAGGATCTGATAGGATCTCCTGAAAAGAGCCAGGCCAGGCTATTACTTACATTGATTTAGGCAAGTGAGGCTGTGATTATAAATTGTTTCTCGGTAAGCAAGCAAGGCAGTCTTATATCTTGTTGGGGAAAGTAGTGTGTATTCTTTAGGATTCAGTTCAGCTTTAGTATTGGAAAACCCAAATAATACTGGCTCAGGTAGATGTTTATTTCTCTTGTGTGAAGTCCAGGCTGGAACGGAACTCCACAGTGTCAGATCCCTCCATCTGGTTGCTCCACTGAGCATAGTCTCCGTGGCTAAGTTCAGTTCCTGGTCCAAGATGACAGCTCCAGCCATCATGTCTGCATGCCAGCCAGCAGGAAGGAAAACAGAGTAAGAGAAGGACATGCCTTTTCCCTTTATGAAGCACTTCACTGAAGCTGTGCACACCACTTCTGCTTACATCCCATAGCCGAAGCTTACCCATGTGGCCACACCTGGTTCTAGGCAGGCTGGGATATGTGGCCTTTATTCCAGGCAGCCATGTGCCCCGTTAGAGTTCTCTTAGCGGCTGTTTACTAATGAGGAAACAAAGGGAACACTGGCAGTGGTGTCTGGCTCTTCTGCTATTTAGCTAACCAGCAGTCTTTGCTCCCAGGAGCCCCCAAAATTTTGATGTTGCAGTTCCTTCATGGCCCAGTTACTGAGAGCATTATGTAGGTATCCCCATAATGTCATGAGATAAAAGAATTGCCTTAAAAATGAGGACTTAAATTTTGACCCCTTTTGGTCTTTAGTTTGTTAGTGCTTTTAGTAATTTAAGGTGTTGGACCAGGGGTCTAAAGAAGGGCAAACTCTATTTGACAGTGACTGTCACTGTCTCATTAGAGTTGAAGAAAGAGATCAATTTTCTCAACTCTAGGAAAAGTCCCAAAGGTAGAGAAAACATATGGGGTTCTGGAGCTAAAGGTTGCCCCTCCCCTGTGTGTGTGCACATTGTCTGCCTGCCTTTAGTCACATCAAATTCTTCACCATGACATCACACATGCCTGAGAGAAAGGCCCTGGTCTCCTCCATATCCTAAGAGTCAGTTTAGTATATGGGCTGTATTAGTCTGTTCTCATGCTGCTAATAAAGACGTACCTAAGATTGGGTCATTTATAAAGGAAAGAGGTTTAATGGACTCACAGTTCCACGTGCCTGGGGAGGCCTCACAATTACGGTGGAAGACGAAGGAAGAGCAAAGGCACGTCTTATGTGGCGGCAGGCAAGAGAGTGTGTGCAGGGGAACTGCCCTTTATAAAACCATCAGATCTCGTGGGACTTACTGTAACGAGAACAGCATGGAAAAAACCTGACCCCATGATTCAATTGCCTCCCACAACACATGGGGATTATTACAATTCAAGGTGAGATTTGGGTGGGGACACAGAGTCGAACTGTATCAGGGACCAAGAGCTGGGCTCTGGAGTCAGGCTGCATGTGTTTACAGATTGGATCTTCCAATTTCACTTAACAGGTGAGACATCGTGGGTCTGTCTTCTGAGCCTGTTTCCCCCATCTATGAGCTGGGGGACGATGCTAATAAGAGCAGGCACAGCACAGGATTGTCAGGAAGCTGTGCTTAGCACAATGCCTGACCCCTTGGTAAGGACTGTAAAGGAAGAAAATCCATTAACTCATCTCTTCATACAAGAGGTACTTAATTATCAACGTATGAGTTACTGCTAAGCCCAACTCTTAGCAATGTATTCTACTCAGTCAGGTGCTGAGTATCTCCTGTTTGTCCAGCTCCTGTTGCCTGGCACAAAATAATTAGAAGATCTAGATTCCTGTCTACAGGGAGTATATAATCTACTTGAAAATATAAAACACCATGGGTAAGATAGGGTGGCCTGTAGCTGAGGTGATAAAGTCGGTATCAGTGCCTCATGTATTTTTAGCACCCAACACTCTGGCACATGGTGGAAGCTCATGAAATATTTGTTGTAGAGAAGTGAACAGGCCAGGTGTGGTGACCCACGCCTGTAATCTCAGCACTTTGGGAGGCCAAGGCAGGCAGATCACTGGAGGTCAGGAGTTCAAGACCAGCCTGGCCAACATGGTGAAACCATGTCTCTACTGAAAATACAAAAATTAACCAGGCATGGTGGCGGGCACCTGTAATCTCAGCTACTTGGGAGACTGAGGCAGGAGAATCACTTGAACCTGGGAGGCAGAGGTTGCAGTGAGCCAAGAGCATGCCGTCGCACTCCAGCCTGGGCTACCAAGCGAGACCCTGTCTCAAAAAGTGAGCAAAAGATGAGAATGGGAATGTTACATTGCTTTGAAGCTACATCAGGCACTCCAAAAACTAAGGAGACAGAGCTGTGGGTGGCAGAATTTTTGGCTGACCGAAAATAAACTGTGGAGATAGAAAAAAACAAAAAACCAGCAATAAGACAGCTTTTCTGTTTCTGTTTGGTTTTCTATTTCTTCTTGGCGTCCATCCTCCCTTATGCTAGTGGTGGAGGGGGCTGAATGTAGTGACAGGATCTTTAGGAAAGTATAATTTTGAGGTAGTACAGGATGAGATGATACAAATTGATCCATCCCCAAATAAGGTAATAATTCCCAAATGGGGGGAAAATGCATGTTGATTAAAAAATGCATGTTGATTAAAGGAGGGAAAAGGCAGAAGACAGAATGAAAGAATACCTTTTCCTGCTACAATAGCAAATGGAGTTTTTGAGTCTTGGGGCATGGTGAAATATAATACCTGTGAAAAACTATAGAGAAATTAAATTTAATAGAATGTAAGCAAAGAACAATTCATGAATTGGGCACCACTCAGAAACAGAAGAGGTTCAGAGAGCTCTGCTTAGTAGTGTGAACCACAAGCTGCTATAGGCTGAACAGGAAGCAAAGTAGAGAAATGACCTGATTAGCCACAGTTGGGCATTTGTCTTATTGGGCATGATTGGATCAGTTGGCTGGCTGTGATTTGCTGAGACCTGGCTATTTGTTACCAAAAAAAAATATACTCCTAAGTTAGTTTTCAGTTTGTTTACATACTAAGTTAAGGTACAGTTTGTTATGTAGAAACTCACAGTACAGAGACAGCCTCAAGTGAATGGCCTCTGCTAGTTGAACAATTTCCCCCTTTTGGTCAGCCTCTCGAGACTGACACTGATGCTACCTTAGACACTGATGCTATTCCCTGTCACTATCATAGTGGACTTGTTTGGTTTCAGTATGGAATTCACAAGCTATGACATCAAGTGAGTTGAATGACTTGTTATGTTCCCTTTGTGGTTTTGCTGCTATAAATGGAGTGAGGCCATTTGGGGCAGAATGGGTGGCTGCATTTAAGACTCTTGAGAGAATACAGTGCCCTGGAGATACTACTATGATGACTTATCAGGAGGATAGTACTAACAGACTGAAATATGTTCCTTAACCAATGTACCCATGAACCAAACCAATTAGAACCAACCAAACCAAAGAATTAGCCAGAAGAATCTACTTGTTTAAACCAAGTTGCCTGTTTGTTATCTAAGTGCAGCAGAAGGCGACAACTATCACACACATACTGCCCCCCATTCAGCCAACAGATAGTCAAAGGCAATCTTGTTATCTTAAATAACTTGAACATAGTTACGGAACAACCTTAGTTCTTTTTACTAGAAAGGATTCCATTTTCTTAATTGAAGGGCAAAGACAACATGAAGCACAGGAGATTATCTTGATAAAACAGTCTTTATTTCCTAGACCAATTACTTAATAAGATAGGGCAAAAGGTTTTTCTTTATCTTTTAAGAGCAGACCAGAACTCCAAGAAAACCTTGCTGTTTTAACACAGACGACCACATTCTAGTTTTGTATCAGCATAGTTTTGATATTCATGTTAGAATTTAAAAACAACTTAATTCCTTTCAAATATTAGCAAATATTAGGAACTTGATCACACATATAATTCCTTTCCCATGATTCTACTTTTACAAACGTCCTACAGTTTTCTTATATCCATTCAGGGTTTTTTTTCCCCTATACTTTTTTCTCACTGTGGAACAATGTCAAAGATTACTCTCTTTTTGCCTTTAACAAAACACATTCTCATACCTCATAGATTTTCTTTAAAAAAATGCATCTTACCCTTCTTTGTATGCTTGCATATGCAGTTGTTTCCCTTATTATTTCTGGTAATTTTCGTTATATACTAATTAGAATTCTTACCCTAAGTCACCTTAATTTCCAGTGAAAGGAAGCAAGCAGTTGTGAACCCTGTTACACCAGCTGTCTGTAGATTGACAAATTTGTGAATCATAATTTCTAGAAGCATGCGCTTCCTCATAGAATAATTTTTTTCATTGTGACACAGAACATGTTTACTAACAGATTCAGCTATCTTTAGTCTCTAATAAAAAGCTGTAGGGGAGGAAAACTTGTAGCTCTATCCTTATTAGAATTTTTGGCTAGGCCTGAGAATGAAATAGTCATTTGTACACATTTTCCTCAGCCTCAACGTCCATCCTTGGTAAGAATATTAAAACCTTCTAGTATAAGGAAGACCCCTTTCATGTGGGAATATTTTTCCTACATCTATTTAATTCATTGTTTTTAACAGTTATACTTGGATTGCTCATGAAAATGAGACATTAAATATGTCACCTTTATTTTTCTTGCTAACAAATTTTGTACTACAGAGGTAATATGAGCTTATTTTACTAGTAAACATAGGTAGGAAAAGTTATGTGTCTGTATTATATTTCTAAACCAGAAAGTATCTGAGACAGATTTCAATCCATTTAGGGGTTTATTTTGCCAAAGTTAAGAACCATGGCCTCAGGAAGTCCTGAGAACATATGCCCAAAGTGGGTGGTTTACAGTTTGGTTTATACATTTTAGGAGACAGACATTGCAGGCAAAGACATAAATCAATACATGAAATGAATACATTGATTTGGCCCAGGAAGGCAGGACATTTCAAAGCAGGGGCTTCCGGGTCCGAGGGAGATTCAAAAATTTCCTGATTGGCAGTTGGTTGAAAGAGTTAAGCTCTGCCTAAAGAATTGAATTCAGCGTTAAAAAATGCTTGTGTTTAGAGAAGGGGGCTGTGGAAGCCAAGGTTCTTGTCATATAGGTGAAGGCTCCAGGTAGCAGGCGTCAGAGAGAACAGATGGTGAATGTCTTATTGGACCCTAAAGGTATCAGACTCTAGTAAGGGAAGGAGATTCTCTATAGAACACAAGTTTCCCCCGTAAGAGAGCTTTGTAGGGCCATTTTGGAATATGTCAAATAAATATATTTCGGGGTAACATAATTTCCTCTAGGGCCTGTCATCTGTCATGTGGTACTATACTGGAGTCACTTTGTAGCAGTAAGATAACAAAGAATCTGCTTTGTCGGTCTTAAGATCTCTGTTTTAATGTTAACACTGGTCAGTTGTATGTAAACTCTTGAGGGAGGAGGGTGAAACCCCTCCCTTCCCATTGAAGCAGCACCATTGTCTAGGGTAAATACCCAAGATTCGTCTTCTCATGCCAAGGAAATCAAGGATGTGGACACATAAAAAGTGAGCTTAAGAGTGGAGGTTTAATAGAGAGAAAGAGAAAAACTCTCTTCCTACAGAGAGAGAGGGTCTTCTGGTCTGTGGCGAAGTGCACAGGGTTTTATAGACAAGCTTGGGGAGGTGGTGTCTGATTTACACAGGGCCCAGAAGATTGGTCGGACCAGGTGTCCGTTTACATAGTACAGGAAGAGGCTGGCCATCCCACGCTAATCTGTTATTATGCAGATGGGGTCTCTACCTGGCCGGCGCCACGTTGCCTGCTTCATTACTGTACATGTGGTTGACAGAGAAAACAAAAGGGAAGCTAGGGCATCCATATTGAACATGCCTCACCCCCAGGTAGCCTCTTCCTATCGGCACAGCTGCTGGCATTTACCCATGCAAGCTTCCAGCTTGCTTTTCTATGTCTGCAGCTTCGTTTTTCAGGCTGTTCTTTGTTAGAGAATAAATGATTTTGGGGCTGCTTTTTATTAAAAGGGAAACTTTGCCGAGGACTCTTACCCTCACCAACTGCCTCAATTTCTTTTTAGCTCCTGTATCAGTACCAGATACAAAACCCACAAAATTTACTACTTTACAGAATAGCTGAATTCTAATTATGTTTCTGGCAGATGGAAGAAGTTAAGATTACTTGCTCTGGTAGCAAAGCTTTGTACTAATATTTGTGGAAAAGACAAGAATTTTCATTTGCCCAAATGTCTTTCTTCTGATGAGTCATCTCCTTTAAATTTCCATTTCAAAGGGCTAGCTATAAGGTTCTAGAGAAAACAAGATAGAAAATGGACATCTCAAAGGCATAGAGCATAGACTTCTGGCTTAATTAATTACTATCATTTACCTAAACAAAGAAGGGTATAGGTAAAGGCCCATTTAAGAAGATGGTCAGGAAAACCACCTTCAACAAAAGTAAGGCTTTTGAAGTAGATGATTCAATGCTGTCTCCATTCTTTAGTTACTTAGTCCTCCTTCTATTCCTGGTGCAGAGAGGAAGGCACCCATACAAATGGAGATCTCCTTCCTTAATAGATGGAATTTTCTATTACAAAGGGGTCTGAAAATAACCAGCTAGAAATAATCCTTATGCCAAAGAGGCATATTTTGGAGACTAACTTGGCTAGATCAGTGGTTTCCCAACCCAGTTTGTTTTTATACTAAGTTATGTAGGAACTCAACCTCAGACTCATGGGCTCCTGTAATTTAGTATGTCTTAGCTTCCCTTCAGCATCTGGTGCAGTCATCTTAATCTTTTCTAGGTCACAGAGTCCTTGGAGAGTCTGCTGATGAATGCAGACTCCCAGATAAATGCACTAATATACATGCAACATTTGTATTCAGTGCCAAGATGTGCACGTAGCCCTCCGAAGCCCACATGTTACCAGAAAGGGGTCCTGATCCAGACCCCAAGAGAGGGTTCTTAGATCTTCTGCAAGAAAGAATTCAAGGCAAGGCCATGGAGTAAAGTGAAAGAAAGTAAAGCAATAAAAGAATGGCTACTTCATTGGCAGAGCAGCCCTAGGGACAGCTGGTTGCCCATTTTTATGGTTACTTCTTGATAATATGCTAAACAAGGGGTGGATTACTTATGCCTCCCCTTTTTAGACTATTATATGGTAACTTCCTGATGTGGCCTTGGCATTTGTAAACTGTCATGGCGCTGGTGGGAGTGTAGCAGTGAGGACCACCAGAGGTCACTCGCATTGCCATGTTGGTTTTGGCCGGCTTCTTTACCACAAAAGTCTTTATGACATGTATTTTGGGCTGACCTATCTCATCCTGTGACTCAGAATGCTTGAACTGTCTGGGAATGCAACCCAGTAGGTCTCAGCCTTATTTTACCCAGCCTCTACACAAAATGGAGTCACTCTGGTTCATACACGTCTGACACACCCACAGAATAGCACAAGTTCAAAGATCAGCAATTCCTACTCAGGGATCTAAATTCAGTGCCTCCCTTTCCTGTCCCTGGACAGTGCTGGGTAAACCTTGTCAAGTCCACAGATCCCCTTTGCAGCATCTTGTCAGGCTCTTCCCTGTTGATCAGTTTTCTTCTGCAGAACTTGGAACACCGAGGGTTAGGCTATAGGCTCTTTCTCACTTAATTCTGCCTCATTTAAATTTATGTGCAGAAGGCAACAGAGAGGGGTAAATTGCCCACCTCTTATGTACAATTGACTTATTACTTAGCTGCTTCCGTACCACCAGTATAGGAAGTAAATATGATTATTCTGGAAGGTAAGGCTCTACAAGGTTGTGATTGGACAGTCATGGAACTAATTAGTGGTTAAGATTCAAACTTGGGTATCTGACCCCAGATCCTGTGTTATTTCTACTATACTTCAGACCTCCCTGATTTTATTCCTTTGACTAGGGAACCACCCTAACCCTTAAAGTGACTTCTGCAGACATCGAAGCTCATCCCTTACTAATATAACTCTCAAAAGGCCATAGACTTTGAGGTTCTTGCTGATCTTTTCATTGTATTCTCTTGTGCACCAGTAATATACACTTGAAATGCAGCCACCATGCCCACATTTCACTTCCCAACTATAAAATCACATTCCCAGGAGAAACAGTAAACTGGGGTTTCGTTCAGGGAAAAAAAAAACACACACACACACAATTATTTCCATGATTCTTTCTCCAGATGCCTTATTTTTCTTTTTGGGTTGTTGCTTCTGTAACTGAAATAGTCCGATATATTTTAAGCTGTTTTCTTTTCTATGTAAAAACATCCACCAATGGGGTTCTGCACTTTGTCAGGGAAAAAAACAGTATGTTTTTTAGACATTTAGGTCAGATGTGTTAACACAGAAGTTGAATTAGAATGGGTTAAGGTCCTAGAATGGGCATTTAATCCATCTTGACCAGGTCAATCCTATTTTTATTGACCAGGTCAATCCTATTTTTAAATGCCTCTGACCTTTGAACTATTCCCACACCTAACAATCTTGAAATTCAGAACATTCTTAGAATTAGCCAAGTGAATTAGCAAAATGGTTGAAATTTTTATTAAATCATTGGCTGTAAGCAGAGGGTTTTGCTGCTGTTGTTGTTACTCTTACTCTTAAACTGATTGACCAGGCCTTGATTTCATCACCCTTTTAGGTAATTACTATGATTTGATCAGAATCTGTCATGTCAGGCAATAATTTTTCTACATAATCCCCATGTGAGGTTGGCCTTCCCAGGATATCTCATCTGAACAGAACTGATCCACTCTTCCCATTTGTTAAATACTAACAATTTTTTTTTTTTTTTTTGAGACAGCATCTAGCTCTGTCACGATGATCATGCAGTGGCACGATCATCCCGCCTCAGCCTCCCAAGTAGCTGGGACTACAGGTGCATGCCACTCTGCCTAATTTTTGTATTTTCAGTAGAGATGGGGTTGCACCATGTTGCCCAGGATGGTCTCAAACTCTGGAGATCTGTCTGCCTTGTCTTCCCAAAGTGCTGGGATTACAGGCGCGAGCCACTGCACCCAGCCTCTACTAACATTTATTGTAAAATATAAAGATTTCTTCTCATGCAGCTTAAAAGCTTCAGGTTGGATGGATTGGACAGAAGTTGGAACACAGAGTAGGTATTTACCTTACTCAGAAGGACACTTGTCCACTGGCCTGGAAACACTAGAGGATAGAGATACATTTTTTATAAAGTAGGAAGCAAGGTCATTGATAAGGGTGAATACAGAAGTGATAGGAAAGCGTTAAAGGCTGAAAGTCACTGTTGTAAGGACTGGGAAAGAGAGCTGACCTGAGGCACATAAAGGCTGGGCAGAATTGAGGTTGGAGATGCTGAATTTGTAGTGGATGCAGCCAGCCTCTCAGAGACAGTAGAGCTAGAGTTAGAGCTGGGGTTGGCATATTTATTGGGTGTGTTTATTTAAAAGATGATAAGGCAAGGGGATTGAGGCTATGGACCAGAATGCAGGTGAAATTATGGGTCCTTAATTCATTCACTCATGATACAAATATCTATTAAGCAGGCATTATATAGGAGACAGTGTGGCTGGATAGGGAAGGAGGCCCAAGACAGGAGTAAACAGGTACTTTTGGAGGGAAAAAGAGAGGGTGGGAGGAGTTCAAGGAACCAAAGAAGTAAAGGCATGAACAATCAGGAAGGATAGTAATGGAAGCCTGTGTGCCAAGCACTATTCTGTATTTTGCACATTAACTCAATTAACTCTCTGTGATAGGACTACTTTTATTCACATCTTATAAGCATGGAATGATTAACTTGTCTAAGGTCTCTTAGCAGGTACATGGCAAAGCTGGGATTCAAACCTAGGCATCAGAGCCAAAGTTTTTCATGCTATACTGCAGTGCCTCTAGAAGGTTGTGGTCCAAAGGACATGCAGAAGTTTAAAGGTGGAATAGTTCCAGCTGATGACATAGCAGTGGGGATAGCCACAGGAGAAAGCTAAAGCCAAGTGTGGCAGCCAGTGCCGGATGCATTCTCCATGTGGTTACTGATGTCATTGCTACAATGACAAGAGGACTGGGGGCTAAAAGTATTGAACATGTGGGCTGGTGATCAGAAAGCCAGCAGTGACCAAATGAAGAGGTGTAGATGGTGATACAATTAGAAAACTGAAGCGTTCCTCTCTGTGGATGGAAGTTCGTTTGGAACATTGCTCAGGGAGGAAAATGCTAACCCCTCCTTCCAACCCTAAAGGCTGAGGGCCAAGGAAGCTGTGTCTTTGGGAAGGAGCCAGGTTTCAAGGAGGCAGGCAGATGGAGAGAATTCCATGTAGGTTGAAGATGTTTGGGGGGCTTCTTTTCTATACTGCAGAGTTCCAGGGATTTCAGAGGGAGGGGAATTTGGAGGATGCTGGGTTGAAGGCGTAAGAATGAACACAGAAAATTGGACAAGGGCCAAGGATGGAAGACCAAAGGGACCAACATCTTGGGTGATGACTGAGACACAGGGAGACTGCCTCCGAGTTTCCATGCGGTGCCAAATAGTGGCTTAATGATGGCAGACATTGGAAAAGTACTCTTGTAAAGGGACCGTGGTGGCCTTCCATCTGAGCCAGGACAATGAACATGTTTTCCATAAGACATCAGCTTTCTCTTAGCTAGACCAACAAGCTATGAATGAGCTTATTCTGAGTCACACACAGTGTCCCTATGCAACTAAACTTTTCTGTGCCATAGAGCTCTTTGATAGTCTGAGGAAGCTTATGGGCTCTTTTTCAGAATATTTTTCAATCCCAGCACTTTGGGAGACTGAGATGGGAAGATGGATTGAGCCCAGGAGGTCGAGGCTGCAATGAGCTATAATCACGCCCCTGCGCTCCAGCTTGGGTAATAGAGTGAGACCCTGTCTCACCAAAAAAAAAAAAGCAAAAAACACACTATATTGAGATAGAATGTGACGTGATGATATCTGATGTCTTCTGGTGACAACATCTCAGGTACTGCTAGTACTTTGGTGGTTTGATAGCCACACACATACTAAAAGGAAATGCTCTAAGTTGGAGATGAGTGAAAATAAATAGAGACCACCAGTTTCCAGTGCAGCCTGTAAGGGGCTTAGAAGTCACAACTTTGTCCTAACAATAAATAGGCTGAGCAAGCTGAGAAATCAGCTCCTCTTAGATCAATCAAGTGGGCGGATACAGGGTCGTAACTTCCCTGAGCAGAAATGCCTGTGGGAACCAGTATCAGGGTAGGAAAGGCAGAACTGTGGGAGGCTCTCAGGGTAAAAAAAAAAAAAAAAACCAAAAAACGTCCAAGCCATTGGGCCAGCCCCCAGACTTAGGCTTTTGTGAGTTTTACCTCCAGAAGCTCTACCAGGTCCTACAAGTGAATGTGACATACAGGTCCCCTCGTGCTGCCAGGAGGAAAGAAATGGAACCATTTTGACATGTGCCCTAGCTTTCTGAGTTTTATTTCTTTAGTTCGTTGAGACAGGATCTCACTAGGTCACCCAGGCTGGAGTGCAGTAGTTATTCACAGGTGCAATCACAGCTCACTTTGGCCTCAAACTCCTGGGCTCATGCCATCCTACCTCAGCCTCCTGAGTAGCTGGGACTACAGGTATGTGCCACCATATCTGGCTAATAGTTTTAAAAACTTTTTTGTACAGATGAGGGCCTCAGTATGTTGCCCAGGTTCGTCTCAAACTCTGCCTAAAGAGATTCTCCCACCTTGGCACCTCCCAAAGCACTGGGATTACAGTCATGAGCCTCTGTGCGCCTGGTCTTAGAAGACCTTAGGAGAAACTGTTTAACCAGAATCTGACCTGCTGGAGTTAAATGCCAAAAACCTATACCTAGGCATATCATGTTCAAACTTCAGAAAATCAATCAAAGATAAAATCTTGAAAGTGGCCAGGCACAGTGGCTCAACACCCTGTAATCCCAGCACTTTGGGAGGCTGAGGCTGCAGTGAGCCATGATCATACCCACTGCACTCCAGCCTGGGCAATACAGCAAGATCCTGTTTCAAAAAGAAAAAAAAAATTCTTGAAAGAAAACAGCTTACATATAGAGGCAAAAATATAAGAAGAGAGGAGAGGAAAATATTTAAAGTGCTGAGAGAAAAAAACAACCCTACAGTTCTGTACGCTGTGACATTACCTTCAAAAACGGAGAAATAAACAAAAACCGAGGTCACCATTGGCCCGTAAACCTGCATTGCAAGAAATGTTTAAAGTTGTTCAGAGAGGGGAAAATTATACAGGTCAGAAACTTGGGCATCTGAGAATGAGTAACTCAAGACAAGTTTGTTCAAAAGAATAGTGACAATGTAGATGCTTATGAAATGAATCACAGCAATGATACAAGGGACAGCAGGGGAATTAGGAATATCTTGTTATTATAAGGTACTTGTACTACCTGTGAAGCAGTATAGTGTTATTTGAAAGTGTACTTGGATTGGTTGTATGTGTATACTGCAAACTCTAGGACAACCAATAAAAAAGAGTTGACGTATAATTGATATGCTAAGAAATAGAAAATGAAATCATATAAAATGCTCAATTAAGTTAAAACCACAGAAGGAAGTAAAAAATAGGAACAGAGAACAAGGGTAATGAATAGAAAACAGTAACCGATATGAAATACTAATCCAACTATACCAATAGTCACTTTGAAATTTTAGTCATCTACCTGCACCAATTAAAAGACAGATTGCCATAATGGATCAAAAAACAAGGCCAGGCATAGTGGCTCATGCCTATAGTCCCAGTTACTTGGGAGGCTGAGACAGGGGAATCGCTTGGACCCAGGAGATGGAGGTTGCAGTGAGCTGAAATTGCGTCACTGCAGTCCAGCCTGGGTGACAGAGCAAAACTCTGTCTCAAACAAGACCCAAATATATGTTGTCTATAAAAAGCTCACTTTAAATATAAAGACACAGGCCAGGCATGGTGGCTCACACTTACAATCCCAACACTTCGGGAGGCAGATGTGGGAGGATTGCTTGAGACCAGCAAGGGCCACATAGCAAGACCCTGTCTCTTAAAGAAAAAAGCCAGGTGTGGTGGTACACATCTGTAGTCCCAGCTACTTAGGAGGACTGCTTGAGCCTAGGCGTTTGTTACATAATGGTATAGAGCCATGACTGCACCAATGCACTCCAGTGTGGGTAACATAATAAAATGAGACTGGGCATGGCGGCTGATGCCTGTAATCCCAACACTTTGGGAGGCCGAGGTGGGAAGATTGAACCTAGGAGTTTGACACCAGCCTGGGCAACAGAGCAAGGCCTTGTCTCAAATAAAGGGATGCACAAAACTACACCATGTCAATACTAATCAAAAGAAAGCAGGAGTAGCTATATTACTTTTAGATAGAGCAGACTTCAGAGCAAGAAAAGGTATCAGATATAAAGAGCAGCATTACGTAATAATGCGGTTACTACTCCAAGAAGGCGTAATGATTCTTAATGTTATGTGCCTATCAACAGATCATCAAAATACGAGGCAAAAACTGATAGAACTGCAAGGAAAAATAGATGCATTTACTGTCATAGTTGGAGACATCAAAACCCCTCTATCAGTAATTCACAGATCCAGTAGGCTGAAAATCAGTAAGACATACTTGAACCCAAAAGCACCATCAGTCAATTGGATATAATTGCCACCTACATACTCCTTCACCCACCAACAGCAGGCTGCATCTTCTTCTCAAGCTCACATGTAGCATTTACCAAGATAGATCACATTCTGGGTCATAAAACATATCTTAAATCAAAAAGAATAGAGATCATGTAATACCTGCTCTCAGACGACAATGGAATTAAACTAGAAATCAGTAACAGATATATCTGAAAAGTCCCAAATACTTGGAGACTGTACAAGGCATTTCTAAATAATACATAGGTCAAGGAAGAAATGATGAAAAATTTCAAAACATTTTCAGTTAAAGGAAAATGAAGATATAACTTATGAATTTGTGGGATGTAGTGAAAATAAAACTTAACAGAAAAGGTATAGCATGAAATGCATATATTAGGAAAGAAGAAAGATCTAGTATCAGTGGCCTGAACTTCCACTTTTGGAAACTATAACAAAAAGAGCAAATTAAATTCAAACTAAGCAAAAGAAAAGCAATAATAAAAATTAGAGCAGAAATCAATGAAACTGAAAACAGAAAATAAAAAAGCTGGTTCTTTGAAAAGATCAATAAAATCAGCCTCTATCCAGGTTAATTATAGAAAAAAAGACATGTTATTTACTATCAAATATGAAAGAGGGGCCATCACTACAGATCCTATGGACATTGAAAGGATAATAAAAGAATATTACAGCTGGGCACAGTGGCTCACGCCTGTAATCCCAGCACTTTGGGAGGCCGAGTCGGGTGGATCACTTGAGGCTGGGAGTTTGAGACCAGCCTGGCTAACGTGATGAAACCCGTCTCTATTAAAAATACAAAATATTAGCCTGGCATGGTCGTGCATGTCTGTAGTCCAGCTGCTTTGGTGGTTGAGGCACAAGAATCTCTTGAACCCAGAAGGCAGAGATTGCAGTGAACCGAAATCATGCCACTGCACTCTGTCGCTCTGAGCAACAGAGCAAGATTCTGTCTCAAAAAAAAAAAAAAAAAAAAAAAGGAATATTATGAACAACTCTATGCCCACAAATCTCATAACCTCAACGAAATGGACCAATTCTTTAAAAGGCACAATTTGTTAAAACTCATGTAAAAAGAAAGAGAATCTGAATAGACCTATATCTATTAAAGACATTGAAACAATAATTTAAACCTTCCACACTCAAAGCCCCAGACCCAGATGGATTCACTGGTAAATGCTACTGAACATGCAAGAAAGAAATTGTACCAGTTCCCTACAATTCGTAGAAGGTAGAAGTAGAGGGAATATCTCCTAACTCATTCTACAAGCCAGCACTCCCCTAATACCTAAACCAGACAAAGACATTACAAGAAAACAATAGACTCATATCTCATGAACCTAGATGAAAAAAAATCAACATGATTCTGTTTGCAAATCAAATCCACAGTACATAAAAAGAATGGTGCATCATGGCCAAGCGATATTTAAACTGGGAATGCAAAGCTAGTTCAACATTCAAAAATCAATTAGTGTAATCCATCATGATAAGCTACAGAAGAAAAATCACATGATCATGTCAACAGATGCAGAAAAAGCATTCAGCAAAATCTAACACCTGTTCATAATGAGAAAACTCTCAGCAAACTCTGAGTAGAGGGGAACTGTCTCAACTTAATAAAGAACACCTACAAAAAAACCTAAAGCTAACATTGTAATTAATAGTGAGAAGCCCGAAGCTTTCCCACTAAGATCATGAACAAGGCAAGGATGTCTCTGTCAGAACTGCTTTTCAACATCATATTGGAAGTTCTATTGTAGCTAATACAAGACAAGAAAAAGAAATCAAAGGAATACAGATTGAGGAGGAGGATATAAAACTTTGTAGATAACATGGTTGTTATCACCCAAATAGCAAGACTCCTGACACTAATAAGCAATTGTAGTAAGATTACATGCATATGCAGGTAACAGACAAAAGTCAATTGCTTTCTTGTGGATGGTCCCCAACTTATGATGGTTCAACTTTATGATGTTGAAACAATACACATTCAATGGAAACTGTACTCCAATGTTCAATAAATTATGTGAGATAGTCTACACTTTTTAATAAAATAGGCTTTGTGTTAGATGATCTTGTCCAGTTGTAGACCAGTGTAAGTGTTCTGAACACATTTAAGGTCAGCTAAGCTATGATGCTATGTTAGGTATATTAAATGCATTTTTTACTTATGTTCTGATAAAACCATCATAAACTGTAACTCCATCATAGGTCAAGAAACTACTAGCAAGGAACAATTTGAATTTGAAATTAAAAACACATTATTTATACTAGCACCTCCCCAGAATGAATTACTTAAGAATAATCTAACAATATTTACAAGATCTCCATGAGGAAAACCACAAAACTCTGAAGAAAGATTTATTTTTATTTTTTTTTATTATTATACTTTAAGTTCTAGGGTACATGTGCATAACGTGCAGGTTTGTTACATATGTATACTTGTGCCATGTTGCTGTGCTGCACCCATCAACTCGTCATCTACATCAGGTATAACTCCCAATGCAATCCCTCCCCCCTCCCCATGATAGGCCCCGGTGTGTGATGTTCCAAAGATTTTAAAGAACTAAACGAATGGAGATACGGCCTATGTTTATGGATAGGAAGACTCAATAGTGTCAGGACATCCATAGTAGGGGAGGTTGCACATATGTGGGAATAGGAGGTACATGAGAAATCTGTATTTTCCATTCAGTTTTGCTGTGAACCTAAAACAGTTTATATAGATAGAAAGATAGATAGATATACAGTAGTATTTTCCCACCTAAATCCACAAATCTTCTGAATTTTACTTACAGGTCCTTTGGGTAGTAGAGACCCCAGATTCAGAACCCCTGCATGGAGGAAACACACAGGACGTAATTCTTGAAATGTGGACAGTTTAGAATCTCTGGCTATATCTACCACAGTTCTGTTACAGAAAACAGTAATGAGTCTAAGTATTTTCAGCAGAAAATATTAGAGAAGTTTGGTCAGTCAAACTTGTCAGAAGGGCAAGAGGAAAAAAACTTTAGGTGACCTGCAGGAATGACTCTCAGAACACCACTGATTCAGCCCTTTAGGTGAGCCATGGCGTCTGCCAAAAGCAGCTATAGAAAAACCCAATGCTTCTACAACAGAGGAGCAATAGCTGGTGCAGCAGAAAGCTGGTCTCCACTTGCACCTTTCAGATCTTCAGCATCTGATGGATGGACTCTAAATTCATTCAGAAGGGTCAATACAAGGAAGTCTGGGAAATGTAGTTTTTAGCTCTCCAGTCTCTGTTTTGGAAGAATTAACCCCAGAAGAAGGTTGAGTCCCATTCCACCCCATCTGCTGTACATTGTAAATAGTTGATTAGAAAGTAAAAGTTTATTGCTGCATTTTGAGTGGACACCATTCCTAAAGTCTTGTGAATACAGTAAACTTGTCAGAGTTTTCTTTTTTTTTTCTTTGACAGGGTCTCACTCTGTGGCCCAGGCTGGAGTGCAGTGGCATGATCTCGGCTCGCTGCAACCTCTGCCTCCTGGGTTCAAGTGATTCTCCTGCTTTAGCTTCCCAGGTAGCTGGGATTACAGACAAAGGCCACCATGTCCAGCTAATTTTTGTATTTTTAGTAGATACGGGGTTTTGCCATGTTGGCCAGGCTGGTCTGAAAGTCCTGACCTCAGGTGATCCTCCCGTCTCGGCCTCCCAAAGTGCTGGGATTACAGGTGTGAGCCACCACAGCCGGCCAAGTAAATTTGTGACCATCACTGTGAAAAGTGAGATTTGGACCAGAGCCTGGGACAGACATCTCCCAAGCCCCTCCTGTGCTCTATGCTCCAGGTACCCTAGCTTCTTGACTTCAGCACCGTTGACATTTGGGAATGGGCGATTCTTTGTCGTGGGAGACTGTCCTATGCATTGTGGGATGTTTAGTAGCATCCTTGGTCTCTGCCCACTGACCTAGTAGCATAGCTCCCCAAGTCATCACAACCAAAGGTATTTCCAAACACTGCCACCTGTCCCCAGGGCAATGGAATTGCCAGCAGTTGAGAATCAGTGCTCTAGAATGTGGTATCCGCTGTTAACCCAATGGAAGCAGCCACTATTTGCTAGCACAGTTGTTAGCTGCACAAAGAAGACTATTGTGCCCCACATGTTTCAAAATGACCAAAATGACATCCCATATTCTTAAGTCACGTAAACCTCTTACTAATAACGTGGAGAAACATTTGTAAATCAAGGGGAACTCTCATTCCAAGCATGGGAAAAGAATGTTTTCCATTGTTCAGAATATGAGTCAACAGAAATTAGGTGACACTGTCCCTCAAAATATCTGATTATATTCATCACTATTAAATGTCTGCTAAATGCTTTTTTGACACATGTTTTTGAGGGCACAATGCAAGTCAGTGACCTATTATCACAAAATAGAAAAGAAATGTAAAAATAATACATCATTTCCTAGAGAAACTGTACAATTTCTTGTCCTGCACAGCTTTTTATAAAGATTAGAAACCTATTTGATGAAAATAATTTGGCTGAAATTGTGCCTAGATCATGAGCTGGAGAACATTAGGATCTTCTGCTTCAACCCTGCAATTATGGAAAACAGAGGAAACCCCCAACTAGCATCTCCCATTATCACATATAGATGCATGAACTGCAATGTTATTCTAAAATACAACTATCATTTTTCTGTTTGTAGACTTTTTTCTGATGTTGTTTACTTTCATCTACTCATAAAGAAATTTCAACGGCCAGATCAAAAACAGCAAATTTTTTCCAGTTCTAACTCTTCTCTGATTGTGCCTTCTGTTATATTAATAGTACCTTATCCCACTCCCACTTTGATTTCTTAGCTTGCTTTGATACAGCATCTTACCATTTTCAAACACCTCTCATTTCCATTTGTTTGATCATCCACCCCAACCATTGCATTAAACTAGCATCATAGCTCCCCTTTTAAATAGTCTCAAGAAGTAAAGGTGACCAGCTTAGAATCAAGTGGTATTGAATTGTCTTCAATGCGCTCGGCTTTGGGATATGTTGGACCTGCTGGACCTGTGGGGAAGGGCCTGGGGAAGCAGGGAGGGTGAGGGGTGACTGGAGAGGCCAGTGGCATGTGGTAGTGAGTGAGAAAGAAAATCTGTGGCAGAGAGGGGGCAGAGTGAGCTCCATTCCCTGTGGACTCTAACCCGTATCTGGGTTTGTGGGGTGTTGTCTATCAAAAGGAAGAGTTGCGCTTCACAGAATGAGTGATAGAGCCATTGAGGCAGAGGTAGCCATTTCGCTAAGTACTCACAAGCTGCTTCTGTGAAAGGCCCTCATCAGAGTCCCTGCAGCCTCTGAGAGAATGCAGCCCTGGCACCTTGTTCTGGTGACTTAAAGAGAAGACAGAGGTTCTAACATGACAGGGCACAAAAATAGAGGAAGGCAGGAGGGTCTATTCTGAATTTTTTTTTTTTTTTTTTTGAGATGGAATCTCACTCTGTCACGCAGGCTGGAGTGCAATGGCACGATCTCGGCTCACTGCAACCTCCGCCCCCTGGGTTCAAGCAATTCTCCTGCCTTAGCCTCCCGAGTAGCTGGGATTACAGGTGCCTGCCATCACACCCAGCTAATTTTTGTATTTTTAGTAGAGGAGGGATTTCACCGTCTTGGTCAGGATGGTCTCTATCTCCTGACCTCGTGATCTACCCGCCTCAGCCTCCCAAAGTGCTGGGATTACAGGTGTGAGCCACCTGCTGAACTTTCAATTCATCCCTTCAGTCTGGTGAGCCCTGTTGCCCAGATCCTTACCTCTAGTTGAAGTCAACCAGGTGCCTCCAAAGCTGGCTCTTTCCTCCCCTGGAAAGACACCTTTCCAGACAGAGCGACAGATACCTTTAACGATGGTGATCCTGTGACACAGACCTGAGTGTCTTTGGAGAGATACTGGAACAGGAGAACGATGCTTTACAATCGCTGCTCCAGGGATGGAACTGTGGTCCCAGAACAGACACTTCACACTCCACTGTACCCCACCAGGGGCTTCTGTGTGCAAAATCACTTCCTGCAGGGAGGCAATGTGGGCAGGCTGGGAGGTCAGTTGACTTGGATGAATGTTACGACTCAGCTGATGGTATTAAATATACACGTCTAACAGGAGTCCCAGAAGAAGGTTACTGAGATGATCAAACCTCTCTTGTTGAAGAGACAACTCTGGTGGCTCAGTGCAGCCCTGCCAAGAGACAAGAAAATGGATCACTGATCATGAGCTGGTATTGCTTCACTTCTCCAACTGCTGATGTATTCTATTGAGGGCGTTAAGTATTGTAATTCCTAAAAAGGCTGGAGGGAAATTTAACAGAAAACTACTGGGAAAAAGAAATCATCCCATGCTTTCTCTTTCTTTTTGTTGTATTGTTGATTGTATTTCTTCTCTCTTGTGCCTGGGGCTTTTTGAACCCTTTCTTCCCAAGATACTGGCTTTCCAAGCTTAAGAAAGAATGAAGTTTGAATTTGGTGGGGGTGAGAGTTGGAGGGAAATGGTTCCCTGTAGTATTGACTGACTAACCTCAGATGCCTTCAGCCACAGTTGGTATAATCACCTCCTCTAAACTCTGGGCCTGTCTACATTAAGTTTTATTTGAACAGCATTGCTTTGCCATTTCCTTGGCTGTGTTGTAACATGCTGAGGCCCTGGGTGTGCACACCTGCATTCCCTGACAACTCCCATATGCCCCAGCATGCCTTGAGGTTAGAAGAAAATTAGATAATTACTTATGACTTGGCAATGTTCATCTGTTACCCAGGGGGCCTCTGAAGTCCTTTCTCCATTGCAATTCCATTTCTGGACTGTGTATGTAGTTTGAGATTGACAGAATTTATACATCTTGTTAGTACTTTTCAAATGTAGACTGAATTTCACTTGAAATTGAATTGAAAAAAGTTTCTGCTCCAGATGATTCTAATGGGATTCAGAGACTTCTAATGTGGTTCAAATTAACCCCAATAGGTTCAGTGTATTTGTTAGGAAATGAGATGCAATCCCTTTGGAGTGTTTTGGGACAAAGTGTGTATTAGATAATTCACTCCTCAGCATCTACATTATTGCTTTTTATTTTCACATTGGTCATAATTATTTCTAGAAGAGACATTTAGTCAAAATTTTTTTTTTTTTTTTTTTTTGCCATTTGTGGCATAAATGACCCAGTTTCTTGTAAGAAATCAGTGGCCTTAAGTAAACAACAAAAAATATTATAAAAGAGACTCTGGAGCTTTAACAATCAGTGAAATATATGGATCTTATATGAATCATGATGTGAACAAACTATAAAAAAGAAATCTGTGAGGCAGTTGTACTGAGTATTAGCTAGTTTTGAGCAATTATTAAGTGAGGTAATGGTATTATGGTTATGCTTTTAAAAATGTTATCAGCTAGAGAGATGCATGCTAAAGTATTTACAGGTGGTATCTGACATTTCCTTAAAAATGCTATAGCAAAAAATAGTTGGGGAAGGGCCAGCAGATGAAATAAGAGGCAAAAATGCTAGGAATGCTTGTAGTAATGGCTTGGTGATTGGTTCACTACACTCATCTCTCAACTTTTATGTGTGTTTGGAAATTTCCATTTTAAAAATAATTTCTTTTTGTGGGGGGAGATGGAAAACAGGAGCTGGTAAATATCAGGATCTTGGGACCTCTTTCTTGGTTGCTAATATACTACTCTAAAAGTGTTAACATCCCCCTTTTTTTTGCAAGATAGAAATCGTTTGAGTAATAACTATTTTATTCATCTTTCTAATGCCCACAGTGCTAAATGCTCTGAGTTTATGTATTTCTGTTTTTAGGGGTATATACATTTATGATTATAATGTTTTCATGAGTTGACCTCCAATGAAATATCCTGTTTTCTCTAGTAATACTTAATGTTGTTCTGAAGTCTACTTTGCCTGATATCAATATAGCCCTACAAGCTTTCTTATGTTTAGTGTTTACATGATATACCTATGTAACTTTTTCTGTCCTTTTGCTTTCAACCTATTTGTGCCTGTATATGTAAACAGTTGAGTCTTGCTTTGATCTCTGTACACTTACTAGTGTTTAGTCCATTTATATTTAGTTGTTTAGTCTACCATCTTAATATTTTGTATTTGTCCCATCTCTTATTTGACCTTTTTTCCTGCCCAGTAGAACAACAGGATACACAGCAAGGAAAGCAGGCCCTCTCCATATGGACAGATATAGAAATCTAGGAAATGCCATTCTTTGTGCTCCCTGGGGCACAAATCTAATACATCATAAATAAGGCGCCCTAGCGTGGGCACCATGCCAGCCCTGTTTGTCTCTGGCCCTCATAGCTAAGGCCCCTATTGCCTGCCATTCTTAAGTTTAGCTCAACCACAGTTCTTGGCCTGTATGAGATATATATAATTGGGTTATGTCAGTTTCTTAAGCTGAGTTGATGATCACAAGCAGACATACAACTCAGTCCATGGAGTAGAGAGCAGCTTTTTATGACCAAATCCCAGCTGTCTTCACATTCTACTTGTGTCCTCCAGCATCCTCCATGGATCCTTTGGTTTCTGCTGCTGACTATCCACTTGTTTTCACTCTTTCCAGTATTCTAGTCCCGACCCAGGACTGAGCACTGTCCTGCACTCCTGCCAGCTGGGTCAGCAGACAGCCAGCAGTCCCTCTGCTCCTACCCAGCCTCTCCTCTTGGGCATAGCGTCTCAAGTACCCAACTGCCCCTACAAATTCTGCCTTTGTGGCCCAATAAAGCCTCCCAGGGCTTGTGGCAAACCCCAGTTTTTGCTCTGCCTGTTCTTTTCTGCCTCATACATAAAGTTTGAGCTATAACAATCCTGGTCAGATCATCCCTTAAGCACAGGGTTCAGCCCTGGGTATCACAATAGGATGAACTGGAGAATTTCGTGAGATGTGGAGTTAGATGTTTTGGGAAAAATGTAATGTGAGAAATGATCCAGGGATGACTACATGGGGACAGAGGACTTAGAGAAGACACAATGGCTGTGTGCACAGCTTTGGCATGCCACCTTGGAAAAGAGATGGATTTATTCTGTGTGACTCCAGAGACAGGAGTTAAAACCATGTATGTTATATTTTAAGATACACAGAGGGTTTACCTTTGGGATAGACAGTTGTGCATGTTTTAAAAGTGACTTGGATGCTAGGCAGGGTCAGAGTGTCTCGCCACAGGGCATTCAAGCAGCCTGGCCACTTGCTGGGAGTTGCGGAGGGTTTGCCTTCGCTGGGGGAGAAGTTACTTAGAGGGCCTCGAAATATGCAACTCAAGAGATGTCAGTTTTGAAATTAATGGCCCACAAAGGACTTTAAAGAGGGAAAAGGAGATCCTGATTTTTTTTTTTTTTTTTGACTAAGTTTGGTTACCTATTGAATATAAGCCAAAGAGGTCAAGAGTAAGAGCAGTTTGGGGACCTTAACAGCTCTCCCACTGGCTGGATTTCTCAGCACCCCTCCTTCATATTCCTCTCTCCAGACCCCACTCCCCACGTGCCTACTTCCTGAGGGAGGCCCACCAGTCTGACCCACAGGTTTTGGTCCCCAGTTGGGCTTCATTCAGAACACCTCTGCCTCTGAAATGTGCCTTTACTCTGTAGGGTATTGGTGGCCCCCTCTCCTTCAACACACAGAGCTTCTGGAACTTGAGGTTAAATCCACTGTCTCCACCTGTTCCCCACGGGTTCTCACCACTGCCACATCAATTTCACTTCACACAGCTGTAAGTCTTCATAGAAAATCTCTAACTGCTCTCACTTTATTTTCTTCCATTCTTTTTTTCACTGTCTCTCAAACTCACGAGGCCCAAGTTGACCACGTATTTGGAGAGTCTCACAAGCATTTATGTACACACAGAACACGACAAAAGAAAAGGAGTCACTTACGGCCGTGTCACCCTGAATGCGCCTGATCTCGTCAGATCTTGGAAGCTAAGCAGGGTCAGGCCTGGTGACTACCTGGATGGGAGAAGAGGAGGAGTTGCCTCACAGATGCTCTAGTTGGAGAGCCCATGTTCCCCAAATGACATTCAGAGGAAGAAGTCGTGGATTTTGAGAGATTCATAGACAGTGGATTAGGAACTAGAAAATGGATGTTAACCCTGGGCCTCATGTAGAGATCGCACCTGGCTGTTCCACTTCATCTATTCTCAGAATCATTAGAGTTTAGATATTCTTAGACTGAGTGAAACGTGACATATTGGCTTCCATGGCAACACAGTTATAAATTGTTTTGGCAACGCATATTTGCTTCAGAAAGCATTCTAGGATTTCTCCTTCAACCCACAAGCACACAATTTCCTAAAACATAATGAGCCATTTCTGCTCAAAAGCGGTTACAACCTACCAGTGCCATGCTCTCCATGTCTTCAAGCACACTGTAGAGCAAAGGGCCTTACGTAGAGGGCCTCGACATACGCAGCTGAAGAAGTTTCAGTGGTTTAGAGACAGAGTTACAACTATAGAATGTCCAGCTCTTAGTCTTTACAGATTTCAGGGAGATTGGGAAGGGTCCCCCCAAACTCAGCTTCCTTTAGAAGGTTGCATAAACTATTTTAATGATACTAGGTACTTAAAGCAGAAACTGAGACCATGGCAATTCTATAGCATTTGAAGCCAGTCTCCTTTAAGGTACAAAACTGGGCTCACAAATTCACAACCAAACTTAGTGTTTCATTCATCCACCAAAGGGGAAATTCCATTCACTCCTGGCTTCATTGCAAAGTGTGGCCATTTCCTAAGTGGGTGGAGGCGCAGGGTTGGAGTGCCAAGTTCAGATGTCCTTATCGATATTTGCAAAGATACACATGACAGAGGACGTTGTCTGAAACCTTTATGCTCAGAATAGCATTATTGACTTGCGAAGTGTAGGTGATTAAAATTTACTGAGTACCTGCCCAGTTCCAGGTATGGAGACAGGGTAGGGAGGGACACAGACCAGAGTCAAACACAGATGCTGCCTTCACAGAGCTCCTTCTGGTGCATGGAGGACAAAAAAAGGATATAAATGACCGTGACACATATGCCAAAGGAAGACCCATCGAGGTATCATATCACAAAATATCACATCATTGCTTCCATTCTAACTGCTGCAGGATTAATGCAAAAAGGGAGGTTCCAAGAGCCACAGGAGGCCAGAGGTGGGGGGTTCCAGGCCGTCAGGGGATCCAGGAGTGGCTTTTGAAGGTAGCATCAGATTGGCCATGCAAGGGTGCTACGTAAACTGGTGAGGAGGGCATGCCAGGAGGAAGCAGCAGGAGTAAAGACTCAGAAGTAATGTTTGGGGTATGTTTAGGCAATAACAAGTATTTCAGGGTGGCTGTAAATCAGGTATTTGTGAAAACATAATGACCGTCTATCTCATGGCGACCTCCAGTTGCCTTTGAAAGTTTCTGAGCATAGACATGACATGCTCCAAGTGTGCTGACCTGTGTTCCCCAAGCAGGCAAACAGCACCCAGAGATTCCTTTCCCTTCTGGAAGATTAAACTTACAGATGGTGGGTCCATGGGGAGTCTCTGGAAGCCCAACTGGTTTTGTCTACCCAGTTTCTTTCCTGTGTTGTGAGGCTTTCTAAGCATCCAGATGGTCGTCTTCCCCCAAATGACTTTTAAAAATAAGTGATGTACTCCAGTTCATCAAAGGATTGCCTTCTATCTCACTCACAAAGGGAGAGGGAAGGAAAGGATGTCATAAGTTTATATACTGAACATTTGGCAAGCGTCAGAACAAGAGTATGTTTTCCTGAGTCTGGAAGGCCCCGGGCTCCTCTTCTAGGCTATAAATTGGCATTTGGGGAAGCAGCTCTTTCTGCACATCCCATACTATCAGATGCAACATCTAAGTGGGCATTTTCTGCCAGACTCAGCCAAAGGGAAGAGGTGAGAAATTGATGCTCGTTAGGTTCCAAAAACAGCCAGATTCCTACAGTGTACCACATCCGGGGATAACATAAACATCCTGGGTTCCTGCAGTGCGGGAAGGGGTCCAGGAAGGAGAAGAGCATGTTGCAGAAAGAAGGGCTGGGAAGGAAGGGAGTGAGGAAGGACGGGGAGGTTGTCGTCTAGAATAGAATGTGACAGCTAATGTCCAAGATGGCCTTCCAGGTGCTGGGACCTTATAAGCCTCTTCTTAAATTCTCACAGCCACCCTAACAACCGTGGCCTCATTTTGTGGAGGAGAGAATAGGTTTCTGGGGGTTGGGTCAACTGCCGAGGGAGGTGCTGGGCCAATTCTAACTCATGCATGTGGTTCCAAAGCATCTTCTGACACAGATGGGAGGGTGGGTCGCAGGGCCTGGGCTAGGAGGAGTTTTTGGGAACTGGTACAGATGGGAGCTCCCACCCCGGTCTGCAGCAGCCCGTCCGAGTGCAGGTGACTTGGGAGCCTGTGCTGCATGGGCAGGTTACGCTGTAGACTGGATTCACAAACAAGCACTCATTTAAGAGAGCAAAGAACCATCTGGAGAAGTGGAGGCCAGTCTGTAAAGGCAGAAGCTGAACAGAGGATAAGAGGAATTAGAGTCAGAGATAAACCTTGGACTATACATCGTGGTAATGTTTGTATAATGTGAATGTCCTTAATGCTACTGAATTGTACACTTAGAAATAGTTAAGATACGGTCAGGCACAATGGCTCATGACTGTAATCCCAGCACTTTGGAAGGCTGAGGTAGGAGAGTTGAGAACAGGAGTTCAAGACCAGCCCAGGCAACATGGCAAGACCCATCTCTACATAAAATTAGCTAGGCATGGTGGCCCGCACCTGTAGTCCCAGCTACTCGGAAGGCTGAGGCAGGAGGATCACTTGAACCCAGAAGTTTCAAGACTATAGTGAGCCACGATTGGGCCATTGCACTCCAGCTGGGTGACAGAGTTAGACCCTGTCTAAAAAAAAAAAAAAAGGCTACAATAAGTTTTATGGTCTAAACTACAATGCAAAAAAAATTGTTGTGCAAGATAAATAGTTCTAGAGATTGGTTGCACAACAATGTAATTGTACTTAACACTAAAGTGTACACTTAAAATGGTTAACATGGTAAATTTTATGTTATGTATATTTTGCTACCATTTTTAAGAAATCCTTTGAAAAAGTTGAAAAAGATAAGGCCTGGCTTTTCCACTGGTCAGAGAAGTCTGGCAGTGAGACGGAGCTTCCAGGTTGAAGTTCATCAGAGGGCACCATTGGGACGAGTCGGGGAGGCGGTTGGCTGCTGAAGTTGCACAGGCCGGCTCTGGGCCCCGGGCTGACCTTCCCCACAGACGTACACAGCCAGCCTTGGGGACGGATGACAGCACAGAGGATGTATAAAGTTTACAAGTCAAAAGGTTGCTTTCTTGCAGACTAGAATGGCATTTGACGTTCATTAACTGTGAGTTTTTAAAAGCTCGGGCTGACGTCCTTCCTCAATTGCCTCCTTAATTCATTTTAAATTGAATCCCCAGACTGCTCGCAAAAGAGGGATTATGGAAGAAGATGAGAAAGCAGTCAGCTGGAAAGGTTGTTTCATATTTTGGTAACTAAAACCACGATGTCCCAGTCAAATATCATAATATGTAGCTTGCCCCTGTTTTTCTTGAGAGTAGTTGGAAGACAGTTGTTCTGCAAAGAGAATGTTCTCATATGCTGCTGAGGGTTAGGGGGAGTCAAGGCTGCTGAAGCCTGCCCCCCTCCCTGAGCCCCTGGTTTGAGAAATAAATCTTCTTATTTGAAGACCTCAAGTTTTCCTAGAGGTAGTCAGTCTACCATGGAGGTTATGAGCATGGGAGTGCTACCTTTTGAGACAGACCTTCTGATTTCCAATTCAAGCTCCATCACTTGTCATGGGGACTTAGGCAAGTGACGTCAGTGCTCTGAGCTTCACTTTTATCATCCACGAAACAGGGAGAATGGTACAACCTCCCGTATGGGTGGAATGTCAGAATCTAATAAGGTATGTGTTCAAAACTTCTAACACAGTGCCTGGTATTAGTAACATTGTAAAGTTTTTAAAACTTTTTAGAGTTTGCCATTAAAAGTAATGGCAAAAACCACGATTACTTTTGAGCCAACCTAATACAGAGTAAATTCTCAAAGAATGTTTTCTCCCTCACCAGAATGTAGTGAAGATAAAGTCCTCAGTCAAGGAAACTTCCTGCCCTGGGTAAATAACTGCTCCCTGCCACAGCCATGAACCAACTCTGAACTGTCCACATTTGATGTCCAAAGCCTTAGTGATATGGTTTGGCTGTGTCCCCACCCAAAGCTCATCTCAAATTGTAGCTGCCATAATTCCCATGAGTTGTGGGAGATAATTGAATCATGGGGGCAGTTCCCCCCATACTGTTCTCCTGGTAGTGAATAAGTCTCATGAGATCCAATGACTTCATAAGGTATTTCTCCTTTGACTTGGCTCTCATTCTGTCTTGCCTGCCACCACGTAAGACGTGCCTTTCACCTTCCACCATGGCTGTGAGGCCTCCCCAGCCACATGGAACTGAGAGTCCGTTAAACCTCTTTTTCTTTACAAATTACCCAGTTTCAGGTATGTCTTTATCCACAGCATGAAAACAGACTAATGCACTTAGCATGTTTAGCAGCTTCTCCTTTTTTATGGGACACAACCTTCTGATGAGAACCTTTCTGGGCCCACTAGATGGATTTTGAGCCTGGTGGCTGGGAAGCCTCAATTCCACTCATGATCAGGCTCCAAGTCCCTGGTCAAACCCCCTCTCTCTTTTCTAAGCATAGCTTTTCTTACCTAAAATGGCAACTGCCAAGTTTTGTGATCCCTGCAGGGCAAGGATTTAGTCATAGCACATCTCCCTGGGAGCTGCGTGCCATCTCGGGCTAACGCCCAGCCCGCCACCCACCCCGGACACTCTGTAGGGCTACAAGTCTGGCTGAGCATGGACGGAGCTGCAAGGCGCAAAGGAATCAAGGCGACTGCAAGAGGAATACAGCCCAGGAGCTGATAATCCCTTCAAAGAGCATGACTCTTAAAATAGTACTCATTTTTTTTTTCTTTATTTTATTTTATTTTAAGATAGAGTCTCACTCTGTCGCCCAGGCTGAAAGTGCAGTGGCATGATCTCAGCTCACTGCAAACCCTGCCTCCCTGGTTCAAGAAATCCTCCTGCCTCAGCCTCCCAAGTAGCTAGGACTACAGGCACAAAACACCATACCCAGCTGATTTTTGTAGTTTTAGTAAAGACAGGGTTTCACCACGTTGGCCAGGCTGGTTGCAAACTCCTGACATCAAGTGATCCGCCTGCCTTAGCCTCCCAAAGTGTTGGGATTACAGGCCTGAGCCACTGCGCCTGGCTAATAGTACTGATTTCTAGTTACACAAGCAAAGCATGTACAAATACATGATCTGTGTAAAAATGTAAGCATTGCAAGTAAAAATACAGCTTCCTTTTCACTCTAACAGTAAAGACCCCTCCAGCCTAGGCCTTTACACACATATACATAGACCCTTAAAAAATAATTATGTGGGCATTTTAAAAACTGTGTGGTATCAGACTATAGGAATGGTGCTAGAACTTGGTGTCTTTTTTTTTTTTTTTTTTTTTTTTTTTTTTTTTTTTTTTTGAGACGGGTCTTGCTCTGTCACCCAGGCTGGAGTGCAGTGGTGCGATCTCAGCTCACTGCAAGCTCCGCCTCCAGGGTTCACGCCATTCTCTTGCCTCAGTCTCCCAAGTAGGTGGGACTACAGGCGCCCGCCACCACGCCTGGCTAATTTTTTATATTTTTTAGTAGAGAAGGGGTTTCACCATGTTAGCCAGGATGGTCTTGATCTCCTGACCTCATGATCTGCCTGCCTCGGCCTCCCAAAGTGCTGGGATTACAAGCGTGAGCCACAGTGTTGGCCAACTTGGTGTCTTTTTTTTTCTACTCGATAATATATGTTGGAAGCCTTCCCCCTTCCATCTTTTTAATCGCACATAGTGTTACATAGGGTGGATGGGCTGCAGTTTATGTAACTGTACTCTTATGAATGGGCCTTAAAGTCATTCCTACTTTTTCAGTGATCATCCTGTTTTGAACATCTGTGCATATTTTTCTAGATAGGTAATGAGAAGAAGGGAAAATGCGACTTTTATAGGTTAAATCCAGAATGAAGCATAACATTTTATGACTTTGTTCTCTGATTAGGAATTAGAGAAGGAATCAAGAGTGTCTTTAAGGAAAAATAATGGGCATAGAAACTGATCAGTCTAATAAAGTTTGTAGTGTTTGATCCATTCAAAGCATGTGTGGAACTGCAAAGGTTTCATACTATATTTGAAGATCTTTATAGAATCCTTCTGTATTTAAAAAATGTTGGCCAAGAAATTTTTGAAAAAGGAATATCCTATCACATCATGTATTATAAAACTAATTTAACAAAAGTCATATGGCATTGGAGTACTTATTAACCCATAGCTAAACAGGACAAGGTGGGTCCGATCAGACCTTAGCATACATAAGAATCCTAATAATACAGACGGGTAGGAAATTCTCCCGTATTTAATAAAATATGGGAGAATAATTGAAGTGTTACTTGGAAAAGCTTTATACACTCCCTTCATACCATATACCCAACTAGATTCTAGATAAACTCAGAAATTTGAAAAATTAAACCTTCAGTCAGTATGACATTTTTAAAAAACAATTTGGCAACATAAAGCCATAATTCAAAGAAATGTTCGTAAGTTCTAGTAATTTCACTTTTGAGTGTCAGTCCTAAAGAAATAATCCTGATAAAGAAAAAGATGGCATGTCAAATTCTTTAGAAAAGTACAAAATTCAGTAACAGCCCACAGACTCAACAAAAGGACTGTGGTAAAGAGTCATCTGAAATTATTACAGCCATTAGAATAATGAAACTTGGGTTGCAATGTTTTTATACCATGTACATTTTAGAAAGCAAAATTCTCACTAAAAGACACTGCGTTTCAAGAAATAGGATGTCAGCAAGATGACAAAAGAGGACTCTTCACCACTCATCTCCCATGCAGAAAATCAGTTTGCACAACTATCCCTACATGAAAACACCTTCCCAAGAGCTAGGGAAACCAGGTGAGAGATTACAGCATCTGAGTGTGGCATGGAAATAAGGACATTTCCACCATCACCTCTTCCCCAACCCCGAGCAGCACAGTATGGAGAGAGATCCTCTCCACTTGGGGGAAGGTAGGGGAAGTGAGCTCTGGACTTTGCCCCAGACCTACACTGGGCCTGCCTCAGAAAAACCCAGTGCCATGCAAGGGCCTCACAGCCCCAGACTCCAGACTGGTACCCTTGCACTGCGCATAAAGGCCTGCTCTGGCACCTGACCTGCCCAATGGACTTGGTCTCCGGGCCCAACCCACTAGCCCCAAGCTCTGGACTGCTTCCAGCACTTAGATGGCTTTCATAGCTCCAGACTTCAGGTCCACCCCAGCACCAGACAGGCCCCTGTAGCCTTACTCAGCAAGCCAGCAGCCACAGACCCAGCCTCCAGGCCAGCCTTGTGCTAGGCCAGTCGTCGTGGCCCCAGACTTCAGGCTTACTTCAGGTTCCAGACCAGATCTGAGCCAGGTTGGTCCACTTAGCTCCAGGATTTGAGCCCACCGTAGTACCAGGTTGGCACCCCTGGCCCCAGGCTGGCAAATTTTTTTTTTTTTTTGAGATGGAGTCACTCGCTCTCTCTCACCAAGGCTGGAGTGCAGTGGCACAATCTCAGCTCACTGCAACCTCTGCCTCCCAGGTTCAAGCGATTCTCCTGCCTCAGGTTGGTCCACATGGCTCTAGGCTTTGAATCCACCATAGTACCAGGTTGGCACCCCTGGCCCCAGCCTGGCAATTTTTTTTTTTTTTTTTTGAGATGGAGTCTCTCTCTGTCACCCAGGCTGGAGTGCAGTGGCGTGATCTCAGCTCACGGCAACCTCCGCCTCCCAGTTTCAAGCGATTCTCCCGCCTCAGTCTCCTGAGTAGCTGGGATTACAGGCATGCGCCAACATGCCCAGCTAATTTTTTGTATTTGTAGTAGAGACGGGGTTTCACCATGTTGGCCAGGCTGGTCTCGGTCGCCTGACCTCGTGATCTGCCCACCTTGGCCTCCCAAAGTGCTGGGCTTTCAGGTGTGAGCCATTGCGCCCAGCCCAGGTTGGCATCTTAAGACAGTCTCCAAGCCTGCCCAGTGCCAGGGCAGCCCCTGCAGCGCTATTCTCCAGCAGACCAGGGGTTTAGGCCTGTCCCAGGACACTCGAGTGCTAGGCCTGTCCTTGAGGACCCAGGCTCCAGGACCACCCACTGTGAACCCAGGTTCCAAACCAGCCCCCATGGTTCTAGGTACCAGTTCAGCACTCATGGACCCAGGCTCCATACCTGCCCCAGGTCCACCCAGCAGACCCTGGTGCCAGGTCAGCACCCATGGTCCCAAGAGCAAGGGTTGCCTTCATGGACTGAGGCTCCAGGTCTGTCCCAGGGCCTGGCCAGCCCCTACAGATCCAGGGTCAAAGTCCACTATAATACCTTGTCAGTTTCTGTGGACCTAGGCTTCAGGCTGGCTTCCACAGTCCCAGTTAACAGGTTCACCTTAGTGGATCCAGGCACCAGGCCAGCCTACCCAAAGACTCCAGTAGCAAACCCACCCATGACCACACAAGACAGCCTGCCCAGAATCTCTGGAGAGGCTATTGGTGAAGGGCTTTCTGAAACAAAGACTGAAATAAATCTCTACTTCCTCAAATGTGCAAACACCAACTTATACCCACAAGAACAATCATGGAAAAATGACTTCACCAAAGGAACAAAATAAAGCAGCAGTAACTGACTAAAGATATGGAGATTTATGAGCTACCTGACAAAGAATTCAAAATAATTGTTTTAAGGAAGGTCAGTGACCCCACCCCACCCTACAAAATACAGAAAAACAACTGAACAAATCAGGAAAATAAATGACCCAAACAAGACATTTAATGAATGGACCACTAGACATACATAGAACATTCCATCCAACAGCAGCACAATGCACATTTTTCTCAGGTGCACACAGAGAATTCTCCAGGATAGATCATAAATTTAAAAACTCTGAAATCCTACCCAGTATCTTTTTTAACCACAATCCTTTGAAACCAGAAATCAACAACAGGAAGAATTTTGGGAAATTCCCAAATATGTAGAAATTAAGCAACATGTTCCTAAACACCAATGGGTCAAAGAAAAAAATTAAAAAATGTTTAAAGTGTCATGAGACAAATGAAAATGGAAACACAACATACCAAAACTTATGGGATGCAGCAAAAGCAGTTCTAAGAGGGAAGTTTATAGCAATGAATGCCTGCCTCAAAAAAGTAAACACCTAATGTTACCTCAAGGAACTACAAAAAGAACAAACTAAGCCCAAAGTTAGAAGGAAGGAAATAATAATAAATGAGAGCAGAAAAATAATACAGAAGATCAACAAAATAAAGAGTTGGTTTTTTGAAAAGGCAAAATTGACAAACCTTTAGCTAGACTAAGTAAAAAAAAAGACGACTCAGGCCAGGCGTGGTGGCTCATGCACACCTGTAATCCCAGTGCTTTGGGAAGGCAAGGTGGGTGGATCACTTGAGGCCAGGAGTTTGAAACCAGCCTGGTCAACATGGCAAAACCCCAGCTCTACAAAATATAAAAAATTAGCCAGGCATGGTGGTGTATGCCTGTAGTCCCAGCTGCTTGGGAGGCTGAGGCAGGAGAATCACATGACTCAGGAGGCAGAGGTTGCAGTGAGTGAGCCAAGGTCACGCCACTGCACTTCAGCCTGGGTGACAGAGCAAAACTGTCCCAAAGGCAAAACAAAAACAACAACAACAAAAAAACCTCAGATAAAATCAGAAATGAAAGAGGAGAAATTACACTGATACCACAGAGATACAAATGACTAAAAAAGACTACCACAGACGATCATATGCCAACAATTTAGATAACCTACAAGAAATGGATAAATTCCTAGACACATACAACCTACCATGATTAAATCATGAATAAACAGAAAATTTGAACAGAACAATAATGAGTAAGAGGATTGAATTGGCAGTAAAAAGTCTCTCATCAAAGAAAATCCCAGGATCTGATGGCTTTGCTACTAAATTCTACCAAACATTTAAAGAAGTATACTGATTCTTCTCAAGTTCTTCCAAAAAACTGAAGAAGGAATACTTCCAAACTCACTGTACGTGGCATCACTCTGGTACTAAAGGCAGACAAAAACACTATAAAAAGCCTGTTACAAGCCAAAAATCTCTAATGAACATAGATGCAAAAGTTCTCAAGAAAATACTAGTAAACTGAATCCAACAGCACATTAATAGGATCATTTGCCATTATCAAATGACATTTATCCCAGGGATACAAGCATGGTTCAACATACACTAATCTATAAATGAGATACATCACATTAATGGAATGAAGGACAAAAACCTTATTATTTCAACAGATGCAGAAAAAACATTTGACAAAATTCGACTTCCTTTAATGATAAATTTTAACCAATTAGGTATAGAAAGAATGTGTCTCAACACAATAAAGGCCACGTTAGACAGACCTACAGCTAACATCGTACTCAATGGTGAATAGTTGAAAGCTTTTTCTTCTAAGATCAGGAATAAGACAAAGATGTTCACTCTCACCACTTCTATTCAACACAGTACTGGAAGTCCTATGCAGAGCAGCTTGGCAAGAGAAGGAAATAAAGGGCATCCAAATTGGAAAGGAAGAAGTCAAATTGTCCCTGTGTGTAATGGCATGATCTTACACACAAAAAGAACCCAAAGAGTCCACCCAAAACTGTTAGAGCTAATAAACAAATTCAGTAAAGTCTGAGGATACAAAATCAACACACAAAAATCAGTAGTATTTATATGCACTAACAATGAATTATCTGGAAAAGAAATCAATAAAACAATCCTATTTACAATAGTTACAAAATAATAACATACTCAGGAATAAACTTAACCAAAATGGTGAAACCACTGTACATTGAAAACTGTAAGACACTGATGGAAAAAACTGAAGATACAAATAAATGGGAAGATATCCCATGCTCATAGATTAGAAGAATATTGTTAAAGTGTCTATACTACCAGAGTGATCTACAGATTCAATGCAATCCCCATCAAAATCTCAATGGAATTTTTCACAGATATAGAATCATAAAATTCATATGGAGCCACAAAAGACCTTGAATAGCCAGGCAATCTTGAGGGGAAAAAAAGAAGCACTGTACTATCTGATTTCAAAATATACTATACAGCAATAGTAATCAAAGTGGGATGGCACTGGCCTAAAAACAGAAATCTACCAATGGAACAGAATAGAGTGCCAAGAAATAAATCCATGTGTATGTTCAACGGATTTTCAACAGAGATGCCAAGACAGGCAACGGGGAGAGGACAGTCTCTTCAGTAAATGGTGCCGGAAAAACTGAGTATCCATGTGCAGAGAATGAAATTAGGCCCTCATCTCACACCATATACAAAAATCAACTCAATGTTTAAAGACTTAAACGTAGACCTGAAACTGTAAACTACCAGAAGAAAACACAGGGGCAGAGCTTCATGACACTGGTCTGGGCAAACATTTTTTGGGTATGGCCACAAAAGCATAAGCAACTAAAGGGAAAAGATGCAAATAGGATCACATCAAAGTAAAAGGCTCCTGTCCAGCAGAGGAAATGATCAACAGAGTGAAAAGACAACTTATAAAATGGAAGAAAATACTTACACACCACACATCTAATAAAGGGTTAATAACCAAAAGAAACCAAACACCCAACAGCAAGAAAGCCAATAACCCGATTAAAAAATGGGCAAAGGACCTAAATAGACCTCTAGACAACATACAAATGACCAACAGGTATATTTAGACACGTTCAACACCACTAATCAGGGACATGCAAATTAAAATGAATATGAGATATCATCTCACAACTGTTAGAATGGCTATTATCAAAAAGACAAAAGACAAGTGTTGGTGAGGATGTGGAGTAAAGGGAACCCTTGTGCACTTGGTGGGAATGTAAATTAGTAATTATGGAAAATTGTATGGAGGTTTCTCAAAAAATTAAGAACAGAACTACTATATGATCCAGCAATCTCACTACTGGGTATACATCCAAAGTCAGTATGTCGAAGAGATATCTACACTCCCATGTTCACTGAAGCATTATTTACAATAGTTGAGATAGGGAATCAAACTAAGTGTCTGTTAATGAAAGAATCGATAAAGAACATGATGTGTATATACTCAGTGGAATACTATGCACCCTTAAAAAAGGATATACTGTCATTTGTGACAAAATGGATGAAACTGGAGGATATTGAGTGAAATAAGCCAGGCACCAGTACATAGGATCTTATTAATATTTAAATGTAGAATCGAAAAGAAATGAGCTAAAAGAACCAAAAAGTAGAATAGCGGTTACCAGAGACTTGGAAGGAGATATTGGAAGACGCTGGTTAAAGGGTACAATGTTTCAGTTACGAGGAATAACTTCAAGAGATCTAATGGGCATCATGGTGGCTACAGTTAATAATGATACAATGTGTATTTGAAAATTGTTAAAAGGAGATTTTAAGTGTTCTCACCACAAAAAAAAAAATGGTAAGGTAATACATCTGTTAATTAGCCATTTCAGTGTATACATATTTCAGATCATGTTGTACACATTCAATATATATATAAATTTTGTCAATTTAAATATTTTTAAAATGTTAAATATAGTGTTTATAACCAGGTTTAAGAAATCATGCCAGTAAAATAGAAATGCTAGTTTTGAGTGATGAGATTATAGGTGACTTTTTCCCATTTCTCATTAGTTTATAATGTTCAAAAAAACCATTAGCATGCATTAGTTTTACAATGTGTTATTTCATTGGGCAGTGACTCTGTTGAGTACTTACTGTGTGTCAGGCACAGTATTAGACTCTAGGGCTATGGCAGTAAAAACAAGAGATTTTTAGTCTAGTGGAAGAAAGAACAAATTAGCCATTCATAAGGAAATCCAACAATGTTATAAGCCACTGAAGAGAAGAAGGGTTATGAAATGGCCTCATTAGGAGAGGTGACTTATGGGGTGACAAGGGAACATATCTGCGGAGGTGACACAGGAACCAGGATGAGAATGAACCTGCCTTGCAGAGTCATGGAATGGCCTTCCAGAAACATGGAACAGCAAACTGTTGAAGAAGTTGCTAAAAATAACTGTGGTCATTTATAGAATGGAACAGTAATTCAGACATATTTAAAATTCTCACAGATAATATTCATGTCACAGGGGCTGACCGCAACTATGCACTGGGGAGGATTCTGTAATCTGCTGCCTTCCACATATAAATTTTGCCCTTGGCCGGGCTCTGTGGCTCACACCCATAACCCCAGCACTTTGGGAGGCCGAGGCAGGTCGATCACTGGAGGTCAGGAGTTTGAGACCAGCTTGGCCAACATGGTGAAACCCCGTCTCTACTAAAAATACAAAAAATTAGCCGGGGATGGTGGCGGGCGCCTGTAGTCCCAGCTACTCAGGAGGCTGAGGCAGAAGAATCGCTTGAACCTGGGAGGTGGAGGCTGCAGTGAGCCAAGATCGTGCCACTATATTTTAGCCTGGGCAACGGAGCAAGACTCTGTGTCAAAAAAAAATTTTTTTTTTTTTTTTTTTTGCTCTGACTAGTTATTGAAACTTGCAAGTTTGCAAGGACTTGTGCCAGTAACCAAGCCAGGAAGGACAATCCTTGAATTGGCAGAAACACGTATCATTGTGCTTGTCATCTGTTGTTTATAGGTTTTCCAATAACATTTTTACCAAATAAAATATTAACTGAGAATTTATTTGGGGACATATGGTTATTGACTGAGTCTGGCAATATGTAGCAACAACTGCAGTCGACATTGAATGGCTTTAAGGCATACCAAATACACCATACTTTTTCTCATTATTAGTATCTCTGCTTTAAAAAGGAAAACAGCTACATAGCAAGCGGCACAACCACATTTGAAGCAAGGTCTTACTAAATCGCACCCCCGGCTCTTTCCAATCCAAGGAGAGTCAGCTCTAGGGCCACCTGTCTTGGTTCAGTAGCAGAAAAAAACCTGTGTCTGGGTTTGATAAGTTCTCCCAAATAAACAGACTCTTAGCTGAAGCAGGCCCTGGATGTTGCTGTGTGGACAAGTCATCAGTCTCTGAGAAGTAAACACGAACACGATCACAGCTCATAAATTCCCATCGCATTCCCCAGGAGGGCAGATGGCCAGGAGCCCTTGGGGTTTTCAGCCAGTACTGAGGATACCAGGCACACGCCCCAGCCCTCAGGAAGAAGGTGGAGCCTGGCCTTTCACTGCCTTTTTCAGTTGAAGAGCTGGAGACTGGCCCCTAATTACCTAATAGCCTAGACCCTGAAAAGTACCCCATGGAAACCAGCACTAGATTAGAGATGGGTCAGGTAGACAGCACCAATGGGGAGGGAGCAGGACAGCTTTGGCTCTGGGTCAGTGCCTGTCTAGGATCCCCCTCCTCGGGGGACCTGGTACCCTGCACTGTTAGTCCATGGTTCAGCTTCAGCCTTCCACTCTCCACAGCCTCAGTCCGTGGTTCAGCCTTCCACTCTCCACAGCCTCATTGCTTTGCTCTGACGTCGGAAGGGAGAGCCTGACTTCAGAGCCCTTCCAGGACCAAGCACAGAGGTCCACAGAGCAAGGGGTAAGCTTTGACTGGACCAATGACCTATTCTTCCCTTGGGCAATAGCAAATACTCAAGACATGGAGCTTAAATCGCTGATGGGGGGCTCAGTGTACCTCACTCAGCCAGGGCTGGCATACCCACACTCCATGGTCGGGGCAGGAAAAAGCACGGCCCCCAGGTACCCCACTGGCAGCCACCGGTCAACTGCTGGGGATGGTGGGGAGAAGACATCATGAGGTCCTTTTGCCCTTCCTCCCCTGTAGCCTGGGATGCCACAGAAGCTAAGCACACATCAGAGGGCCGATGGTCACCTCTTTATCTTTACAGAAACCCAAGATTCCAGAGACCATGAATGGCACTCTTCCTTCCCAAAGGAAGCCTGCATCAGCCAGGCTGTAGTGCCCTCATAGCCCTCCTGCTGTTTTCATGGGAGAGAATTAACTGGCCGTGACTGGCTAAGGACTGAGGTGCCCCCAAGGAGGCTTTGACCAAACAAGCAGAGGCATCCAAGGTTGGAAGATGTCTTTCAGATGCTGTAACTCACAGGACCATGAGTGTCCAAGGACACCAGGTAGATGGAGCCTTGCACCTAGACCAGTGCCCCAGCCACTGTGATGTGGATTTTCTGGGAACCAAAAAAAAAAAAGTAGAACATCTTCCTTCCCACTTCACCTGGACGCCTTCTCTGCACTCACCATGGACAGTGGTCAGCATTAAGAAATCACAGTTCTGGCCAGGCCCAGTGGCTCACACCTATAATCCTAGCACTTTGGGAGGCCAAGGCAGACGGATCACGAGGTCCGGAGTTTGAGACTAGCCTGGCCAACATAGTGAAACACCGTCTCTACTCAAAGTACAAAAATTAGCCAGGTGTGGTGGCGGGCGCCTGTAGTCCCAGCTACCTGGGAGGCTGAGGCAGGAGAATTGCTTGAACCTGGGAGCCGAGATCGCACCACTGCACTCCAGCCTGGGCAAGACTGAAACTCCGTCTCTAAAACAAAAACAAAAAATCACAGTTCTTAGCCAAGGGTGATTTCAGTACCCTTCTAGCCCTTGCTAGTTCTAGAAAAAGGATTGAGAGAGTATTCCTTGACCTAGTGTTTCCCAGGCTTCTTTGTATCACAGACAAGAGAAAATGTTTGCAAAACTCCCTGGGAGAAACACAGGAGGCTGCTCATAACTGAGCAGCCTAGATACTCACTCTTGTTGTCTATTCTTGCTGCGTGTTGGAGATCTCCACCAGAGGCCGAGGAGATTTGGGGTAAAACAAAGTTAGGGAGGTTTAATGCCGGACCAATGTGCACAGCTGATCCTAAGCATTACATTAGAGAGGAAGCCATAATATGCAGCATTCCTGAACCTTTTTTAACCAGAGCCACCCTTTTGGTCCCCATGTAAACATCTCATGAAATGAGTGTCCTGGAGACTCCACTTTGGGAAACCTTTGTAGTAGATTTATCTGAAGACATGGCTTTATGATCTCTGTAGTGGAACTTAGCTAATAAACCCCCCTTTCCTCTCATGGCAGGCAATTCACCCAAGACAGCTCAGTGTTTCCTGGTTTTAATCATGGGCCATCAACAGGACTTAACCCCTGGCCATTTAAGATCTTGTCCCCCCCACCCTCCCTTCCCACATCCAGCTGCTACTGCAATCCAACTCTCAGCAGGGCTGGCCCTGGCCCCAGCTTCTGAAATGTGATCCCTTCTCCTGCATTTACCCAGGTTTTCCATCATCTAGCATCTCCCCTCCCAAAATGGATTTCTTTTTTCATCTGCGTCATGTCCCGCAATTCTTAAGGGATTTCGTATGGGGATGTACAAAATAACCTAGTCAGCAGGGGATGGGCAGGTGGGGGCAGGCAGAAAAGAAAGTAAGGTAAATGCACCAAGTTCAGGGCTCCTTAAATCTAGCTCCCAGATCTTACCAGAACAAATGGTCAAAACTAACTTTCTTCTTTTTTCTTTGAGACAGTCTTGCTCTGTCGCCCAGGCTGGAGTGCAGCGGTGCGATCTCGGCTCACTGCAAACTCCTCCTCCCGGGTCAAGCGATTCTCCTGCCTCAGCCTCCTGAATAGCTGGGAGTACAGGTGCCCACCACCACACCTGCCTAATTTTTGTATTTTTAGTAGAGATGGGGTTTTGCCATTGTTGGCCAGGCTGGTCTCAAACTCCTGACCTCAAGTGATCCTCCCGCCTCAGCCTCCCAAAGTGCTGGGATTACAGGTGTGAGCCACCACACCTGGCAAAACTAACTTTATTCCTGGGAAATGGAGCTTCACAGGGATGATGGTGAATCCAACCCCAGCATTAAAAGGTAGCTCCAGCTTCTTCACTGGTTGTCCATTTTTGAGTCATTGAAAATGACTTGCTTCTATTTCAACCTGCATCCCTTCATCCATTTATTAAAAGTGCTTACTGCATGCTAAGTGTAGATGCAAGAATGAAAAGATGGAGCCGTTGTGTTCAAGGGACTCAGTCTGGGAGAGAGTCAGGCTAGCCAACAGTTAGAGCCCTATGTGATAAACTTGACAGTGGAACCAGGAAAAGATGACAGGGCTCTTCCTTATAGGAAGACTTCAGGAGGAACCAGGGAGGCGTCACAGAGGAGGTGACTCTTGAACCAAGACTTGGAGAAGTAGAATGTCGTCATTTGGTTAAGGTGTGAGCTGTGGGTGAGCAGAGATTAGTGGAAGGAATTAGATGCAAAAAATCATAAGACACTCAAGAGGACCTAGTATGGTGAGAGAGGAGTTCCAGCAGCAAAGGTCAAGCTCAGGCACACAACAATCACAAAAGCTTCGTGTGTCCTTCATCCTACACCAGGTGCCACATCAGGTGCTTTACCCTTATCATCTGATTTCATCTTCAGAGCAGTTCTAGGGAAGAGGCATTATTAGGCCCATTGTACACATGAGGTGACTTGAGCCAAGACAGGTTCATTGACTTAAGGGACACCCCACTGCCCGATGGTGGGGTTGAGTGGGCTCCCTGAACCGTGGATTCTAACAGGTATCTGGGTACGTGGAGTGTGGAATCCTTTAAGGCAGAATTCAGTCCCAGAGTTGCCTAACTCCAAAACCCCTTCCTACCCATGCTGCCTGGCTGCCTCCTCCCTGAGCAGCATCAGGAAGCGGACGCAAGAGAGGCTGCCATGGCCCGGCCCAGCTAGGCCGGGTGCTGCCTCATGGAAAGAGAACTCCTGCCCAACCTCTTCCCTGATCCATCTCCACCCTCCTCTTAATTTGCCTCCCCTCCAGCCACAGCCTGGGCATGAGCGTTCCCTTGGTTTGGGCTCTTGGCACCAGGGACGCAGCTCTTTTGACTTTGGGTGGAGCAGAGAATGAGCTGCCAAGCCACATGCAGCCAGAGGCATCTCAGGTTGTCCCTCCAGACAGTCCTCGGAAGAACTGCCCTGCTGTCACTTCCCAGCTTTGGGAGTTTTCTCAGCAGCTCTGGGCATCCTTCAGCCTGGTCCTGTCTAGTCATTCAGGAAACTGTTCCGCATGGACGTGGCTCTCCACCCACCTCCTCACAGATCTCTGTCTCTAAAGGGTTTTAAAGGATGGAGGAACAAAGCTGCATTCCCAACCTGTTTATGGAAAAGGCCAAAAGACACTGTGGAGGACATGGGTGGAGGCCCAGTGGCTTCCCATCAAGCTCCCCAGAGTCCCTGAATCACGCAGATGATGAAGGAATCTTGGCCTCTGCCCTCCACTGGGTCAGAAAACACAGCGCCATGTAAACTTTTCAGAGTTAACCAACTGCAGGACCACAGCAATACCCTACAGACCCTTCTCCACACTGAGAGTTGATGTTCCCAAGCAGGGCACAGGGGCAGGCTCTAGGCGCATCTGTCCCATGTCAAGGGATGCATTTTAGAAACAGTTGGTCAGTCGTGTTGGGAAGAGCTGGTTTGTTAATTTCCACCTGGAGCCAGTTGCAAACATTGGCTGCAGTACATTGAGATGGAGTCAATGGGACCTTTAACAAGGATCATGGAGACCTTGAACCATGACCTGGCAGCCAAAGCCATCATCACAAACAGCGTCTGAACGTGGTGGGAAAGGGGTGAGATGTGGGCAGTGAGGTTCTTGGGAGTCTCTGGCACCAGGTGTTTTTTTCAGTACCTTTGCCCTTCATCCATTCTTTGCCTATAGACGAGCTGCCCTCCAAACCCATCCAATTCCCACCTCCGTTTGCCTTGAGCCGCTCTTGAGATTAAGATTCAGCATCTCTTCCTTGTAAAGGGCCAGATTTTAGGTTTTGTGGAATCAGCTGTTGCAGCTACTCAATTCTGCCATTGTAGCACAACAGCTGCCACAAACAAAACATAAACTGATGAGTATAGCTATGTTCTAATAAAACTTTATTCACAAAAACAGGCAGGGGGCCAGATGTGGCCCATAGGCCAGCGTTTCCTGATCACTGCTCTGGGTTTTCTTTTTCCTTCCTTCTCATTTTTGAATCCCGAGAACAGGAACAAAGTGTTAAAAAGGCAAGCTATTCATCTGTGTTGTTGCTTTTGGACTGTTCTTCCCTTATATTTTTACATTTCAGAAAGTACACTTTGTCTTGTCTTTATAGGTGGTTATTTAAATTAAAAGCAGCTGTGAAAGGCAAGAATCCTCTTGGTGACTCTTTGGTCTATCTGGTGCCATGAGATAGTTTTTTAAAAACGTACTGTCTTTTTGTTTAGCTTGATACAAACTTGCTATATTGCAGAATAACTGGGGAAGACTTTCTGCATCATACAGCACCAGGCACAGAATAAATGCTTCTTGCCAGAATGAATGAATACATGGAAGCCAAACCGTTCGGAAATGACAGAGGTGATTCTAGATGGTATCTTGGATATAATTCCTTAACTGCTCAAGATGTTGATTGTGAAACTTTGTCACACCTGAGCTTCCCGGGGAACCCAGAAAACTTATACGAAGACTTCAGGTAGAGACCCGGGTGAAGAGCTCTCCGTGGATTTGTCCCGTAACTGGAGACAGGTGACCAAAAAAGGCCATGTTAAGGCCGCTCAGTCTCATGGATGCATAAGCACCTATCTTGCCACCCCTCCCCGATGGCCTGTGGTCCTAAGGATAGAGGGGGATTAATAACTAGTGAGCCTGAGTCAGTTTTGCTCTGTAACTTAGGCTGGAGTGTAGTGGTGCAATCATGGCTCACAGCAGCCTTAACTCCCAGGCTCAAGTGATCCTCTAGCTTCAGCCTCCCAAGTAGCTGGGACCACAGGCGAGCACCACCATGCCGGGCTATTTTTTATTTTTATTTTTTAGAGATGGGGGTCTCCCTGTGTTTCCCAGGCTGGTCTCAAACTCCTGGGCTCAAGCAGTCCTCCCACCTTAGCCTGCCAAAGCGCTGGGATTACAGGCATGAGCTGCCACGCCCGGCCTAGTGAGCCAGTCTTGCCCGGTGATTTAGTCCTCGTGGCCAGGTGAAACCATCAGATGCTCCCTCCTCCAGCTCCCATGAAATACTCATGGGAAGTGTACAGACCGATGACTGGAAAACAGTCATGATAAAATGAAAAGGGGAAAAAAAATTAGAACAGAAAACCGAATAACAGCAAGACTCCAGTTTTCTTTGAAATAGTTACCTATTTACACCCATAGAAACAATACTAGGAAGAAATAGATTACAATGTCCACAGTGATTATCTCTGTACCATAGAATCATTGATTTTGATTTTCCTTTTGTTACTCCCATATTTTTAAAAAATGTTTTTCTACAATCAATGTGTGCTTTGATGGTTTTAAAAACTGTTATTTTAGACAGATAAGGAAGAATGGATATCCCAGCCTAACGTTTGTCTTTTTGAAAATAAAAGAGCAGGCTCCCAGGGCAATCTTCCCATCTGTCCTGAGGCAGGCATCCTGTTGGCCACATGGAAACTTCCAGAGAAAAGCTCTGGACAGGCGAATGCCGAAGGTACCCAAGCACCTGGGAGGCGCTGAGTGCTGCAGCCCTGAGCGGGGCCTGCCTGTGAGGAGTCTGTTGCTTCGGGCTGCCCTGTAGGACTTTCTCTTTGGTTCTTCTTCAAAGAAAATATGGCAGTACCTGTTTCAGCTTGGCCTGGCCTTTCCCTGCTCTTCTCAGTTTACCAAAAAATACCACAAAGTAAAATGAACAAATAGCATGTCTGGACCTTTTTTTCTTTTTAAAGCAGTTTTAAAAGGAGATGGATTTCATTTGGAAAGCATTCCAAAGAAAGGAGCATTTCTTAAAGAAACACACATTTTGGAAAGCACAGCTCTCCTCTAGAAATTCTTGCTTTCTTAAACACAGGATTTTCTTTTGAGGTGATAGTTGGGATGCCAGAGGGCTCCACCGGCTTCATCCGCTCCATCGGCAGTGGCTTGGTTTGCGTTAGCCACAATTCACATGACACAGGCTCCCCCTACTCAGAGGCATGGCCCACTTTGCTGCAGAGATACAGACCTGCCTGCTCTCCTGGGTCATGGCTGTGCTATGTTGGTCACGTCGGATACCTTACTAGAGTCCTTTGATGTCTTTTGCTCCTACTCAAACCCTACCCATGTTAGAGGCCATGAGGACCAAAGAATGGCATGTTCACTAAGGAACTCCACTCATCCCATCTGCCTTTGCACATTCACCTTTGCTTGGGTATTTATCATTCCCATCTCAGTGATCCTCTCCCTCCAGATACACACACAGATGCACTTCAAGGCGTCCCTCTGTTCCATCTTGGTTTTTACGGCCTGGGTCAAGGTCATCCTTTTGTCTGGGCTCTAAGTCTTGCTGGAGGTGAAATTCATCCTCTTGCTCCCCTGGAGAACAGCTGTGTCCATAGTCGAGGGCTGACTATGAAGAATGTTGTGTCTTAGAACTCTTAACACGTGATCACTCAAGTCCCAGCATCCTCCTCTATTTTTCATGATTTTTAAACGCAGCTTCTGAAGACCGTCATCGAGCCTGCCTTCAACTCCTCTTTGATGTTATGTTACAGCCACTATTGGGTTCTATTCTTTGAAAATTTGAGCAAGCAACCTTCCAAAACCCCAATACTCTTGCTGTCATGGACTTTGTCTGGACTTTTTTGTCTTGTTCTTGAAGAATCTACCATAACTTGTAGAAAACTCATGACTTAATGGGGGAGTGTCAATATACAGTGCTCAGCCTGGTACTTGGCCATATTAAAGTCTAAGTTACATAGCTAATATCTATCCACAAGACAATAGAAATACTGTCAGTTCTCCCAGGAATTTCCCATGCCCACCTTCCATCTTTTTGAGGGGGGGGGGGTCTCATTTTGGCCAGAAGAGGGCAGTGTTGCACATACGGTCTCCCCTGTAACAGCAGCTTCCCCAGGAGCCCAGAGTTTCTTACTAAATGACAGGTATTACTGGAACATTCCACTTGGCTCCTTTTTCTTAACTGTAGGCCTAAAATGGCCAGGGCAGCAAGGATGCAAAAATCAATGTGAACCAGGCCTTCAGGAGCTTGTGACTTGTGAATGTCAAGGCCCTTGAGTCACATTCTCCTAGTGCCACCAGGTACTTAGTGTGTGGGTGTGAATAGCTACAGCGTGCCTTAGAGGCTGGAGAGGGGGACACATTACACACACACGGAAACCCGGTGGAAAGCATCGCGAGAGGGGACCACAGAGGGCTTCCAAGATGGCCAGGCGGAGCTGGGGAGAACAGCGCTCCAGGCAGAAGGAAGAGCCTCTGGGGATGAGAAAGCAGATGTGTTGGAGGAAGAGCTGGGTGGGACCCAGTGTGTCTTGGGTCTAAAATGTGGGAACAGAAGGAAGAACAGTAAGACTGGAGATGTTGGCCGGGTCCAATCACAAAAGGTAAAGGCTTTAGATTTGACTCTATCCTATCATCACAGCTAACAGTTAGTGAACATTTACTGTGCACCAGGGCATGGTTCTAAACATTTTTCAAGTTAACTCATGGAATCCAACAACCATGATCATCCCATTGCAAGTGGCCAGGTTCCCTGAGATGGAGGCTTTGGAATAAGAGGTGCAGGTGGGCCGGGTACAGTGGCTCACGCCTGTAATCCCAGCACTTTGGGAGGCTGAGGCAGGCAGATCACGAGGTTAGGAGATCGAGACCATACTGGCCAACATGGTGAAACCACGTCTCTACCAAAAATACCAAAAAAATGAGCCGGGCCTGATGGCTTATGCCTGTAGTCTCAGCTACTACTTGGGAGGCTGAGGCAGGAGAATTGCTTGAACCCGTGAGGTGGAGGTTGCAGTGAGCCAAGATCACACCACTGCACTCCAGCCTGGCGACAGAGCAAGACTCGGTCTCAAAAAAAAAAAAAAAAGTGTAGGTGGTGTTTTTAAGAATGCTCCTGGGATTAATACCTGGGGAGGAAAAGAGCAAGAACAGGTGGAGGCAGACATCGACCTGTGATCCAGTCTCAACAAAGGCTGTAGCCTACCCCAGGACACCCAGCAGTGGGGACTGCCCTTCAGAGATCTTCCAAGTTGGGATGAGGGGTCTTGGTCTTCATACACCGGTATCAACCAGTCATTGGATACAGGTGCTCTAAAGAAGGGGCTGTGACCTTGGGCAGCTCTCTTAGGCCAGGGTCAGTTTCTGGAGAGAGACTCAGCTTAGGGCTATCAGTCTGCAGCACTCCAAGAAGCTGGGGAAATCAATCCTTTAGTACTGAAGTGGGTTCTGGCTAATGCAGCCCAGAGTCCACTACTCTGAGCCTAGGAAGCTTCCCAAGGTCTCAGGTCACTCGTCAGTGCAAGAGGCAGGACTGGAAACCAAAGCAGCCTGGCCTCAGGGTCTGAGCTCTTCTCCAGTCACCACCATACTGCAGTGTAGATAGTGGGGCTCGATGGAGATTTATTTATTTTATTTTTTATTTTTTTTAAGATGGAGTCTCTGTCACCCAGGCTGGAGTGCAGTGGCGCAATCTCGGTTCACTGTAAGCTCCACCTCCCGGGTTCACGCCATTCTGCTGCCTTAGCCTCCCAAGTAGCTGGGACTACAGGCATCTGCCACCACACCTGGCTTTTTTTTTTTTTTTTTTTTTTTTTTTGTATTTTTAGTAGAGACGGGGTTTCACCGTGTTAGCCAGGATGGTCTTGATCTCCCGACCTCGTGATCTGCCCACCTCAGCCTCCTAAAGTGCTGGGATTACAGGTGTAGGCCACCGCACCCGGCCCGACTTGATGGAGATTTCTAAGCAAGAGGAAAGTTGAGGCTCAAGTCTTTCTTTGGGAATGTAGCTTTTGATGAGGTAAAATGGGTGGGAGGAGAAAGACTGGAGATGAGAATACCTCTTTTTATATATAGGTTCACACATATATAAAGGAAATGCCAGCCTTATTACTGTATTAACCCGTTCTCACACTGCTAATAAAGACCTACCTGAGACTGGGTAACTTACAAAGGTTTAATGGACTCACAGTTCCACATGGCTAGGGAGGTCTCACAATCGTGGTGGAAGGTGAATAGGCTCAAAGTCATGTCCTGACATGATGGCAGCCAATAGAGCATTCAGGGGAACTGCCCTTTCTAAAACCATCCGATCTCGTGAGACTTACTCACTGTCACGAGAACAGCACAGGAAAAACCCACCTTCACGATTTCATTACTTCCCACTGGGTCCCTCCCATGACACATGGAGATGATAAGAGCTACAATTCAGGATGAGATTTGGGTGGGGACACAGCCAAACCTATGAAATACAAAATTCAAAACGTACAAAAGTGAAAATGAATCTTCTTACTCCTGTCCTCTCTGCTCCCTGGATACGGCCATCCTTACCCGTTTCTTGCATATGCTTCCAGAGCTAGTATATGCATATTTAAACAGACACAGACGGGTGCCATATTTCACACTCTTGGTATCACACTATACACACTGTTCTGCACAGCTTTTCACTATGAACACCACTTACACATTGCTACGCCACCATTCACACGGAGCTGTCTTATTCCTTTAAAAACGGCAGACCTGGCCGGGCGTGGTGGCTCACGCCTGTAATCCCAGCACTTTGGGAGGCCGAGGCGGGCGGATCACAAGGTCAGGAGATCGAGACCACGGTGAAACCCCGTCTCTACTAAAAATACAAAAAGTTAGCCGGGCGCGGTTGTGGGCGCCTGTAGTCCCAGCTACTCGGGAGGCTGAGGCAGGAGAATGGCGTGAACCCGGGAGGCGGAGCTTGCAGTGAGCCGAGATTGCGCCACTGCACTCCAGCCTGGGCGACAGAGCGAGACTCCGTCTCAAAACAAACAAACAAACACACACACACACACAAAAAAAAAAAGGCAGACCTTTGCATTGTATAGATTCACTATAATTTAATGAACCAGACCTCTCTTGATGGATATTTTTGTTCCCAATCTTTTAGTAATGCCATAATGTTTGCACATGTGGCAGCTTGCACATATGAGAGTATTTATATGAGAGAGTCCCAGAATTACCAGATCAGAGGGTATATGCAGTTATTTTGACAGAGCCAGATTGGTTTTTATAGAAGTCAACCCTCTCCTCCCAGTATGATAGCACCTGTTTTCCCAAATCCTGACTCTGAAATTTTGCCAATATGTGAGAAAGAGTAATTCACTGTGTCTTTCATTTTTTTTTATGTTATTATGAGTGGGGCTAAGCATCTTTTAATACGTTTAAGAGATATTGATGTTTTCTTTCCTGTGAACTATCCACCTTCTGTGTGCTTGGGCAGCCCAGCTGAAGGGAGCAGAGCCCCATTTTGCGGAAGGGAACCCCTCCCTTCAGTCGGACAGGCCAGCATTGATCAGAGCCTTTGTTAATTAGGTCACCTGATTCCTCCCCCATCCCCGGGACTGTCCACCTTCTCTGTGCATTTCTGGTTTTGGTCTTTTACCAAAGCGGGGCTCTTTCCTTTTTGCTATGCATGACAAAAATTCAGAATATCCTTTGAAAACGACATCTTCCAAGGAAGCCAAGTATGGAAAGCAAAACGGAGGCTCTATATTTGAGGCCAGGGCGGGATTCACAGGGTGGAAGGCAGGGAATGTCACCGTCAAGGACATCCGGGGGTTTATCCCCATCCTGGGGTGGGGAATCGGGGTCTGTGTTGCTGTCAGCACTTGGGGAAGCTTCTGGGACTCCCCTGCCCCCAGCACAATTTCTGGGACTCACCTCTTCTCTGCACGCTCTCTGCCTCCAGCTCATGTGCTCCTCGGTGCAGAAGGCCCTGTTTGAGGAGGAGGACCACGTCAAGAAACTGCAGCAGAAAGTGGCCACCCTGGAGAAGCGCAACCGACAGCTCCGGGAGCGGGTGAAAAAGGTCAAGAGGTCCTTGCGGCAGGCACGTAAGAAGGGCCGCCACCTGGAGCTGGCGAACCAGAAACTCAGTGAGAAGCTGGCGGCGGGCGCGCTGCCGCACATCAACGCCCGGGGGCCCGTGCGCGCCCCCTACCTGCGCGGGTGATGGGCCCGGGGGCTGCCGGGTGTGCAGGGCCAATCCTGGCGGTAATTGAGAATGAGTGAGGTTTTGTACATGCAGCTGTTTCAAGAGTTGTAGGAGTTTTTGTTTTTAATCACACATTTGGTAGAGTCTAAATGGATAAAATGCAAGGCTTGCTTTCCCCTTGGGTGCTGGCCTCAACGTCAGACCCCACGCGCTGCCCCTTCCTGGCCTGATCCCAGACACAGTGCCTGGCAGTCCAGAAGCAGCGGGATCCCTGAGTGCTGTGTGCTCGCCTGCAGAGCGGCCTAGAAAGAACCCTGACTGGGGAGAGAACACTTTAGAATCTCTAGTGTAAAAAACATCAACGTGCTTAGCCTTTATTTCAGAAGAAAATCAGGGTGGTTCTGAGCTCCCCAGTCCAGGACAACCACTAGTCCTGATGAGTGAGCTGACGCTAGTGCTCGAACCTGCTGCCACCTTACTGTACATCTTTGGAAGGGGATGGTGGCCTTGCACCCGAGATGCCTGAAAATCAACACGTGCAGGGCCTCCCTATCCAGCCAGCATTTTCCTTCCAGCGGAGGCAGGTGAAGACTTAATAAGCTCATCACAGGGGAGGGAATTGAATTAGGAGCAGGGCAGCAGGTAATTAAACAAGATAAATTATACCTGATTTCCAACACCAGCTACGACGAGATGAAGATGATACCTATGGGTCGTGTTAACACGGGGGCAACTGCCTTGATCGGCCTGCCATGGGTCATCAAACTGCTTCCTAAATTGAGAGCACCTGAGCAATCTCTCAGCCACTGCTATCTTCTTGTTTGCTCAGTAATTGTTTTCTAATGTCTCTGAATTCAAAGTGAGGTGCCCCAAGACGCTGTGAACTTCTGCAAAGACACCTCCTTACCTATTGGGATCAGGTGATGTGACCTCACTCCCAGCCAGGCTCCCAAAGGGCTCATTCCAGCCATTCCAATCTCTTCTTTATACAAACACTTTCCCCCCAAAAATCTTGCTTGTTCCGATAGGAATACCTGTACATCAGGGCACTTCTCCTTATGTCTGTTCCTTACACCACCGAAGCACTTCTTCGCCTTTCCGGAAAGAACACTTTTAAGACAGTACTATAAGTAAACATGAGAGTATTCACTATACTTATGGCTCAGGCACATTTGAGCAGGTCCCGGTTGTGTGATTAAGAAGTCAGCTGAGTGGCCTTTTCTGGTGGCCTTTCAACCCAACAAGGGCCCTTCCCTGCTGTTCCACTGATAAAGGCTCCTGGCCCTTCATCAGGATCTGTCCCCCAGAGACCACCCAGACACTGCAGGGCCTGGTGATGCTGTCCTCTACACCGGAAACGACAGGCACTCGCAGATTTCCACTCTTCCGCCTGTAGGAAAGCTGGGTGCTTCTTGTTCTGACAGCCAGTCTGGCGAGATGAGTCTTATGCCGCTTGAGTCTTGGTGGCAGGCTGCTATCCAAGGGGGAGAAGTCTCTGCTCTGCTCTGGACTGGACAGAAGAGAGACTTTTACCCCAGGGCACTCACACAGCCAAGCTTCTGCCACCACTTCATTAGCTGTATTCTCCATAGCGTGGTGTAATAGCAGGTGCGTCTTCTAGTGTATTCCTACTGGGGACATTTCCTCAAAGCAGTTTTGCTCCCCTGCAAGGGAACGGTCAGCCTAAGGGTGATGTACAGCCCGTGCTTGGAGAACCGTGGAAGCTGCACCCCTACAGGTGCATTCTGTTCTGCTTTTGCAATAAATACGAGCGGCGATTTCAACCACAACAGTGAGATGATGAGTGTTTCTTTTGGGTCAGGGAGATTTCAGGATTTCCAGCTTTGGCCTGGAAAAGCGATTTAGATCCTCTGGGGAAATGCCTGTGAGTAACACCTGGGGCATTGAGGAGCCTGAATTCAAGCCTGCTCTGCTGTCCCTGTCTGGATGTGGCCTCACCCCATCTCGCCCTGAGGTTTCCGTTTCTCAACACACCTGCAGAAAAGCAGTGTTCTCCTGCCTGGCTCCTCACAAGGGACAAGCAGCGACATTAATCGATGTCTTCAGAAAAGTACACTGAGATCTGCTGCCAAAGGGGACTCCCCAGACCCCTGTTATCTGCTGCACTGTCATCTTCTGCTGCCCTTGTCATCTGTTAATTGTAGAAATATATTATGCTTCACACTCTAATAATTACTCAGACCTTGACTCACTGTAGCCAGCCTGTCTGGACACTATCTCCGAGATCCAGGCCATTGTTTACTTTCCCTTTGTGGTACGAGGAGCCCAGGAGACTTCCAAACTCACATAACAAGAGCCAGGTAGAGTCTAGAATCTTCAAACTGCAGTTTCCAGAAATCAAGATAGCAGCATGTGGGCCATAGCTAGCATGGGTTTAAATTCTTGACCTACAGGAGTTTGAGACCAGCCTGGCCAACATGGTGAAACCCTGTCTCTGTTAAAAATACAGAAATTAACAGGGCGTGGTGGTAGGTAGTCCCAGCTACTCAGGAGGCCAAGGCAGAAGAATCACTTGAATCTGGGAGGCAGAAGCTGCAGTGAGCCGAGATTGTACCACTGCACTCCAGCCTGGGCAACAGAGTGAGACTCCATCTCAAAAGAAAACAAAACAAAACAAACAAAAAATTCTTGACCTAAGCCATGGCCAAAACCCCCAGAAAGTCCATTTATTTAACCACAAAGCCAACAAAGCCAAACATCAGATGTAGGGCAACTTAGGTTGAAGTCATAGCCTTACCAGAACTCATAGAAAAATCTCAGTAACTCACTTGAAATGAGGGGGACCTCAAAAATCTTAATAGATATATTCAGTCCAATTCCCCTCAACTCATAAACCCTACTGGGCTTTCCTGCTAGCAGAAACAGCAGCTCCCTCCCTGTCTGATGAAGCTGTCCTTACCTTGCTTAAGGACCGCACATGGCCTTTCCTGAGATACTTACTGTGTGTAAAGAGCCCAATTGTCTTCACGCTCCACTCTCGGGACCAGCTACATGATTTGCAGGACCCCAGTGCAAAATGACAATTCACAGCCTGTTATTTAAAAAATTGAGAATTTCAAGGAAGCAACAGCAAAGCATTAAACCAAGTGTGGGACCCTCTGAAGCACAATGCTTTGTGTGACTGCATGGTCAAAGGCCCGTGAAACTGGCCCTGCCCATGATACCATTCCATCTTTACCTCTAGATATATAATTAGATTAATTGGACATAGGGAAATTCACCAAGTCACACTCAGAAAACTGCTTACACACCAAAGTAATTTCTAGATTTTGCCAATTTATAGTGGTTAAAGCCTAAGGGTTATATGGTGGGAATGGATACTTAGTGTCTTTCCTAGATTAGCCAAGGGGAAACCTAAATTTAGAGTGTGCAGAATTTGTTTATATGGGTGTGTTTGATAGTGTCAGGATTCAATGTACTAGCTCACTCAGGCAGCTGGAGGTGGTTCTTGCTCAGTTACTTGAACTATGGACTCAATGGTAACCTATGCTGAATGAAAATGAGATGCCAGAAGTTGCTAGGTATCATTTAGACAAAACGATCCAAAGGATTAGGGAGACAGGAAGGTTCAAGTTGCAACTCAGTCAGCTAGTTCCTAACCTGACACCTGAGAAGACCTGGAACACATTCACTTTAGAAAGTATCATGTGTCGGCATCCTTGAAAAGCACAGAGGCAGTCATACTTGGAAGCTTAGAGATGAATGTGGGAGATGCTGCCATTAACTTGGGTCTCTGAGCTCAGTGTGGATTATGGGGTCCTAGGGTACAAACACCATGTAGCCATGCTCAACTTCCAGAGACAAAGTGGATGTGGTCATTGTAATAGGAAGCAGGGCCAAGGAAGTCATCCAAATGGTTGATCATAGAGTTCCTAGGACTGAAAAACAGATGGACCTCCTAGGAAAGGCTGGACTGATTTGTATACCAGAAAGAAAGACAGAAGAAAGAAGAGAGAGCAAAAGAGAGTGAGCAAATGAGGGAGGGAAATAAAGAAGAAAGGAAGGAAGAGAAAGAAAGGAAAGGAAAGGAAGATGAAAGAAGGAAGGAAGGAGAGAGAAAGAGAGAAAGAAGGAAGAAAGGAAAGAAAGAAAGAGAAAGAAGGAAAGAAAGAAGAAAGGAAAGAAGGAAGGGAAGAAAGAAAGGCAGGAAGGAAAGAAAGGCAAGAAAAGAAAAGGACAGAAGGGAGGGAGGGAGGGAAAAGGAAGGAAGGAGGGAGGGAGGGAAGGAAGGAAGGAAGGAAAGAAGGAAGGAAGGGAGGGAGGGAGGGTGGGAAAGAAGGAGGGAGACCTAGGCCAGGCATGGTGGCTCACGCCTGTAATCCCAGCACTTTGGGAGGCTCAAGCAGTTAGATCATTTGAGGTCAGGAGTTTGAGACCAGCCTGGCCAACATGGTGAAACCCCATCTCTACTAAAAAAAAGTATGAAAAATTATCCAGGCGTGGTGGTGGGTGCCCGTAATCCCAGCTACTTGGGAGGCTGAGAAAAGAGAATCACTTGAACCTGGGAGGCAGAGGTTGCAGTGAGCCGAGATTGCGTCACTGTACTCCTGCCTGGGTGACAAAGCAAGACTCTCAAAAAAAGAGAAATCTAGATCTGGCAGACAGAAGCCTGACTTGAGCCTACATGTATGGGAAAGTCATGGCCCTTCAACCAGTTCCAAGACCTAAGAGTTCATAGAGCCCCTTGATCAAAGGGAGGTCAGGAACCCTTGAAGAAAGGCATTGTGGTAATGTTACAGGATGCTATAGATCTTCCTACACTTACTAGAAAGGGAGCTTCAGATGCTCACCAGTGTAACTGTGCACCACAGCAAAGGAAATCCTAAAACCTTCAAGAGATTATTGATACTGGTGCTGAGCTCTTACTGAGACAACAGTTAGAGGGGATGCTTATGGGGGTCAGAGAGTAAATGGTGCTCAGGCACAAATCCACCTCACATTAAGCTTCACGAGTCTGTAAACCCATTCTGTGGCTCTTTTCCCCAGCTCCTGAGTAAGTAGTCAGAATAGATATTCTTGGCATTGGGCAGATGCCCACATTGGCTCTCTGAACCGTGGGGTTAAGGTTATTGTGTCAGGGAAGGTCAAGAGAAAACCCTGGAACTTCAATTTGTTAGTAATGGTAAAGTAGATAAAGAGTAAATAAAATATAAACCAGGAGAATAATATTTTACCAAATGGAGAATATTAGCAAAAAGATAGAAATTATAAAAAGGAATCCAAAGGAAAATCTGGAGTTGAAAAGTACAAATAACTGAAAAATTCACTCAAGGGGTTCAACAGCAGATTCAAACAAGCAGAATAATCAGTGAACGTATAGATTAACAAGGCTGAGAAAGAGAAATAAAAAGGAATGAAGAAAAATGAACAGAGCCTAAGAGATGTATAGGATGCTATCAAGTGGACCAACATACACATATTGAGAGTTCCAGAAGGAGAGGAGAAAAAGAAAGGGACAGAGAGTAGATTAGGAATTCCCAGGTGCTGGACATGAATGAGGAGTGGGTATAGGGTCTCTTTTGGAGTGATAAAATGTTCTAGAATTAGATAGCAGTAGTATTTTACAACACTGTGAATATACTGAAAACCACTTAATTATACACCTAAAAACGGTTAAAATGGTGAATTTTTTATGCAAATTTTATCTTAATAAAAGGAAATCATTGTCTCAGTTCCTCCTGCTTTCCCTTCGTCAATATAAACCCTCACTGGATGCAACTTACCCAGCACCAATCTTTACTTGTACCATTTTCTCTACCTTTTGCTTGGCCTCTCTTTGTCCACCTCTATCTGAGAAAATCCTACTCAAGTTTAAAAATCTTGCCCAAATGCTATCATGGTTCTCATTCCTCAAAGCAACTTTTGTAATTCTTTAAAATATTATAGTTTAGAAGTGGATAGCTATTGAGAAGACGGGGGCTATCCAGTCTAAGCCCAATTGGAAAGTTTTGCTAAGTATCAATTTGTGAAATTGCGGTTTAAAAAAGCATACACTATAAAACTACCATCTTAACCATTTTGAAGAGTGCAGTTCAATAGTGTTAAACATATTCATACCATTGTGCAACAACTGAGTATCACTGAAACCTTGATTGGTGAAGTCTTCCCTAACCCCCTAATTGAAATCAATGACTCCTTCCTCTGTAATTCTATAGCATTTGGGGCACGCTTTTGTTCTAGACCACATTTCTTTCCAATTAGCTCTTGTGTCTGTTCCTCTCAATAATTTTTGAGCTCCATGAGGACAGGGCTTGTGGCTGACTCACTTCTGATCTTCATGGCCTGCACACTGTGACACAAACTAAATGCTCATCGAGGAAAGAATAAAGGGATGAAGATGGTAGCATCAGGTACCAAGGCTGCCAGCATCGTAAGAACTGGAGGTGTGGAGTGAAGGAGACAAAGGATTCTTCACCACTCAGGTTTCCTCCTCTTCCTCTGCATCCTAGCCTCACATCTTGCCTCAGCCCTGGCCAAAAGCAGGGGCCATGACAATCACTCCTTGGGTTCTAGGGTCTCGTCAGTGTCTGGCCTCAAGAAAACTGCTACACCAGAATAGTTTCATGGCTAAATCCTCTAGCTGTTGAACTGCTATGATTCAAAACTGTTTGTTCTATATCTAAAGATTTTTTTAGCTTCCAACTCTTTCTAGCTTCCAACTCTCCTGGACTATAAGATCATGCAAAACATCCTCCAATAGTAGCATTGGCTCCCCACCTTGAATGACCGACTATACAATAAGATGGCTACATGGCAAATTCACTTCTTGGTGTCCCAGTAAATGTTTCTCCAAGGAAGGAGAAACACTTTTCTTTTTTCTTTTTTTTTAGAAAACCCCTTGCTTTTCTCCCCCCTTTGCCCTCCTGCTGCCACTCCCTGCGTGTCTCCAGATCATATTGGCTTTGGCCCTAGAGGCTGCACATAGCGAAGGGGTAAAACTGTAATTAGCTTGTCTGCAGCTTTCTTCCACTTTTGCTAAGGGCTCAGAAAGGAGGCTAAAAAAGAGAACTAAAGTGAAACATTTTTGTTATCTGTTTTTTCCAACTAATCCTGCTTCCCTTGAAAGATCACAAGTTGGCTGCATTATTCTGCCCCTACGAGATGAATCTCCAGTTGCCAGATGCTTGGGCATGAACTAAATGGCCTGACATTTCATTTCTTCCTGTCCAATAAAATGAGAATATTTAAACCAGACAGAGAAATGTCCTTTTATTAAAAACATGTCTTTATTGTGTAGCTGGGTATGCTGGGAGTAGACTTCAATATTTCTGGACCTTTAGATGCTGGAAACAGGGACAAAACTGCCACTATAAAAGTGCCAGACAATTACATAATGTGACTCTAAACTAATGGTTCTCAACCCTGGCTGCCCAACGGAACAACTGGGAGCTGTAAATGAAAGGGCACCTGCCAGCTTCCCCCTTCCTACCTGAATGGGCCTCCAGCATAGACATTAAAAACAAAATGAAGCAAAGCACTACAAAACAAACTGCCTTCTGCATAAAGATACTATGCAGCCAGGATTGAAAAATCACTGCTCTAAGGGTAAAAGAGGTTCTTTCCCTTTGGAATAAACACTTTATTCTGGGAAAAATTATTTGGGGAGTCCCCTTGATAAGAAGATACAAGTTAAGGCCCTTGGAGTAGCTCTGAATATCAGTAAACTGATACAAACACTCTAGACTGATATGTTAATGATCTATTGCTGTTTAACAAGTTACTGCAAACTTAGCGGCTCAAAACAACACACATTTATTATCTCACAGTTTCTATGGTTCAGGAATCTAGGCATGGCATAGCTGGGTTCTCTGCATCAGGGTCTGTCACAAGCCTGCAATCAAGATATCAGGCCGGGCTAGGGTCTTATCTGAAGGCTCGACTGAGAAGAATCCATTTCTATGCTCACATGATGGCTGGCAGGATTTGGTTTCTTGCAGGTTGTTGAACTGAAGCCCTCAATTCCTCCCTGGCTGCTGGCTGCCTTCAGTTCCTTGCTAAGTGGGCCTCCCCAGCATGGCTGCTTGCTTCATCAAAGTGTGCAGACTAAGAGGGCAAAAGAGAAAGTCTACAACAAGATGTAAGTCACAATCTTAGGTAATCTCATCGAGGAAGTGACGTGCCATCATTTTTGCAATATTCTGCTGACCAGAAGCAAGTCATAGGTCCCATGCATGCCCAATGGGCAGGAAAGTCACAGGGACATGAATACCAGGAGCTGAGGACCTAGGGGAGCCAGCTTAGTTGGCCTGCCACACCTGGGCTTTCATAATTCAACTTAACCTTATAAAAGCACAGCCTATGGTGAGGCAAGTACATACCCACAAACATAGTTTTATCACTGTCTCCACTATTTCTATTCCACCACCACTAGGGGCTTGGTATTTTTATGAGGGGCAATTGGCAACCCCCCAAGGTATCTGGGAATCACAGAAGCACTGGTAAGTCATCCACGGTCTCCCTGATGTAGTCCAACATCCAACAAAGAGTGTATGAGACTCAATTAAAGCACAGAGAAATCCAGGATAAAAAGGAATTCTAAGGGCTCTGCAGGCCAACTCCAATCCAAACTCAAATCCCTTCTTTAAATAGCCCTCTGTTTTAGTTCAGGCTGCCTATAACCATAGACTGGGTGGCTTAAATAACTAATACTGATTTCTCTTAGTTCTGGAGCCTGGAAGTCCAAATCTGGTTTGCAGATGGCATCTTCTCATTGTGTCTTCACATGACAGAGAGCAGAGAGAGAGAAGAACCAGTTTCTTTCCTGTTTTTCTTTCTTTTCTTTCTTTCTTTCTTTCTTTCTTTCTTTCTTTCTTTCTTTCTTTCTTTCTTTTTTTTTTTGAGCAGAGTCTTGCTTTGTTGCCAGGCTGGAGTGCAGTGGTGCAATCTCGGCTCACTGCAACCTCTGCCTCCTGGGTTCAAACAATTCTCCTGCCTCAGCCTCCCGAGTAGCTGGGACTACAGGCACCCCCCACCAAGCCCAGCTAATTTTTTTGTATTTTTAGTAGAGATGGGGTTTCATCGTGTTGGCCAGGATGGTCTTGATCTCTTGACCTCGTGATCTGCCCACCTTGGCCTCCCAAAGTGCTGGGAATACAGGCGTGAGCCATTGTGCCCGGCCTCCTGTCTCTTCTGCTAAGGGAACTAACCCCAACGTGAGGCTCCACTCTCATGACTCAATTGCCTCCCTAATTACCTTCAATACCATCACATTGCAGGGTAGAGCTTCAACATGGGTATTTTAGGGGGACACAAATAGGCATGTCATAGCACCCTCTCTGCTGGCTACCTGGGCTCAGTGGGGAAATTTACAGTGACAAAGAATGTTTCTTAAGAAGGCCATTGCTGTGAGAGGCTAAAGGACAGTGCTGACTTTTATTCTTCTTCCTCAGAAGTGCTTTCGCTATGATGCCTAGAGATGACTTAGCTTCTCTGCACTCATTTCCCCAAGAATAAATTTAAAATCAATCAATCAATCAATCCGTCCATCCATCCGTCCGTTTACCCACCCACCCACCCATCCATCTTCACATCTATCTTGCTTTCCAATATGGCCCCTGAAAATACGTGGAAGGCACCGATTTTTTCATACTTGCTCAAGTGCGTGGATCTCTTCCAAGGGATAGCTTTGCCTAAATGCCACACTGTTGTTTGTGGCCTGTGTTTAAAACCAGTTTTCTTTATAAGTTTGATTTTGCTTTGGGTTCCCCAAGGTCATTACTTTAGTTGGAGTTAACAACTCAGACCAGAGTGTTTAGTTTGGAAGAGGCAGGCTGCCGCAGATCTCTGGGTTACCCAACCCAAGGCCACGTGGAAAGTTTTTCTAAGCATCAGCTGGAAGGAGGGGCTGGCCTGGCCTCCCCGGCGTCCATCCAGGTAGCCCTGTCTGTGTCCCAGAGGCACAGACCTTTCAGATCCACCCAGCCTGCCTGATGCCAAGAACTATTCACCAGGGGGCACTTCAGAGAGGAAAGTAACACATCATGTTGAGAGAAATGATTTTTGTTTCCACAACTTTTTCTTGTTTTGACCATGAGCATCAGTGATGATGAGTAGAATATTTGTCCTGGCATCACTGTAGAATTTCCATCCCACCCTGAACCCCAGCAAGCAAGGGCTTGGGCTCCCGCAGCCCTTCCTCACCTCCACACTGTGGCCGATGGCCCCCCTGGCACGGAGCAGGGACCCAGATTGGGGTGGGGAACGTGAAGAATGGGAAAGCTTCCGGCTCAGGAAGCATATGAAAGAACGGTAGGATTCTCCTACAGTGCTCACTCGCATCGCACAGAACCTGTTTCTGCTTTAAAAATCCTGTCGGTTGTGGCTGCACTTTTTCAACCCATGCCATTGGTCTCTTTTTCATTTTCCTTTTATAGTGGGACTTTCAAGGGTTGGATGGTGGTGGGAAAAGGGAACATTATCACCCACAAATCAGGGTACCCAGAAAGTAACCAGACAGCATTTCACAAAGAACTGTTCTACATCTCTGAGGCAGGGGCCCGATCCTCAACTCATCCTGACCGTTTTGGTGTCAGATACCAAATGCCAACAAGCCCGAGTGATGTGTCATACACAGCGTTTTCCAGCTCTTAAATAATCAAATACCATTGAGGTTTTGGGCTTGGGGAGCCACTAGTTCCTGTTTCCTGTTTCCTTGGGTTGCAAACATTTAACCCCTCCCTTTTCTCCCAAGATACTGTGATTGATACAAGCAGATCCTTCTAGCATTTTATCACACTATTTAGTGAGGGAGAGACAGGTTTCTCCCTTACTAAGAGGCATATACAATATTTCAGAAGAGACACAAATTCTAGCATCTCCCTGCATTCATCACGATTTCTCTTCACTCATGAACTCTGCCCTCTTCTCCAGTAATGGAAATCATGTAGGTTTTTCCTTTGCCTTCATGCCTTCCTATTGGGTACTTCACATGCATAAATTAATACTCTTCAGCATAGAAAGAGGCTGTTATTTCAAGATAACAAATGTCTGAATCCTCCCCTCCCCACCCCTCCCTTCGATAGGATCTCACTCTCTTGTGCAGGCTGGAGTGCAGTGGCACGATCTCAGCTCACTGCAGCCTCGACCTCCCGAGTTCAAGTGATTCTCCCACATCTTCCACATGAGTGACTGGGACCACAACAATGGGCCACCAGGCCCAGCTAATTTTTTTACTTTTTTGTACAGATGGGGTCTCACTTTGTTGCCCCAGCTGATTTTGAACTCCTGGGTTCAAGTGGCCCTCCTGCCTTGGCCTCCCAAGTGCTGGGATTACAGGTGTGAGCCACCATGCCCAGCCCTACTTCCTTATCTGGACCCACTGAATCCCTTCTTCCTATCTCTGAACAGATTTGGATGATAAACCTTGCTGAGAAGCTGAGACCTGGGTGATGTTTCCGGCTTCCTCTTTGGAGGACAGCTAGTGCTTAGCTTCTCATTCCAGTCTCTCTCACAGTGGTTCACGCCTGTAATCCCAGCACTTTGGGAGGCCTAGGCTGGCGAATCACTTGAGGTCAGGAGTTTCAGACCAGCCTGGCCAACATGGAGAAGCCCCATCTGTACTAAAAATACAAAAACTAGCTGGGTGTGGTAAAGCATGCCTGCAATCCCAGCTACTCAGGAGGCTGAGATGAGAATCGCTTGAACCCAGAAAGCAGAGGTTGCAGTGAGCTGAGATTGTGCCACTGCACTCCAGCCTGGGCAATAGAGACTCTGTCTCAAAAAAAATTAAAAAAAAATAAAAAACAAGTTGGATACAGGCTGCATTCCCAGATCTCTCCAGTGTGTTGGGTTGGAACATAAAAATAGCCTTCTCCCCTCCAGGGGACAGATCCCAATTAGAAATCTTAAATTCTTTCTCAATTTCATTTTCCATGGAAGACTAGATTTAAAACTAGGCAACTGGCAAAGAGCCACACGGTTTTCCAGCTTGCCGGCCATGACATCTCATGAGAACAATTCAAAACACTAACAAAAATATTTCGTTTCAGGAGCTTAGCAGGAGGCTGGAGTGGATCCATCCATCTCTGGCCCATGATCCTGCTAACAAGCTTGCATATGCCGTGGTGCTCAGTGATGAATGCAAATGGCGCCCAGTGCCTGGCAGGGCTTGGAGATTTGCCATGTTGTTTGTCTCCACACTCCCCGATAATTGCTCCCTGTGCCATCTTTAAAAACCCATTTCTGGTCTTGGGCTAAGGGCCTGGTGATCTGGAATAAGGCTGCTTCAGCCCATGCTTGGAGCTTCAATGAATGCACTCTGAACCATGATATCTCACATATAGCTCATTAAGTTCTTCAACAGACATTTATTGAGCACCTAGGGTGTGACAGGCACTATGCTAGCTCTGGCTGACAAGGATTGCCACGACAGGTACATCTCCTTCCAATATAGAGTCAAACCCTCTCTCCAAAGGTGGAGAGAGACAATGAACTTGAACTAGTGATTATCATTACAAATGACTGCTTTCAATGAAACCAACATTGTGCTGGGTGAGGAAATGCCACCATGGGAGTGGAAGCTAAGGGAGAAGACCCATTTTAGATAGGATGGTCAAGAAGGTGCTTCTTAGAAGGTAGTCTTTTTGTTTGTTTGTTTGTTTGTTTGCTTTTTGAGAAGGAGTCTCATTCTGTTGCCAGGCTGGAGTGGGGCGGCACAATCTCGGCTCACTGCAACCTCTGCCTCCCAGGTTCAAGTGATCCTCCTGCCTCAGCCTCCCGAGTAGCTATGACTACAGGCACGCACCACCACACCTGGCTGATTTTTTGTGTTTCTTTCTTTTTTTTTTTTTTGAGATGGAGTCTTGCTTTGTTGACTAGGCTGAAGTACAATAGCACCATCTCGGCTCACTGTAACCTCTGCCTTCTGATTTCAAGCAATTCTCCTGCCTCAGCCTCCTGAGTAGCTGGGATTACAGGCACCCGCCACCACACCTGGCTAATTTTTGTATTTTTAGTAGAGACGGGGTTTCACCATGTTGTCCAGGCTGGTCTCAAACTCCTGACTTTGTGATCTGCCCACCTCAGGCACCCAAAGTGCTGGGATTACAGGCGTGAGCCACTGTGCCCAGTCAATTTTTTGTATTTTTAGTAGAGATGGGTTTCACATGTTGGCCAGAATGGTCTCAATCTCTTGACCTCAAGTGATCCGCCCGCCTTGGCCTCCCAAAGTGCTGGGATTACAGACATGAGCCACTGTGCCCAACCAGAAGGTAGTCTTTAAAATGAGAAGGACTGGCCAGGAGTGGTGGCTCATACCTGTAATCCCAGCACTTTGAAAGGCCAAGGTGGGCAGATTGCTTGAGCCCAAGAGGTCAGGACCAGCCTGGGCAACATAGCAAGACTCTGTTTATTCAAAAAACACAAAAATTAGCCAGGCATGGTGGCATGCACCACACGACTCAGTCCCAGCTACTTGGGAGGCTGAGGCAGGGGAATCGCTTGAGTCCAGAAGGTCAAGGCTGCAGTGAGTTGTGATTGCACCATTGCACTCGAGCCTAGGTGACAGAGCTAGACCTTGTCTCCTTACAGGGAGCCTGCAAATATATATGATCCTTCAGGAAAGAGACTACTCATTGAAGTGCAGTGACTGGCTATCGTGTCTCGTGTCTACTGAGAACCATGAGAACCACCTCTGTGCTCACCTCACTTTCCTGCCCCCACACTTGAGCTCCCACCCCTGTAGGCATCTAGGGAGAATGAAATATACTTTAGAAGGTGACAGGAGGAAGTGGTGGTTCTTGGAGTGAATGCAAGGAGAGGTAACAACAAAAAGCTGTATGTTGCTCTAGGCATTTCCTTGCATCTCTAGCCTTGAACTTGCCCCTGAGCTCCAGATTCATATCCAGCTGCAGACCTGCCATCTCCACGCGGTTGTCTAATAGGCGTGTCTAATTTAGCAAGTCAAAACCAGAGCGCTAGGCTTCCTGCTCCACACTTCCTTCCCTCGGCAGAGGGCACCAACATCTACCCAGTTGTAGAAGTTAAAACCACTCAGAGCCATTATTGAGTCTTTTCTTTCTTATTCCCCTCCCTCAATACAGCAGCATGCCCAGCTGACCCAATCGCCAGCGTGTATCCAGAGTCCACGTGCTTTGCTCCTTCTCTAAGACCACCAGCCTGGTCCAAGCCCTGGTGCCTGTGCTAGTGTCGTGACATCCTACAAGTTTGTTGGCTTCCATTGTTGTCCCCACCATGAAGAATTTTCCACAACATAGCCTTTGATCCATGCTCATCACAAACCCACTTCGAACTATTCTTCCTGTTCCTTAACCCTCGGCCTGGCTCACTCCTCTCCAGTCATACTGGGCTTTCTATTCTTTGACTGCCCAAGCTCATTCCAGCCTTTGCACTTCTTATTCCTTCTGCCTGGAGACCCATTCTTTCAGATCCTTGCATGATCTCCTCCTCCTTCCTTAAAACTTGGTTCAGACACCCCCTGAAGGTTCAGGAAGCCTTTCCCTGTGCATTCTCTCCAAAATATTCCCTAGGTAATAACATGGCTTTGTTTAATTTCATTCATAGACTGTATTTCTACCTGCAATTGTGATTTTACTTGTCTGTGGTCTTTCCTCTCCTTTTATAGAAAATTAGCTCCATGGAATACTATGCAGCCATAAAAGGAACAATATCATGTCCTTTGCAGGAACACGGGTACAGCTGGAGGCCATTATCTTTAGCAAACTAACACAGAAACAGAAAACCCAATACTGCATATTCTTACTTATAAGTAGAAGCTAAATAATGAAAACACATGGATACACAGAGGGGAACAACAGAGACAGGGGCCTACCAAAGGGTGGAGGTGGGAGGAAGGAGAGAAATAGAAAAAATAACTATTGGGTACAAGGCTTAGTACCTGGGTGATGAAATAATATGTTCAACAAACCCTTGTGACAGAGTTTACCAATATAACAAACCTACACATGTACCCCTGAACCTAAAATAAAAGGTTTTTTTTTTTTTTTTTTTTTTAAAAAAAGCTAATAAATCCCTTATTTAGAAAAAAGAAAATTAGCTCCATGGGCACAGAGTCCCTGTCAGTTTTATGCATACACATACATAGGGGTGTGTGTGTGTGTGTGTGTGTGTGTGTTTTAATAGAGACAGGGTCTCACTTTGTTGCCCAGGCTGGTCTCGAACTCCTGGGCTCAAGCAGTCCCCCTATCTTGGTCTCCTGTCCCCCTTCTGTTTGGTTTCCTGCTGTACTTCCCAGAATGGTGCATCTGTCCTGCCTATAACAACAGTGCCTGACTCACAGTATGTGCTCTTTATATGCTTGTTGGATGAATGTAAAAATGAATAAAATATAGTATGAAATGCTTTCATAACAGTCTTAAAATGTATATTGAGAAAACACTACTACCATTTAAGAGATGAAAAACTGAAGGCTGAGAGACCCAGAGAGATTAATAACTTGATCAAAAGCACATAAATAATACGTGGTGGAGCTGGAATTCAATTCAGACACAAATGTTCTAACTCTAGTTCCTATCTTTCTTTTTGGCTACAACCACTTTTTAAAAAATTTTCAATCATCTTTGGGTCATAAATTACATACAGTAAAATATACCCATTTTAACTCTATAGCTCAATAAGTTTTGACAAATATATACACCCATGTGACTACCTCCAAGATATACAATGAGACACAGAATATTTCCATCACTCCCAAAACTTTCCTTGTTCCCCTTTGCATTCAATCTCTGTCATCCTTGGCACTGGGCCAATCCTGATCTCTTTCTGCTGGGGCTGGTATTTTTTGTGTATTATCTAAACTGTTTTTCACCCCTAAGGCATATGGCCTCGCTAAGCTTTTGGCTTCTCATTTGTAACATACAGGTGATAATATCTTCCTCATAGTTATACATTAGGATAGTTGATGTCTCTAAAGTGCTTAGAATGGTATTCACCACTGTATGAGTCTACTTGAGCTGCTATTACAAAATATCACAGACTGGGTGGCTTAAACAACAGAAATTCATTTTCTCACAGTCCTGGAACCTGGAAGTCCAGATCAACGTGCTAGAAGATTCAAATTCTGGTGAGGGCTCTCTTCCTGGCTTGTAGACAGCCACCTTCTCCTTATGCATCCACATGGCATTTCCCTCTGCCTGGGCAGAAAGAGCAAGCTCTCTGGTATCTTCTCCTCTTATAACGACACCAATGCCATTACATTAGCATCTACCTTTACATCTCGTTTGACTCTAATTACCTGCCATATCATCACGTTGCGGGTAGGGCTTCAAAATACAAATTTTGGGAGTACACAGTTCAGTTTATTCAGCTATTATCATCACAAGGTCATGCAACTAGTAAAAAGAGCTGAGACTTGCCCCCAGGGCCTTGAGGGTTTGCTCATTCCATTACCCAAAGCTTCCTCCCTGTTTACCAAAGCCATCAGAATGATGTACAGAGTGATATGGGAAGATGTGAGATCTTTTTTTGCAGAAGTGGTGACTTTCCGAGTAGACCTGCACTGTAGTTGTCTCATCTCAGTCCTAGAAAGGTTGGCTAGTACAATAGAAAGGGCCAGGCTTTCGGGTCAGACAGCCCTGGAATGGATCTGTGAAATGGGACTAAAAGCGTCAGGGTCCATGAGGTCATGAATGGTAAGAACTTCCCACATGCTTGATCATTAGTGGGTGATCGGCCCATGGTGTCTGGCATTGATTTCATACAGGGACCCTCCCAGTAAGGGTCTTCAGGTCACTTGAGCCTCATTTGCTGATTCCAAACTCATCGATCTCCTTCACTCCTCTTCATCCTCTCTACAAGCTATCATTTCTGCATGACATTTCCAATGAACCTAGGATGGACGAAAGTTTCTAACTTATAGGCCTTCGCCCAAGAATCAAAAAGCAATATGTTTTTCTTTTGTTTGTTTTGTTTTGAGATAGGGTCTCTATCGTTAAGGCTGGGGTATCAGTGGTACAATCATAGTTCACTGCAGCCTGGACCTCCCAGGTTCAAGTGATCCTCCTTTCTCAACCTCCCAAGTAGCTGGGACTATGGGCATGCAACATCACACCTGCCTATTTTTCTTTTTTCTTTTTTTTTTTTTTTTTTTGGTAGAGACAGGGTCTCACTATATTGCCCAGACTGGTCTAGAACTCCTGGACTCAAAGTAATCCTACCTTGACCTTCTAAAGTGCTGGGGTTACAGGCATGGGCCATCACACCCAGCTAGCAATGTCTTTTATTGATTTAATTATCCCTAAAAGCAAAGACAATATAGCAGAAGTGGAAAGAGCACACCCCTAAAAACCCATTTCTTCTCCCAGGAGATGTGTTTTCCTCAGTAGAACTGAGCTTGACATCCCAGGGAAAACCACATCTTAAAAAGGAATCGTAGGGAGCTGTATTTGTCTCTTTTCTTGATGCTGATAGAGATATACCCAAGACTGGGAAGAAAAAGAGGTTTAATTGGACTTACAGTTCCACATGGCTGGGGACACCTCAGAATCATACCGGGAGGTGAAAAGCATTTCTTACATGGTGGTGGCCATAGAAAAATGAGGAAGATGCAAAAGCACAAACCCCTGATAAAACCATCAGATCTTGGGAGACTTATTCACTACCACAAGAACAGTATGGGGGAAACCGCCCCCAAGATTCAAATTATCTCCCACCAGGTCACTACCACAACATGTGGGAATTATGGGAGTACAGTTCAAGGTGAGATTTGGGTGGGAACACAGAGCCAAACCATATCAGGAGCAATTGGAAAACAGCTTAGATTTTAATTATTTAATTTAAAAATGCAATATCTTATGAATAGCCAACTTCAAGGCATTTAGAGAACAAAATGGTGCCCTTTCCAAATAAAAATACTTCTCCAGACATCAGAGAGTTTTTGGGAGACATTTGGTCCTTTTCAAACTAGAACTAAACTAAATGTTTAAAATCTTAATTTAGGGCAGCTGGTCTTATTTGATACTGCCAAGTTGTTCTTTCCTTAAAAGGGTACTGTGAGTGAAGAAATTGAAGGCTAGAATAAGGTCAGCATGGTTTAAATCCAATGCTATTAAAAAGATGTTCAGCACCACTGGACAAGGTGCACTCTGACTGACTAACAACAGTCAAATGAACACAGGACTATACCTAATGGCTTTGACCCATGTGGAGGGGGCCCCCCCAGTGTGAGGCCCTGGGCTATAATTTAGTCTGCACCAGGTTCTGGGTTTGTTTGTTTTTTTCTTTATTATCTTATTGAATCTTCACAACTGGCCTGGAGCAAGTATTTTACAATAAAAAATGGAGCCCCATTGTACAGATGAGGAAAATACAGGTCAGAAAGGCTAACTTCCTCCTCATTCATATAACTAGTAAGTGATGGAGCTAGGTTTGTGAACCTTGAACTGTCTGCTTCCAAAGCCATCAAGCTAATTGCAGAGTAGAATATTAATAAGAGCAACTATTTGGGGAGCTGTCTCTAGGGGCTGAGGCACTGCAGGATACACTTTAGGTGGGTAGAGAGTTCATATGGTGTTGGAAGATTGTAGAGATGAAGCACTTTGGAAAACGGGTAGGAACTGGAATATGCCATTGAGTGGATCTACTGGGAAGGCTTCACTTCTTAAATGATTTTTGTCTTGGACACTGAGGAAAGTCATATTTAGCACATTACTATAAAATCCATCTCACCCCCTACAATGAAATTTCATTTAATTATCCATACCCTTTAGTAGCAGCCACTAGGGAACAGGTGGAAACATGGAAAAATCCACATAGAGCTCACTTAGAGGGTGAAAAGAAATAAATTACATTGAGTGTGCCACGCGTGAGAAATAGATACCTGCCGGGTTGATAGAAACAAGCTAAATATATATAGCAGTGAAGTGAACTCAGTCAAGATTCTTTGGTTCCAAATGTTAGAAAACCTAATTCAAACTACATTAAACTAAAAAGGAGACTTTAATTCAAATTAAGTTTTTAATTACTAATGCAGTCCCATCTCCCCACTGGAACCAGGGACAGGGAATGCCATCCTATCAAAGGGTGTGTTAGCACCCAGCTGGCAGTAAAGTGGGATCCCGGAGGGAAGGGAGAGCCCACAGACTCCAGGAGCACAGCTGACAGGCCACTTGGGAAAGACTGAAACTAACCTATGCATCTTCACCACATGCGTGGGAAAGAAAGGAGCCTCGGAGAGAAGAAAGGCTGATGATTGAGTTCGACATGTAGCCAGGACTTGCTTTTACCCAAACTTCATTCTCCACTTGAGAATATAAAATAATGAAATCAATTTAGATATGAAAAAACTAGTCTGACTCCATTATAAGCAACTGTCGAAGTTAACACGAACCCCACACAGTCCACAGAGGCTCCCACACTCCTCAGCCAATAGTTCTCAAGAAGGTCCAACAAAATCGGTTCCTGCCCTCAGAGCTTGTCAGGGCTGCACTGAGCTGAGTATCAAGGATGGAAAATGGTTGCTTCTCAGGGTAAGCACTACTGAGGGGCAAGAATGCTGCTAGTGTTGTAAAGAACAGTGAGGAGGCTATCCTGAGATCATTTAGTTTCCATCTTTGATAATCCCAGCCTTTCTTAGCATTATGTAAAAATGCAGAGGAGACAAAACTTCACTTGAATGTCTGTAGATTCAAACAATGGCCGGTTGTTGCCTCTCGTCTTTCAGCTGTTTTGTACTTTGAGTCAAAATCAACTGCCAGGGAGAGGTGTTCTCTCTGCCCCTGGTGACTTTAAGGTCAAGGCACCCTCTGTATTTTGGGAAGAAATGTGCAGCTTCCTTTTTTCCCCTTGTACTCGCTATTTTTCACCACCATCTTGTTGCAGCTGACCCTGCTACCACCTCTAGCTCCCAAGAAACAAACAAACAAGCAAGCAAACAAAAATCCCCTATCGATTTATAAAGTGCCATGCAATTCTGCCTCTTACAGAGCTTGGTGGAAGGCATGATTTTCCTTGGATCCAAGGAACGCATACTTGGGGCTCCAGAGTTGAGTTCTGTCACGGTTTCTTCAAACTGATTTCGAGGCAAATGCTATAGGTTTATGGTCAAAAGCTAATTTCTCTTCCTCCCAGGTTGCTACTCCTTGTCCCTTTACCATAGCAAAAGTAAAGAGGGGTAATAATGTACTGTACATTGGTGGCTGATGTCCACCTCTAACCCATCCAGAACAATATATGGGCTCCCTCTCATGTATTGTTCAGAGGCAGGGCCCCTGTTTCTACATCTTTGAGGAGTAGCAAATTGTAGTAGAAACACACACACACACTTACCAGGAGAACTAGATGTTAGTTCTGATTTCTTTGGAAACTTTACCTGGGATCTTGGATAAGTCACTTTATCTCTTTGAGCCTTAGTTTCCACATCTTGAAATGAATGGTTTGAAGTAGAAGACTCATAAGATCTTTTCCAGATTGAGGAATGTTAGATTGATGTAAATTTCCACGAGAGATTGGATTGAATTCTCCAACTCCCTAGATGATTGGGAAAAAATTACTATTAGAACCAGGAGAGATAGTAGGTAGTTGTTAAAAAAAACTTCTACAACACTGGCCGGGCACAGTGACTCACACCTGTCATCTCAACACTTTGGGGAGCCAAGGCAGGCAGCTCTCTTGAGGTCAGGAGTTCAAGACTAGCCTGGGCAACATGGTGAAACCTTGGCTCTACTAAAATTACAAAAATTAGCTGGGCATGGTAGCGCGCACCTGTAATCCCAGCTATTCAAAAGGCGGAGGCAGGAGAATCGCTTGAACACAGGAGGCAGAGGTTGCAGTTGTAATCGGTAGAAGGTGTCCAGGTACTCGGCATCTCTGACAAAAAATGGGACAAAACGCACAAGGATTTATTGAGAACGAAAGTACATTCCATAGAACGGGAGTGGCCCAAGTATAGGGGCTCCAGAGCCCCGGTTACAGACCTTGTTGGAGTTTCAACACTCTAGAGGTTTCCCACTGGTTACCTGGCATGTAACCAAGAATGAAGTGAAGCTACAGACTCATTTACTCAGAATGTACCCTATTGTAAATGGAGAGGATGTTACTTGGTGTGTGTGGTCTATGTAAATAGAGAGGATGAAGTGAAGTTACAAAGACATTCACATTCCTGTCGTTGCTAAAGTGCTTTCATTTTGATTTAGTTCTAGGAAGTCAGCATGGGTTGGCTGCCCTTAAGTTCCCTGCCTCCAGGCCTTATTCTCCTGCCTCACAGTGAGCCACGATCAGGCCACTGCACTCCAGCCTGGGTGAACTCGCAAAACTTTGTCTCAAAAAATAAATAAATATGGCCAGGCATGGTGGTTCACGCCTGTAATCCCAGCACTTTGGGAGGCTGAGGCGGGTGGATCACCTGAGGTCAGGATTTCAAGACCAGTCTGGCCAACATGGCGAAACCTCGTCTCTACTAAAAAACATTACAAAAATTAGCCAAGCGTGGTGATGCACGCTTGTAATCCCAGTTACCTGGGAGGCTGAGGCAGGAGAATTGCTTGAACTTGGGAGGTGGAGGTTGCAGTGAGCTGAGATTGCGCCACTGCATTCCAGTCTGAGCAACAGAGTGAGACTACATCTCAAAACAAACAAAACCCAAAAAGCAAAAAATAAAGAAAAACTAAAAAAAACACCTACCACAAAAATACAGAATCCCAGAATTTGTCCTTCCACCCGACTCTAAGACAGTAGTGACAACTGCGAGCCTAAACGTTTCGTTTGGTCTCAGACGTCTGGTCCCCACTGGGGAGTGCTGGAGCCAGCTTGTACTGGCTTGGGAAAGTTGATCGTGTGTATCTCGGCCCATTCCCCGCTCAGTGACTTCGTGGGAGAGCTTGAAATGAGTTGAAGTGGGAGCATTTATGCCACAAAGATCAGCCAACGCTATACATCGGAGCTTACTGTTCCCCACGGAGAGCTGCTTCGCCAGCAAAGCACAGCTCCCAATCCATGATTCGCGGTGATGGGGAACTGTATGTGTCAAGCTGGCCACGGGGCGCCCAGAGAGCTGGTTAGACATTACTTCTGGTTGTGTCTGGGAGGATGTTCCTGTGCCTTTGGCTTGGTGGACTCATAAGCAGATCCCCAGCGTGGCTGGGCATCACCCAATCCACGGAGGGCCTGAACAGAACAAAAAGGCAGAGGAAGAAGGAATCTGCTCTCTACCTGGCTGCTGAAGCTGGAGGGTGGGTCATCTCCTTCCCTCGGTGCTCCTCATTCTCAGACTTTCAGACCTGGATTTGAATCTACACCACTAGGTCTCTAGCTCTCAGGCTTCTGAGCTATGCCACTGACTTTCCTGGGTCTCCACTTGCAGAAGGCAGATTGTGGGTCCTCTTAGCCTTCATAATTGCATGGCAATACTTCACAGTAAAGCTCTACATATTATATACATATATAAATACATATAAATAGGCCAGGCATGGTGGCTCATGCCTGGAATCTCAACATGTTGGTAGGGCAAGGCAGGAGGATGGCTTGAGCTCAGGAGTTTGAGACCAGCCTGGACAACACAGGGAGACCTCTACAAAAAAATAGAAAAATTAGCTGGGCATGATGGCACATGCCTGTGGTCCCAGCTACTCGGGAGGCTGAAGTGGGAGGCTCACTTGAGCCTGGGAGGTTGAGGTTGCAGTGAGCTGTGATGGTGCCACTGCACTCCAGCCTGGGCAACAGAATGAGACCCTGTCTCAAAAAAATAAAAAATCAATATAAATGCATGTGTATATATGCACATACATATGTGTGTATGTGTATATATAAAATAGATGCTATTGGTTCTGTTTCTCTGGAGAACCCTAATATGTTCATAAAAACCACAATACCACTTAGTCATCTATATCTCCTAATGGAACTCACATGATAAAGTTAAGAAAAATAAGAATCTGCCTATTTGTAAGTCTCTTTCTACCAAACATAATTTAAATAAAACCCAAAACAAAAAATCAAGGGGGGAAAAAAAGGCAAATAATAACCTCAGTTCATGGCCTAATTCTGAGTCAACTCATGTTTCTCCAAAACTCTGGCCAATAGCTGTTTCTGCCTGGGATCACTTCTCCATAAATAAGGCTTCACCTTAGACCCAAGTCACTGCTTCAGGCTGACTAGAGCTTCACCGGACACAAGTTCCATTGGATTCCCGTTGCCTCTCCCTCTAATTGCAATATTTAGACTGAGAATCATGGCTCTCTTCCACCACAAAGCTTATCTGATGATTCGTTCTCTGGGTAAACAGATTTCCAGCTGAGGCTGCCAGCAGCTCTGAGCACCAGCCTAGTTCTACAGAAAAATTAAGAGTTTGCGGTTCTTTCTCCATGTTCTCAGCTCTACGCTGGCCATGAACTACCTCTACTCCCCACAGCCCACTAGGCTCCCTGCCACTCCTGCCACGCACCTGGCCTTGCCAACCCACCTTCTCTGCTAAGCTCTGTGCCCACCTTGCACCTGGCTGCCCTGTTTGGAGCCAGGGCACTGTTGCTGCCCATCCTCTGAATGGCCTCTGGGCTCCTGTCAGACCCTGCATCCCTCCAATTGCTCAAGTGGGAAAGCCTTGATTCCCAAGCTGAGTTACTGTAACTAGTGGCAGATTCGGGGGGAAAGGATTGGCATCAAAAAATGTTGAGGGGCGCTCTTCCTGACCCAGAATTTGCCAGTTAAAGGTCAAATCTGAAAAAAAAAATACTCTGCTAAGTACCCCTCATACTAAAGAGAGAAATCCACAGTCGAGCCGCATGAACTGGGGTTGGGCACGGCTGCACGGTTATCGAGGAAGTGCTTCCTACTGGGCAGATGGCCGACAGGCAGGTGCCCAAACTGGAACCCAACTGAGAAATAGAAATGCTGGTCTCCCTTTCTTGCTCCTCAGCCTTTCCCACTTGGCCTCTGCAAAGGGAGAAGGGAAGGCACCCCTCTTCAACTCTGCAGTCTGCCATTGTAAACACTGCTGACCACGGAGTTGACCACAACTACCATTTTCTCTCTTTTCATGTCTCTTCTGATGCAAAAAAAATGAAGGGGGGCCAGGCGTGGTGGCTCACACCTGCAATCCCGGCACTTTGGGAGACTGAGGTGGGCAGATTATGAGGTCAGGGGATCGAGACCAGCCTGGCCAACATGGTGAAACCCCATCTCTATAAAAATACAGAAATTAGCTGGGCGTGGTGGTGCATGCCTGTAATCCCAGCTACTCGGGAGGCTGAGGCAGGAGAATCACTTGAATCCAGGAGGCAGAGGTTGCAGTGAGCCAAGATCGCACCACTGTATTCCAGCCTGGCGACAGAGCGAGACTCCATCTCAAAAACAAAACAAAACAAAACAAAAGGATTGAGGGGAAGGTACAGGAATGGTACTTTGTATCAAAGCCTCAGCATTGGGGGCTTTGCTTAGCAACACTTTATAGAAGGTGGGGTACTTACTTAGAGCCCTTTAACTCTGGACATCAGTTGAAATTGTGGGAGACCAGGACTATTCCACAAACACCTTGTATACACAGTAACCTGAGGCCATTGGTGGGCTGAATCATGGTTTTGTTGGTTTGTTTGTTTTTTGAGACGGAGTTTGATTCTTGTTGCCCAAACTGGAGTGCAATGGCTCAGTCTCACCTCACTGCAACCTGCCTCCTGGGTTCAAGTGATTCTCCTGTTTCAGCCTCCCGAGTAGCTGTTATTACAGGCATGTACCACCGCGTCCAGTTAATTTTTGTATTTTTAGTACAGACAGGGTTTCACCATGTTGGCCAGGTTGGTCTCGAACCCCTGACCTCAGGTGATCTGCCCGCCTCTGCCTCCCAAAGCACTGGGATTACAGGTGTGAGCCACCACACTCGGCCAAACTGGGATACTTCTAAGAGTGGAAAGGGGGCATCATCATCCAATTATGCTGAGACCATAGTGATGAAGAGGACCGTCCCAGGCAAACCAAGACATAAGGCCGTTCTACCTCCTACATCTCGAGCTATGGTGCAGTCACCTGCATGTCACGGGAGCCATTGTCGCCACCACGCTGCCTTAGCAGCTCCAAGGTCCCCTACTACAGAAGCAGGGCTGGTGTCTGGCAATATCATGTCATGTTCAGAATCGCCCCCTTGGGTGTTGTGGCAATGTCGAATTGCTAAAAACTTTCTAGATGTTTACCTTCAATTTCCGTGTTTATTTCTTGGCACAGACCACACTCTGAGCAGCATGGAAGCCTGCCCATGTCATAGATTCGAGGAGATTTTTATGTAAAAGAGAGACAAAATCTCCCCTTAGTGGAGATTGTAACTGGAAGACAAGCCACACGAGCAGAGATCTGCCCTGGGCTCCTGGGAGGGAAGCAACTGGAAGGAGACAGAAGGTCATTTTCAGAATAAGAGGAAATGAACGAATGGTCACAGACACAAAAACAGAGCCGATGTTTACTGAAATGAGATATGCAGTGGGCATGGACGTAACAAATGGAAACCAGCCGGGTGCGGTGGCTCATGCCTATAATCCCAGCACTTTGGGAGGCTGAGGTAGGTGGATCACTTGAGGTCAGGAGTCCGAGACCAGCCTGGTCAACACGGTGAAGCCCCATCTCTACTAAAAATACAAAAATTAGTTGGACGCGGTGGCAGGCACCTATAATCCCAGCTACTAGGGAGACTGAGGCATGAGAGTAGCTGGAACCTGGGAGTCAGAGGTTGCAGTGAGCTGAGATCATGCCACTGTGCTCCAGCATGGGCAACAGAGCGAGACTCCATCTCAAAACAAACAAACAAATGGAAACTGCTCAGACATGAAAGGGAGAAAGCTCTGTACTGGGAGCGTGCTGTTTGGCAGATGTGGGATCTGTAGAGGTTTGCACTTCTCAACACGCCCTTCACTGCCCCAAAGGGGACTGCCTTCATGCAGGATTACTCACTCTATAAAATGGTTCCCTTAAAGATGTGTGTCTCCTACTGCACGTTTTTTTAAATGTGGCTTTATTCATGGAAGAATGGATCTATAATTTGAGTACCTTGAAGTCCCCCAGAGATGTTCTTTAATGGAAATAACATACGCTTCTCTTCCACGAATCTCCCAGAATGGAAAATTCTGTGAAAGTCCATGAATTGCACCCACTTTCCTAAGAATTCCCAGAAGAGGACTGTGCTCTGCCTGCAGCCCTCCCCTGCGGCTCCACCCGGGGTGCTCGGTGATGCTCTTGCAGGTGGCTCTGGCTCTCTGGTGCATGTCACCCCCCGCTGTCACCCAGGCCCTCTCCTTTGTCACACAGGGAGGGTGTGAGGCGGGATGATGTTCTACTCCTTTACTTCCTGTCTCCGTCATGTCCCTTCCTTGCTCCGTCCTGCCCCGTCCTGCCCCGTCCATCGCATGGGCACAGTGATCCCTGACATCACGCAGCATGAAGAAAGTCTTGGAAATCGAGGGGCTGGGTCCTGAGGGGGCGTCTTGCCTGAGGCCCAGCCATGGCCCTTCCAGGGTACAGCCAGGCATGGGTGGCCCAGACTCAGACATAAGAATGAAGGCCAGCTAGACCCAGAATCAACCAGGAGGGTGCAAGGGTGTAAAGGAAGGAAGGCGAGAGAAAACAAGGAAGCAATGGTTCCCGGGAGCCCATGTAAGTGGACACTGTGCATTCTGGAAGGCTGTATGGTGGGGACGTAATGAAGTGCCCTGCACTGTCCTCTGAGCTCTGAGGGCCCCCAACCAGCCCTTCCTCCTCCTCACAGGAGCTCAGCTGTTCGGTCACAGCAACCAGACCAAACTGTAGTGAGCCCTAAAACAGCAACGTTCTGTCCTTCCCCCATTTATTTCGTAAGATGAGGGACACCGCTAGCAATGAGCCAGGCACCCGAGAGAGGTGACAGATGACGCAGACATGGGTGCCCCTCAGGAAACCAGCTCCAACTCTCCACATCTCTTCCCTTTCCATTGGTGACGATACATGGGCATGAGAGGTGGCCCTAGGGACATGAGAACTGCTCAAAAGAGAGAACAGAGACATCCTGGCCAGATGTAGCAACTGAAACAGGAATCCCATTCGCTGCACTCATTTCCTTCCCAGGCAGCTGAATTACCTCACCAGATTCTGGTTTCTGTCTCATATCCTCAATGGTCTTTAGCGTGTGTAAGCATTTATAGATGGCTCCTGGGCCTGGGTGAGGTACATCTGAGCTGCCTGAGCTGAGACACCATGGGTTGATGGGTTGTGGTGGTTCTTGCCTTTCTTGTCTACTAGCATGTGCAGTTGGGTATGCAAAATGTAGAGTGTCTCCTTGGCAAGCTCCGCCAGTGGTTCTCAACCATGGTGGTATCTTGAAGCTCCCTGGGTGATTTTAACAGAAGATGGGCCAGTCTCATTCACTAACCTCTCTTCCTTCTTCCTGTCTCATCTTCCAAGTTCAAAACCCAAATATCAGGAAAATAAAAACGAGAGTCCTCCATGCTCACCACGCAACCAAAGGACTAAGGTCACAAAACACAGTGGGCTAGAATTTGCCTCAAGAACATCCTTGGATTTTCTGTGGTTCCTACTTTATAAGGTGAATGCTTCACCTGGGGGCTCTGAGAAAATGTGCGTTGGCTATATGTTTCTCTCTTCCTTCCCTTCTTCTCTCCCTTCTTTCTTTTTAAAATTAAGGTAGACTTGACAAATACAAATTGTATATATTAAAAATTAGCTCGGCATGGTGGCACGTGCTGTAGTCCCAGCTACTCAGGAGGCTGATGCAGGAGAATTGCTTGAACCCGGGAGGCGGAGGTTGCAGTGAACTGAGATAGTGCCATTGCTCTCCAGCCTGGCAACAGGGCGAGACTCTGTCTCACAAAAAAAAAAAAAAAAAAAAATTGTATATATTTACAGTGACCCTAGCTACCTCTAAAGACCTGCTATCCCAAAGGAGCATCAGCAACCGAGAAGCAGATAAGATCAGATACAGGAAAAGGAGAGAAAACTTAGGGGAGAAAATGAGACGAGAGAGAGAGTTAGGATGAAGTCAGTCCACTTCTCTGATCATCTCCAAATGTTGTCCCCAGGCAACTCGGCTGATGAGCTACGGAAAAGACTGTTAGTTAGCACCCAACAGACCTTATTGCCTTCTCCCATTTATTTTATTTATTGATTTATTTTTGAGACAAAGTCTCACCCTGTGGCCCAGGCTGAAGTGCAGTGGCATGATCTCAGCTCACTGCAACCTCAACCTCCTGGATTCAAGCAATTCTCCCTCCTCAGCCTCCTGAATAACTTGGGACTACAGGTACATGCCACCACACCTGGCTAATTTTTGTATTTTTAGTAGAGACGGAGTTTCACCATGTTGGCCAGGCCGGTCTCAAACTTCTGACCTCGAGTGATTTGCCCACCTCCGCCTCCCAAAGAGCTGAGAATACAGGCATGAACCACTACACCCAGCCCCTTCTTTCATGTATTTTTACAACCCCTTAAGTTTCAGCTCTCTAGCTGTAGGTTACAATTGCCAGCCTTTCTTGTACCTAGGTGTGACTGCACACTAAGTTCTGTCCAATGGGATGAGTGCAAGTGATGCTTAAATGGGAGCTGTTTGTCCGTCACTTATTTTCCCTTCTCACTGGCTGGAGGTGATGGTGTTGAGCTCTTCTTGACCATGCAGGTAGAGAGGGCATCATTATCGGGATGGTGGAACAACACAATAGGAAGAACCTAGGTCCTCAGAAGACTTCCTGAAAGGGAGCTGTCCTATCTTTCTGGACTCCTTTTAGCAGTTGGATTTTCACATAAAAGAAGAATAAACTTTTACCTTATTCAAGACACTGTTATTTTCATTTCTAGGAAGAAAAAAGCAGCCAAGTCAATGTCCTAACAACCACCCCCGCTGAAAACAGTTGTGTAGGCTGAGCACAGTGACTCACACTTATAATCCCAGCACTTTGGGAAGCCAAGGTGGGAGGATCACTTGAGCCAAGGAGTTGGAGGCTGCGGTGAGCTATGATCGCACCGCTGCACTCCAGCCTGGGCGACAGAGCAAGACCCTGTCTCAAATAAATAAATTAGTTGCTATGGTTTAGATCTGAGTTTCCACCCAAATCTCATGTCAAATTGTAATCCCCAGTGCTGGAGATGGGGCCTGGTGGGAGGTGAGTGGATCATGGTGGGGGGTTTCTCATGAATGGTTTAGCACCATCCCCTTGGTGCCATTCTCATGATAGTGAGTGCTCGTGAGTTGTTTAAAAGTCTGTAGCACCTGCCTGCTCTCTCTCTCTTTTTCCTGCTCTTGCCATGTAAAATGCCTGCTCCCACTTTGCCTTCTGCCATGATTGTAAGTTTCCTGAGGCCTCCCCAGAAGCAGATGCTACCACGCTTCCTGTATAGCCTGCAGAACTGCTAGTCAATGAAACTTTTTTTCATGTAAGTTACCCAGTCTCAGATATTTCTTTATAGCAGTGCGAGAATGGACTAATACATTAATTAAATAACATGAAAGGGCAAAACACTGAGAAATATTAAAAATCTGACAGTGGGGGCTGGACGCGGTGACTCACGCCTGTAATCCCAGCACTTTGGGAGGCGGAGGCGGGTGGATCACCTAAGGTTGGGAATTTGAGATCAGCCTGGGCAACACAGTGAAAAACCGTTTCTACTAAAAATACAAAATTAGCTGGGCATGGTAGGGTAGTCCCAGCTACTCAGGAGACTAAGGCAGGGAGGCGGAAGTTGTGGTGAGCCAAGATGGCGCCATTGCACTCCAGCCTGGGCAACAAGGGTGAAACTCCATCTCAAAAAAAAAAGAAAAAAGAAAAAAGAAAGAAATCCAGAAATCCTGACAGTGGGAATGATATTTTGTCCTTGGTTCTGGGGGATTTTGCTATCCATAGGCCCATGGAAGGCAGGATTTGACTAAGGGAAGTCTGCAGCCAGCAACTAGGTAGGCCTGTCATAGGATAAGCTGAGTAAGTGGTTGTCAGGCCTAGCTATGCCAGCAAAACACATTCTGGCAGTAAGAACACTATTCTTTGTTGAGAGTTCAATCTTTCCCACTTGGCCTCTGCAAACGGAGAAGGGAAGGCATCCCTCTTCACTGCTGTAAACAGCCTGCCACTGTAAACACTGCTGACCACAGAGTTGACCACAACTACCATTTTCTCCCTTTTCATGTCTCTTCTGATGGTAACAAGACTGAGGTGAAGGTGAGAGACAGACTGGCAAAGAGAGCTCCTGTGCTAAGCTCCTAAATTTCTTCTCTCTTCTTTCCCTTCCCTCCAGAAAGACCAGATAGACTCCTGCTCCATATCCAAACTCACTACTTAGGAGAGATTAGAATTTATCCTAGCCCTCTGACTCTTTATTTCATATAAATTGGTTCTTGCAGCTAAAGGCTTATTCAGACATATGTTTAAATAAGATTACTTCATATTTGTGATTTTTATCAGGCAGGATAGAACATCTGCTTATCTCCTTTTCTGTGATGTTAGCAGCCATTGATGATTATTGCTCAGGTCTCTTAATTATGGCTTCAAATATTAATATGCTAATTCTATTAGAATAGTTCTATAAAGAACCACCTCCAACTCCATCAATTGTTTATCTACCTTGAGGTAATTTAGCTTCTAAATCCTTTGACAAAACCCAAGTAGTTATCGACAACTTCTATGAGGAGACATTTGGGCTCATTTAGTACAATTCCTGGAATCAACTTTTTCTCTAAGACACTATGTTTTTTCATACTCAGAAACAGCATTTAGATACCATAGTCTGAGCACTGGCGGTGTTCACTGCTACTGGCTATATTACTGTTTATAGACTTTGTCTGAAGAAAGAGTAGGAAATACACAAATTTTTAAAAATGAAATGCATCTTAAATTTGCATTAATACTTCCATTTCAAATTCAAGCTATCTTTTACTCAACCTCTTTGATTCTTTCTCAGGTAGTAAAAATCCCAGTTCCCAATGACACAAGATAAGAATTTGCTTTCTTCCACAGTACATATGTAACAGTCTCTGATATCAACACTATCATCAACAATATGATTGTTGAGAAATGTTTAAGATTTATTTTGCAGTATTTTTTGTCTTCGTGGTATATCCCAATAGGGATGACAGTCAACTGTTTATAGTACCTTGGGATAGAATAATTCCTCTTTGTGTTTTTATACCACCAATTCATTTGTAGGCTTTTTTTTTTTCTTCATTTGTAGGCTTTTTGTTTTCATTTTAAGTTTTGAGAGATGACTTTAAAATTTTTACATCTGGTTTTTATAATTATGTCAAATCTATAAAATTAGATATATTCACAGAAGTCCAGCTTTTATTCATGACTTTTCCCCTCCTTTCCTCCTTCCTCTGTAGGTTAACTTTTCTGTTGCTTCTGGTCTATCTTTGCTTTTCTGTAATGTAAGACAGCATGTATTTGTATTCTCTTCCTCCATAATGTACGTACACTTATAACCACGTTACTTTTTAACTTAACTATATATCCTGGAGGTCACTCCACAAAAATATAGAGAGATATTCCTTGTTCTTTTTTTTTTTTTTTTATCAGTGCAAAATACTCTGAACCAAAATGTATTCAACCAGTCTTCTATATAGATGGGCATTTGGGTTGTTTCCAGTCTTTTTTTTTTTTTTTTTTTTTTTTGAGACGGAGTCTCGCTCTCCTGCCCAGGCTGGAATACAGTGGCACGATCTTGGCTCACTGCAAGCTCCACCTCCCAGGTTCACACCATTCTCCTGCCTCAGCCTCCCAAGTAGCTGGGACTACAGGCGCCTGCCACCATGCCCAGCTATTTTTTTGTATTTTTTAGTAAAGAAGGGATGTGCGAGCCCCTGTGTGAGCCAGGATGGTCTCGATCTCCTGACCTCGAGATCCACCCGCCTCGGCCTCCCAAAGTGCTGGGATTACAGGTGTGAGCCACTGTGCCTGGCCTGTTTTTTCCAGTCTTTCAACAAACAGTGGTACCTTATGCAAAACTCCTGGCATGAACTTTGTTTGGGAGGTGGAATTGCCAGGTCAAGGGCAGTCTACGTGTACTTTTGCTAGATATTGCCAAATTCCTCTCCATAGCAACTGTGCATTTTGGATTCCTACTAGCCATAAATGAGAGTGGCTTTTTCTTTTTTCTTTTTCTTTCTTTCTTTTTTTTTTGAACTAGAGTCTTGCTCTATTGCCTAGGCTGGAGTACAATGGCATGAACTTGGTTCACTGCAACCTCCACCTCCCGGGTTCAAGCGATTCTCCTGCCTCAGCCTCCCGAGTAGCTGAGATTATAGGCACCCAACACCATGCCCGGCGAATTTTTGTATTTTTAGTAGAGATGGGGTTTCACCATGTTGGCCAGGCTGTTCTCGAACTCCTGACCTCAGGCGATCCACCCACTGCGGTCTCCCAAAGCGCTGGGATTATAGGCATGAGCCACTATGTCTGGCCTCTGTTTTCTTTTTATAGAAGCTTTACATAGATACTGTCTTCCTGTTTTGTTCATTTTGTGTGTTTCTACAGACAAGGATACCTTTCAGGTATCTCAGATGAAGAACAACCTCTCCTATAAGTACAATGTGGTACCATTTCGTTAATAAATGAAAGCTTTAGGGGAGAGGTATGTCTTTTGATCATATAACAATCTCTTGCTTCTTTCCTTTTGCCATTACCCTGTAATGAGCCATCTGCAGAAAGTACAATGAGGATTGCTGTCTTCCAGGGCACTGGGCTGGGTTTTCAGAAAGTTTCCAGAATCCAATAGAACGAATTAGACTGGCTAGAGAAAGTAGGCCTAGGGCATTTAAAAGTATCTGAGCTGGCTGGGCACTGTGACTCATGTCTGTAATGCCAGCACTTTGGGGGGCTGAGTTGGGTGGCTCACGAGGTCAGGAGTTTGAGACCAGCCTGACCAACATGGTGAAACCCCGTTTCTACTAAAAATAGAAAAATTAGCCAAGTGTAGTGGCATGCGCCTATAATCCCAGCCACTCAGGAGGCTGAGGCAGGAGACTCACTTGAACCCAGGAGGCGGAGGTTGCAGTGAGCCGAGATTATACCATTGCACTCCAGCCTGGGTGACAGAGCAAGACTCTGTCTCAATAAATGAATGAATGAATCTGAGCCAGGACAAGGACTGGAGCACAGGACTCCATGCATAATCCAAGCCGAATTTCCCTTCTTCTCCATGCCCCTTTGAGTCTCAGAGAAATGGAGGAATCTCTACACTTCATATTAAAACTGTAACTCTGGATCAGAGAAACAAAGTGGTTCCAGAGAAGGTGAAATGGGGCCAAGCAAAAGTCATACACACAAGATCATAATAAACCTAGAGTCTGTACAATTGTACCCACATTAAACATAGACCGTATTTTTTTGTTCAGGGAAGAGATAAAAAGAAATAGAGGGAAATGTATAACACCAGACACTTATATTAGAATATCTGGAATATATAAAGAACGCTGAAAAACCAATAAGAAAAATACAGTAAAAAAAAAATCAGCAAAAACTTGAACAAGTGCTTTACACAAGAAAAAATTCAAATGAGCCAAACAACATAAGGCAAGGTGCTCAACCTCATTAGAAATTAGGAAAATGCGGCCGGGCGCGGTGGCTCACGCCTGTAATCCCAGCACTTTGGGAGGCCGAGGCGGGCAGATCACCTCAGGTCAGGAGTTCAAAACCAGCCTGGCCAACATGGTGAAACCCCCGTCTCTACTAGGGTATGGTAACGCATGCCTGTAATCCCAGCTACTCGGGAGACTGAGGCAGGAGAATCGCCTGAACCTGGGAGGCGGAGGTTGCAGTGAGCCGAGATTGTGCCACTGTCCCCTGGCCTGGGAGACAGAGGGAGACTCCATCTCAAAAAAAAAAAAAGGAAAATGCAACTTAAAGCCATAATCATATCTAAGTATACAACCATTCGTCTGGCTCAAGTTTGAAACTCTAGCAGTATCATGGGTGTAATAGGAATAACAGGAGTAATAAGAATTCTCCAACAAAACCAGGACTCTATGTAAATTGGTACCAACACTTTGGAAAATTCTTTGACATTATCAACTAAAACTGAACATGGCATACCACATGACCTAACAATTTCACTTCTGGGCTCTATGCTGTCCTCTAAAAATGTGAGCACACGTCTACCAGTATACATGGAAGAGAATATTCAGAGTCAAAAACTGGAAACAAACCAAATGCCCATTTACTGTGGGATGGATAAATATATTATTGTATATTCAGTGGCATGCCGGCAGATGTTTAACAACAGGGAGAAAAAGCCCTGATTTGTAGCATTTGCTAATTTCCATGATGCAAATACACTCATCATGGCCAATTTCAAGCTGCCAACATGACATTAACTAGCTTACAAAATTTGTGAACATTTAACAATCAATGCTCATGAGTCTGTATAAGCTGCCTCCAGCACATCCCTGAGGGTATTTTTGTGTTGTAATACTGTGTGGCAATACAAATGAATGAGCTAGGCCAGCCGCAGTGCCTCATACCTATAATCCCAGCACTTTGAGAGACCAAGGCAGGCGGATCGCTTGAGCCCAAGAGTTCAAGACCAACCTGGGCAACATGGCAAAATCCCACCTCTACAAAAGATACAAAAACATTAGCTGTACATGGTGGCATGTGCCTGTAGTCCCAGCTATTTGGGAGGCTGAGGCAGGAGGATTGCTTGAACTGAGGAGGCCGAGGCCGCAGTGAGCCATGATTGTGTCACTGAACTCCAGGCTGGGCAACAGAGTGAGACCCTGTCTCAAAATAAAAAAAGAAAAAAATAATAATGAACTATAACTAGATGCAACAGTGTGGATACATCTTACAAATATAATGTCGAACAAAATAAAACACAAAAGAGGCTCATGCCTATAATCTCAGCACGTTGGAAGGCCAAGGTGGGTACATTGCTTGAACTCAGGAGTTTGAAACTAGTCTGGGCAACATGGTGAAACTCCATCTCCACTAAAAATAAAAAATTAGCCAGATGTGGTGGTGCGTGCCTGTAGTCCCAGCTACTGGGGAGGCTGAGGTGGGAGGATGGCTTGAGCCCAGGAGGAAGAGGTTGCAGTGAGCCAAGGTCATGCCACTGTACTCTAACCTGGGTGACAGAGTGAGATCCTGTCTCAAACAAAAAAAGAAAATCGACAAAAAGAATAGAGTATGATTTCCTTGTTTTGTTTTTTTGTTTTGTTTTTTGTTTTTTTGAGATGGAGTTTCACTCTTGTTGCCCAGGCTGGAGTGCAATGGCACAATCTTGGCTCACTGCAACCTCCACCTGCCGGGTGCAAGCGATTCTCCTGACAGTCTCCCGAGCAGCTGGGATTACAGGCATCCATCACCACACCCAGTTAATTTTTCTATTTTTAGTAGCGACGGGGTTTCACCATGTTGACCAGGCTGGTCTCGAACTCCTGCCCTCAGGTGATCCACTTGCCTCAGCCTCCCAAAGTGCTGGAATTACAGGTGTGAGCCACCACGCCTGGCCGATTTCATTTATATAAAGTTCAAGACAGGCAAAATTAAATCAGAACATTTAGGGATGCATACTTAGGGGATAAAAAAGAAAAAAAAAAGTATAAAAAGAATAGCAGAAAAGTGACAAGTGGTTAACAGGGAAGAAGATTATAAGGGGCATGCAATGGACTACTGGGGTGCAGGTAATGTTCTGTTTCGTGACTTTGGTGGAGTAACATGGGTGTTCTTTTTACATATTTGTGAGACCTCACATATAGACTGCATGCATCTTTTCGTGTGTAGTTAAAATCCATGGTGTCCTGAATCCTGCTCTTCCTGGCTCATACCAACTTGTGAGAATCAACCATGCACATCTCTTCCCAACTCTGCATTTAGTGACGCTACTTTGGTCACTTGAAATCAGCCACAGTGGGAGGATTTACACCACAGAAACTGGCAAACACAACAAATCAGGACTTTCTGTTTTTTTTCTCTCTTTTCTTTTTTCTTTCTGGAGAGTGGGTTTAACAACACATCACTGGTTAAATTTAACAACATATTTTTAAAAAATATGACTCACAAAATTCGCTTATTGAAGCAGATATGTTTTCACTGCTTCATGCTGTCAACAATTTCAAGGGAAAACTGTATTTTAAAAACACTAAACATGACAAAATCCCTGCAATGAAAAAGCCTCAACAGTTGAGAAAGAGAATTAGTTGTGAGAAATCTGAAGGGTTTGATATTCTTCATTGTTTGATGTGTAATAAAAAATCATTACCTTGATGGTAAAATTAAGGATGCTATCTAGTCATTTTTCTTATGGGAAATGTTTTTGATGAATACTTTGCAAGATGATAAAAAACATAGCGGATGAGAAACTTCTCAGTCTACCGTTCAACTCAACTGCCTCCATAAGTTTTCACCAAACGTGGCCCCAAATCTTATTCTGTAGCAGTGCTGGCAGTATTCTGGTCAACTCTCCTTACTGGTTACCTGTAATAACTTGTGAAGCAGTGAAAAAATTACTTGTTATGTATATAAATTACATATTTATATGAGTCTACGTTCTTAAAATTTGGCGACCTTAAGCCAGGGTTATATGATGTCAACCTTTGTTCATTTCAGCTTTCCTGATGGTAAATAATTTAAAATCATATTTTATAAATTTTAAAAAGTCATTAATTTCCAAGGTGAACCGTCAGCCTGCAAGGAAATGTGGGACTGGTACATGCCTTCTTCAGATGCTGCCTTCAGACCCTGAGGGAGTGCATAGCCCACTCCCTTATAGGTTATTTATTTGTTTATTTATTATTATACTTTAAGTTCTATGCTACATGTACACAACATGCAGGTTTGTTACATAGGTATACATGTGCCATGTTGGTTTGCTGCACCCATTAACTCGTCATTTACATTAGGTATTTCTCCTAATGCTTTCCCTCTCCCTGTCCCCAACCCCATGACAGGCCCCAGTGTGTGATGTTCCCCGCCCTGGGTCCAAGTGCTCTCATCATTCAATGCCCACCTATAAGTGGGAACATGTGGTGTTTGGTTTTCTGTCCTTGTGATAGTTTGCTCAGAATGGTGGTTTCCAGCTTCATCCATGTCCCTACAAAAGGACATGAACTCATCCTTTTTTTCTGACTGCATAGTATTCCATGGTATATATGTGCCACATTTTCTTTTTTTTTTTTTTTTTTTTTTTTTTTTTTGAGACGGAGTCTCGCTCTGTCGCCCAGGCTGGAGTGTGGTGGCCGGATCTCAGCTCACTGCAAGCTCCACCTCCCGGGTTCCCGCCATTCTCCTGCCTCAGCCTCCCGAGTAGCTGGGACTACAGGCACCCGCCACCTCGCCCGGCTAGTTTTTTGTATTTTTAGTAGAGACGGGGTTTCACCGTGTTAGCCAGGACATTTTCTTAATCCAGTCTATCATTGATGGACATTTGGGTTGGTTCCAAGTCTTTGCTATTGTGAATAGTGCCACAGTAAACATACGTGTGTATGTGTCTTTATAGCAGCATGATTTATAATCCTTTGGGTATATACCCAGTAATGGGATCACTGGGTCAAATGGTATTTCTAGTTTTAGATCCTTGAGTAATTGCCACACTGTCTTCCACAATGGTTGAACTAGTTTACACTCCCAACAATAGTGTATAAGTGTTCCTATTTCTCCACATCTTCTCCAGCATCTGTTGTTTCCCGACTTTTTAATAATCGCCATTCTAACTGGTGTGAGATGGTATCTCACTGTAGTTTTGATTTGCATTTCTCTGATGACCAGTGATGATGAGCATTTTTTTATGTGTCTGTTGGCTGCATAAATGTCTTCTTTTGAGAAGAGTCTGTTCATATCCTTTGCCCACCTTTTGATGGAGTTGTTTTTTTCTTGTAAATTTGTTTAAGTTCTTTGTAGATTCTGGATATTAGCCCTTTGTCAGATGGGTAGATTGTAAAAATTTTCTCCCATTCTGTAGGTTGCCTGTTCACTCTGATGGTAGTTTCTTTTGCCATATAGAAGCTCTTTAGTTTAATTAGATCCCATTTGTCTATTTTGGCTTTTGTTGCCATTGCTTTTGGTGTTTTAGTCATGAAGACCTTGCCCATGCCTATGTCCTGAATGGTATTGCCAAGGTTTTCTATTAGGGATTTTATGGTTTTAGGTCTAACATTTAAGTCTTTAATCCATCATGAATTAATTTTTGTATAAGGTGTAAGGAAGGGATGCAGTTTCAGCTTTCTACGTATGGCTAGCCAGTTTTCCCAGCACCATTTATTAAATAGGGAATCCTTTCCCCATTGCTTGTTTTTGTCAGGTTTGTCAAAGATCAGATGGTTGTAGATGTGTGGTGTTATTTCTGAGACCTCTGTTCTGTTCCATTGGTCTGTATCTCTGTTTTTGTACCAGTACCATGCTGTTTTGGTCACTGTAGCCTTGTAGTATAGTTTGAAGTCAGGTGGCATGATGCCTCCAGCTTTGTTCTTTTTGCTTAGGATTGTCTTGGCAAGGGCTCTTTTTTGGTTCCATATGAACTTTAGTTTTTTCCAATTCTGTGAAGAAAGTCATTGGTAGCTTGATGGGGATGGCACTGAATCTATAAATTACCTTGGGTAGTATGGCCATTTTCACAATATTGATTCTTCCTATGCATGAGCATGGAATGTTCTTCCATTTGTTTGTGTCCTCTTTTATTTCGTTGAGCAGTGGTTTGTAGCTCTCCTTGAAGAGGTCCTTCACATCCCTTGTAAGTTGGATTCCTAGGTATTTTATTCTCTTTGTAGCAATTGTGAACGGGAGTTCACTCATAATTTGGCTCTGTTTGTCTGTTATTGGTGTATAGGAATGCTTGTGATTTTTCCACATTGATTTTGTATCCTGAGACTTTGCTGAAGTTGCTTGTCAGCTTAAGGAGATTTTGGGCTGAGACAATGGGGTTTTCTAAATACACAATCATATCATCTACAAACAGGGATGATTTGACTTCCTCTTTTCTTGATTGAATACCGTTTATTTCTTTCTCTTGCCTGATTGCCCGGACCAGAACTTCCAACACTATGTTGAATAGGAGTGATGAGAGAAGGCATCCCTGTCTTGTGCCAGTTTTCAAAGGGAATGCTTCCAGTTTTTGCCCATTCAGTATGATACTGGCTGTGGGTATGTCAAAAATAGCTCTTATTATTTTGAGATATGTATGTTCCATCAATACATAGTTTATTGAGAGTTTTTAGCATGAAGGGCTATCGAATTTTGTCGAAGCCCTTTTCTGCATCCATTGAGATAATCATGTGGTTTTTGTCGTTGGTTCTGTTTATGTGATAGATTACATTTATTGATTTGCATATGTTGAACCAGCTTGCATCGCAGGGATGAAGCCAACTTGATCGTGGTTGATAAGCTTTTTGATGTGCTGCTGGATTTGGTTTGCCAGTATTTTATTGGGGATTTTCGCATCAATGTTCATCAGGGATATTGGTCTAAAATTCTCTTTTTTGTTGTGTCTCTGCCAGGTTTTGGTATCAGATGATGCCGGCCTCATAAAATGAATTAGGGAAGATTCCCTCTTTTTCTATTGATTGGAATAGTTTCAGAAGGAATGGTACCAGCTCCTCTTTGTACCTCTGGTAGAATTCAGCTGTGAATTCTGGTCCTGGACTTTTTTTGATTGGTAGGCTATTAATTATTCCCTCAATTTCAGAGCCTGTTATTGGTCTATTCAGAGATTCAACTTCTTCCTGATTTAGTCTTGGGAGGGTGTATGTGTCCAGGAATTTATCCATTTCTTCTAGATTTTCTAGTTTATTTGCATAGAGGTGTTCATAGTATTCTCTGATAGTAGTTTGTATTTCTGTGGGATCAGTGGTCATATCCCCTTTATCATTTTTTATTGCATCTACTTGATTCTTCTCTCTTTTATTAGTCTTACTAGTGGTCTATCAATTTTGTTGATCTTTTCAAAAAAGCAGCTCCTGAATTCATTGATTTTTTTGAAGTTTTTTTTTGCGTCTCTATCTCCTTCAGTTCTGCTCTTAGTTATTTCTTGCCTTCTGCTAGCTTTTGAATGTATTTGCTCTTGCTTCTCTAGTTCTTTTAATTGTGATGTTAGGATGTTGATTTTAGATCTTTCCTGCTTTCTTTTGTGGGCATTTAGTGCTATAAATTTCCCTCTGCACACTGCTTTAAATGTGTCCCAGAGATTCTGGTACATTGTGTCTTTGTTCTCATTGATTTCAAAGAACATCTTTATTTCTGCCTTCATTTTGTTATTTATCCAGTAGTCATTCAGGAGCAGGTTGCTCAGTTTCCATGTAGTTGTGCGGTTTTGAGTGAGTTTTTAATCCTGAGTTATAATTTGATTGCATTGTGGTCGGAGAGACAGTTTGCTGTGATTTCTGTTCTTTTACATTTGCTGAGGAGTGCTTTACTTCCAACTATGTGGTCAATTTTGGAATAAGTGCGATGTGGTGCTGAGAAGAATGTATATTCTGTTGATTTGGGGTGGAGAGTTCTGTAGATGTCTATTAGGTCTGCTTGGTGCAGAGCTCAGTTCAAGTCCTGGATATCCTTGTTAACTTTCTGTCTCGTTGATCTGTCTAATGTTGACAGTGGGGTGTTAAAGTATCCCATTATTATTGTGTGGGAGTCTAAGTCTCTTTGTAGGTCTCTAAGGACTTGCTTTATGAATCTGAGTTCTCCTGTATTGGGTGCATATATATTTAGGATAGTTAGCTCTTTTTGTTGAATTCATCCCTTTACCATTATGTAATGGCCTTGTCTCTTTTGATCTTTGATGGTTTAAAGTCTGTTTTATCAGAGACTAGGATTGCAACCCCTGCTGGTTTTTTTTTTTTTTTTTCTTTCCATTTTTTTGGTAGATCTTACTCCTTTATTTTTTTATTTTTATTTTTTTTTTTGAGACGGAGTCTCGCTCTGTCGCCCAGGCTGGAGTGCAGTGGCGCGATCTCGGCTCACTGCAAGCTCCGCCTCCCGGGTTCACGCCATTCTCCTGCCTCAGCCTCCCGAGTAGCTGGGACTACAGGTGCCCACAACCGCGCCCAGCTAATTTTTTGTATTTTTAGTAGAGACGGGGTTTCACCATGGTCTCGATCTCCTGACCTTGTGATCCGCCCGCCTCGGCCTCCCAAAGTGCTGGGATTACAGGCGTGAGCCACCGCGCCCGGCCCTTTCTCCTTTATTTTGAGCCTATGTGTGTCTCTGCACGTGACATAGGTCTCCTGAATACAGCACACTGATGGGTCTTGACTCTATCCAATTTGCCAGTCTGTGTCTTTTAATTGGGGCATTTAGCCCATTTACATTTAAGGTTAATATTGTTATGTGTGAATTTGATCCTGTCATGATATTAGTTGGTTATTTTGCTCATTAGTTGATGCAGTTTCTTCCTAACATTCATAGTCTTTACAATTTGGCATGTTTTTCAGTGGCTGGTACTGGTTGTTCCTTTCCATGCTTAGTGCTTCTTTCAGGATGACTCGTAAGACAGGCCTGGTGGTGACAAAATCTCTCAGCATTTGCTTGTCTGTAAAGGATTTTATTTCTCCTTCACTTATGAAGCATAGTTTGGCTGGATATGAAATTTTGGGTTGAAAATTGTTTTCTTTAAGAATGTTGAATATTGACCCCCACTCTCTTCTGGTTTGTAGAGCTTCTGCTAAGAGATCTGCTGTTAGTCTGATGGGCTTCCCTTTGTGGGTAACTCGACCTTTCTCTCTGGCTGCCCTTAACATTTTTCCCTTCATTTCAAACTTCGTGAATCTGACAATTATGTTTCTTGGGGTTGCCCTTCTCAGGGAGTATCTTTGTGGTGTTCCCTGTATTTCCTGAATTTGAATGTTGGCCTGCCTTGCTAGGTTGGGGAAGTTCTCCTGGATAATATTCTGAAGAGTGTTTTCCAACTTGGTTCCATTCTCCCTGTCACTTTCAGGTACACCAATCAATGTAGATTTGTTCTTTTCACATAGTCCCATATTTCTTGGAGGCTTTGTTTCTTTTTACTCTTCTATCTCTAAACTTCTCCTCTTGATTTATTTCACTAATTTGACCTTCAATCACTGATACCCTTTCTTCCACTTGATCGAATTGGCTACTGAAGCTTGCGCATGCGTCACATAGTTTTTGTGTCATGGTTTTCAGCTCCATCAGGTCATTTAAGGTCTTCTCTATACTCTTTATTCTAGTTAGCCATTCATCTAATCTTTTTTCAAGGTTTTTAGCTTCCTTGAGATGGGTTCAAACATCCTTCTTTAGCTTGGAGAAGTTTGTTATTACCGACTTTCTGAAGCCTACTTCTGTCAGCTCATCAAATTCATTCTCCATCCAGCTTTGTTCCGTTGCTGGCGAGGAGCTGCAATCCTTTGGAGGAGAAGAGGCACTCTGGTTTTTAGAATTTCCAGCTTTTCTTCTCTGGTTTCTCCCCATCTTTGTGGTTTTATCTACCTTTGGTCTTTGATACTGGTGACCTACAGATGGGGTTTTGGTGAGGATGTCCTTTCTGTTGATGTTGATATCCTTTCCGTTTGTTAGTTTTCCTTCTAACAGTCAGGTCCCTCAGCTGCAGGTCTGTTGGAGTTTGCTGGAGGCCCACTCCAGACCCTGTTTACCTGGGTATCACCAGCAGAGGCTCAGTTGGAAATCAGAAATCACTGTCATCTGTGTCGATCATGCTGGGAGCTGCAGACCAGAGCTGTCTGCAGCCATCTTGGAATGTAATTCAGCTGTATTCAGCCATCTTGGAATGTAATCTTTTTTTTTTTTTTTTTTTTGAGACAGTTTCACTCTGTCACCCAGGCTGGAGTGCAGTGGCACGATCGCAGTTCACTGCAACCTCTACCTTCTGGGTTCAAGCTATTCTCCTGCTTCAGCCTCCGAGTAGCTGGGATTATAGGCACCCGCCATCACGCCCAGCTAATTTTTTGTATTTTAAATAGAGACAGGGTTTCGCCATGTTGGCCAGGCTGGTCTCGAACTTCTGAACTCAAGTGATCGGCCCTCTCGACCTCCCAAATGTTGGGATTACAGGTGTGAGCCACCATGCCCAGCCTCTCATGTCTTTAGTGGTATTTCAGTGCGGAGGTCTCCACTGCTAGAAAAGGAATCCAATGTAAATAAATAAATAAATAAATATATATATATATATATATATATAAAAAATCATTTCAGCTAAAATATGAATCTGAAAATTATGGATTTGGCTAAATGTTAATATTTTTATGTATAATCTTGTAGTGTGGAAACTTAACTGGAAAATATTGCTTTATTTGGTGGTGGTGGGTGGACAAGAGGTAGGGGTGGGAGAGGCCATTTAACTTTTGAATGGCGGCTCCCCTGGTACTGAGACTTTCAACTTGGATTCAGCCATGATACCAACATCCCAGGATCTCCAGTTTGCAGGTGACCTGTTGTGAGACATCTCAACCTCTACAATCATGTGAGCCAATTCCCCTAATAATCCCCCTCTCATAACTATCTGTTTATATCTCTACATTCTGTTGATTCTATCTCGCTGGAGAACCCTGATTAATACAAGTGGAGTAGTTTACCTTGAATTGTCAGTGAAAGAGGAGGAGGACTGGAAGAGACTAATGTATGAAAAAGCTGTTTTATAACTGCTAATAATTAGAACGTTGAAACGAGTTCAGAGTGGACAGGTACGAATCTACATTTCAGGGGAATCACAGCCCCAGGTGGTGGCTGTCTCTGTTCTCCAAGCTCTCACCCCCACTTTGCTATCCTACCAGCCTGGCAACTCCCTACTGAAGCCACCCCATGGTTCTTGTTTGGCCCCGGGCTTCCAGGATCTCAGTGTTTTTTGACATTGTCAGGCAGGATTCGATTTATATCAGTTGAAACATAAGGTAAAATAAGCAAAGCATTCATCCATCACCACGTTTAATATTCGTGTCACCAATGGCAGTTCCACCCCCAAGATATTCCTGGGATGACTGTCATGACATGTTTCCAGGAGTTAGAAGAGAGAGAACGATGTGTTTCTCTTGCGTCCATCCCCAACCTCTGCCAGAACCAAACCTAAGCCATCTGAAGAAGGGGACCACCTCTTTTAATTAAGAAACCTCCTTTTCAAAGTCTTTTTGTGCACGCACAAAGGTACTTCTAAATATGAGATTAAAATTGGTTAGCAGCCAGCAACATTAGATTGGCTGATATTTCTACTAAATTATTCACAATACAATTGTGGTATGCCATGGTGTGAGGAGGCATTGACATCAGACCACAGGTATTGTTGCTGCAGAATTCGTTCTGATATTCTAAGCAATAGGAAAGAAGTATTTCAGAACTAATTTCTGAAATAACTGTGGGAAGTAGATAGCAATTTATCACAAGTATTTGTGGGGTTCTTTAAAAACCAAAATATATATATTCCAATCAAGCCCTCCATCTCTACCTTCTCAATCAGAATGTCTTGAAGTATGAGACAGGCAACTTTGTTCTGAAAAAGTTGCGTCTGCTATATACCCCTGATTGAGATGTGTGTTAAGTAGGAATGCTGACTTATTTAACTGGAGATTAAAGGATAATGGAGATGTCTCCCTCATCCTTTCAGCAACTTAGAACATTCAACAAAGCTGCCAGGTGCAGTGGCTCACACCTGAAACCCCAGTGCTTTGGGAAGCCAAAATGGGAGGATTGTTTGAGGAGCTGGAGACTAGCCTGGGCAACATAGGGAGAGCCCATCTCAACAATAAAATACAAAATACAAAACTAGCTGGGCATGGTGGCACCCACCTGTAGTCCCAACTACTCAAGAGGCTGAGGCAGGAGGATCACTTGAGCCCAGGAGTTCAAGGCTGCAGTGAGCTATGACTGTGCCACTGCACTCAGCCTAGGGGACAGAGTGAGACCCTGTGTCTCTTAATTTTTTATTATTATTATTATTTTTTGACAGAGTCTCACTCTGTCCCCCAGGTTGGAGTACAGTGGCACAATCTCTGTTCATTGCAACCTCCGCCTCCCGGGTTCAAGTGATTCTTATGCTTCAGCCTCCCAAGTAGCTGGGATTACAGGCAAGTGCCACCATGCCTAGCTTCCTGTCTCTCTTTAAAAAAAAAAAAAAAAAAAAAAGGCCAGGCATGGTGGCTCACACCTGTAATCCCAGCACTTTGGGAGGCTGAGGTGGGCAGATCACGAGGTCAGGAGATCAAGAACATCCTGGCTAACACGGTGAAACCCCGTCTCTACTAAAAATACAAAAAATTATCTGGGCATGGTGGCAGGTGCCTGTAGTCCCAGCTAATCGGGAGGCTGAGGCTGAGGCAGGAGAATGGCGTGAACCCGGGAGGTGGAGCTTGCAGTGAGCTGAGATCGCACCACTGCACTCCAGACTGGGCGAGATCGCACCACTGCACTCCATTAAAAAAAAAAAAATTCGGGGCCAGGTGTAGTGGCTCATGCCTGTAATCATAGCACTTTGGGAGGCTGAGGTGGGCTGATCGTCTGAGGTTAAGAGTTCAAGACCAGCCTGGCCAACATGGTACACCTCTGTCTCTACTAAAAATACAAAATCAGCCTGGTGTGGTGGCGGGTGCCTGTGATCCCAGCTACTTGGGAGGCTGAGGCAAAAGAACTGCTTGAACCTGGGAGTCAGAGGTTGCAGTGAACCAACATGGCACCATTGCAGTCCAGCCAGGGCAACAAGAGCAAAACTCCATCTCAAAAAAAGACTTCTACATGCAGACGACTTTGCTGGGGGCAGCAGCTGGGTGAAGTGTTGGGTGCTCTCCTGCTAGAACCACGGAGAAACTACGCAGGTCCATTTAGAGGCCCTTGGGGAGCCACACACTCTGATCTCACAGATGTTCCTAATTTAGATTTTCCTTTTCTTAGGCAATACTTGTGCACATGTTTGAGATGAGTAAGAAGAGCATCTCCTCTTCTTCTGTAGGATGTAGTAGACATATGTTTGTTCAAAATTCTTCCCCTTAGAAAACCACCCACACCTTGGCCTATTACAATGCTGACTATGTGATCTGGGGATTGGTTCCAGGACCCACCCCCTCCCTACCACAGACACCAAACTTCAAGGATACTCAAGTATCTGATGTAAGATGAAGTAGTATTTGCATATAACGTACACACATACTCCTGTATACTTTAAATCATCTCTAGATTACTTACAATACCTAATACAATGCCTACACATCTCTTCATTCACATGAATTCAATGTAGTACTCAGTGTGTACAAATTCAAGTTTTGCTTTTTGGAACTTTGTGGAATTCCTTCCCCCCAAATATTTTCTTTCTTTCTTTCTTTCTTTTTTTTTTTGAGATGGAGTTTCACTCTTGTTGCCCAAGGTAGAGTGCAATGGCGTGATCATGACTCACTGTAACCTATGCCTCCTGGGTTTAAGCCATTCACCTGCCACAGCCTCCCGAGTAGCTGGGATTATAGGCATACACCACCATGCCCGCCTAATTTTTCGTATTTTTAGTAGAAGTGGGGTTTCACCATGTTAGCCAGGCTGGTCTCAAACTCCTGACCTCAGGTGATCCACTCTCCTTGGCCTCCCAAAGTGCTGAGATTACGGGTGTGAGTCACTGCACCCGGCCCTCCCCCAAATATTTTCAATCTGCAGTTGGTTGAATTCAGGGATGCGGAATCCATGGATATGGGCGATCTACTGTACCCAATTTCCTTGGGCACAGTGGTTCAGGAGTAGACATGTGACTCAAGCCAGAAAAACCAGTCTTCCCTGTTTTTGTAGGACAGATTTCCTCTCTTCTACTGAGATCATAAGCCCCTAGAGCTATGTGGCCTGAGCCACCAGGGGCCTTCTTGCCCTATATTTGGAAACACCTGGATGAAGAAAAGAACTAAGAGATGAAGAGAGATCCCTGGATACATCTAAATACAGCCTAAATGCATGCACTTTTCAGTGATGGAAACCAATACGTTTCTTTTCTCCACTTTGAGTTTGAGTAGGGTTTTTGTCATACATAACAAATTAGTATTATTCTGATTAACATATCTATTACAGACACCAGATTTATCAAGTAAAAATATAAACTGCCTAGTTAAATTTAAATAATTTTTAGTATAAGTATATCCCACATATTGCATGGGATATACTTATACTAAAAAATTTCATTGATTATTTTCAATTCATATTTAACTAGGCATCCTGTATTTTATCTGACAACCCCATCTGGGATACATAATTTCTGTCAACAGTATTTTAAAATTCCCTGCTCAACAATAGCAACAAAGATATCAAATCAACCTAGGTGTCCATCAGTGGTAGACTGGATAAAAGAAGTGTGGTATATATACACCATGGAATACTACACAGCCATAAATAAAATCATGCCCTTTGTAGCAACATGGATGCAGCTGAAGGCCATTATCCTAAACAAATTAACACAGGAACAGAAAACCAAATACCGCATTTTCTCACTTTTAAGTAGGAGCTAAATCTTGGGTACATGTGGATATAAGGATGGGAACAACAGATACTAGGGACTCCAAAAGGAGGGAGGGAGGCCAGGGCTGAAAAAGTTCCTATTGGGCACAGTGTTTTTCACTTGGGTGATGGGATCAATAGAACCTCAGTACTCACACAATTTACCCTTGTAACAAACCTACACGTGTACACCCTTGAATCTAAAATAAAAATAACAATTTAAAAAAGAAAGAAATCAGGAGTGGCTAGTTTTTCAACATATTCTCAATTCTATCATTCTATATTTTAAAGTCAATTAAAATAAATTTTGTTTTATAATTTAAAATAAAATTCCCTGCTCAGAAGTGATCAATCAGCAGGTGGATTTGCCCTTAAAGAACATGGAGAAAAAACAAAGACAGTTTCTGCAGAGCCATAGACAGAAATATCCTAATTAAATCTTTCTTCTCCAGGTCATTCCTGCTTTGAATAAACCAGATGAGGAAGGTGGACGCTCCAGGGTCAGGCTCTTTAGTCCTCATCAGATGTATAAATGCTTCAGTGACCGATGGTATCCATTTTTGCTGTACGTTGGAATCACCTGTAGGCACTTAGACATTCCAATGTCCAGGGCACACCCAGACAGATACAGTCAGAACCAAAGGACCACACAGGTGATCCCAATTGTGCAGCCAAGGCTGATACCACTGAGCTAAGCACTTGAGAAGTCAGTCAAATTGGAGGAGTTAAAACAAGAAATGAGAAGGGTCCTCCCCTCACCGCCTCTCCTCCCTCCCGAACTGAGCCACCCCTAGGAGCAGATGGGAAGTAGCGCACGGGTAGGCTGGCTGCTGGGCCACCTTGCTGGCCCTGCCACAGCGCTGTGGGCCTCAGCTTCAGGTTTGCCTTCGCATGGCCGTGTAGCCGGCAGGTGTTTGGGCCACAGAGAAGCAGACAAGGAGGCTCCCCGAGCTCGTGGTTGGTGCCAGAATAAACACAGCATCTGGCAGGTCGAATGTGAATTTCATGCCTGAGCTCAGCTCAGCACGTGGTTCCAGAGCAAAGATGAATTCCCACCAGGAAGCTTGTGGGGAAGGAGGGAGGGATGGGTGAGGCACGGTGGGGAGAATGTGTGCTAGATGGCTTTCTGTGATAACCAAGAACAGCCTCTCTTTCTGTTCTCACCAGCCCGCTGCTCAGACCTGAGAGATCTGCCCGAACACATCCCTCCTGGAGCCACGTCCTGATTCACAGCTTTTCATTACTGCGTTTCATTCTCAGGAATAGACCCTCCTCAGGGCCTCAAAATCACCAAGTCTCCAGGGGCTGGCAGGGAGGAAGAGGCTCCTCTCCCATGCCTCACCCTCCCCCTTGCTCACCACCATCATGTCCCCGGTGTGCAGGTCAGCACAAGGTAACTGTTTCTTGGAGGAATTACTGGGTCAGTGTATGGAACAGTGGCTGCGGCTCTTAACCAGCGGCCTCTGCCATTGCCAGATCCTGGATGAAGACACCTGATCCCCCCAAACCTTGCCTATTCTTAATTGAGTCCCCAAAGCCCTCGACGTTCTGTTAGGCATCCTGAGTGTACACAATCAGCCAGCTGAAAGGAAACATCTGGAAGTCTTTCTGATTAAATCGACTTGGAACTCTGCCCCTCGAAGCAGTTATAAAGATTGCTAATGGCCAGGCATGGCCAAACCTGAAGACTGGTCTGTCTCGGTGTGGGGTGGGCTTCACTGATGCTCAGGCGAGGTCCAGGGCAGGCTGGCAGAATCCTGTCCCTGGTGGTGCTAAGTGGGTTCCAGCCATTTCCCAGAAGCCGCTGTGGCTCTTGAATGCTAGGATGGGAGGCTCAGTTCAGAACCAAGACCTTTTCAAGTTTAAGGCCTTGAATGGTCAGCAGCGGAGCAGAGCTTGGACAAAGGGAACAGGATCTGCAGCTGGGACAGCCAGCACCTACATGCCTGGGCTTTGGGAAGAAGTGCCCAGAGGTGAGTGGCACTGGGGGGGATTAGCTGTCTTCATCCATGATCTGGGACTGGCAGAGGCTGGCCGGGTAAGAGCCGCTGCCACCATTCCATTCACTGACTAGGTAATTCATCCAAGAAATAGTTACCCAGTGCTGACCTGTACATGAGGGACAAGATGATGGTGGGCAAAATTATCAGGGTCCCTGCTGCCATGCCCCTCCCATTCCTGCTCCACCATTTAGATTTGTAGCCGAAGAGCCAGGGTGAGAAGGAGACAAGAGAACACCTACCTGTTCTTCCTGAACAGGGAAATTAACCCGAAATGATTCCCTAGCAGGTTCGCTCCCCGTGGGAATCTGTGGGAGGACGCTTTTAAGAGCATCACAAGCTAATTCACAGCTACTTTAGGAAACTTTCAAAACGATCTCATTTCCTCTAAGAAAGACTGGTTCACACCCTCTTTGTCTCTGGGGTGTGGGGGAGTCTTGCTCTGCTCTAACCAAGGTTAATGTCCACAGTCTTCCACCCTGCAGTGGAGGGGATCACAATTAAAGGGAGGCCCTGCCAGATAATAGACTCTTCTTTTTTTTTCTTTTTGAGACAGAGTCTTGCTGTGTTGCCCAGGCTGGAGTGCAGCAGCATGGTCTGGCTCACTGCAACCTCCACCTCCTGGGTTCAAGCGATCCTTCTGCCTCAGCCTCCTAAGTAGCTGGGATTACAGATGCCCGCCACCACGCCCAGATAATTTTTGTATTTTTTGTAGAAATGGGGTTTTGCCATGTTGGCCAGGCTGGTCTCGAACTCCTGACCTCAAGTGATCTGCCCACCTCAGCCTCCCAAAGTGCTGGGATTACAGGAGTGAGCCACTGCGCCTGCCTGTCTTTTTAAGACAACAGAAGTTAGTAGGGGCCAGGAGATCACCTTGGAATCGCAGAAATTAGATTTCCTCAAACAAGATGACGGGGAGAAGCCATGGTGGCCCTGAGAGAAATGGCCACCCGGTCTTACCTTCCAGGTGCAGATGCTGCTGGAACCAGCCCTGCCTGGCACTCCTGAGCCACTTGTCCCTGCTACAGCCGTGACACTGGTAGCTCCAGTTGCAGAGGGACTTTCCTTTCCATGAGAAGCCTCAGTGGGTGTGCTGGGTGCCAATAGCCCGTGCGGAGGGGCTGCTTCCCTGGCTTCACCTGCTTCCAGCCCTCATCTTCAGCCAGAGACTCAGTTGCGCCTCTCCGCTAAAGAGTGACCGGGCTCCTGTTGGAGTGTCCTCCTGCCAGCCGGGGGCGCTGTGGGACTCACGAGCACTGCTCCTCCTTGGCTTGACTGCTCCTTCCGTTCCCCAGGGAGGATGGGACTGAAAGAAACTTCACCCGAAGGTGCCATGCCCTTAGGCTGGAAGTGACACTGAGGTGCTGCTAGTTGGCTGGGCAGCCAATCTCCTGATCATTAGCTACTCCCTGTAACTCGCCAAAGCCAGCCTCTGCTTAGATCTCACACCCGTTGGCTACTGTCAGCAAAAACGAGATAGGCTCAAGCAAGACTGGACTCCCAGTTTAGAATGCACACGGGCTAGGGCCTCCTTATTCAGGGCATATGGTCTTGGACTACCAGCGTCTGCGTCTCCTGGGAGCTTTAAGAAATGCAGAATGTCAGGTCCCAGCCCAAATCTGTTGAGTCATAATCTGCATTTTATCAGGATATACAGGTGTTTCCCATGCAGGTTTAAGTTTAGAAGCACTGCACTAGTGGACATCCTTGCAACTCAGTTACCCCACAGATGGGTCTCTTACTGTGCAAGCATTTTATCTGTATCTCTTTATTTTCTCTCCTCATTTCACTTTTTTGCCCAATGAGGTCATAAGCATCAGTTGTCATGCAGACTGCAGCTAGAAAAAGATTGACAATTTCACCATGCCTGCCTTAGCATATGGCTCTTAGGTTAGTATAAGGTTGGTCACCAAGTAATAGGTTTGAGTTTTCAAAACAATCACTAAGAGGTCTGGATATACATTCCTGAGTCCTTTCCCTCCCACTAGGGGAGTGTCTTCAAGGCATCTTGGTTATGGTCTAGGGTTGTAGAGTGGTTGCCAGGGTTGCCTAATCCCTAAGTATCCCAAGCCTTGTCTGAGGATTGATGAAATATATCACATACAAGCCAGACACAGTGGCATGTGCCTGTAATCCCAGCCTATTGGGAGGCAGAGGCAGGAAGATAGCTTGAGTCCAGAAGTTCAAGACGAGCCTGGGCAACATAGCAAGACCCCATTTCTAAAAAACAATTGAAACAAAGAAATATATCACATACATGTATTATTATTACTCAATTATTACAGAGATACAGATGCACTTTAATAAAATAATTCATTTTGAAAACTTTTTGCAGTGTCTTTTCTTAGATCCAATCACTAGGATGCTGTGTTCCATGAAAAGGGGCCATATTCATCAAGAATTTGGGAACCATGGCTCTAGTGGTCTGAAGCTCCAAGCTCCTAAGATTGCCTAATCAAAAGACAAGACAAGACACTGGTGTATATTTTCCATTCACTTGTGAGTTTTTAAAAAACTTACATTAAAATTTAAAAAATTTAAGTGTTTATTAAGAGTTAAACATAAACATTAACTCATTGTATTAGAGAGAAATCGGGTCTTTGGAGAAACTGTTTGAACATGGGTCATAGTTACTTGTTTACATAACATGATTTAGAGGGGTACAAAGATCCTCGGTAGGAAGGGTAGGAGGAGGAGACGGAGGAGATGGGAGAGAAGGAAGGAAGCACCTGTGAAATCCCTACCCTCAACCTTGTCAGTTTCCAATTTGCATTTGCTCATGTCCCTAATGAAAAGCACCTCCAAAATTGACTTCTTTCATTTAGATCTATGTATTTTTGCATTATGACTTTTTCCATTACAACAGCACAAAACCCAAGAAGGTAGCTGGTGTGACGATACACAACTGTATTCTCAGTTACTCGGGAGGCCGAGATGGGAGAATCACTTGGGCCCAGGAGTTTGAGGCTACAGTGATCTATGATTGCACCACAGCACTCCAGCCTGGGTGACATAGAAACCCCGTATCTTTAAAGAAAAAAAAAATTAAGTAAACTAGACTTGAAATCAGGTTTTCAAATTGCTGTGTTACAAATTCTTAAATCATGATTTAAAAAATAACAAAATTGTCCTATAATCCCAACTACTCAGGAGGCTGAGGTAGGAGAATCACTTGAACCCAGAAGGCAGAGGTTGCAGTGAGCCAAGATCGTGCCACTGCACTCCAGCCTGGGCGACAGAGTGAGACTCTGTCTCAAAAGAACAAAAAACAAAAAACATAAAAATAACAAAACCCAAGATGACATTAATGTAACAAAGATAAACATTTTGTTCTATTGAACAGTTTCTTTTATCTTGGTCTTGTCCTTCTAATTTTCTTTCTTTGCGTATGTTTTATATGTTCATAAGTAGGTATAGTATATGCCTATAATTTCCAGAAATATAAATATTCATATATTCAGAGCACACACATGTTCAAAAATATTTTATCATAAGGATGCACCACAAAAACTGTTTAAATATCCCTGGACTAGATTAATACCTCTTACCATCTTTCGTCCACAAATGGGTCAGAAAAGTCCCTTCATTGCCATTATTTACAGCCAGTGTTGTGCTACCAACATTCTCTAAGCCTGAGTCATCCTTGTTCATGTTCACATGAACTTGAGCTTGTTCATTTAACACCAGACTTGGAAAGAAACTGCAGGAAATGTGCATTTCTGGACGACTCGAACAATTTTACCTCATGTTCTTCCCTGCTCCGGGCTGGGATCCAACTCCGAAAAAACCTGAAATTCACAGATTCAAGGGAGACTTTTCTCCATGTTTCTCAGGAAGCAAACAGGGTATGGCTGACATGGCAACACCCTTTTCCAGGCAAAGAGCAAAATGCAGCAGGGGTTTGGACCTCAGTGCAGATGTTCACTGGAACTTGGGCTGTGTCTGGGTGCCAGAGAGTTTTAAAGAGCAAGCAGGTACCTCAGGGATCTTCTTGTCAAACCCCTCATTATATGAGTGGGACACAGAAGGACAGGGTTGGGGCCGGGCGCAGTGGCTCACGCCTGTAATCCCAGCACTTTGGGAGGCTGAGGCAGGCGGATCACGAGGTCAGGAGATAGAGACCATCCTGGAAAATACGGTGAAACCCTGTCTCTACTAAAAATACAAAAAAAAGTTAGCCGGGCGTGGTGGTGGGCTCCTGTAGTCCCAGCTTCTCAGGAGGCTGAGGCAGGAGAATGGTGTGAACCTGGGAGGCGGCGGAGCTTGCAGTGAGTGGAGATCACGCCACTGCACTCCAGCCTGGGTGACAGAGCGAGACTCCGTCTCAAAAAAGAAGGACAGGGTTGGAATGAACTATGCAAGATCATATAGCACGCTAGTGGCCCATCCAGGACCACCGCCCAGTCTCTCCAGTCTCCCCCTCTGTGGCTAATGTCGGGGAGGGACAGCTTGAGGAGCAGTAGGAGTTTCTGGCTTGTGATGAGACATTGTTGGACAATGTCTGGTGTTGTTATATCCCAGAGAGCGTTTCGACAGAACTCTTCCGTGCACTCTAACCCTGGTGCCTGTGTGGGGTCTCTGGTGAGAGAGATTCATGGAGTCCCCCATCTGGGAAAGGCTGTTTGGTACTGCCTGCCTCTGGAAAGCAGAAAGCTCATTTGCAGCTTCTTCAACCTGGAAACAATCTTTGTACAAGATGGTGGACGCAGAAGTCCAGCTCTTCTAATGGTGTCTACAGCTCCAACATATAGAAAAGGTCTGGAAGACCTGAAGTGAGGTGGGGGATGGGTGTGTATGTTCATCACTGCCGAATCTATCCTCAGTGCCTAGGACAGGGCCTGACATGTAGGAGGTCCTCAGATTTTTTTTTTCTTTTTTTGAGACAGAGTCTTGCTTGCTCACCCAGGCTGGAGTGCAGTGGCGTTATCTCGGATCACTGCAATCTCCGCCTCCTGGGTTCCAGCAATTCTCGTGCCTCAGTCTCCGGAGTAGCTGGGACTGCAGACACCCAACACCACACCTGGTGAGTTTCTGTATTTTTAGTAGTCAGGGTTTCACCATGCTGACCAGGCTGGTCTTGAACTCCTGGCCTCAAATGATCCACCCACCTTGGCCTCCCAAAGTGTCAGGATTATAGGCGTGAGCCACCACACCCGGCCAGTTTTTTGTTTTTGTTTTTTTTGTTTTTTGTTTTTTTTTAAAGAGACAGGATCTCATTGTTGTGCTTAGGCTGGAGTACAGTGGTGTGATCATGTTTCACTGCAGCCTCAACCTCCTGGGCTCAAGAGATTCCCCTACCTCAGACTCCTGAGTAGCTGGGACTACAGCACACACTACCACACCTGGCTAATTTTTAAATTTTTTTTTTTTTTTTTTTTTTTTTTTTTTTTTTTTTTTTTTTTTTGAGACGGAGTCTCGCTCTGTCACCCAGGCTGGAGTGCAGTGGCCGGATCTCGGCTCACTGCAAGCTCTGCCTCCCGGGTTTACGCCATTCTCCTGCCTCAGCCTCCCGAGTAGCTGGGACTACAGGCACCCGCCACCTCGCCCGGCTAGTTTTTTGTATTTTTTTTTTAGTAGAGACGGGGTTTCACCGTGTTAGCCAGGATGGTCTCGATCTCCTGACCTCGTGATCCGCCCGTCTCGGCCTCCCAAAGTGCTGGGATTACAGGCTTGAGCCACCACGCCCGGCCGCTAAATTTTTTTTTTGTAGAGACAGGGTCTCACTATATTATCCAGGCTGGTCTTGAACTCCTGGGCTCAAGAGATCCTCCCACCTTGGCCTCCCAAAGTGCTGGGATTACAGGCCTGCGCCACTGTGCCTGGCCCAGAAATTTTTGTTGAATAAAAAAGGCCTCACCTGAGAAGGCTGGGGAGAGACAAGTGGAGAGGCCCAAGTTTTTCACCTGCTCAGGCCAGGTTTGAGGGTAGCCAGACGGTTGGGAGCTAGATACCTGGCCATGAGCATAGTAAGGGACAGACAGCCCAGTCTGCCCCCCGTCTCTCTTTGTGCTGACCTGCTGTAGGCTGCGCTATATCCATGATAGGCCCAGGAGGCCTCAGTGAACACTCACTTTATGTTTTTCTTCTAGTTTTCCTTCCAGCCCTCTGCTTGGCTGGGTTTCTGCTGCCAATTCTTGTCTTGTTGGGTGGCAAGGCCACTGGCTTGGACCAGAGGGGCCCTTACACCAGTGGCTTCCTCTCTCTGAGCCCCATCTTCCCGAATGCAGGCAGAGATGAGGGGCCAGGCCATTCCCACGCACCTCCCAGGCTGCCACGGGGCTGGATGATGACTCCTGGGGAGGGGCTACAGGCGCTGCAAACCCCTTTGCACGTGTGCATGGGAGGGTGCGGTCATCTCTACTGGGTCCAGCTGCACGTTTTGCCTGTGAGCTTCCCTGCCCTTCTTCAGGGAAATTCAGCCTACCTGGTTGTTTTCCAAGCAGCCTCTGTGCCTGGGTTTCATCCACAGTTCTCAGAATCATTCACTGCGGGGCAGGATTCAGTTCCCACCTCCCCGTGGAGCATCATGGTCTTTAAAAAGGCACTCAGGCCAGGTGCCACGACTCATGCCTGTAATCCCAGCACTTTGGGAGGCTGAGGTGGGAAGATCACCTAAGGTCAGGAGTTCAAGACCAGCCTAACCAACAAGGTGAAACCCTGTCTCTGCTAAAAATGCAAAAAAAAATTAGCCAGGTGTGGTGGTGTGCACCTGTGGTCCCAGCTACTCGGGAGGCTGAAGCATGAGAATTGCTGGAACCCGGGAGGCAGAGGTTGCAGTGAGCTGAGGTCACACCACTGCACTCTAGTTTGGGAGACAAAGTGAGACTCCATCTCAAAATAAATAAATAAGCATGCGTTGACACCCTTTGGTGGGTGGGGTGTGCCTGTGGGTTGCAGGCCGTAGCTTATTTTTTCTCTGATGAGTTAAAAGCTCCTTCTTAGGATACACAGGAAATGGTGTTTCTTGAAGTTTGAAGCGTCCTCAGGGAAGTTTGCTAATGCTTTAGTGTTTTGTGCTGTGTTCTTACAGCAAATAAAAGACTTTAAAGACATGAGATAGATGTAGCTTTGAGAGCAGCTTGGCTCTCTCTGGCATCACACGGCTTTATCCCAGGGTGGTTTGGGCCTCACCATGCACACACAGACCACAGATCCACAGTCCAGGCTCCCCTACCCCTGCCGGCAGCAAGGGTCAGCCACAAGCACATAGACACAGGGAGGATGGTGTGGTTGGCAGCCTTTTAGAGGCCCCTGGTGGGCCCCACATTCCTGGTATTTCCGCCCTGGGTATCTCCTTCCCTTGAGTGTGGGCTGAACATAATCACTTTGTTCTGACAAAGAGTACAGCAGAAGCAATGGGGTATCATTTCCAAGATTAGGTTTTAAAAAGACTGGCTGGCATCCTGGGTACCTGCTCTCTCTCTCTCCCTCCCACCGCTGCCTGCCCCCGGCCTTCTGCATCACTCGGGCTGTAGGGACCAGCCCTATGAAGAGGCACACACAGTAGTGAGAACGAAAGACCAAGGCCCTCGATCCCACAGTTAGGAGGACCTAGAGCTGTCCCCAGACATACAGTGAGCTTGCAAGCAGAGCCTTCGGTCCTGGCCAAGTCCTGGGATGTTGCAACCCCAGTGACAGCAGCTTGACCTTAACCTTGGAGCGTCCTGGAGCCAGAGGCACCCAGCCAAGTGCACCGATTTTTGACCCATAGAAGCTGCGAGATCGTGTTTATAGCTTGAAGTCATTTAGTTTTACGTATTTTGTTACACATCCAGTAGATAATTAACGTGGATGGAAAGAAATGAGGAAACAGAGAAATGGTGAAATGGAGAAAATGAAGTGAAGGAAGAGTGAGGGGACGGAAAGCAGAAGGATGGAGTGGGCCCCCATGAGCAGGACCCGAAGCTACTGCCTGCTGCCATGGCGTGACGACGGCCCCTGCTCTGGCCTGAGACGGCCGGGGTCTGAGTCCTGGCTCTGCCGCTGCGCTAGTTTGCCAGGGCCTGTCCTAATGAGATGCCACAGACGAGGTGGGTCTGACAACTCCCCCAGAATGCATTGCCTCAAGGTGTGGAACACTGAAGTCTGAGCCAGTGTTGGTGAGGGTGGCTTTTTCTAATGTCTGCGGGAGCCTCTGTCCAGGCCTCTCCCCAGTCCCTGGTGGTTTGCTGTCTCTGGGGTCCCTGGGGTCAAATTCCCCACCCTACCCCCATTTTTTTTGTCGCCCAGGCTGGAGTGCAGTGGCGCAATCTCGGCTCACTGCAAGCTCCGCCTCCCAGGTTCACGCCATTCTCCTGCCTCAGCCTCCCGAGTAGCTGGGACTACAGGCACCCGCCACCACGCCCGGCTAGTTTTTTTGTATTTTTGGTAGAGACGGAGTTTCACCGTGTTAGCCAGGATGGTCTCGATCTCTTGACCTCGTGATCTGCCCATCTTGGCCTCCCAATGTGCTGGGATTACAGGCGTGAGCCACCGCACCCAGCTCCCACCCCCATTTTGTATAAGGATACCATTCATATTGGATTAAGGCCCACCCAAAATACCATCTTTGCAAATAAGGTCACATTTCGAGGTATTAGGGGTTAGTACTCCAATATGTGAATTTCAGGATGACAGAGGACACGATTTAACCCACAACAGCCACTAAGTGGTGGTGCCTGGGACAAGTCATTTTACCTCTGTGTTCCTCAGTTTCTTCATCTATAAAACTGAGATATAATCGGACATTTTTTTCTTTTTCTTTCTTTTTTTTAAAAACAGAGTCTTGCTCTGTCACCCAGGCTGGAGTGCAGCTGTACGATCTCGGCTCACTGAAGCCTCTACCTCCCAGGCTCAAGCTATCCTCCTATCTCAGCCTCCCAAGCAGCTAGTACTACTGGGGTATGCCAACACGCCTGGCGACTTTTTGGATTATTATTATTATTGTAGAGACAGGGTTTTACCATGTTGCCCAGGCTGGTCTTGAACTCCTGGGCTCAAGCAATCCTCCCACCTTGGCCTCCGAAGGTGCTGGGATTACAGGCGTGAGCCACTGCGCCCAGCCTAATTGTACTTATCTGATGGAGTTGTTAAAAAGATTGAAGGAGTTAATACCAGAAGAGTGTTTAAAACAGTGGCTGGCACATGGTACTAAGTGTCCGTTAATCAATCAGTCTTCTATAATGCACCTGTGAGCAGTAGTTCTAATACGTGGTAATTGACATACATTATGGGCCGGGGCAGGCTTGCCTATGATGATCCCATCAGTAGCCAGGTCTGTGGGTCCTCCCCTGCTTTTGGGGGGCAATTCTCTCTGTCCCTTTCCATCTACATAGACTTTAGGGGGCTTTGCTGAGGAGAGTCAATGAGTTCTGGAAGGCAGGCACAGTGGGAGGGCTCCGGAAGGTTGGGAAGGACAGAAGATTAGTTCAGACCAGAGGATGTTCCATATTCTGGCAGAAACAAAGCCTGGGAGGCCTAGAATTCATTCTGGACTGTCTTAGAGGAAGACTGGTTATCACTTATAGTTGCAGTTCAGATTTGATTAGCTGGAAGTTACAGGGTTTCCAGGCAGCTGCTCTGTCTTTCAGCTCAAGCCTATGTGATAACCAGGCTACCATGGTTAGCATCACAGAGATCCTCATTCGATTGGCCCAGGCCTTAGCATTTGTAAAATGCTCCCAAGATGAGTGGAATATGCAGTCAGGAATGGGAACCCCAGAAAGAGTCCCTCGCTACTCAAAGTGTGGTGCAGGGACCAGCAACCGCAGCACCTCCTGGGAGCTGCTTAGAAATACTCTGGTCCCAGGCCAGAGCTGCTGAATCAGAATCTGCAGTCTAGCAAGATCCCTGCGGGGCCAAAGTGTGAGAAGCCCTGGGCTGCAGCTCTTGAAGCAGGGGCAGCTTGGAGGGCTCCTGCTGGGAGCACAGGTGAGGAAGTGGGGCTCTGCCCAGGGGGAGCTGGAGGGATGTGAAGTCCTTCCCACTTGCAGGGTTATTTAATGCCTTTGTCAGCTCTGGAGTAAGCATTTTCTTCCTGGGGGCGCCCGGTGACAAGCCCCTTGGGCTAGGTGAACGCAAAAGTCAGCTATCTTCCTATGTCCGTGCTGGGGCCCAGCTGGCCCTCATTAGAGGAGTCGGTCACTGCGCTCTCTCTTTTCTTTTTTTTCCCCCGAGATGGAGTCGTGCTTTGTCGCCCAGGCTGGAGTGCAGTGGCACGATCTCGGCTCACTGCAACCTCCGCCTTCTGAGTTCAAGTGATTTTCCTGTCTCAGCCTCCCGAGTAGCTGGGATTGTAGGCGCACACGCCACACCCAGCTAATTTCTGTGTTTTTAGTAGAGACAGGGTTTCACCATGTTGACCAGGCTGGCCTCAAACTCCTGACTTTGAACTCCTGATCCGCCTGCCTGGTCCTCCCAAAGTGCTGGGATTACAGGTGTGAGCCACTGCACCCAGCTGGTCACTGCCCTCTTATGGGTGATTAGAGCCAGGCTGGGTTAGGGTTGAGGTACTGGCGGCTCAGTTATCTCGTGAGCTTTTCTCCACTTGCTGATATAAACAGCCTGACTCGGCGAGACCACCCCAGAAAGATTTAGATCCGATGTGCTCCAGAAAGAAGATATAATGTTGAAGATAAAGAAGCGTTAGAGAGAGAGGACCTACAGGTGGACAAGAGAAAAATGGTTCACAGGTGGACCAACAACTGCCTTTTCCTGGCCCACCAAGCGTCTCTGGAGAGTCAGGAAGATGAGCTCGTGCTAAATACAGTTCCTCTCAGGGGAGGCTGGAAGAACACAAGAGATCTGAGACACTTTCTTAAAAATAAATCAGTAGCTCTGAGGGTAATGTGGAGGAGAAAAGCAGATGCCAGGCAGGCTGCGAGTCAGCGATGAACCTCCGTGTGCACGCACCGAACTTCCTGGAGTTATTCATCAGGATGAGGGGCTAGACTAACTTTAAAAATAAAAAAGCCAGGCCGGGCGCCGTGGCTCACGTCTGTAATCGCAGCACTTTGGGAGGCTGAGGCAGGCGGATCATGAAGTCAAGAGACAGAAACCATCCTGGCCAACATGGTGAAACCCCGTTCCTACTAAAAATACAAAAAAAAATTAGCCAGGCATGGTGGCAGGCGCCTGTAGTCCCAGCTACTCAGGGGGCTGAGGCAGGAGAATCACTTTAACCCGGGAGGTGGAGGTTGCAGTCAGCTGAGATTGTGCCACCGCACTCCAGCTTGGCGACAGAGTGAGACTCCGTCTCAAATAAATAAATAAATAATAAAATAAAAAAGCCCAAACCCAGCAGTGTTATCATTATGGTCTGCATCTCTGACTCTAAGTCAAATGCAGCTTCTGTGATATTTCTCCTGAGAAATGGAACCAGACGTCAGAAAATAAATGGGCCGGTTCCTCGGTAATGAGTATGTTCTCGGCAGGCCCTGGGTTACTGGGCTTCATGTAAGACCAGATTGAGCTACTACAGAAGATACATTTCTCTTGGAGATAATACAATGGTCCCTAATAATGGTGCTGTTCCAAACGTTAGCTGATGTGATCATGTCACTCCTCAGCTCAATAACCTTCAATGGCTCCCAGTCACTCACTAAAGTCCAAATTTCATAGTTTGGAATTCGGTGACCTGCACAAAGCCATGAGACACAAGAATGGCCTTTGGTGTCAATCAATCAGAGAGGAATTTGCGACTCTGCTCACAGCTACGGATGGATAAATATCAAACCTTTCTGAAGCCACTTGGATAATCAGGGCGCCTTCCCTATTGAGGGCTGGTGGTGAAATGAGACATTGAAAGGAATGCACAGGGCACAGTGTCCAGGACACAGTAAATGGTCAATATGTGACAGTGTTAGCTCCAGAAGTTATTGTTGATGACAATGACTCCAGTGCCCCTCCAGCCCACCTTTCTCTCTCCTCCCAAGGTTTGCTCACACCCTCTCTTCTGGCCCAATGAACGATGGACTAGCCCCGCTGAATGCTGCATTCCCAGCCTCCAAGCTCTCCCTCACATTGCTCCTATTCAATCCTTCCTGTCTAAACTCCCCCCTTCCTCCCAGGCTTAACTCAAGTGCGTCCTGTTTTATGCAGTGTTTGTTGGTAGGATTCATGTCAGATTGACTTTGGTTTTTTTCAGCATGAATGAAAACGCTTGGATATAAGGGGTGCTCACAAATGTTGAGTGAATGAAGGAATGAATGAATGAAAGCTTATGACTGTGTTTGGTGGAAGGGCAATGATGGGAGCCTGTAGGGGGAATAGATCAGGGAGGATCATGGGTTCCAAGGGCGATGAGGTCTCATGTGATTGCTGCCAGTCATCCCGAATGAAAGGCAAGACTTCCTGGGTTTCTTGGTGAAGTGAGATGGGGAGGCCAACCCGTTTCCTACAGTGTGATGTCTAATGAGCTCTGTAGAATGCTTTTATATGCACCAGACCCCTAGTGATAGTTTCTTGAAGGCTAATATACTCTTCAACTCGCACATCCCTACACAAGAGGCCAGATGAACTCCTTCAGAGCCTGCTCGATTCTGAGCTCTTAGCTGAAGCTTTCTCCAGCTGTGAAAACCTGCTAAAAATTTCCCATTGGCCCACAGCTCACAGCCTAATGCTCAAGGCCCGCTGGGCCCACCAAGCCAGCAGGCCCCCATACAGTGCCTTTGTATGAACTGGATGGGGGGAAAAAGGCATCTTTTCCCCTGAGCCAGGGTGCATGGCCTGGCAAGCAGGATGTGGACTGGAAATCAGAGCTCACCACTTCCCTTAGCTTGAAGCCCTTACATGGTACTTACACACATACGTACTCTCTGTGTTAGGAAGAGAATGTGTAATTGGGGTGCTCTTTTGGGAATTACACATTCTGGGGGCTCAGCACAGGTGTTGCAACCAAGTATGTAAAATGTGAGGCTGGGCACAGTTCCTCTTGCTCAGTCTTTCTTGATCTAAAGAGCAGTGGTCCAAGCCAAGTGCATACATATATCTAAGACCACATCCAGCCCAGCCAAATTACTCAACACACAGGTGAACTTTCAGAATTCCGTCATCAGAATCTCTCTCTATGAAACCGATTTTTTTTTGAGAGTCTTACTCTGTTACCCAGGCTGGAGTGCAGTGGTGCAATCTCAGCTCACTGCTACCTTCACTTCCTGGATTCAAGCAATTCTCCTGCCTCAGCATCCCGAGTAGCTGGGATTACAGGCACCCACCACCATGCCCTGCTAATTTTTGTATTTTTAGTACAGATGGGGTTTCATCATGTTGGCTAGGTTCGTCTCGAACTCCTGACCTCGTGATCTACCTTCCTTGGCCTCTCAGAGTGCTGGGAGTACGGGCGTGAGCCACCCGCCCAGCCTATTTTGATGGCATAGTCACCCTCCTTGGGGGCAGAGAGGGTCAGGGGGATTTGGGTGCACACGATTTGTATCTCCTTTTTGCCATCGTTATGTTCCATAAAACTTGCAATAACGACATCACGTATTCACCCACTGAACGATAGCTTTGTATTGATACAACTCACCATTAGGGTCTGGGCTACAGAAACAAGAATCAACCACAAAAGAACTAGACATCAGACAGTGGGCACTGTGTTTCTTTTGGGCTCATAGTCTTTTTTCAATAAGGCCCACCCATGCTGTTTTCATCTGATGCTGGCTGTGTGGGACAGTTTTAATTTTACATTTCTATAACACATGTCCAATTCATTTTTTTTCTCCCTACACAATCCCTATTTGGATTGGAAGAATTGTCTGGTCATCAGATCCGAGCCCCACAATACATTTGATGAGTTATGAGCTGTAGTTCCTCCTCCTGCATCTTCCCCAAACCCCCACAAAACACAGCGGCCAGCCTTCTGCCTGGGAAAAAAATCTTCCTCTGGGCACTGAGCGTACCGGCTATGCCGAGGAAATGGAAGAATGTGGGTGTGTATTGCTGAAGCCTGAGGCTGCCAAGCCACCCATGACTCAGAGGCGCTTCCTGGGAATCAGCATTGGCTTCTCCTCCACATGACTTAGGAGTATCGAGTTAGTGCGATTTGAGTTCCCAGGCTCACCTCCAGCCCCCTTCTGTAGCAGCAGGGAAAAGGGGAAGCTTTCCTGTCCAGTGATCATGGAACCTGGGCACCTGTCCCCAACCCCAAAGGCACGATGTGCCGCCCCTTCACCCATCCCTGCCACTCCCTGCTCACTGGGGAGGTGACCTGAAATATTTAAGGGGGACTCCATGAGTTTTGGGGGTCTCAATTCAAACTCCTTCCTTCAAATCCAAACTTCAGGAAGCAGAGGAAAGGTAGAGACATTGAAGCTCCACATCCTTCTCATTACAGACAAAATGAACATCTGAAGGTGATTAATTGTCTTTATTGGAGGAAAACAAGAAGTCATCAATCTCATTATCATTATGATAGAAATCTTGATATGTATACATGATTGTCAAGGCAGAGAATCATTTGCTACATAGACCCATGAACAATTTTGCAGTGCCGCAAACCTACGGGGGTTAAACTTCTTGCAGAGTTTATTACATGCACGGAATAAATTCACAGTTTCCCTTCTTTTGAACAAACATGTTTTTATGGGAAAATTGAACCAATTGCAAGCCTGGTAATAGTAGATGCGGGGACATTCCTGGTTTTGACGTTGTAATTTTTTGGGAAGCATGCTCACTGTTGGGGGAGCTGAAAGAAGGGAGATTACATTATGTGTAGTGACGAAAGCCAATTGAGAAATTGTTCCAATGTTTATTCTGGACAGAGAGTACCTTTGAGGTCTTCTCACCTGAACGTGGGACTAAGATAAATGTTCTCTGAAACATGGCACCCCATCTTCCAAAGCAAAGATTCCGCTGCAGCGTCGCTGCATTTCTCCCACCATTTGGATGGCATTTCATATCCCTCTGACAGGGCCAAGTGCCCCGGGAAGGACAGTGGCAGGCGTCAGGGCCGAGAGACAAACATCCGAGCTGATGTTCTTGTTATTTTTTAGCTCTCTGGCAGCCTGGCTGCCAACCACGTCCCAGGGCCCCTGTGCCCCGACGTGCAGGGCTTCCAGGAGAGCCTGGGAATCTCAATCTGTCTAGACTAAGATTTTCCTCCGAGAAGCAATTTAACTAGAGTTTGGGGTTTCTGAGCCCCTGCTGAAGACTTATCTCTAAGACTAAAACCAACTCCTCCTCATGTTCTTTTTTCCTGTCCATGAGAAAATAAAATCACCGTTAAGTAAAATAACATGGCAAATCATCAGAAGACATAGTAATCGTATGAGAAGTTCCCCGGAGACAAAAAGGTTAAAAAACGGATATGGCGAATGCAGAAGCGGTGTCAGTACAAAGGGTGAATGCAATCGTTTGTCCCTTTATACAGACACCGAGAAGCCATTCCACAGTTTGCTTTGTCCACAAAACCAGACTCGGCAGCCGCATGCTGAGCGTTTGGCTTCCAAATGCACAGCCTTTTTGGGTTTGCAAAAGCGGAGGTCCCAGAGCCACAAACTGAGCTGCTCCTGCTGGAGGTGGCGGGGAAGTCTGGGAAGGGCTGACTCCTTCCCACTGACTCTGGAGGCATCGGGAGGTGGCCGGGCCTCGGCCAGCATGCAGGACTGACTTCACAGTGGGGCTGGGGGCCCAGGCTGCAGACCGTGATGCCCTGGGACCACCAAGCAGGTGCCCGTGAGTGGGGCGCGGGCCCTTCTCTTCCTCAGACCGCCTGCCTGCTCCCCACAGTTGAGGTTGTCAAGCTAACTCATCCGCACACTCCTTTTCTTGGAGTCTTCAGGAAAGAAACCCTCCTTTTAGGAGTCTGTTGGAGCTTTTCTATCTCCACATTTTCAATTCTGAACATCGCAAGACTGGAATACCTTTTGCAAATGTCAGGCACACCTGCAGCCCCGACCTAGGACCAGGTGCCCCTCAAAAGGGTGGTGGATCACATACAGGTATATACATCTTTTTTTTTTTTTTTTTTGAAACAAACTGAACAGTGTTTGGTCTGGAATGTGTTTAAGGAAAAGGCAAAGTTCGCAGAGTGTGGGTAGACAGAATGGGGAAGAAGTACAGTTTCAGAAGAACATGCAAAGGTTTCGTGCACTGGCTGAATTCGAGTGCCAGAATTCATTTGCCAGAAGTGATTGTGCAAACCTGGGAAAGAGGACGTCTTATTTCTGTTTATGAAAAACAGGGGGAGCTTCCCTTTGCCGGCGCTTGCCTTCCTTTCTCATATCCAAAGGAATCCCAGTCATGCGCTTGTGAAATTCCGCAAAGCAGCGAGTGCTCTGGCTGAAGCTGAGGCAGTGGCCCTACTTCTACCTTCAGCCCTAGAGCAATGGTTCCACCGTGGCCTCCCCAGTGCGAAGACTCAGTTCTGGCCGGCCCAGGTTCTGGGGCAGAGGGAGGGGCGAGGGGCCATGATGCTTTCAAAGCTAAAGTCTCCCTGCACTGGGATATCATCTTTCTGTTTAAAACTGCTCATAAAATAGCAAGCCCCAGTGGGTTAATCGGGTTAAGCTGTCATTCCATAGGGGAGAGGATCAATTCACCTTCCAAAGGGGATCACCTGGGCTCCCTCCATTCCCTCCACCCCGTGTGCCTGCTGTTCTTGGCTTGTGTGCCTCCCACCTACAATTCATCCGGGGCATGCTGGACACTAGGGTAGACAGATGAGTGGGATGAGTAGGAGGTAGGTAAACTGAGTCCGGGGCTCCCTAGGCCAGATTCCTTTCATCCGACTATAGATGTTTCCTATGAGCCCCGCCTTGACCAGCATGGCCATCTTTTTCTGAGATGGAGTTTTGCTCTGTCACCCAGGCTGGAGTGCAGTGGCGTGATCTCGGCTCACTGCAACCTCCACCTCCCGAGTTTAAGCGATTCTCCTGCCTCAGCCTCCTGAGTAGCTGGGATGCCAGGCACGTGCCACCATGTACAGCTATTTTTTGTATTTTTAGTAGAGACGGGGTTTCACCATGTTGGCCAGAATGGTCTTGATCTCTTGACTTTGTGATCTGCCCGCCTCGGCCTCCCTAAGGGCTGGAATTACAGGCGTGAGCCACTGCGCCCTGCCCATCTTCTTTTGCTCTATCCTGACTGCCGGGGCCCTGGACACTACACGAAGAGCTAGCTGGAGAGTGAGACCGTCTGAAAGGCCAGCGGGGGCTCAGACGCCCTACCCCATTCTCAAGGTCAGATGCTAGAAGTGACCAGAATTGTGGCCACCGTCAAGAACACAAAGCCACTCTTCCTTTTTTGGATTTTGTATGGCATGCTTTGCCATAGTTCTTTTCTTTCAAAAGGAGACCTGAAGGGGGAGAATGATGTTTTCTAGTCTCCGACAGAGGCAGGGGCAGGAGGAACTGGTGAAAACCAGCCACTGCACGCTGCCAGAGCCATGCACGGTCCTGGGGGTGGCCGTTTCTCTAACACAGCAACCTCGTCTCTCCTCAAGGGCTTTTGGTGGTCATTGCACTTCTCCTGGGTGTGCCCTGTACCTTTGCACCACTTCATTCTGAGGCTCCGGACCTGTGCGCCTGCTGGGAAGCAGAGCTGTAGGGAGGCAGAGAGCTGCCCAGACTGCAGACTCCAAGGCCACCTCTGTGAAGAGGGCCAAGCTGCTGGCCTGTTGGTGCCTGCTCACTGTTTGTCTCAATGAATGAAACTCCTCCTATTGCCTCACGTATGAGATGAAGATCCGGGAAGCCAGGGAGCCCAGACAGGCAGCTGAGGGAAAGGCCACTCCAGGCCACTACAACACTGAATATTCCAAGTAAGGAAAAGAGAATCCACGTGCTCTGAGAAGGGATAGTGACCACATGGGGGGACTTGGGCTCAGGAAGGAAGCCTGTGGTGGGGTCCATGCGTCCACCCTTAGCCTCAGCCCAGCACCCTGGGTGCGCGTAGGAACGCTCAGCCGCTCTGGGTGGAATCTGACCTTGGCGCGGGTCCTAGGACTCTGCGACCCCATTTGTCAGACCTTCACGAAAGGCACATTCTAGGTTTTCTTCCTGTTTTCTAATAAATCATACCAAGTGCAGGGCAAAGACAACGTCTGTCTTTTTACCATGAGAGCTCTCTCAAAAGCACAAGAGCTCCTCTCTTTCTAAAACAATAGGAAATTAACTCAAGCCTGGTGGTATCGGGACAGTACCGGTTTCCTGACATCATTCTCAACAGTCGACTCTTGGGCTGACACCAGTCACTGCCTCCTCGCACGACGTTGTTGAGACCTGGCGTGTGACAGGCCAAGCACGGCCAAGAACTGACCCGGACAGCGAGGGGGACACCTGCCCCACGGCTCACCTTTCAGAGGTTCTGCACTTTTCGGGTGAGGGATACTTTCAAACTAAGTGCATATAACATGCACCACATATACCTGCTCCTGAAACTACTTCAATCACCAGTGATGGAACTCAGCTTCAAATGCTGCTTTCTGAAAGCAAATGGTTGTATATAGCACACAGCACAAAGGGCTATTCATCACTATTCACGCACTCATCCTAGGTACCAGATTCAGGTGCATTTTCAGCGCCTGCAGCCTTCTATTACTTTCTCATGCACTGTATGAACTCGAACATTTCCAAGACACTTGTTAGTAAGCAACCGCCTAGCTCTCCAATACTGCTTATGACAGTCATTCATTGCATGGCCAACTCAGGTGACACCTGTGTAACTGGGTCTAATGTCATCTTATAGACCTTTCCAGGGTTTTGAGGTTTTGCAGAGTGACAGCTTGGTTTTTCACCCTGTGAGCATGTGTGGCAGATGCCAGGCAGAATCCCTGCCAAGCAGTGGAGCGCCTGTGAAGTGTGCGGGGACAGGGTAGACCAGCTGCCTGTCTTCCCAACTGCTCTTCTCTGTGCCTGCACTGCCATTCTCAGGGAGCAGGATGGAGCTGTTGCGCCTAGTAACATTGTGTGTGTGTGTGTGTGTGTGTGTGTGTGTGTGTGTGTGTGTGTTTACTGGGAGGGTTGGGAGGGGGTATCACTCAACATTCAGCCTGTACACAGTCAAAGGTGTAGAAGTGACAAAGATGACTCAGCCAACAGGACTTCCCACGACTGGCCAGCCACAGGAGGAGGGCTTGAGGACACAGCCAGCAGTGTCGCTGGGTCATGATGGGGCAGACCTGCCGGGGCACCCTCGTGGACTAGAGGCATTGGATGGGCCTGAGAGCTCAAGCAGGGACACTTGCAGGACCGGCACTTGAAGCCACCTGCCTGGCTCTACAGGGCAGCCTCCTGGAAGCCTCCATGAAATGCAGCTTTCCCTGGGCCACACGCTGCCTGGCTCCACAAGGGCGAACAACACGGCCTGGTTTGCCCTGGATATTCCTGGTTTTGGCATTAAATGTCCACAGCCTGAGAAATCCTTCAGTCTCGGGCAAATGGGGCGTTTGGTGACCCTACCACCATGTGTCTTTGATTTTAGACTCCCCTGATCAATGGGAGGGCTGCAAGCACCGGCTGGGCCTGGCGGAGGTGGTCTCTGGCCATCTCTGTGGTGGCCGGAGTCCTATTAGCCTGGCGGGGCCCCCTCTCCTTACCACCAGAAATGGATCCTTTCCCAAGGCTGCTTCCCTCCCTTCCTTCCCTTGGAAAACATTCATGTGAGAAGAGGGTAAAAATGTGGAGAAAGAACTTTGTGTTGGAGGCCATGTGAAGTGTAAGATTAGAAACGCATTTTTTTAAAAACCACAGAGAAAGAGATGAATTTTAAAACTGCATAGCTGAGCTTTCATCTGTTACCTCTCGTGAGAAACGAGGGTTCTGTGTGGGCCCCCACTTTCAACAGCACGGCAGCTGGTTCCCTTTGGAAGGGAGGCTTCTGTATCCCTGCAGTGTGGGCATCTCACTTACAGCACGTTTGACCTGTGAAGCTGAGCGCTGTGTCTCGGCGGGGAGGCTTCTTTATTTCTGACTGCTGATGGCAAGAGGCCTCTGAGGACTCTGGTAGGTGTGGGTTCTGCTGGATGGGCTGCCAGCAAAGGCTCTGTGCAGATGATCCACCAAAGCCCCCTGCAGAGAAGAGAGTCTCGTGGAACTGAGGGGCCCCTCCTCCCGGGGAAGGGGAGAGAAAGAGAAGGAGTATAGGTGAAGTGCACTCTTAGCCTCGGAGAGATTCCTGATCCTCTTATTACATTTTTTTTTTTTTTTTTTTAAGACAGAGTCTTGCTCTGTCGCCCAGGCTGGAGTGCAGTGGTGCGATCTCGGCTCACTGCAAGCTCCGCCTCCTGCGTTCACACCATTCTCCTGCCTCAGCCTCCCGAGTAGCTGGAACTACAGGCATGTGCCACCACGCCCGGCTAATTTTTTGTATTTTTAGTAGACATAGGGTTTTACCATGTTGGCCAGGATGGCCTTGATCTCCTGACCTCATAATCCGCCCGACCTGGCCTCCCAAAGTGCTGGGATTACAGGCATGAGCCATTGCGCCCGGCCAATCCTCTTATTAGAATTTTTAAAAATACCTTTAAATTCTCCTTGGAGGAAAAACAAATCTCTTAAATGTTAACATAAAACTACTATTAAAGAGCAAAAGATACAGGTCATGTAACTGAGAGATACAGTCAAAGGACATACTTCTTAAAAGGAAAAACAAACAAACCGTAATGCACAATATTTACCAATATTTAAATAATCCAGTTGAAACCTTTTTTTTTTTTTGTCATTAATGAAAAAACACACCATAGACGGTTACCTACACTGAGAAGAGTGGAAACGATGGCGTTGGGGGAGAGGAATAAGAAGGTCCGTTCGGTTAGAGCTTTGCAAGATTCGTATATACAGCACCAGATCCTATGAAATCAGCGCCCCTCGAGTCAGTACAGTTTGTGAGAAATGAACACTTCAGAATTGCAGTAGAAAATATGGCCATAAAAAAACTTCGGTCTTCCAGTCCTATGCAGGAAGGTGCACCATGCAAGGTGGGGTCTTGCTGGAGAGGCTCGCGGCACTGGCGACCCTGGGGCTCCCCATCCCCGGCCCCGCCCCTGGGCCCCACCTCCAGGGCCAGTCACTTGCTTCCAGAGTGCACTGCCGTCACAGTGGTGGGCCTGGGTCTCCGCTCGGCTCCAACTCCTGAGACCCCCGATGAAGAAGAAATGAAACTACAGAGCGTGGAAGGTGCCAGACCTGCAGGGAACAGCAGAAGCGGGCTTCAGAGTTTCAGAGGTCAGTTCTCACCCCGCTTCCCCCTACCAGGCATCACAGGGGCTGGGTTTAGGTCAGGGGACTCATTTTTTTTTTCTTGAGATGGAGTTTCACTCTTGTCACCCAGGCTAGAGTGCAGTGGCATGATCTCGGGTCACTGCAAACTCTGCCTCCTGGGTTCAAGTGATTCTCCTGCTTCGGCCTCCCAAGTAGCTGGGATTACAGGGGCTCACTAGCACACTGGGCTAATTTTGTACTTTTAGTAGAGATGGGGTTTCACCATGTTGGCCAGGTTGAGCTCGAACTTCTGACCTCAGGTGATCCACCCACCTTGGCCTCCCAAAGTGCTGGGATTCCAGGTGTCAGCCACCACGCCCAACTTGAGGGGAACCAAATTTTTACCCATGTGACTCTCTATTTTTACCTACCTGTGGGAAAGCCTTTGCGATGTGTTCAAAATGCTTTATTCTTAGACCTCTCCTCTCCTTTTCTTGGTATAATTTTAACTGCTTTGTATTTGAAAATGACATGGTTTCAACACTGTGGTACAACAGGTTCCATGTACTGAGAACTTAAAATGTAGCAGGCGCCAGGCTAGTGTTGACTATATACTGTCATCATACGAACTGTTCACTTCTTACAATAGTTCTGTCAAATAGGTATTTTAAGAAGGAATAAATAATGATACCACCTTCCTACCCTTGATTGGTGTGTTGTGTGTACTCTTGGCTAGAAAGCATTTTGTGACGCAGAGCACTTTGAAATAAGGGTATGGTGGCTCATGCCTGTAATCTCAACACTTTGGGAGGCCAAGGTAGGCGGATCGCTTGAGTCTCAGGAGTTCCAAACCAGCTGGGGCAACCCTGGGTCTACAAAAAATACAAAATTTAGCCGGGCATGGTGGTACATGCTTGTGGTCCCAGCTACTCGGGAGGCTGAGGCAGGAGGATCACTTGAACTCAGGAGGTTGAGGTTGCAGTGAGCCATGATTTTGTCACTAACTCCAGTCTGGGTGACAGAGAGTGAGCGAAAGAGAGAAAAGGAGAGAGGAGAGAGGAGAAAGGAGAGAGGAGAGGGGAAAGGGGAGAGGGGAGAGGAGGAGAGAGGAGGGGAGGGGAGGGGAAGGCAGGGCAAGGCAGGGAAGGCAGGGCAAGGCAGGGCAGGGCAGGGCAGGCCAGGGCAGGGGAGAAGAGGAGAGGAGAAGAAAGAAAGGAAGGAGGGAAGGAAGGAGGGAAGGAGGGAAGGAAGGAAGGAAGGAAGGAAGGAAGGAAGGAAGGAAGGAAGGGAGGGAGGGAGGGAGGGGAAGACAGAAAGAAAGAGAAGAAGAGAAAGAAAGAAAGAGAAAGAGAAAGAAAGAAAGAAAAAAAGAAAGAAAAACAGAAAGAAAGAAAAGAAAGAGGGGAAGGGGAAAGGGAAGGGAAGGAGAGAAGGAAGGGAAGGAAGGAAGGAAGAGGGGAGGGAGGGAGAGAAGGAAGGGAAAGAAAGGAAGGAAGGAAAGAAAAAGAGAAGAGAAGAGAGAGGGAAGGAGGGAAAGAAAGAAGGGAAAACAAAAGAAAGGAAAGTAAAAAGAAAAGAAAGAAGAGCAAGAATAGGGATGTTCACCTATTCCTGTGTGAGCTCAGCAGTCCCTGGCCTAGTGGAGTTCCTGAGGCTGCACTGAAGCCCTCCCCCAGAGGACGTGCAGGCATCAAAAGCCTCGACAAGAGAGGCCTCAGCTGCCACTGAGCTTCTTGGTGCAGGCCCCCGGGGAGTCTGTGTGCTCAGACATGGGGACAGCCATACAAGGAATGTTCCCGATGAGCTTCGCTGCCAATGCCACTGTATGAATCTGCAAAGAAGGGATCCATCGTGGGGTTCCCTTTGACCAGAGCATGGAAAAGATTCAGAGTGAAAGGGGAGCGTGGATCTACGGTATGTCAGGGGACACTCACAGAGATTTCTTGGGAAAATTTAAGGGCTGGATGGTCCCAAATGAGATGGGAAGATTCCTTAGAGAGGAAGGGAATCCTTTTGTGAACCAAATGGGAAGGAGCGTGATGCCCAGGGTGAGACCAGGCTGCAGGGCTGCTCCACAGTTAGGGAGATCAGGGCCACTGCTCTGACGTGGAGAGACCCACGGGAAGGGCCAAACAGGAGGTTATTTCCACAGACAGAGGAGGAGTTGGGGAGAGAAATAAGGAGAGTGTAAGTGTGCCTTCGATGATGGAATAGTGCATGCAAAAATGAAGGACAATGAAATACTATTACTTTTATTGCAAAGTCGATGCACTTCATATAAATGAGCTCAAATTATCATTGTCTGCATCCAAAATATATACATTATGGAAGTCAGGGACAGGAGGCTGTCCTGAGGCTCTGCTGTCCCTTCCTCAATCCGCAAGAGTGACTGCATGATGAGAGGTAAATCAGAGGGAAGGACGGAGATGGGAAGGAGTCTAGGCCTTTATCCAGACAGACAAGGCTGCGAGGACTTGGGCCCTGGACTCCTCAACGGTAAATGGAAATAGCAATACCTAGGGTTCCGCAAGTGTTCAATGATTTATTTATTTATTTTTTGAGAGGGAGTCTCACTCTGTCGCCCAGGCTGGAGTGCCATGGTGCGATCTCGGCTCACTGCAACCTCCGCTTCCTGGGTTCAAGCGATTCTCCTGCCTCAGCCTCCCGAGTAACTGAGATTACAGGCGCCCGCCACCATGTCCTGGCTAATTTTTGTATTTTAGTAGAGATAGCGTTTCACCATGGTGGTCAGGCTGGTCTTAAACTCCTGAACTCAAATGGGCCTCCTGCCTCGGCCTCCCAAAGTGTTGGGATTACAGGCGTGAGCCACCGCACCCGGCCCAACGATTCCATGTTAAAAAAATGTCCTAGGGTCGCACGACATGGGATTAAGTATAGAAAGCGCCTGGCAAACAGGAGGTGCTCGGCAGAGGCCGGCTGCCTCCTCTCCACCCCAGGCTCGTCTTCCGTGTCAGCTGAGGGATTCTGGTTTTGCTACATACGCACAGTCTTTCTGGCTGGCCAAACTGAGGCTGCTCGAAACACTTGCATTGGAACTGTCCAGGCTGCTGCCGAGGTGTAGCTTTCTCATATGTCTCACGACGGCCGTGGCGTTGAACGCTTGCTGAAATTCCAGAAAGGAAAAAGGCACACAAATATTTCAGCTCATCAGAAAAGACTCCAACTGTTTTCTCTTGTTTATCACGTCAGCCTAAGCATTTCAAACTCCTTACATCACGCTCGTGCTACTCAAGAAAGAGGGTTGTCCCTTCTTCCAAAAGTACACTGATTTATTAAACCCTTTCCCCAACTAAATACGTTAGAGACTTAAAATATTTTCTTCTGACATCATAAATACATAGAACAAATGTAAACCAATTCTCTCTGTCATTTAAGAGATGTGACCTTTAGAAGAAAAGGCATCTTATAATACCTTAAAAATGTGAGATTTGAAACTAGTTTTTATTTTCCTAGTGTTGGTACTTTTGTCTGAAAGATTTAGGTTGGAGTAAAAGTAATGGCAATTTTAATGGGAGAAACCGCAATTACTTTTGCACCAACCTAATAATAGCATTTCCTATGAACAAAGCAGGCCAGCAAAATTAGTTTTGTTTTCATCCCATCTTTCACCATTGGCCCTAATGGCAAAATAGCTCTGAATTGCCCATGCTGATTGGAACACGGAGGGGAGGTTAGGTGATCAAGAGATTGGGAAGCTAGGTAATCAACAGATGATCACAAAACCTCTGTGGTTTAAATCTGTCAGACTTTTATCAGCAAACATTGATGAGCTGAACTCAGATTTCCTGTTTTTTTTCCCCCTCCGTATCGCTTTAATAAAAGTCAGCTATTCAAAGTTCTAGCAAGATGAAGAAAGACAAGGGTGATGTTGGTTAAGAAACAGCAGATGAGGAAGAGCTGGCACTATGGCTGTTTTTGATCACACAGGGAAGTGTTGAATTGCACACTCCATCCCTCTTACACTGTAATAGTCCAAGTCTTCACTACTTGTGTTTAAAATTAGCAAAATTATTCAGGTGAGGTTCTGGGGATTTCAGAAATGCTCAGATTGGAGGGCCAGTGTCACGAGGGGGTTAATCCGCGGGGAATTTCGTACACTTCACACTTACTCTCCATTTGCTCTTGGCGAAGTTCTTCCGGATCTGGGCGCTGACTGACTCGTGGATGTTTTTGTTGAGGGCTGTGTCACCAGCGATCCTGAAACAGAGGCAAAGGCGCTTCTCTGAAGTACTTCTTCTGGGCCCTGACACTGCGCCCCATAAAGGGGACTCTCACCTTAGCCTCAGGAGAGCCAAGGCCCAGTCGGGGACAGGGTGGCTGGCCACTGCCCTTCCAGGCTGCTGATGTCATCACCTGGCCATCCCCTAAACCCACCCATTCTTATCCCTCACCCCAAAGTCCTATCCCAGCTTCTACACTCTGTACCCTCCCCAGACCTGCCAGCACCCTCCTGGTCGACTACTCCCTGGCTCTCCCTTTTTCTTTCTTTGACCCCAATTCCTGCAACATCAGAATCCACAGTGACAGTGTTCTCCATCCTTCTCCCTCTCCCTCACCCCCTGTGCCTCCACACAAGCTTTGGAGCCACGATGCACCACCTCCGAGGTCTCACACTTGTTCCCCAACTGGTCTCACCACCAGACCCCTTCCTAGCCTTGCTTCCCAGCTTCCTCAGACCCGAGTTCCCTCCTCTCTGCCTTCCCCAGGGGCTCAGGTCCCAGGGCACCACTCACACCCGTGGGCTCTCAGCTTCATCTCAGCAGAGCTGAGCCCTGCCATATGCTGCTCGGCAACACCTGCGAGGCCATGCCCCCCACCTGCTCCGTGCTGGGTGACAGGATTCCCAGCTCCACTCAACCCCGCCTGGTGCATCCTCCACCCCTGCATCTCCTAGAAATTCACAGAACTTCAAGGACGGCATCCACTCGGCATTCACCTGAGCCCCGGCAGCCCCGGGTAAGCTTTGATTTAACTCTAGCTGATTGCTGAGCCTGCCACGAGCAGGGAAGAACTTAGGTTTGCTCCTGGCCTTCTCTCCTGACACTACCCTCCATCCCACTCTTTCCTCCCTCTGCTGTCTCTTTCTTGGGTCTTACAGCCTCCCCCTCTCTCTCGGCTCACAGTCTCCAGGCTGAGAACTACCTGGCAGTCTCCCAGCTCTTCCCTCCCTCACGCACGCCCTTCTCGATCACAGCCTCCTCCTCTGCCTACAGGCAGCCACTTGGCCTTTCCCCCAGCGCCGCTGCGCTCTGCTCCCAGTCTTTCCTGGACTTTGATCCTTCCCTCTTCCCTTCCCTCTAAGCGTCAAACTATTCAATTCTGGGTTAGTAGTATCTGACACCTAAGAAAGAATTTCATGAATCTTGCAGAGGTTAAGGGGATCAGAGTCAGGGACCAATTTTACAGGCTGGAAGGTAACTGGTAAAGGGAGGAAACCTCTCACCCCTCAGACACTGACTGCCCTGGACACAAAACAGCCCAGACACGGCAACCTGTCACTTCCAACTACTTCAGGAGATGAAAGGAACGTAGCTCAGGCATATTCAGACAAGAGAGCATCCCAGCCAGACTTCCTTTCCCGTCAGGACTGCAAACAGGGTGGACAGAGTTGATATAAAATCGGTGCCAGGCTGGCCTAAGTTTAGAATCCAGGCTGATGTTCCCAGCCCAAAACAACTCTCCCCCACCACCTTTTCCCAGCAGGGCTGCAAACACGCAGCCAAGAGGACGCGCAGGAAATATCTTAAGCGAACCAGGTTTCCATTTCCAACAACTGTCAACTGCCTTCCTTCCCAGACACATATTCCTGAAACAGAAACAGTGTATTTGAATGGGCAACTACATCTGAAACAAGAGTAACAAGACAAGGAGGATGAGAGAATGGGAGATATCCTGATGAAGATTTTTCTCCTGGAGAGGCCAAGGGAGTGATTCCTCCTGGACCCTATTGAAAAGCTACATCCTGAGACAAGGATGCCAGTCCGAGCTTGCAGTGGCCAGCTCTTTCTCAGAAACGACAAGGCCAAAGCGGTGGGGAGTCCGGAATTCCTCAGGCTGAGCACGGCTGCAGGGCAGAGCCAGGCTCCAAAGCAAACAGGCTGGTGCTGGGGTCGGGGAGACTCTGGGCCTCGGGGTCCACCTGTCTGTCCGCAGTGTGGTCTCAGACACCATGGCCCGCGGCCTGCTGCCTGTACTCTGTGTCCCATGCTCTATCTGTGGGTTCACAGGGGCTCAGATGTAAGAAAACAGAAGCTTCTAATTATTTTAGAAATGTTTCATGCTCATTTCCCACAGTCCTGGGCTGTGCAGCAGTGGGGAGTCCAGCTGGGCAGAAGGTGGCCCCCAGGCTCTGTGTCACACCGTCTTCCTGCAGCAGTGCAGCCACCTCAGGCCACAACAGCACACCCTGGCCCTCCTCAGATACAAGCTGCAGTGACAACAGCGACCCCTGCTCATGATAAGCTGGGAAACTTGCAATAGTAACATCAGGACAGCGCTGATGCTCAGTGTCACTAACTTCAGCACGCTTCGCCAACAAAACCGGCGGCATGGAGTCTAAACATTGGAAGGGATCCTAGTGGTCAATGCTTCTGATACAGCAGGATTGCTTTAGAAATCTGTATACACACACTTAGGCAACGCTATAGGTGAACATACTTCATTCATGTCTCCCTTGCTTTTCTGTTTTCTTGTTTTTGTTGTTTTTTTATCTTTGTTTTTTGTTTTTTTTTGAGATAGGGTCTCACTCTGTCGCCCAGGCTGGAGGGCAGTGGTGCAATCTTGGCTCACCGCAACCTCTGCCTCTGGGTTCAGGTGATTCTCCTGCCTGAATCTCTCGAGTAGCTAGGATTACAGGCATGCGCCACCATGCCAGGCTCATTTTTGTGTTTTTAGTAGAGACAGGGTTTCACCATACTGGCCAGGCTGGTCTCGAACTCCTGATCTCCAGTGATCTGCCTGCCTTGGCCTCCCAAAGTGCTGGGATTACAGGCATGAGCCACCACACCTGGTCAGTTTTCTGGTTTTAACACCTACAAGAACAATGCAGATGGCATTTACATAATCACACCTTTTACAGCCTATCCCACTATCCACTGCTCGCGGCCCATAGCATAGTCTCCCTTGCCTTTCGTGCTTTTGTGTTTTGTGTGTGGTGTCTTCTACCTTCCTGGCTCTGAGTCTGTGCTTTTCCAGCCACCTGCTCAAGATGGGCTTGGTGCTGCCTGACGTATATCCAAGACAGCACTTGCCAGTCCTGGGCCACCTCCTAATTTCTACAGCCAACCGGAGCTCAGGTGCCTGGAGTCCAGAAGACAGGAGCGGAGGTTCGGTGAACATTCAGGAACATGAACTTGGCTACTTGGTTAGGCCACAGTACCCAGATATTTGGCCAAATACTAGCCTGATGTTGCTGGGAAAGTATTTTTGAGATGACATGAACATTTCAATTGGTAGACTTTGAGTCAAACCGACTAGAGTCCATGCCATGCGTGGACCTCGTCCAATCAGTTGACAGCCCTCATGAAAAACAGGAAGAGGAACTGCTGTCTCCAGGCTGCCTTCGGACTTGAGCTGCAACATCAGCTCTTCCCTGGGTCTCCAGCCTGCTGCCCTGCCCTGCAAATGTTTGATTTGCTGGTCCCCACAACTGAATGAAACAGGCTTAAATCCTTAAAATAAATTAATCTCTTGCTCTCGGTGTCTCTTTCTTATCACTTCAGTTTGCTTATCAATGAGCCTAGAGCTGAATGCTCAGAACCACTGAGCTGGTGGAATGAGCTCTGGCCAGGGCTGCCCTGTAACGGGGCCTGGGTTCCCATCCTGGTCCTGGCCATTCCCTACACTGTGGCCATCAGTCAGCAGCCTGTTGGGACCTGAGCACACACCACAGAGAGAACGGCCATCCTCAGTGAAAGGGGCGGGAACCATCTCCTAAGAGGCCGGCTGCCTTCCAAGGGGGAGCTTTGAAAAGAGCCCTCTCCTGTCTGGACTGGTCTGGGCGCTAAGGAAGGTGTCTGTGATTGCCAAGGCCTCCCCCGCCCTTGGTGGCCCTGATGAAATTGGAAGAGCAAGTGTGGAATAAGAGATGATGCTCTCAGGGTGTTAGGGATGTGCAGAGACCACAGCTTCCAGAATGACGCCGCTGATGAGGCGGGGCCCCCGGAGGAACGACTCCACATTCCGCCAGCTCTCACCTGAATCTGTGTTCTCCTTTTCCCTGGCAATTTTACATGAAAGAGACAAGTCTATCATAAATGCAGGCAAGCGAGAGTTTCAGCAACGCGTAGGTCAAGTGCATTAGTTTTCATCATTTTCCAGGGTTTGACTTCTTGAGAGGTTTAAAATGTACTGTAGGCTGGGCACGGTGGCTCACACCTGTAATCCCAGCACTGTGGGAGGCTGAGGTCAGGAGATTGAGACTATCCTGGCCAACATGGTGAAACCCTGTCTGTACTAAAAACACAAAAAATTAGCTGGGCGTGGTGGCGTGCACCTGTAATCGCAGCTACTTGGGAGGCTGAGGTAGAAGAATCACTTGAACCTGGGAGGCAGAGGTTGCAGTGAGCCGAGATCACACCACTGCACTCCAGCCTGGTGACACAGTGAGACTCTGTCTCAAAAGAAAAAAAAAAAATACAAACTGTATGGTAAAAATGATAAAGCACTGATAGGCTCACATGCTGTGACGTCTTGTGATGTGACATAGGCTGAGGACTCGGAAGTCTTTGTCTCTAGCTTGACCTCTTTCCTGGACTCCTGACTCAGTCAGCAGAGCGCCCACCATGGGTCTCGACTGAGACGGCTCCCAGCACCTCTGGTCCAGTGTGGCCCAGGCTGAACTCACTCTTCCAAGCCTGCCCCTCCTCCTAGCACAATCATCCCCCCAGGCCCTTAAGCTGGAAACTTGGAAATAATCCTAGACCCTTCTCTTCCTGACCTCACCCTGCCACTGCTCTGCCCAAACCCCGTGGCTTCTCCGTCCCTGACAGTCACTCACAGTCCTCCCCGCCCCGCCCCATCCCTGCCATGCTGCCCCGCGCAGGCCATGGTCAGCCTCCTCTGGGCCATCCCCCTTTCCGCCTCTAGGCCGCACCTTCCAGCCACATTCCCACACCCCATCTCCCACCAGATTGGGTTTTCTAAAATCAAACCTGAGCACCCTGCCTAAGAGATGTCAGGGACCCCACTGCCCAAGGGAAAGGTACAAATTCCTTGGTAGAGTCATCAATTAATGGCAGCCTGTAGGTATCACAGACGTGTCCGGTGCAACGCTTCTTCTTTGTCACACGTATTATCTCACATAACCCCTTGAAAAGTCCTGCGGGGTCTGTATTATTGTTATTCAAGATCTGAATCTACAGGGGCAGCCCAAAGGGCTTAGGAGCTCATCCACATGGGTAGTGAGTGGTGAAGCCAGGACTTGGAGCCAAGCAGGCCAGGCCAGGCCAGGCCCCTGCCCTGCCTGCAAGTTCCCACCCTCCTTCCCAGTCTCATTTCCTGCCTCCTCCGTCTTCTCCTACTCTGGAATACCACATGTTCATGGCACCATGAACGCACGTGCAGTTTTCAGCTCCCATGTTGTAGGCCCAGATGCTCATCTGCCTGGAATCCACTCCTCTTCCCGCTGGCCTGGGGAAAGCCTTCTCATGGTGTGGCACTCGGCATGGGCACCGCCTCCTGCTGGGCCCTCTGTGCCCCTCTCCCAGCCTCCTCAGGAAAATGGACCTCTCCCTTCTTTGTTTTTTCCAAAATGTTTGGTGAAGGACAGAGCAGGTGTTAACTGGCCTTTTTCTTACCTTCTACAGAGCAAGTATGGATTATCAACAAGCACTAGGCTCATAACCCTCCCTTTTTTATTGAGGTCATTTTCATTCTTTATAAGATAAATCTCAAAGTCTTTCAGCTTTAAAGGTCTAATGTTTATAAAGTCAGAAAACCATTATTACCTTTCTCGTCGCATACTTTTGACTACAGCCCAAAGTGACTTAAACAAAATCAAGACGATACACAATCACAACTGTCCACTTCTTCAGAACATTCTTTCCTTCTCCCCCAAGCCTTTCCTTTCTTCCTCTTTTCTTCTCCTTCCAGTGTGTGATGGTGAAGAGAATTCATTTTGGAATCAGATAGTTTTGACTGGAATCCTGGCTTTGCTATTAGCTAGCTGTGTAGTCTCGGTTAAGTTAATTTATCTTTTTTTTTTTTTTTTGAGACAGAGTCTCCCTCTGTGGCCCAGGCTGGAGTGCAGAGGCACCATCTTCGCTCACTGCAAGCTCTGTCTCCCAGGTTCAAGTGATTTCTAGGCCTCAGCCTCCCCAGTAGCTGGGATTACAGGCACACACCACCATGTCTGGCTAATTTTTGTATTTTTAGTAGACATGGGGTTTCACCATGTTGGCCAGGTTGGTCTCGAACTCCTAACCTCAAGTGGCCTACCCGCCTTGGCCTCCCAAAGTGCTGGGATTACAGGTGTGAGCCACCACTCCCGGACATCTCTCTATTTCTTTATTTCTGAAATGAAAATACAACTTCACAGGGTTATTATGAAGGAAAAAAAGAGAATACATTAGCGCAATTAGCCCAGGGCTGGAATATAATAGACAGTCAATTAATGACAGGTGTTATACACTGAAATACTGTGAAATGGGGTCAGGACATTGCCTGTGAGCAGGTCCCCTTTAGAAGGCTGACCAGCACACAAGACCCCAGGGGAAATGCTACAGAGGATGGCGGGGTACACAGGGGGATGGTTTTCTGGAGTGATTTTTAGGGGGATTTTCTCCTGATCTCAAGGTTTTGTCTATTTATTTTCATTATCTTTGGTATTTTATGACTCTCGGCATTTGTTTCACAATGGATGCTTGTGGTGCTTACATAACAATCACTACAGGCTGGCGCAGTGGCTCACACCTGTAATCCCAGCACTTTGGGAGGCCGAGGTGGAGGGATCACCTGAGGTCAGGAGTTCGAGACCACCCCGGCCAACATGGCAAAACCTGTCTCTACTAAAAATACAAAAAATTGGCTGGACATGGTGGTGCCTGTTAATCAAAGCTGCTTGGGAGGCTGAGGCACGAGAATCCCTTGAATCTGGGAGGTGGAGGCAGCAGTAAGCCAAGATTGCAGCACTGCACTCCAGCCTGGGTGACAGAGCCTCCATCTCAAAAACAAAACCAAACAAAAAAGCAAAACAAAACAAAACAATCGCTACAATTAACTTAAGCATTTCTGATGCACCAGAGGGTTTCTGTGCTAAACCCTCTACATGCATTATCTTTGGTATTTCTTATGTCAGCCCTGCGAATTAGGTATTGTTATTCTCATTTTAATAACAAGGAAACAGAGGCTCACAAAAGTGTAAACCTAGCATTGCAGCTAGCTGATAGTGAAGCTGGTTTCTAAATTAGTGGCACAAAAGCAAGGTAGCCTCACGCTCACTGCTGAAAATGTGTAGAATACCATGAACTAACTATCAATTAGTCCCTCTCGAGTTGAAGAAACACAAATATGAAAAGCATCTTAAAAGGAAAAAAAAATGTAACTTCATTTAACTACCTAATAATAAACTCAAGGAATAAAACTCTGATTGTAATGCCTCATTGGACGATTACCTTCAATATCTCTAAAGACTTTCTGTAAAGTGCAAAAGTCGCGATCTTTTGCTTACTGATACGGTCTGGCTGTGTCCCCATCCAAATCTCATCTTGAATTCCCACGTGTTGTGGGAGGGACCTGGTGGGAGGTAATCGAATCACGGAGGCAAGTCTTTCCTGTGCTGTTCTTGTGATAGTGAGTAAGTCTCTCACAAGATCTGATGATTTCATAGAGAGGAGTGTTCGCCTGCACAAGCTCTCTCTTTTTGCCTGCTCCCATCCATGTAAGATACAACTTGCTACTCCTTGCCTTCCACCATGATTGTGAGGCCTCCCCAGCCATGTGGAACTGTGAGTCCATTGAAACCTCCTTCTTTTGTAAATTGCCCAGTCTTGGGTATATCTTTTTTTTTTTTTTCCCTGAGACACGGTTTCGCTCTTGTTGCCCAAGCTGGAGTGCAATGGCGCGATCTTGGCTCACTGCAACCTTTGCCTCCCAAGTTCAAGCGATTCTCCTGCCTCCGCCTCGCAAGTAGCTGGGATTATAGGCGCAAGCCACCATGCCCAGCTAATTTTTTTGTATTTTTAGTAGAAATGGGGTTTCACCATGTTAGCCAGGCTGGTCTCAAACTCCTGACCTCAGGTGATCCGCCCACCTCGGCCTCCCAAAGTGCTGGGATTACAGGCGTGAGCCACCGCGCCCGGCCTCGGGTATGTCTTTATTAGCAGCGTGAAAATGGACGAATGCACATACTAACTTCTCATGGTGCTTCCGGAAGCTGTGTCCTGGGGGCACAAGAGTTCAAATGCTGGCTTGGGGAGAGGAGGAAAGTCACCGGCCAGAATGAAATGAACTTTGTAATAATCCTGTGTGGATTTCATAAATGACAATAGCCTACAGGAAGTTTCATGCCCCTCTGGGTGGCATTAAATGGCACGGTCTGCTGAGCAGGTGCTTTTCCTTACCATGGGTGCCGAGCTGCCTGCTCACACGTGTATCTTTTATTTGGGTCCTTCTCCATCAGGTTCCGAATGAAGTCTTTTGCTGTTCAAAAAGAAGGCACAAGGGAAGGAGTCACTTCGCGACTTGAGATGTGACAATTATGATTCCACCAGGTCTTCAGGAGGAGCGCGTGTAGCATGAAAAACATGAGACCAGCCCTCCACAGAGACTACTGTACCTTGGACACAAAGGCACCAGCATGTGGGGAAAAGGAAGGCTAGGGCTTGGCACTCTAGGGTGACCCAGTAGTGAGGAGGCCGCCTGTGACCCTGACTTCCAGCTCCAAGGCCCTTACTTCTAGTGGCTAGTGATACCTTCGGTTGAGAGGAGAGAAGTATCTTTGTAATCATGTGCCTCTAATTAGGCCATCACTGCCTTAGAGAACTGTTTTGGTGACATCATCTCCATATGTTAGATGTGGCTGAATCAACTAAACCTGCTGAGTGCCTGCTTAGCCCACCAGGTCCTGAGCTAGGTGCTGTGGATACCAAGCCCCAGAAAGCACCACGTGTGGCCTACTTGGGCTATTACAAACCCTGGAGCAGGCAACTGCAAAGCAGTGAGCTGTGCCCTGCTGGGGGAAGTGGGGAGTACCTGGCAGCCCAGGAGAAAGGATGGCCCAGAAGCAGGAGACCCTGGGAAAGTGAGGGGCCGGGTGGCAGAACTGATGACCTCATGGGTCAGGTCCAAAACCTGCTGCACTGCAGGGTGTGGCCCCTCAATGCCCACAGGACTGGGCTTCTGGGGGAAGGCTGTGCTCTTCTGAGGTCAGAAGGAAAATATTTCCTATGTGGCTCTTTCCTGTAAGCCTTGTACAACTATACTCTGGGCCCAGGTTTTGGACGATTGAAGATGAAACCAAGGCATTTCCACTCAGGAGGAAGTAACACAGATAATAAAATGGTCTCTTTGAATAGCTCACAGAGACCATAACACATTGTCCCATTCATGATCTCATTTCATCCTTCTGCTATGCTCTACGGTAGATGGAATATTGTTACCAGTTTCATCTTACCAGCGAGGAAACTGAGGCTCAGAGAGATTTCATTAATTTACACAGGCCTTGGTTTTGATCTTTATCCCTGAGGAAGAACAGTGAACTTCCCTAGGAATGTTTCAGTGTGGCATTTCAAATCCCAGCTCTGCCACTTACTAGTTGTATGATTTTGGTCAAGTTATTTCACCTTCTGGAGCCTCGGTTTCCTCATCTGTCAAATGGGGATAATAGTAATACCCGCCTGACAGGCTGTCCTGAGGACTGAGTGAGGTAGCACACATACAGAGCGTCTTGTGCTCAGCATACAGTCAGCGCTCAATAAATTTTAGCTACTATTGGTTCACTCCTAGAGCACCCAGAACAGGGCGTGGCTAGGAGAGGTGGATGAGTGGGTCCCCATCTCTCAGCGTGGCTCGAGTCAGATGTCCCAAGCTTGTCCTCTTTCTTTGCAGGTCAAACCCAAATATGTAGCTCATGAAGCTTCCTGAGAGCCGTTGTGAACTGTGTGCTGTGAGGGTGTTAACACCCCACAGTTCATAGGCTGAAATTCCAACCTATGTGATGGTATTTGGAGATAGGACCTTTTGGGGGTAATTAGGTCATGAGGATGCAGCCCTCATGAATGAGATTAGTGCCCTTATCAAAGAGACTTGAGAGAGTTCTCTTGATCCTTTTGCCATGTGAGGATACGGTGAGAAGGACACAGTGAGAAGACAGCAGTCTATGAACCAGAAAGTGGGCCCTCACCAGATACTCAATGTGCTGGCGACTTGATCTTGGACTTCCCAGCCTCCAGAGCTGTGAGGAATAAATGTTTGCTGTTTGAGCCACCCAGTCTATGGTATCTCGTTACAGCAGTCAACCAAGACAGGACCCTCAGGACTGTTCTGAGCCGCCCACGGTCCCCTGGGCCTGTCAGGGTCATGTGGTCTGGGTGTGTCGCAGGGGCTGCCCACTGGGAGCTGCCTGTGGGAGACCTACCAGAGTCAGAGATGTCATCCCAGTAGGGAGAGTCAAACTCATATTCTGCCTTGAGGATCTGCTCAAAGAGCTTGGAGTCATTTTCATCATAAAAAGGAGGGTAGCCGCAGAGCCTGGAAGACAAAATGGAGTAAAAGCTGGAACATCTGCATATCCAATGTGGTGATTTGACACTTTGCCTGGAAGGAAGAGACATTACCAACTGAGTTAAGATAATCTGGCAAAGCACCGTGGCTCACACTGGTAATCCCAGCACTTCGGGAGGCCAAGGCAGGCAGATCACTTGAGGCCAGCAGTTCGAGACCAGCCTGACCAACATGGCGAAACCTCGTCTCTACTAAAAAATACAAAAAAAAAATTAGCTGGCTGTGGTGGCCGGCGCCTGTAATCCCAGCTACTTGGGAGGCTGAGGTGGGAGGCTGAGATGGGAGGCTGAGCAATGAGCCAAGACTGCACCACTGCACTCTAGCCTTGGCGACACAGTGAGAGTCTGTCTCAAAAAAGCACACATCCCACAGGCATAGGCAGCACAGGAGTAAAACTGCGATGTCATGAATAGCCAAAAGGGTCAACTCAGGTCATGATCAAAGGTAAATATAACTATCGAAGTCCCCCTTAACTCTGCACAGAATTAACCACAGAGTCCCAGACACCCTAAAAACCTACCGGACAGCCTTCTTCACATACACGTTATTGATCTTACTGTCTGTAATACTGTTCCTAACAGAGGATGAGCTGATGGAGAAAACCAACAAAATATATGTTTAATATCCGTTTCAGGGCCCTTCCAGGTTCATTTTATTTCAGAAATCATCAGAGGAAGAAAATGAAATTTTATGACCTTGAGTATCAAGTTGCCACAAGACACCATAACCTGCACATTGTCACGCACATAACCTGCACATGAGCACGCTGCCATGCCCAAACTGGGTACGTGGAGGGTTGTGGTTCTGCCCACTAACATGCAGTAAGTATTAGCAGGGCTGACACACGTTGTAAGACTGCAATAGCATAATACTACCCATTTTGCCATGGAACCATTTCAAGGTTGATTTTTAACGGATCATATTGATGCTGGTGCAAGTGACTTCTAATTTAGAGTTCCGGTGGGACAACAGTCATCTGACACACGTAATGGGAGTGGAAATTCTCATTAATTAGACCCACTACAATTTGTTCCATAAAATCATGGATTCTCATTCCAGTTCTGAAATCAGTTTCAATGCTACTTTTACCACTGATGCATTTTTTTGGACCAAAATTTCCTTCCCTGAAAACACGAAGGGCTGGCCTAGAAAATTCCTCATATTTTTTCCAGCTTGAAGATACTGTGGCTCTATGATTCAGTTTGGCTGGCTAAAACACTCAGGAAAAAACCTAGAACATGCTTGGGGCCCATGTGGAGGCAGGGGCTGGCCTTGGTTGGCACTGGACGGCCAGGAAGAGGTGGGCCTAAGGCTGCAGGAAGACGGTGCTTGATTCCAGAAGGCCAGGGGCAATGCTGCGTGGTACAGAACTTGCTTCTTGGGCTGCGACAACCCAGAGGCTGGCAGCCACGGTGGCAGTTTATTTGTTTATTATTTCTTTCTTGAGATGGGAGTCTCCCTCTGTCACCCAGGCTGGAGTGCAATGGCGTGATCACAGCTCACTGCAACCTCCACCTCCTGGGTTCCAGCAATTCTGCCTCAGCCTCCCGAGTAGCAGATTACAGGCGCCTGCCAGCATGTTGTGCTAATTTTTTTTCTTTTTTTTTTTTGTGAGACGGAATCTCGCTCTGTCACCCAGGCTGGAGTACAGCGGTATGGTCTCGGCTCACTGCAAGCTCTACCACCCAGGTTCATACCCTTCTCCTGCCTCAGCCTCCCAAGTAGCTGCGACTACAGGCACCTGCCACCAAGCCTGGCTAATTTTTTGTATTTTTAGTAGAGACAGGGTTTCACCATGTTAGCCAGGATGGTCTCGATCTCCTGACCTCGTGATCCACCCGCCTCGGCCTCTCAAAGTGCTGGGATTACAGGCGTGAGCCACCGTGCCTGGCCAGTTTTTGTATTTTTAGTAGAGATGGAGTCTCTCTATGTTGGTCAGGCTGGTCTCGAACTCCTGACCTCAGGTGATCCACCCTCCTCGGCCTCCCAAGTGCTGGGATTACAGGTGTGAGCCACCACGCTTGTCCCATGGTGGGAGTTCTGACCCAAACAAGCCCTGAATTGTATCACATAGATCAACATAGCCACAGCCTAGGGACTAGTCTAATGAGAACAAATTAACAAGAATCAACAGACTGCAGGACTGCGAGGGATTAGACTGTCAGCACATAAGAAATGCAATACAGGTTGGAAACACAACCTTGGTACCGCCATTCCTCAGCTGTTCCTCCCGTGGGACGCGCATCGCCAGCCACCGCTGCGCAGGGGTGTGCCTGATGACATTTTTAAAGGCTGTGAGACATTCTGTGGGCCCAGAAGAATCAAAATAATCTCTCCCCACAAGGTTGCTTTAGGGGCTAAGAGCCTGGAAAATTTCATTTCTAAAGATGTGCTGCTTTTGGTGAAATGAGCAAGAGCCAGGGCTTCCGAAACCACCAGGCACATAGCTCACTGCCCGCGGAAATCCTGGAGCTCTGAGATGGGTCTGTCCATTTCTCCCACGATGAGGATTCAGGCAAAATGAAATGTGCATATTAGGAAACGCTGACAGAACAAAATGTTAGTTCATCTTGGAAAAAAACCTAAATTCTAGATATGTGAGGTTTTTGTTCATTTACAACCGCGTGTGTTTTTCTTCAGGGTTTGGCTTTCTTTGCAAGGAAAAAATTCTTTAAGAAAATTCCGAGAAACATTTATTCTCCAGGTGCCAATTTTTTTAAATGTATATTCCAGTTTCTTCTGGCCTTAGCTCTTTTTTGTTTCCGAATTTTTGTATTATAGGATATTGTGTTTGTGCAGCTATACTGAGGACACGGGAAAAGGAAATGGATTGAGCTTGGAGCCTAAGTAAGTTAAAATTAAGAGAAAAGATTTAAAAATAAGGATGTAAAATAACAGAAGGACAAACAGAAGTTACAAAATCTTCCTTAGATCTAGAAATTTCAGAGAGCTCCCTGGCCAAGCTATGTCATTAGCAGGTTTGCGTGGAGGTGATCTAAGAGGAGAAGTAACAGCCTTGGGCTGTTTTACTTGATACACGCAGGACTTCTGTGACCACGGGGCCACCCACTCACACTGGTAATCCCAGGGTTATTTACAAATGTTCCAGAAATGTGGCTTCTTTTACATATCCAACCCTTTAAATAATCTACAAATTATATCGCCAAGGGTCCTCAAAGGCAATAATGCCTTTCCCAATTTTTCTAGGCTTCAAAGTTCTTGATTCAGAATAACACTGGCATTTGCAACTGTCACACCCAATCAAGGCAATTCAACTTCAAAGCACTCTTCACTGCCTCCATCCCAGCCTCGGGTCTACCTTCCAGGAAGAACTCTTACACCTTACTATGTTTCCTGCTGCCTTTTTTCCCTCCCCTCAGTCCTTTGGGTCTAGAGGTGCTCACAGCTCAGCTGCAATGAAGCCCAGGGTCACGGGTGCTATTCCTTGTGGTTCCCAGACCTCCCTTTTCGTATATAGTCCTCGCACATCCCTCATTTTAAAGGCGAAGAAACCAACAAGCAGCAAAATCAGGGCCTGAGCCTATTCTGTCAGATTTTAGGCCTGTGTTCTTAACCATTTTGCTCATGCACTAAAGGGAGGGGCTCGAGAATTGAACTTTGGGCTTCAATCTGACTTTGCATTCTCTCTGTGGGGCGTCTGGTTGGCCCTACCTGCCCCTGCATGTACAAGTGGAACCCTCTGATGGGACCCTGTCTCTCCACCCCCAGCTCCCACAGGCAGGGTCTAACAAGTAGGATGCTACTTGGGCCAGGCGCAGTGGCTCACGCCTGTAATCCCAGCACTTTGGGAGGCCAAGGTGAGCAGATCACCTGAGGTCAGGAGTTTGAGACCAGCCTGGCCAACATGGTGAAACACGGTCTCTACTAAAAATACCCAAATTAGCTGGCCGTGGTGGCAGGTGCCTATAATCCCAGCTACATATGGGAGGCTGAGGCAGGAGAATCGCTTCAACCCGGGAAGCGGAGGTTGCAGTGAGCTGAGATCACACCACAGCACTCCAGCCTGGGCAACAAAGTGAGACTCCCATAAAAAAACAGTGGTGCTAGGGGAGTACCAGCCACAGCCACGTGGGACACCAGGTGGTGACTGTTATATTTTATTTTGTGGTAAGGACACTCAACATGTGATCCTCCCTCTTAACACTTTTTTTTTTTTTTTAAATGAGACAGGGTCTCTCTCTGTCACCCAGATTGGAGTGCAGAGGTGCAATCTTGGCTCACAGCACCCTCCCATCTCCCAGACTCAAGAGATCCTCCTGCCTCAGCCTCCCAAGTAGCTAGCACTACAAGTGCATGCCACCATGCCCAGCTAATTTTTTTATTTTTGTAGAGACAGGGTTTTGCCATGTTGCCTAGGCTGGTCTCGAACTCCTGGGCTCAAACACCTGTCTCTGCCTCCCAAAGTGCTGAGATTACAGTTGTAAGCCACTGTGCCTGGCATCTTAACACATCTTTTTTTTTTTTTTTTTTGAGACGGTGTCTCACTCTTCACCCAGGCTGGAGTGCAGTGGCGCCATCTCGGCTCTCAGCTCACTGCAAGCTCCACCTCCCAGGTTCACGCCATTCTCCTGCCTCAGACTCCTGAGTGGCTGGGACTACAGGTGCTCGCCACCATGCCCGGCTAATTTGTGTGTGTGTGTGTGTGTGTGTGTGTGTGTTTTAGTGGAGATGGGGTTTCACCTCGTTAGTCAGGATGGTCTCGATCTCCTGCCCTCGTGATCCACCCACCTCGGCCTTCCAAAGTGCTGGGATTACAGGCGTGAGCCACCAGGCCCGGCCAACACATCTTGAAGTGTACACTACAGTACTGTTGACTATAGGTGCAGTGTAGCACGGGAGGTCTCTCAAACACATTTATCTTGCTTCACTGAAACTGTATGTGCCCAGTGATTAGTAACTCCTCATGCCCCTCCCTCCAGTCCCTGGCAGCCACCATTTCCACTCTTTCATTCTATGAGTTTGACTATTTTAGATACTTTGTCCAAGTGGGATCATGCAGTATCTGTCTTCCTGTGCCTAGCTTATTTCACTTAGCACTGTGTCAATGTCCTCCAGGTTCACCCATGTTTCACATGTTGCAGAACTCTCTCCTTTTTAAAGGCTGAATAGTATTCCATTGTATGCACCTACCGTGTTTTCTTTATCCACTCATATGTTCATAGGCACTTGGCTTTTTTCCACCTATTCAGCTATTGTGAATAAGGCTGCTATGAACATGGGAGTGTTCACCTCTCTTCAATATCTTGATTTCCATTTGTTTGGAATTGCTAGATTATATGGTAGTTCTATTTTTAATCTTCTGAGGAATTGCCACACTGTTTTCCATAGAGTCTACACCTGCAAATCCTCCCCAGACCTTGCCTTTTTGATCTGTCAATGACATACAAATGGCCAACAGGCATGTGAAAAAAGGCTCAATATTATTAATCATCAGGGAAATGCAAATCAAAGCCACAAGGAGACGCCACTTCCTACCTGTTGGGATGGCTATTACCAGGCAGTGATTTTTAAAAAGTATTTCTGTATGGATTTTTTTTTTTTTTTTTTTGGAGAGAGAGTCTCACTCCGTTGCCCAGGTTGGAGTGCAGTGGCTCAATCTTGGCTCACTGCAACCTCTGCATGCTGGGTTCAAGCAATTCTCCTGCCTCAGCCTCCTGTGTAGCTGGGATTACAGGTGTGCACCACCACACCCAGCTAATTTTTGTGTTTTTAGTAGAGATGGGGTTTCACCATGTTGGCCAGGGTGGTCTGAAACTCCTGGCCTCAAGCAATTCACCCACCTCAAGCTCCGAAACTGCTGGGATTACAGGCATGAGCCACCACACCCAGCCCTGTATGGATCTTAATAGTATTTCACAGTTTTCGTTTTTGTTTTTGTTTGTTTGTCTGTTTTTTGAGAAGGAGTTTTGCTCTTGTTGCCCAGGTTGGAGTGCATTGTGTGATCTTGGCTCACTGAAACCTCCGCCTCCTGGGTTCAAGCGATTCTCCCGCATCAGCCTCCAGAGTAGCTGGGATTACAGGCACCTTGCCACTACACACCCAGCATTTTTTGTATTTTTAGTAAAGACGAGGTTTCACCATGTTGGCCAGGCTGATCTCAAACTCTTGACCTCAGGTGACCCACCTGCCTCAGCCTCCCGAAGTGCTGGTGTGAGCCACTGAGCTCAGCCTCTGTCTTCATTTTTAATTAGCCAACATACACATAGTCACTTGGTACCTCCTGGCCTACGTAGGCCAGGAGGAGGTATACTGAGCACTCATGCATTTGTCAAGTATTTGTTTTGCACCTACTACATACCAGATACTGAGTTTGACACTGGAAATACAATGCTAAGTTAAGAACCAGTTTCTGCCTTCAGGAGCTCAGAGTGGGCGAGAGAGGCACATAAAGAGATAATAATGACATAGGTGACAGGAACAAATCTGCAGAGACTATTCTGGGTAGACAAGGGCCTGCAAGCCAAGCTGCCTGGCGGGAGGGGAGGAGGTAGACGCCTATGCCCCGTCTCGGGGAGGAGCAGGAATTTTATGGGAGAAACGGGGGGGCTGCCGGCAGGAGTGGCCGCCCAGGAATAAGAGCATGCGCCATAAACCAGCAGTTGATTCGAGCATAGAAGAACAGCTTGCCGCTGCGGTGCGGCATGTAAGCTGGTGCGCAGCGAGAGCTGAGGTGAGGCCTGGGAGGGCTGCGTTCCCCACCCTCAGGTGGGTGGTCTGTCTTGCAGGTAGAAAGGAAGCCCGAGAGGTATAGACAGAGGGGCGATAGGGACAATTGACTTTGCAGCAGAGACATTTGAGGCAAGAAGACAAATCGCCAACTTGCCTCAGCCAGAGGAGACAGGGCGGCCTGCAGTGGAGCTGGACGGGGGAACAGACAGTTTAGACACAATCGGGCAGATCTGGCGTAGGACGGTGTAAACAGCGAAGGCCAGAATGCCTCAAAGGTCCCCAGCATGGACTAGAGATGACGTCCACTGCCTGGAGAATGCAGGACAAGGAGCAGGTGGCCGGGGTGGCCTGGCTGTGTCAACCACAGCACCTGGTAATTCCAGCTCCCTCTTTAGTGGACGCTGCCTGCTCAGAGAGGTGACTCCAGGCAGTTCTTTGTAGGCAGGGTGAATAGGAGAGAGGGCAGCGGAGCCAACTCCCCGAGGCAGCCCCATCCCTGGTAATTAGCTCTGATAATTACACTGGATCTTGCCTAGGTGTCCACCGAACAATAAAAGAAAGCAGGGAAGAGGGCAGAGCATGGGCCAGGAGGAGAGACCTCCACTCAGTGGTGAGGCTGTGAGAGGAACCCATGCTCACGGTCGCATCAGTGCTCGGCCTTCCAGTTCATTCCACACGAAGCTGTGCAACAAATCCCTCTTCCTTAAGGCAACCGTAGAGAATCTATTCCACGCAACCAGAACTGCCAACGTCCCACAAAGGATAAAGATGTGATTCCTTTCAGGCCGGGGAGAGCTGGACCAGGTACACGGGAGGGATTCAGGTGAAGGCAGCCAGCAGGCAGCTGGAGTTAGAGGCCTGATGCCAGGGACTGGTGTATCATGGGGGTGCTGGGAGAGAGCCATCAGCACATGCGTGAAAACCAGGACAGGAGACGCGATCGCTCAGAACAGATAAGATCACTCAGCTCAGGGGTCACACACACACCCGCCACGGACCCGATCTGGCCCATGATGTGTCTGGCCAGCAGCGATTCCAAACAGACATGACTTTGAGTGACCAGAGACAGGCGTTGATCTAGCCAGATTGCCACAGCCCCCAAAGTCCCCACGGTCTTGGCGTATTCAAGCATGCATGTATGTGGATGGGGACCAGACTCAAATTCCCTGGAAGCCTGGCATGGCTGGCTGGCTGGGTAAGCACAGCTAGTTTATCTGCTTCTTTGTATGTGCCAGCAAGCCCCTGGCATGGACAAAAATCACCCAGCTGATCACACATTAGGTCATCTCCCTGGCCTTCCACCTGCTCAGCTGGTGACTTTGAGTCAAGGGTCAAGGGTGGAGCTTGGGAGAAGGCCACTTTGAAAGAGGGGAGGAGCCTCAACACTGTGAGGTCCTGCTGGGCTGCAGAGCTGCAAAAGGGACGCAAAAGGTGTGGGCCCTGCCGGCCAAGGCCCAGAGGCTGGACGCTATGGAGCAGGTGGATTCCTCCTCCACAGCTGCTGCAGGAAGGCAGGGGAGAGTGAGTAGTCTGACAGGTAATCAGGGAAGGCTCCCGGGAGTAGGTGTGACCTGCATCTACAGCAGTGATTCAGGCTGGGAAGCTAATATTAATAAAACCGCCTGTCAGGGAGTCCTCTGGCTGTCACCAAAGACTGACTGAGCACTGACCAGGTCCCAGGCATGGAACAGATGGTCAGAGTCCCTATTCTCATGCCATTTACATTCTAGTTGGGGGTCAGGGGGACAGATACCCAACACTAACCTTCAAAATAAACAGCAAGTGTAGAAGATACCAGGAAAGGTAATTTGGAGCTGGTCAGGGGAAGCCTTGCATCCCTAATTGAGAAAATTCCTTTCTATGCACCGTTCTCTGTGCCCAGGGTTGCTCTTCTCCCGCTGTGCACAGATGTGACCAGCTCTCCCACAAAGCCCCGTGCATGGGTCTATGCTCAGTGATGTCTTTCTTGATCCCACCCGGACAGGGCAGGCCCCCAGCTTGATGTTCTCCAAGTTTCTCAGGCACCATCATCAAGGCATGCATGTTGGTTTCTATCTGTCTACATCCCATTGTTTTCTCTGATAAAGTCTGAGCCCCCCAACGGTGGTGATCCTCATTCCTTTTTGCAACCCTGATCCTAGACCAGTACATAGCATGCGCTCAGCAAAAGGTGGCTGGATGCACGAGTCGTTCAATGTCTGTGTTTCAAGGACTGCCACCCCCCACCCCACTCGGTCCCTCTCCATACAGTTCTCATTCTTCACAGTCCAGCCCACCTCCCTCTAGGGTTCTCTTAAGAAATGTAAAGATATCGGCCTATCGGCCAGGCACAGTGGTTCATGCCTGTAACCCTAACACTTTGGGAGGCTGAGGTGGGTGGATCGCTTGAGATCAGGAGTGAGTTTGAGACTGGCCTGACCAACATGGTAAAACCCCGTCTCTACTAAAAATAAAAAATTAGCGGCCGGGTGCGGTGGCACATGCCTGTAATCCCAGCACTTTGGGAGGCCAAGGCAGGCGGATCAAGAGGTCAGGAGATCGAGACCATCCTGGCGAACATGATGAAACCCCGTCTCTACTAAAAATACAAAAAAATTAGCTGGGCGTGGTGATGGGCACCTGTAGTCCCAGCTACTCAGGAGGCTGACGCAGGAGAATGATGTGAACCTGGGGGGCAGAGCTTGCAGTGAGCCGAGATCACGCCACTGCACTCCAGCCTGGGAGACAGCGAGATTCCATCTCAAAAAAAAAAAAAAAAAAGAAAAGAAAAGAAAGAAATGTAAAGATATTATGGCTTATTATCATGATTATGTTTACCTTCACACCTTGATAATGAGTCCCTGAAGGACAAAGCCTGTGCCATATCTAGTATTTCTTTTTTTTTTTTGAGACAGTCTCACTCTGTTGCTAGGCTGGTGTGCAGTGGTGCAATCTCAGCTCACTGCAATCTCTGCCTCCCGGGATCAAGCAATTCTCCTGCCTCAGCCTCCTGAGTAGCTGGGACTATAGGTGCACGCCACTGCACCCAGCTAATTTTTGTATTTTTAGTAGAGATGGGGTTTCACCATGTTGGCCAGGATGGTCTTGATCTTCTGACCTCATGATCTGCCCTCCTTGGCCTCCCAAAGTGCTCAGATTACAGGCATGAGACACTGTGCCTAGCCTAGTATTTCTTTTCTATCTATCTTTTTCTATCTTTTTTTTTTTTTGAGACAGGGTCTAGCTTTATCATCCAGGCTGGAGTGCAGTGGCATGATCATAGCTCACTGCAGCCTCGAACTCCCAGGCTCATACAATTCTCCTGCCTCAACTTCCTGAGTAGTGGGAACCACAGGCCGTGCACCACCATACTGGGCTAATTTTTTTTTTTTTTTTTGGTACAGACAGGGTCTTGCTGTGTTGCCGGGCTGGTCTTGAACTCCTAGGCTCAAGAGATCCTCCCACCTTGGCCTCCCAAAATCCTGGGATTGCAGGCATGAGCCATCATACTCAGCCTATATCTTTCATTAGCACTCAATAGTATTTATTTTTTTATTTTTTTATTTTTTTGAGATGGGAGTCTTGCTCTGTCACCCAGGGTGGAGTGCAATGGCATAATCTTGGCTCACGGCAACCTCCACCTTCCGGGTTCAAGCGATTCTCCCACCTCATCTTCCCAAGTACCTGGGATTACAGGCACCCACCACCACGCCTGGCTAATTTTTGTATTTCTAGTAGAGATGAGGTTTCACCATGTTGACCAGGCTGGTCTCGAACTCCTGACCTTGGGTAATCCACCCACCTCTGCCTCCCAAAGTGCTGGGATTACATGTGTGAGCCACCGCACCTGGCCTCGATACTACTTAATGAATATCTGTTGATTGATTATTCTTTGATGAACAAGAAATACTTTGTGTGAAATATTCATGCTTGTGTGTGTGTACTGACTTAAGAAGTTGTACTGAACATCCCAAAATAGGTGTTTACCCTGAAAAACGAAAATCGAACCAAATTTTCCCAAGTGTAGTACTTTCTCAGTTATTTTTGCAGTAAAGTCTCCTGATGGCCAATGGCATCCACTGTAAATGACACTACTCAAGGCAGACTGGAATGAACACAAGGAAACTTCAACATGCCCTGGGCCCACCTAGGTCCAGGGCCTCAACCACTGCCTCCAGGGACTTCCTTGATGCGGAGCTCCTCCCACCAGCAACTGCCCATCCGATGACAGAGCTGACAGGTGGCGCCTCTTGCTCCCAGCCTGAGTCCTCAAACCAGAAGCTGAAAAGTGTGTTTGAAGAAATACTTTTCACAGTAGGGGGACTCGCAGCGTCAAAGATTTTATTCTGGGGGCCAGAAGCTATCACCTGGTCCAACCCCTTGTTTAGGAGACAGGGAAAGTGAGTACCAGGGAGCTGAGGAAAAGATCTGGGCATCCATCCAGAGCTCTGGTCTAGAAAATAAAAGGCTACTTCAAGCCAATTCTACAGATATATATTTTATCTATCTACCTATCTACCTATCTACCTATCTATCTATCATATATATATATATCTGTGTATATATATAAAAAATTATTTTTTTTGAGATGGAGTCTCCCTCTGTTGCCCAGGCTGTAGTGCAATGGCGTGATCTCGACTCACTGCAACCTCCGCCTCCCAGGTTCAAGTGATTCTCCTGCCTCAGCCTCCCGAGTAGCTGGGCTAATTTTTGTATTTTTAGTAGAGATGGGGTTTCATTGTGTTGGCCAGGCTGGTCTCGAACTCCTGACCTCAAGTGACCTGCCTGCCTCAGCCTCCCAAAGTGCTGGGATTACAGGTGTGAGCCACACCCATGCTTGGCCAATTCTACAGATACTGATAGAGCACTGGCATTGTGTGAAATGCTGATCATGGAGTAGTAAGACAGACCCAGGTCTTGCCCCTCAGGGTTCCACAGTCCAGCCTTATTTAAATGGGACAGTGGAACGTTTACTTTTCTACAGTAGAGAAACCACTTCTAGAGAATGTATCCTGTAAATTTTTTTTTTTTTTTTTTTGAGGCGGAGTCTCGCTCTGCCGCCCAGGCTGGAGTGCAGTGGCGCGATCTTGGCTCACTGCAAGCTCTGCCTCCCGGGTTCACGCCATTCTCCTGCCTCAGCCTCCCGAGTAGCTGGGACTACAGGCACCCGCCACCTCGCCCGGCTAGTTTTTTGTATTTTTTTAGTAGAGACGGGGTTTCACCGTGTTAGCCAGGATGGTCTCGATCTCCTGACCTTGTGATCCGCCCGTCTTGGCCTCCCAAAGTGCTGGGATTACAGGCTTGAGCCACCGCGCCCGGCTCCTGTAAATGTTAATAACCACAGCTACCATGTACGGAGCTGTCACCATGCCAGACACTGGGTTATGCAATTTACATATATTATTGTCTCATTTAATGCAGTTCTAAGCTAACTTTTTCAATCTTCAATTTCCAGATAAGGAAGTAAATGCATGAAAGATTAGACCACTTGCTTACATCTAAGAGACAGCACAGAATTTTACTCTATTTGTGCAACTCCAGAGCCAGGTCATATTAACCTTTGGGACCTCCATCCAGATGCAGCACTGCAAAGCTGGGGAAACACCATATCTGCATGTTCTCTTTCAGAACCTACCTCTGCAGTCAGACTGCCACGATTTTTCTATACTATACTTTTGAAAACAGAGCCAGAGACAAGGTCATGTGACCTGCCAAAGACATGAAGAACAGGCCGGGCGCAGTGGCTCACGCCTGTAATCCCAGCACTTTGGGAGGTCGCAGTGGACAGATCATGAGGTCAGGAGTTCAAGACCGGCCTGGCCAACATGGTGAAATCCCGTCTCTACTAAAAATACAAAAAACTAGCTGGGCATGGTGGTGCGCGGCTGTAATACCAGCTACTCAGGAGAGGCAGGAGAATTGCTTGAACCTAGGAGGCAGAGGTTGCACTGAACTGAGATCGTGCCACTGCACTCCAGCCTGGGTGACAGAGCAAGACTGTGTCTCAAAAAAAAAGAGAAAGAAATGAAGAACAGCCCAGAGGTCTTGCAGTTCCAAAATCAACGTGGAATGTTCTACCCAGTCTGTGTTCCTGAAGACAGATGGGAGGAGAATGGCCAGGATCATGATGGCCCTGTCTGTGGAGAGAGGGCCTGGAGAAAAATGAGGGTGCGTCTGTACTGAGCAAATCCCAACAGGACGGAGAAGCCTTTTGCCAGCGCTACGCTCCCATGCAAAGCTGCAAGAGGCTACAAAAGCAAAGAGTTCCCTCTGGCGAGGCCTTGCAGGGCTCTGTGAGGCTGGCCAGGGCACAGGAGTGCCTCGCTGACTGGGAGAAATTGGGAAATAAAGTTCACAGATATAACTGAATTTTCTAAACACCTGTGAAAGTGCTGAGACTTATTTTATTTTCTGAAAAAATATTTGAACACAACAGTTCACACTGATAACTGAATAATCATCAGTTAATGGTAACCCAGGACTCTCTGTTTTAGTCCAACTGGAAGAAAAGGCCATGAAGGAGAATAGAAGTGATTTTTTCAAGGAAAAAGGGCGACTTTTCCCTTGTGTGGAAAGTTTTCCTCAGCCAGCAAGTCAGAGGAAAGGAGACACAGGTGTGGAGCCTGGCTCCATCAGGAACTGTGTGAGTGACACTGGGAAAAAAAGTCACCCTCACTGAGTTCAGTTTATTCTGTGAATGGGGATAACAACACCCACCTTATATAAATATTGGAACATATATCATGTATTCCATATGCTAATATGTATGATATATAAAACACACAGATATACAGACAGGTGATGGATAGATATAGATAGAGACAGATGATAGATAATGATAATGAAGATAGATATAGATAGGAAGATAGATGAGATGGATGGATAGATAGATGGAAGGATGGATGAATGGATAGACGGATAGATGACAGAAAGATGAATGAATGGATTCATGAATGGATGGATGGGTGGATGGATGGATAAACAGAAGATGGATGGATGGAAGGATGGATGGATGAATGGATAGACAGATGACAGATAGAAAGATGAATGGACAGATGGATGAGAAAGATGGATGGATGGATGGATAGATGGATGAGATGGACGGATGGATGAGATGAATGGACGGATGGATGAGATGGATGGATGGATAGATGGATGGATGGGATGGATGGATGGATGGATGGATGGATGGATGGATGGATTGACAGATAGCTAGATAGACAGAAATATGGATGGATGGATGGATGGATGGATGGATCGATGCTAGAGATGTAACATCTGAAAGTTCCAGTGACATAGTGAGCATTAAATGCTGGTTCCCACACCCTTATCCCCCTGTTCTCCTTTTTATCCCAACTCCATCTCCTCCTTCTCAGGTTCCTCCAGCTGAAAGACGCTGAAGTGCAAGGGCAGCCACACAGCATGGGGAAGAGCAATGTTGAGGTGGAGAGAGAAGCAGATGAGCCCTGAGGACTTACCCCAATGTCCCACACTCTACCCATCAAAACGAAGCAACATATTTTAAAATTTTGGGCAACATCTCAGAACCACCCACTAACAACCGTACACCCTGACAGAACCTTCTAAGCCGTTACGGAAGGGACAGAGGGAGACGCTGCCTCTGGTCATTATTCTGAGCGCTGTATTATGAACATGATGACAGAATGCACTCGACCTGCTTTAGAAGTCTGATCTTTGTATGCCAGTATTTCTGAACACTTAGCCAAGGAACCCTCAATTCTAAGAACAGCACCAGCTTTCCTGAGAATGCTTGCTCAAAGGCGTATTTGTTTAAGGAATATTTTTTATACAGTGAGGCCAAGCTGCCATAAAAATGACCGAAACAACAAATCCCCAGGTATATTACACACTAGGCAGGCTTCAAGGCCAACCCAGGCCCAATAGGGGTCTGAAAAACACAAGCAAAATCAATCCACTCTGGGCATCGCTCCTTTGGACATCAGAGTGTGTCCACATGTAGCGACCACTGGGTGGCCACTGTCTGTCCTCTGCCTTGGCACTCGGTCAATATTTAACAAATATTTATTGAATGAATGTCTGCACCCTGTAGGAAGAAATCTGAATTGTATTAATCTTACTCTGTATAATATGACAGACTTTAAGAAATAATAAAATAAAGCAAAGCTTTTAAAAGCTGATAAATCTTTTGTACTTATTTGCAAGGCCGACCTAGTAATCAAAACAGGTTTCAGCATATTATTTGGATTTATAACATTTAATGGCCAATGAGACCTGAATCGTTATAAAAATGTAATCTAATTATTTCAGTAACTGTATATTTGACTGTGCGCATTTCCAGAGCTTTCTCCTTGCAAACTTACAAGAGAGCAGGCCGGGGAAACTAGGAACAGTTCACATATTAAACCATGCAGAGGGTGACTCCAGCAAAGTACTGGTGATGAAAATGCAAGGAGGATAAATGCCTGCTGCACCCCCTGAGGTTTAGATAATGTCTTGCAAACTGAGAAGGAGTAAGCAGATTAGGAAAAGATTTAGGGGAAAAAGGAAAGGGAATACTGGAGAGGAAAAAGGAAACCCATTCCTTAGAAAGTTTATGCACGACTGAAATTGAACACTGGCGGGGAGGAGGGGAGGGAGAACAAAATACATCTCCAAGCATGACTAGCGAGCAGCAAAATCCACGTTTTGATTCCTGCGTTAGTCAAATGGACACCACCTCAAGAAAGCGCGGCGCATTTGTGCAGAGCACCAGCCTCCTCCTAAAGGGCAAAACACATCTGCAGGAAGTTGGGAAAAAGCCACTTTCAGCGCAGCTCATGCTAACAGTGAAACTGAGTGCACACCGGGGACAAAGCAGATGAGTTCGTTCTCATGAGGGGTGGATTTCACACCAAAGCACGAAGACTGCAGACATCCAATCTGGAGGCGATTAGCACCAAGTGCTAACCAATGATGCGGAATGCATGGAGGATTTCCAAGTTTGATTTCTGCAGCTTGACTTTGCTTACTTGGTGGTTAGGCTCTTCCTTCCTCCCTTCCTCCCTCCCTGGCTTCCTTCCTTCTCTCCTTTTTCTCCCTCTTTCCCTCCCCGCCTCCCAGTTTGGATGGATAAGCAGTTACGCATCTGCATAGGCTGACAATGGCACCTGGGCAATGTCTTGCTCCCTCCATCCCACTGGCTGAGGCCTTGCACTGCACTTTCGGCGTGTCCTCTTCGCTGAATGCTCACAATGCACTTCTGAGATGGTCTAGAAAATAAGCCCTTGGAACGTGGACGGCAAGGAGACCAGACGCGGGAAGGTGGCACCGTGCACCACATGACACGGTGTCGCGTTGAGTCGTGGGCTTCTGATCAACTCTTCCAAGGATCCTCCCACCCATGTCCTCCAGGGTTTCCCTGACTTGCTGGTGTGCGGTGGAATCCCTCCCCTCCCAGCCTCCATCCCTGCTCTCTTCGTCACAAATGGGGCCCGAATCCACCTGCTTGCTATCGTGCCACCCGCCGTGGAGCTGGGCATTTTCCCCTGTGCGTGTTCTTTGTTCTTTTCACCGTCTATGCCCTGCCCCTGTCCTGCTGAGTGCTGCTGCTATGCAAATCCAACACATACTTAAAACCATAATAAAGAGCCCCTGATTCTTCCGTGTGCACAGTATCCTGTAGGGGAATGAAAAAATCCTGATAATTCAGAGATTATATTTTCCCCATCCCCAAGTTTGAGATATTAAAATTTCAAAGCTCGATCAAGTCCTTCAAACTCTATTTTAAACACTATCTTTCTAATTGAATGGCACCTCTTTTCTCATACACAAACAGCACTTTTTATTTTCAGATAACTGGGTCTTGAGAGGATAGAACCATCAATCTCTCTAGGCAGATACTGAAGACAGAGCCCTTCCCTCGGCCTGGACTACCTCTCTCCTGGCAGATTCTCACCCATCTTTCCAAACCCAGGTCGCTGTCACCTGTCCTGGGAAGGCTTCCTCAGGCAGAGCAGAGTCCCGGCTCTGTTCTAGGAGCTGCTCACCACCTCCCTCCCATTTCAGACAGCTGGAAGACTAGACTGTAATTTATCTGTTTACTGTCTGTCACCTCCAGCAGACAGTAAGTGCCTCCTAGGCCAGGCCGGTGATAAATCCATCTCTGCATCCCCATCAACCTGCCTGACACATTTTAGGCTCGATAAATGTGAGTTACGTGAATGGATGTCAATCTCCTGCCTTCTATTCTTCAGGCTAAATAACCCAGAGCATTTAGCTGCTATGTAAATGACAGCTTCTAGAAGATGGGGCTAAGATGAAAACAAGAGGGCACAGGAAGTAAAATGTTTCTCCGTCTGGAGTGAAGCCACGCCATTCAGGGCACAAAAGTGATGGCTGTGAGTCACAACCTTCCGACTTCTCGCTCTGTGGTGCCCTCTCTACCTCACGGCCTTTGAAGGCAAAACCACAGAAGTTGGTGCATTCCACACAGCCTGAGGTCACTGGCAGGGAGCTGCTCTTCTCACCATCTAAATGCCCGATTTCCCTCAATTGCACTGCTTGTGAAGTTTCCCCCATCACTGTTGTGTGTCTCCTGCACCTGCTCTTTGACACCAGAGTATTTTGAGGGGTTAGAGGTAGAGTAAACCAACTGTCACAGACAATGACTCAAGTCCCTTGCCTCAGCTTAACAAAGCTGAAATATGGCCCAACTTCTGTCTCCAACTAAAGCTGCAGGGAGTCACAACCCACAGGTGGCATTTAGCCATCCCCAGGATGTACCCGGCAGAGAACATGATGGGGAGACGAGGTCCTTTCTGAAAACCCTTGGAAAGCAGCCAAACCGAAATGCAATCCATGAACTAAAATCGGTCACCCGGGAATCATAACAATCAATCAATGCCTGCTGAAATCAAACAACAATGCGGGAGTGATCATGGGAAAGGGTGGGTGGCCGGTGGCTGGTCTTTAAAGCAGAAGAAAGGAGGGGTCATAAGAACTGGTCACTAGGGGCTGGGCATGGTGGCTCATACCTGTAATGCCAGCACTTTGGGAGGATTACTTGAGGCCAGGAGTTCAAGACTAGCCTGGGCAACATAGTGAGACCCTGTCTCTATGTTTTGTTTTGTTTTGAATTAGCTGGGCATAATGGCACACTCCTATGGTCCCAGCTTCTCGGAGGCTGAGGTGGGAAGATGACTTGAACCCAGGAGGTCAAGGCTGCAGTGAGCTATGATTGCGCCACTGCACTCCAGCCTGGGTGACAAAGCAAGACCCTGTCTCTAAAAAAAAAAAAAACAAAAACAAAAAAACAAAAAACAAGAACTGGTCAGCTGTGCTCACCAGCCAATAGAAAGAGCTGCTCAGTGGAATCATCCTTCTGTGGAGAAGGTGGCCTGGAGACCAGCACAGGCTTCATGAACGTATCTAAGGCCACCCGCCTCCACTGCTCTAATACCCTGTTCCAAAAGAAAGAAAGCTTCTGCTTTTCATTTGATTTCTCACGGAGCATTTCCTATAGGGGAGAGAACATGTTTGTTTGTTGACACGCATATCCAATTACCTTTTGAAGCAGGAACTGCATTATGATTTAGTCAATGGACAGTCCAGTCTTTTTTTTTTTTTTTTTTCCTGAGTCTAGTTACTGTGAATCAATTCACAAAGATGTCTGAACAAGATGAACAAACAGATCAAACTGAGTTTCCAAATTTCTAAAGCCAAAATCCAGACCGTGGGCCCACAGTGGCCGGAATGAGGCACTGTGCCCCACGTCACAAAGCTCATGAATATAACCAGGTGACTGTTGCCCGCTGGCCACGTCAGTGAACAGTCCCTATTAAAGTCAGCACTCCTCATACTGATAGGAGTAACAGCCATCATGACCCCCCAGGGCTTGGGGCTGGGGCTCGGTGACCACGCTGCATTCTCTTCGGGGGATGCTTGGGCTCAAGTTCTCCTTGGAACATATGTATTCCATCAAGAGTCAGCTGTCAGTTGTTCAAAGGGATGGGAACTGCCTTGGCGAGGATCATCTTTTGTTTCAGAACACGGATATAAGCATGCAGACTAGGCCTTCCCTGTTCCATTCTTCCAAAGCTAATTCAGCTGCATGCACAGGCAAATCGACATTTATGTGAGCAAATTTTAAAAAGTGAGCAATGTGGAGACCCACTAAAGAAAGCGGGGTACCACCAGGGTTTTGCCTAGAGTTTCTTCTAGGCAGAGAGGTCTGAGGTCTCCCCACCCATGGCCAAGTTCAGCCCACCTGTCCAGCCTGCTCCTGTGCCTCTGAAATGCCTGTTCCAATTTGGGAGTGGGAATCTCTTTAGGATCCTTCTCCACTGTTAGCCCACATTCACGGTGTCTCCTCACAATACACAGCATCCTTGAACATAATTTAGGCAAGTGATCATTAAATAATCATTAAAAAAAAGAGTATTCTTCAAGTTCTGAGAAGAAAGGCGAGCTATATGTTATCACAAAATCAAGATTGACCTGTGAGATGCTGAGGTTCATCTTGATTGAGGAAATTTGTGCCTTGGACCTTATGCTATCTTGGCTGAGCCAAGCCTGTCATACTGGACACAACACGCTTATCACAAAGCCCAACCCACGCCATCCTCAGTCCTTCCCAGCAACATAAGCTATTTGAGCAAAGATGTTTTTTGCAAGTCCTAATCCCCAAAGCAAGATTCCTGGCAGGATAAGAACCCATCACATGAGTTTTTAAAAATGAGTGTCCTTGGTAGGAAAAAATATTTCTCCTTCCAAATGATGAATAGTAGATAAATGGAGACCAAAAGAGGGCCAATTTATCAAGTGCACACACCAGCAAAAGGAGGAATGTTTACATGGCGTGCAAGAGGAGAAAACTTGGTGCCGTGGCCTGTCACGGCCACTTTGGCTGCAGTCTGATATCTCAGCGTGACAGGTTTATCAAACAAAAATAAGAGTGCTACGCTCCAAAACACTGCAGGGGCTGACCTCTTTTCCATTACAGCAGCTGGGAAGAATGAGGTGCTCCGTGCCTTCCCCGGGGGAGGCGGCCTCCCTGGCATGCTGCCTGTTGGTCATGGACCGCTCAGTGGCCTGGTGTGTAAGTCTTTAGATGGGAATGGGAGACCAGGCATGGAGGACCCACGGGAAGGAGAGAGTCTGAGAATGAGACACACGAGTTCTGATGTCTAATGCTGCTTAAATCCAGTGCCTATCTCTGACATCGACACAAACTCAGGCTACAGAATGGTCAGAGGATAGCTTCATGAGCCCTCACGCAGGCCGCAGCACTTTGCTCTGGTCCTTGCCTCCCTCCCCATCCTGTCTGATGCTCTTATCTCTCTACTTATCCAACCTTCTAGACCCACCTTGATGGTGCTTTTCCTTGTCCTCAGTGACCACTGCATTCTGTGACCTACCATAGCTGTGCACGGGCCTCCCTGTACATCACACCCCCAGCCACAAACTTATCATTCTTAGTGTCAACAACCAGCATTTATTAATTGCCTTCTCTATTCCAGGCACCGTGCAAAGGGTGAAACATGGAAAGATGATACAGATTCGATGCCTCTCAACAGAGTACCAACCATCTGTATGGTGAGAAAAGATGAATTTGTAAGGAGATTAATCTACTGAAAATAAAGTTGAGGCTGGTGGTTCTCCAACTACAGCCGTGTTATGTACTCAATCATACCCAGGATTTGACCTATCACCCATAGGAGTCTGAGCATCTTACAGAATACAACTGAGATGCCAAGAGTCCATTCATTCTCTGCTTGGGACTCACAGAGCTCTAGAAGGCACCTGAAAAAACAGAAGCCCAGGCTGCCATCTTGAAATCTGACACAGTCATGAAATTGATCTGGGACTAGTCTCTGGGACAAAGCTATTGTGACCAGGAAACCATCAAGTGGAAACTTACCAAATTTATACTCAAAGAAATATGGCATGTGTTTGCTTAATACTACACTTGAACCCTGGCAAATACTGCAATGTATATGGAAATCATAAGGGTTTGGGTGCACCACTTGTCAAATCATACTCAGAAGTACGTGCCAGTATCTCTATCCCAGACCTTTCCTGAACACTACACGTGCATACACTACTCAGTGGGTATCTCCCAAGGGTCTCAAGCTTAACGTATCCAAAACCAAGCTATTGATCTCACCCACCCTCCTAAATCGGCTCCTCTTCCATTCCTCTCTCTTTTTTCTTAACCATCAACACAGTTATTTAAGCCAACTCCTTGGATTGAGACTTAAAGACTCCCTCTCCTTCATCCTCCACACCCAAAATAAATCTGAGATCTCTCCACCACTCTCTCCATAATCACTGCCTCCCCAGGAGAAGCACCTCTCACCACTCCTCTGCCCAGAGCTTCCCACTCAATCTTCACCTTCCACATTTTCCTTCCAATGCTTTCTTCAGAGTGGCTGGAATAATACTTGAATGTGAATCAGACTGGATCACAACACTGCTCAAAACCCTTCCCAATGCCCTTGGGTTAAAATCCAAACTTTTACCCAGTCTTTGTTCTGGCACTAGGTTACTTCTTGCATGTCACCTTCTGATGTCCTGTCTTGATACTATCTTTAGCCATGCTGGCCCTCTTTCCAACGTCATCCTACCTATGGTCCATGGCAGACGTGGTTAGTTGCCTAGAAGAACTCTGCTTTCACTCAAGGCTTCTCCCCACTGTCAACTGCTCCACTTGGCCAACCATCATGATCCTGTTTTCTTTGCCAGTGACTGGTTTAGGAAAGATACCAGAGAGCTTGCTCTTCTGTACTTTCTCTACAGCATGTGAGGCCACAGCAAGAAGGTGGCTGTCTGCAAGTCAGGAAAAGAGCCCTAACCAGGAAAGAATTGGTTGACACCTTGATCTTGGACTTTCAGCCTCCAGACTGTGAGAAATAAATATCTGTTGTTTAAACCACGTGGCATATTTTTGTAGCAGCCTGATCTGACTAAGACATCATTGCTCAGTTTTAAATTGTGTGTCCCAGTCATTCTAAGAAACATCTGCCAATATCTGTCAATATGTGCCTTCCCAGAGCTGTACCAATGCCCCACTCCCACGGCTGTGACTTCAGGGAAATAATTATACAAACAAACTCAAAGGGAGTCCACAGACATTCATGCAGACCAACTCATGGTTCAACGTTCAGATAGACATAAAGGAACAAATAACCAGAAGGTCAGAAAAAGGGCTACTTTCCCCAGCCCCAGGGAAGGTTTCTCTAGATGACTGATACTAGCTTCAGTTCTTTGCGGGAAGAATGGCCTAGCATTTATTTCCTTAAGCCTTCCATAGTTAAGCTGGGTGAGGCAGAACCTCTGATAAGATTTCTAACTGAGGACTTAGAGCCAGGGTGAATAACATGGGGCTCCTGTCCAGTGTCTGCTTACCAGGACAATGACCACATCCCCCGAGAAAATGGTATGCAAAATTGTGTGTGTGTGTGTGTGAGTGTGTGCATGTGTGTGGGTGCCTGTGTGCACGCGCATGTGTGGGCACGTGCGTGCGTGCGCATGTGTGTGCATGTGTGTGTGTGTGCCCATGCGTTGTGTGTGTGTTGTATGCATGTGTGTGCGTGTTGTGTTCATGTGCTGTGTGCATGTGTGTTTGTTGTGTGCGTGTTGTGTGCATGTGCTGTGTGTACGCGTATGCGTGTGTTGTGTGCGTGCGCATGTGTGCGCGTGTGTATGCATGTGCATGTGTGTGCATACATGCATGTGTGTTGTGTGCGTGTGTGGTGTGTTGTGTGTGTGCGCATTGTGTGTGTATGGTGTGTGTGCGTGTGTGGTGTGTGTGTTTTGTATGTGCATGTGTGTGTTGTGCATGTGCGTGTGTGGTGCGCGTTGCGTGTGTGGTGTACGTTGCGTGCACGTGTGCGTGGTGTGTGCGCACGTGTGTTGTGTGTGTGTGCGTGTGTGTATGTGTGTTGTGTTTTGTGTGTGCATGTGTTGTGTGTGTGTGTGTGTTGCGTGCGTATGTGTGCGTGCACATGTGATCTTATTAGGGGATAGAATCCACAACTTTCATTAGATTCTCAAAAGGCTGTGAAACACACCTCAAAAGGATAAAACTGCAAAAGGTGATCAATGTCCTTTGAAAGGGAAAGCATTCTGTAAGTGCAATATGTTAGTTTTAAAGCTCAGACGAATCGGCCCTTTGCCAATTTCCATAAAGGAGAGTCCTTTAGGCCAGGTATATCACAATGGATGAAATTCTCCTGTGATAATGGCAAGAATCTACAGGCACTGTTACCTAAACTCATACTAAACTACAAACGCAGCCCACTTGAATGCTGGAGAAAGGCCATCTGCTGCTCAGATGCTGCACCAGAGCCAACGTGGTGGTGGTGGAGGGATGTTTCCAGCATTCCTGGAGGAGGAGAGGATGCCACACACTGCCAGAACTTTCTCCAGTCACCATCCCCTGCAGTCTCTCATTGTGTGCAGGGGGCTCTTTCTGCAAGGAAATGCTCCCTCCTTGGGGATGATGAAATGGGGAAATTCATTTCCTAGCAATAGCAGAAACAAGTTGGCCTAAGCCTACCCTAAAAGTATGTTCCATAATAAGTGTTTGAAAGTATAACTTCTGAAAGAAATTGTAATTTAAAAATAACTTTACAGTAGACTTAAGCAAAACAAATAAAACAAATAAGAAACAAAACTGATGATCCTGAAATAACTGCAACAAGCCTATGGCCTAGAATTGCATTTCCTGGGTTATGGAGATAAGACGTCTGAGAAGAAATGAAAAATCTAAAGGCTAAATTGAGATTTTCATTGCATTTTTTTCTCATGATTTCTTTGGGAGATGTACTATTTCCATGGTGGTTTGTGTCCACTAAAAAGCCAAAGTGGCACATGAAAAGAGGCTTAATTAGCTATTAGAAATATGCAAATTGAAACCCCCAAGGAGACACCACTTCACACCCATTGGGGGCTATTACCGAAAAAAAGGAAAATGGCAACCGTTGGTGCAGATGTGGCAAAACTGGAACCCTTGTGTTTGCTGCTGGGAATGTAAATTGCTGGTGTTGCTGCTACAGAAAACTGTATGGCGGCTCCTCAAAAATTCAACGTAGAACTACCACATGGCCCAGCAATTCCACTTCTAGACAGAAACCCCAAAGAAGTGAAAGCAGGGATTCAAACAGGTATTTCTACACCTGTGTTCACAGCAGCATTATTCATGATGCCAAAAGGTGGAAACAAGCCAAATGTCTATCAATGGACCAAGGGGATAAAGAAAACATGGTCTAACCACACAACGGAATATTACTCAGCTTTTAAAATGAAAGGAAATTCTGACCCGTGCTACACTACGGATGGGCCTCGAAGATGTTCTGCTAAGTGAAATACACCTGACATCAAAGGACAGACACTGTGTGATTCCACTTATATGAGGTCCCCAGAAGAGTCAAGTTCACAGAGACAGAGAGTAGTGCAGAAGTTCCCAGGGGCTAGGGGAAAAGAGAAAAGGAGTTTTTATGTCAGGGGTGCAGTTTCAGTTTGGGGTGATGGAAAAGTTCTGGAAGTGAACAGCAGTGTTGGTTGTGCAACACTGTGAATGGACTTAATGCCACTGAAATGTACCCTTCAACACAGCCCTGAACTGTACCCTTAAACTGTACCCTTAAAAATGGTAGGCTGGGCGCGGTGGCTCAAGCCTGTAATCCCAGCACTTTGGGAGGCTGAGGCAGGTGGATCACGAGGTCAGGAGATCGAGACTATCCTGGCTAACATGGTGAAACCCCGTCTCTACTAAAAATACAAAAAACTAGCCGGGCGAGGTGGCGGGCGCCTGTAGTCCCAGCTACTTGGGAGGCTGAGGCCGGAGAATGGCGTGAACCCGGGAGGCGGAGCTTGCAGTGAGCTGAGATCCGGCCACTGCACTCCAGCCTGGGAGACACAGCAAGACTCCGTCTCAAAAAAAAAAAAAAAAAAAAAAAGGTAAATTCTGTTTAATGTATATTTTGCCAGACAAACAAAAACTGGCCAGTAGAGGAAGAACCCAAGGTGGCAGGTGGTACTTACAAGATATAGGCAATCACCCCGATGGACCAGCAGTCAACAGCTTTGCTGTAAGGCTTCTGGGCGAGGACTTCAGGAGCTGCGGAAAGACAAAGAAAAGACACAGCCTGACAATTTACATGCCTCAGACTGAAGACAGTTTTTGGGGGTCTGCTATTTGGCCTGAACTTTCAGTGAGTATAAAAACTGAGTAGAGAGACTTGACCCATTTTTTTTTGCTCTTTTTTTTTTTTTTTAAAGGAAGGAAGATAGGGTCTTGCTCTGTTGCCCAGGCTGGGGTACAGTGGCACAATCATGGCTCCCTGAAGTCTTGACCTCCTTCCTGGGCTCCAGCAAATCTCCCACCTCAGCTTCCTAAGTAGTTGGGAACACAGGTGCATGCCACCATGCCCGGCTAAGTTTTTTCTTTTAGGAGATGAAGTCTCCGATATTGCCTAGCCTGGTCTTGAACTCCTGGCCTCAAGCAATCCTCCCACATCAGCCTCCCCAAATGCTGGGATTACAGAAATGAGTCGCTGCACTCAACAGAAGAAATATGAAGACACTACAGTATCTAAAGAATGTAAATAAAAACATAATGAAGAGGGGTGTGCTTGTGTGTGTGTGTGTGTGTGTGTGTGTGTGTGTGTGATGCGAGATTACTGATGGAACTCAGTCAGTCAACAAACACATAATACATGGCTATTTTATGGCAGTGCTGTACTAAGCACTGTAACTTAGATCAGCCTGATGTAAAAAGAAATACTTATTTTGGGGTCTGGAGTCTGTGACGTCACCTCAAGTCACCTCAAGGCAACATTTCTGGCCTCTGTGTAGGCCCTGCTGGGTGCTGTGGGGCCATAAAGGTGAAGCCCCTCCCGGGGCCTTCCTGGAGCTAATGGTGCCATGGAGCTCAGAGTTGAGGCCAACCCTCTGAAAATCCTGCTTCAGGCCTGCTCCTAATTCCTTCTCCAGGGTTTGGGGAGGGCGTCAGCATGCTCACTGCATTTTCCCATCTCATCTGTGAAACAGGAAAACTGCAATTCAACCTTGCATTCTTGGTTCTAAAGCACTCTTCATCAAGAGTTATCCATGCTGGGGGCTTGGACTTGCTCTGTACTGATCCTAACTCCCTGTTCCTGGCCTTGGGGCTTGTTCTATACCGATTCTCTCTTTTCCTGGCCTTGGGGCTTGTTCTATACTGATCCTGACTCCCTGTTCCTGGCCTTGGGGCTTGTTCTATACTGATCCTGACTCCCTGTTCCTGGCCTTGAGGCTTGTTCTATACTGATCCTGACTCCCTGTTCTTGGCCTTAGGGCTTGTTCTATACTGATCCTGACTCCCTGTTCCTGGCCTTGGGGCCTGTTCTATACTGATCCTGACTCCCTGTTCCTGGCCTTGAGGCTTGTTCTATACTGATCCTGACTCCCTGTTCTTGGCCTTAGGGCTTGTTCTATACTGATCCTGACTCCCTGTTCCTGGCCTTGGGGCTTGTTCTATACTGATCCTGACTCCCTCTTCCTCGCCTATGGCCATCGCCCAGCATTGGCTACCCACCCATTCTGGCAACCAGCCGCATCTGGCATAGCTGACACTCAGTATATGTTAGTAAAAAGAGTAGATAAATACAAGAAGAGGCAGTGAATCTGAGTAAAATATCCTTTGCCCCCAAACACATCTGATGGCAGTGTCTTTAGCATAGACTTTCCTGCAAATTTTTAAGGATAGAGAAAAACAGCTAGAGCTGAGAAGGTGCCTGTTAGATGCTGAGTTGGGTCTTCTTTTATGATGTATTAACTCACTCACCCCAACAATAGCTGATGGGAAGTGCTAGTAGCATGATCTCTATTATTCCCAAATTACAGGGGAGGACGCAGAGGTATGAGAGGTCAGGTAAGTTAGTCAGTGTTACCCAGTGGGAATGTGGCGTCTACACGAACTTCCTTTCAGAAAAGACTTCACTTATATTAAGTGACTGCCATGAATTGGGTCTTGGGTGAGTCATTTATAAACGTTTTCTACTGCAATCCTTTGAACTCTGACAACTATCATGATGGGCACCTGATAGGTCAGAAAAATGAGCCTCAGAGAGGTTAATTAACTTGTCCCACATCACACAGCTAGATAGGAAAGAGCTGAGATTTGAAACCAGCTCGGCCGGGCGCGGTGGCTCAAGCCTGTAATCCCAGCACTTTGGGAGGCCGAGACGGGCGGATCACGAGGTCAGGAGATCGAGACCATCCTGGCTAACACCGTAAAACCCCGTCTCTACTAAAAATACAAAAAACTAGCCGGGCGAGGTGGCGGGCACCTGTAGTCCCAGCTACTCCGGAGGCTGAGGCAGGAGAATGGCCTAAACCCGGGAAGCGGAGCTTGCAGTGAGCTGAGATCCGGCCACTGCACTCCAGCCCGGGCTACAGAGCAAGACTCCGTCTCAAAAAAAAAAAAAAAAAAAAAAAAAAAAAAAAAAAAAAAAAGAATTTGAACAAGAATGTACATTTCTGGTTCTTTTTGGTGTTGTGTCTTTTCTGTGTCACATCAACCAACAAAACACATTATTATTATTATTTTTTTTGAGATGGAGTCTCACTCTGCCATCCAGGCTAGAGTGCAGTGATGTGATCTCAGCTCACTGCAACCTCCACCTCCCGGGTTCAAGCCATTCTCCTGCCTCAGCCTCCCAAGTAGCTGGGATTACAGGCATGCACCACCACATCCAGCTAATTTTTGTATTTTTAGTAGAGACGGGGGTTTCACCATGTTGGTCAGGGTGGTCTTGAACTCCTGACCTGGTGATCCACCCGCCTTGACCTCCCAAAGTGCTGGGATTACAGGAGTGAGCCACCACACCAACCAGAGATGGGTAAACTATTTGTCTTCTGGTGACCTTAACTGCGCTTGGAAACAAACACATGGGGTAAAGAAAGAAGCCCAAAGCAACAGACATATGAGAAAGGAGCACAGACAACGAAGCTGTGGTGCCTCCAACAGCTGCTTACACAGCCTCTGAGCAAAGACCCGGCCGATGCCCTAGCCAAGGAAGACAGCAGGAATACGAGGCCACAGCCACTGCAGAGCAGGCTTCCCGCCTAGGAAGTGTGGACTGTGTTCTCATGAGTGCCCTATGCTCACAGTTCTCCAGCATCGTGGATGGTGGGAGGCAGGATTCTTTAAAAGAACAACCTCCTCCTCGTCTTCATCATCTGTTAGAATGAGGAGCATACTGGCCATGATCCATTATTCAGAAAAAGAAAGAATAAAGAACATGGTTTTCTTCTAGAAATCCACACATCAAGGGAAACTGGCACAGGACACATTTCACCCTCAATCTGGCAAATCTGTCAACATACTGGGCCGTTGTGCAAGGCATGTACAGGCTGGGAAAGCAAGGGGCTAATTTTTATGCTTGGAGGTTCCTTGAGATGTTTAGATTCTTCTTCTTCTTCTTCTTCTTTTTTTTCTTTGAGAAGGAATCCATTCTGTCACCCAGGCTGGAGTGCAATGGCACGATCTCAACTCACTGCAACCTCGCCTCCCAGGTCCCAGCAATTCTCCTGCCTCAGTCTCCCGAGCAGCTGGGATTACAGATGTGTGCCACCATGCCTGACTACTTTTTGTATTTTTAGTAGAGAAGGGGTTTCGTCATGTTGGCCAAGCTGGTCTCTAACTCCTGACCTCAGGTGATCCACCTGCCTTGGCCTCCCAAAGTGCTGGGATTACAGACGTGAGCCACCGTGCCCGGCCGAGATGTTTAGATTCTTGAAGCCACAGACTAACTACACTTAAAACATTTTTAGAACATGAGACTGCTTAAATGGTAAAGTTTATGACATAAAGCATATGGTTAAGAAAAGATTCCTGGGCCACATGTAGTGGCTCATGTCTATAATCCAGCATTTTGGGAGGCTAAGGCAGGAGGATCACTTGAACCCAGAGTTGGAGGCTGCAGTGAGCTATGACTGCACCATTGCACTCCAGCCTGGGTAACAGAGTGAGATCCTGCCTCTAAAATAAATAAATAAATAAATAAATAAATAAATAAATAAATAAGATTTCTGCTTTGGATAACACCAAGGTTGTTATGGGGGAAAAGTTCTAAATTATAAACAAGTAAATATCAGGATGACAAAACTGGTGATGGAAATACACATATTTGTGTCAAGAATTTGAACAAGAATGTACATTTCTTGCACTTTTTGGTGTTGTGTCTTATCTGTGTTATATCGACCAACAAAATACAAATATTTTTTAGCCAATGAGAGGTGGGTAAACTATTTGTCTTCTGGTGACCGTCTTAATTGTCCTTGGAAACAAACCCAGGGGGTGAAGATAGAAGTGTCATGTCACCCAGCAAACAAAACAAAGCAAACTGATTTGGAAATAACATTTACACCGACATGAAATATTTTTAAAATTGCAAAATGGCACACACACCCATAGCCTAAATTCTAATTTCACTTGTGATTGCTGGAATCAAGGGTCCTTTGAAACATTGTTTGAAAAAGCCCACCAAGATCACTTCAAATAGCTATTTTTCATCTCACAGAAATTCATGGAAAAGATAACATTCTCGGGCAATTTTCAAAACCCTCCTGACAATTTGATATGGTGGCTAAACTGTGGAGATCCAAGAGGATGTTTTCTCTCCTGCTCGCCTCCTGCGATCGGCAGTCGGCTGTACTGTTTCACCAACCTGCTGAATTCACCTGGCCTTTCTGGCATAGCCCCCCACCCACCCATTTTCCTATTTCAGCTGTGGTGAGGCACATAGCCCTGAGAGAGTCCACTTCTCACTCTGATCTTTTCCGACGCCAGTTTTCCTGCCTGAGAATCAGCCGAACCGTCCAGTATTATGTTACCAGACTTAACGCCGTGTGGCAGGAACTCTGTTGTAATTCCAAAAAATCACGGCGTCCAACTTACAAACTTGCAGAAGACCAACGAGCTTCCACACCCATGAGGTGCTGAGCACAGTCCCTCTGGGGCCTCGGAAAGTGATGAGGGCTCTGAACTATGCAGCCACAGTTCCATCTCCTGGCCCAAGCTGCCTGGAGATACCCGACAGCTTCTAGTCAAGGAAAAATAGTATTCTCTTCTAATCATAAGCACCAGAACTCAAGTGTGATGGGGGAACCTGATAACGACTCCTTGCTGCTCCCACGCCTCCTGCAAGAGGGATGCTTTGAGTTCTTGCTTATTTGGAGCTACTGACAAAGACAGGCAGTCACTGAAAGGCTCCATGGCTTGTGTAAGATGGTCCCCAGCCTCCATAAAAAGCAGGAAAGGGCCTATTCTCCTGGCCCAGCCATGACAGAAGGACATCCTCTCAAATGACAAGGCAAAGTCCCTGGGGGCTCTGTCAGTGGCTGTAGGGAAACCCACTCCCCAGGAGGTATTGAAAGGGACCTACACAAGCCAGTCGGCAGGTCCAGCCTTCAGGACATCACTTAGGCTTGCCCAAAGCTAGCATTTTGGAGCTGCAGAGAGTGGGGTTAGCGTGGGGGCGGCTGTACTCAGTTGACACACATTGGGCACAACGGGTGGGTTCCCAGGTGCATTACCACAATCCTGGAACACAATGGCCTCCTGTGACTCCCTCTGTACCTCCAGTGTCCCTTTACAGATGCATAAATCCCACTGTCAAATCAGACTTCACGCTGCTGAGGGCAGGCCAGAGCTCTCATCTCTGTACGTCCTGATTGGTCGGCACTTGTTGATTCAACTGAACCCAACCTAGTTGCCACACACGATTATTTCTGCGGAAAAATGTCTTCCAAATTCCACACAACCGGGCTACAAGTCAACTTTGCTGCCTGAAATATTTTTGGTGAGTAGGTACAAGAAAAAATAACACAGGATGGGCAGGGGCAGGGAACAAATGAATTTGGGAATGGAAGCTACTGCCAATTGGCAAGTACCTGTATTAGGTAAAAGCACGAGCAGTTGCCAAATACCTTTCCACGAACACATGATTTCATACAGGACCTTTGAGGAGAAAGGAGGCAGAATTCATCCTAACTCTTAGTGTGTGAATGTGTTTGTACCTCACATTACTCTCCCTTTAAGACCTTTTCTCTGCCAGGCGCTGTGGCTCACACCTGTAATTCCAGCACTTTGGGAGGCCGAGGAGGGTGAATCACCTGAGGTCAGGAGTTCGAGACCAGCCTGACCAACATGGTGAAATACTGTCTCTACTAAAAATACAAAAATTAGCTGGACGTGGTGGAGGGCGCCTGTAATTCCAGCTACTCTGGAGGCTGAGGCAAGAGAATTGCTTGAACCTGGGAGGTGGAGGTTGCAGTGAGCCAAGACTGCCATTGCACTGCAGCCTGGGCAACAAGAGTGAAACTCCGTCTCAAAAAAAAAAAAACAACAACAAAAAACTTTTCCCCAAGGAAGTTCGGGACTGCCCGGTTTAGGGGTAAAGGGCAGAAAGAAATACTTTGTTACACGATCTCTCAGAACCTCCTCCTGGTCAGATCTTGGGTGCTATTAACTCAGCTTTCTTTGCTACTCCTGACAAGAGTATCCCATCGGCTTATTAACTTTATACCAGTAAATAAAAGTCAAGCTCCATGTAAACCACTCAGCCTCACTAGAGTGTCCCAGGAGCCATCAGAGACCTCCATGGACAGATGTGGTCCTTCGCAGAGACCACGATTAACTCATGCTCTTTATAAAACTAGGTTGAGAATTCAAAATAATTGGATTTACTACCGTGAGATTCACCACCAGCCCACTTATGGAAAATTCCGCTTTGCGGGAAACGTCTTCTATAAACCAAGCTACTTCATATTGATTTAGAGCAAGTATTCCTGGCAAACGGAAAGACTCGGGAGACTTCAAAAAAAACAAAAAAAGAGTTTTAGAAACCTTTCATCTTGTTTTAAAAACAATTAAACTGCCCATTTTCCTTACCAAAGAAGAGAGAAGAACAAGGCGTAACCAAGTGGACTGAAAACTAAGACAGCAGCTGTCTTGTGGGTGTGGGGTTCGCGGTAATCAATCTTCATGCTCTTCTGAAATAGAGAAGAATTTTCCCCTTCCCAAGCCCCGAGGATGTGCCAAGAAGCAGTTTCTGCCGAGAGGGTGGAGGAAACAGTGAAGCCCTCACCCTCCCAGGACACCCACGTTCAGGGTGCTTTGTTCACATCCATGGATGTCTGTGTGGCCTCTCCTCTCTGTCCTTCACACACGACCCCTCCAGTGGGCAGAGGATGGTGACACATCAGGAGGGAGCAGCCTGTGGGGGACAGGGGCACTCCTCGATGCCAGAAGTTAAAAGCCAACAGTCCAGAACCAGGCTGGGCGCACGGTGGCTCACGCCTGCAATCCCAGCACTTCGGGAGGCTGAGGTGGGTGGATCATTTGAGGTCAGGAGTTCGAGACCAGCCTGGCCAACATGGTGAAACCCCGTCTCTACTAAAAATACGAAAATTAGGCAGGCATGGTGGTGCATACCTGTAGTCCCAGCTACTTGGGAGGCTGAGGCAGGATAATTGCTTGGACTGAGGAGGTGGAGGCTGCAGTGAGCCAAGATTGTGCCGCTGCACCCTAGCCTGTGCGACAGAGCAAGACTCTGTCTCAACAAAAAAAACAAACAAAACAAAACAAAAACAAAAAAACAAAAACAAAAACCAAAAAAACTGAAAATACTGAATTTACTCTAAATACAAGTCTGTTATCTCAGATCCAGCATGGAATCAGAGGACAGGATTATAGACTCGGCTCTGTGCCATGGTAAACTACAGGATTCATTATCTCACCTATGCCTCAGTTTCCTGTCTTGATGGGCACCTGCCACTCTGTCCTAGAGTTATGCCTGCAAGGAAATGAACTGGAGCTCAACTTGGAAGAGTTGCATGTGGCCCCTTATCGTAAAACAACGCCAGGAGGTATCTGTGTCCACGGCTAGATGCTCAGATCACAGCTGGTCTTCCGGTCTTTGAGGAACTTCCACTAGGAAGTGGGAAGACGCGATGCTCCCCTGCTGGTGGGGGAGGGAACACCAGCTACTAAATCAAATTGCCATCGAGTTTCTAAGAGTTTGTGATACTGCGCATCAGAGAAGAGGTGAGAAGATTTCTTTCAAACAGTGAGAGAGAAAGATGACATTTCTACCCAGCAGTGGCCTTTTCAGAGATGCTAAATGGAACTTAAAGATCAGGAAAAATAAAATTAAGCTTCGTGCTGTTAGAACCCCAGACATACACTTCAGGGGAGAATTTGGCCTCAGTAAGAATGACATCAAGACAAGGAGGTAATACTGAATGTGCTTGGTCAGGTTGGCTTCCTGTCAGTAGTGGAATTTGCAGCAGCAGGGGTATTAAAAAAGAAAAAATTAGACGATGAGGGACTTTTACCAGGAGCATCTTAATAAACAGCTGTTGCTTCACCCGGGTTTCTAGTATTGCAATCAGATTGTTGGCAGGTAAAAATCAGGCTGAAACACAGGATCGTTCTCTGCCTAAAGTTTGTTTTCTGCCCAAAGTCACGGAAGATGAGCAGAAGGCTTTTGGGACAGCTCCGATCTTTCTGTTGGTATAGCCTCCTCTACTAGTCTCTATTATCCTTCACCTAGAGCTGTCATTCATGAGGAATGTATTGCCTCTAGCAATAGATCAGGATGGCAAAAAAATAAGTAAATAAATAAATTAATTAAAATCATCTCACCAGGCCAGGTATGGTGGCTCATGCCTGTAATCCCAGCACTTTGGGAAGCCGAGGCCGGCAGATCACCTGAGGTCAGGAGTTTGAGACCAGCCTGGCCAACATGGTGAAACCCTGTCTCTACTAAAAATGTAAAAGCCAGGTGCAGTTGTGCATGCCTGTAATCCCAGGTTCTCGGGAGGATGAGGCAGGAGAATCGCTTGAACCTGGGAGACAGAGGTTGCAGTGAGCTGAGATCGTGCTACTGCATGCCAGCCTGGGCAACACAGCAAGACTCCGTTTCAAAAAAAAAAAAAAAAAAAAAAGTATCGCCAAAGAGCAGCTTACCCTGATTTTTCCAGTAGCCTCGAGTTTCACCACAGGCATGAGAAGTCCCCATGAAAGCACCGTACTGGTGTGTAATTACCATTCTCATCTGAACAGGGACTGCTGTTCAGATGCTCCCAAAGCCAATCATGGAGGAGTGAGGCTAAGGAACGGGGAGGGAGTAGAAGCTGGGGCTGCTGGGCGTTTGAAATGTGGGAGGGCCTTGAAACTCCGCGGGATGGAGGAAGTCAACTGTGCCAAGGAAGGCACTTCAAAGCAAAGTGGCCACAAATGGCACTGCTGTGTGGCCCTCTAGGGTCTCCCACGGGGGCCTACCTGGTGTGTGATCACGGCATGACGCCTACTCTGTACTGAAGTCAAGCCTTTCTTGTGAAACCTGATTAAGAAGACTGCTAGAGCCATTCTAGGGTTTTGGTTTTTAATCAAGACAAAGAAAAAAATGGAGCTACACAATGCTGCCATCCCCCTCTTTCCCACCACGACAAAACGTGACCTCCATCCCACATCAAGTATCTAAAGAAGCAATTCCAGATGGAAGACAAGTGCCTTAAAAACACTGTGTTCAGAGTGACTGTGGGGCTGCCATGTGTGGGATGGGGCTCCTCAAAGCTGGGCTGGGTTTACGTTGCCCACATGCAATGAGTCAGATCCATGAAGAGCAGCGGGCCCTACAAGTCTCCCCACTTAGGGGGCCCTGTCCTCTCCGACACAGGGGGTCTGGCTGCAACCCACGGTGTGATAAAATGTTCACTGTGGGCTGTCACCGAGTAGCTGTTGAGAAAGAGAGAAAATTCTCATCTGGATGTTCCGCCTACTCATCTGTGCCCTGTATGACAATTTCTCAGTTACATAAAACCCTGTTTCGACACTAACAGTCGGAGAGGATGGGAACAATGATGTAATGCTTATAGTCACGGACCAAAATATGGTATTTAAGTGAGAAACAAATAAAAATTAAGCTCTCTTGGGGAGCAGCCACATAGAGGAGTGGAGATGAAAGGACTGGGAACAGAGGCGCTGCGGGGAAAGACGAAAAGAATCGAGACCACTCAGAAGACAGAGGTGGGGAGGTCGGTCGGCTGAATCCTTCTTGGCTATTGGGAGTGAAGATGGGAAAAACGATGGCCAGTATCCTTGACACGTAGATATTTACATACTTAAAGGATACCAAATCACAAGCCTACAAAAACGTACAATGTTCAAACCAGAAAAAAAAAACACAGGAGATGTTTAGCCCAGCACATTTATTTTATATACAAGAAACTGAGAATCCCCAAGTTTAAGTGAAAGGCACAGGCCTCCTTCATATCTAACCAATGGCAGACAAAGGAAGACGCTTACATTCAAGTCCTCTGCTGTGACTGCCACCAACTATAGGCTGGGTGGCTTTGAGGACAGAGGTCCTCGCCCCAACACTGTGCTGGCTGGAACCCGTGGTTTCCAAGAGCTCATCATAATCCCCAGCCCCATATCAACTTCTAGAAGTGCAGTGATCCCCGAATTAACACCAATCCTCTAACTCAGTGAAAAAATACATCGAGAATGTTGACCAACTGTTCTCCATCTCTTTTTAGAGAAGAACAAGACGAAACACGTTTAAACTATTTTAGGCAAGTTAAGACCAAGCTAGACCAAAGATGTCTATCGTGGCCTTGCAGCCAACACTGCAACTAAGTTCCAGAAGGAAATGAATGATTTCTTCCCCGACAGCCTCAGGAACATAACAGTCAGCCACCATCTAAAGCATCAAGGTGCAGTTCTGCTTCTAGACAGAACGATGGACCAGCTGTAAATGTTCCTTCTTATTTCTGAGTGACATCCATAATGGAATAGTGTGGCTGTGGTTGTGCGCTCCACATAAAATATTGCTAGGTGGTGAACTGTCACTGAATAAGGCTCCAAAAAAAAAAAAAAAATCTCAACTAGGCACAGTGGCTAATATCTGTAATCTCAGCACTTTGGGAGGATGAGGCTGGAGGATCACTTGAGCCCAGGAGTTCAAGACCAGCCTGAGCAACAAAGTGAGACCCTGTCTCTACAAAAACAATTTTAAATTAGCCAGGTGTGGTGGTGTGCACCTGTAGTCCCAGCTCTGCAGGAGGCTGAGGTGGGAGGATCACCTGAGCCTGGGGGATCGAGGCTGTAGTGGGCTATGATCATGCCACTACACTCCAGCCTGGGGGACACAGCGAGACCCTGTCTCTTAAAAAAAAGAAAAGATAAAGATGGAAAACAGGCCGTCATCCACCAAATAGAAGTTTATCATCTGTCTCGTCAATTATGTGATTGATATGGATGTTTTCTGTCACTTACTACTGATGTTCGGTGATTCAGGTATTTTAATTAACGCAGCTGAGCAGGCAATATACATAATTTTACTAACTTCCTTAGCTCTGACTTTTATTCCGAGACCAAGGGGAATGTTATACTTGACTTAATTAAGTGGACTCCCAATCCCGGTCAATACCATACTGACAGCTACCACGGGCTCCCAAGGAGCCACTTTCTATCAGATGGGCCCATCGTTTCTCCTCAATCATCACCGAGTACAATTCCACCAGCCCTCTCTCCAAGGCCAGTGAGTCTGTTCATTTCTCCCAGATCCTCCAAGAAGGAGCCCGTGACTCTCGGCCTCTGCTCCCCCTGCCTGCTCTGCACCTGTGACTCTCCTTACTTTTGCTCAAGTCCTACCCTTCCTTCAAATCCACGTCCTCCCGGAGTTTTCCCCTGGTCATTGCAACCCTTAATGATCCCTCTCATTCCTGTATTTTTTAGAGATGGGGTCTCACTCTGTTGCCCAGGCTGGAGTGCAGTGGTGTGCTCATAGTTTGCCATGGCCTCAGAGTCCTGGGCTCAAGGGATCCCCCTGCGTCAGCCTCCTGAATAGCTGGGACTACAAGTGTGTGCCACCACACCCAGCTACTATTTTTTTAAAAGAGATAGGGGTCTTACTATGTTGCCCAGGCTGGTCTTAAACTCCTGGACTCAATTGACCACACCCAGCTACTATTTTTTAAAAGAGATAGGGGTCTTACTATGTTGCCCAGGCTGGTCTTAAACTCCTGGACTCAATTGATCCTCTCACCCTGGCCTCCCAAGGAGCTGGGATTACAGGCATGAGCCAATGTGCCCAGCTTTCATACCTGTATTTTAATGTTGCTTCTGAAATACACTGCCTCACATGAATCTGTATGGCCCATCTGCCACAATCTACTGGAGAACCTGTGGGTGTTGGCAGAGCCAGCCCTATGAGCTGCCCACAACCCAGTGATATGGATGGGGGTGCCCACCATCTCCCGCTATCAGTGAAGTGATGCGCTGCCTCCACAGGCCACGGTCCTTGCGAAGGGTATGTACGGTCCAGGCAGCCGCCACATGTAAAAGGGTGAAGCTCAAAGTGCTTAGTCCTCCTGCCTCCTCCTAAGGCACCTTGTGCATTGGGATACTTGGGGAAAAAGCACCATTTTCGGTTTCACTGTTAGAGAGCTCATTTAAATTGAAGTAATAGCTTCATGTTGGCAGAATTAACTATTCAGCTGAATAGTCACTTAGATAATAATAAAACGGTGATTCACAAATTGAAACCAACACTTCTACCTATCAAAAGTCTGAACTCAAGCTATAAATCTATAGATTGCCCTGGGGGGCATGGAAGATTTTCCTCATCCGTATTCACATATTTCTTTCAAAATACAAAGACACCATGCTAGGCTGGGAGCAGACAGCAACCCCTGGCTTGGGCCCAGGGGATAGTGTGGTCCCTGAATCAGAAGTGGCAGCTCTCTCTCCCTCCTTCCTCACAGCTGCCAAATGGGGCTGGGCTCTGCTCTGTTCAAATGGAAAACTTTCCAGCAGGGATGAAGCTGCAGTTTCTTTGCTCAAGATTCAAAATGGTGCCCCAAGAGCCTCGCAGGGAGAAGCCATGGCTGGTGAAGGAGGTGGGTGGTTGGGGTGAGCCCCACAGTGGACACCATGCTGGTGCACTTACCAAGACCCGTTTTGCCTTCTTCTTGCCATTCCTCCGACCACAGTGCTACCACACTTAATTAATAGTTCAGCCAGGGTCAGGAATGGTGGCTCATGCCTGTAATCCCAGCACTTTGGGAGGCCGAGGTGGGTGGATCACCTGAGGTTGGGAGTTCGAGACCAGCCTGACCAATATGGGAGAAAACCTATCTCTAATAAAAATACAAAATTGGCCAGGCGTGGTGGCACATGCCTGTAATCCCAGCTACTTGGGAGGCTGAGGCATGACAATTGCTTGAACCCGGGAGGCAGAGGTTGCAGTGAGCTGAGATCATGCCATTGCACTCCAGCCTGGGCAATGAGAGCAAGACTCCATCTCAAAAAAAAAAAAAAAATTCAACCAAATCCTCATCTTACTTGACTCAGTAGCAGCAACTGACATGTGATACTTTCTGCATGGAGCACTTTCTCCACGTGGTGACAGGGAGCACGCCACTCTCTGCCAGCGCTCTTTCTACTTCACCCACTGCCCCTTCCCTGTTTTGGTCTCTTCTGTGGGCTCCAGCTTGTCCTCCTGACCTCTCCACCCTGACGTCCCCAGGACTCGGCTCCGGGACCTTTCCTCTCCTTCATTGCCTATCCTGGTTCACGGCTTTAAAACGCAGCCATAAATTAACATCTCCCAAATCTAGGTGATCCTCATTACTCAAGGATTCTGTATCTGCAAATGTGCCTACTGGCTAAAAGTATTCGCAACCCCCAAATCAATACTTTGTGGTCATTTGCGGACATGCGTAGAGTGACCAAAGACTTGAGTTGCCCGATGGCAAGTTTCAAGCTGAGGCGGAATGAGGCGGTGCTCTTCCTTCATGTTTCAGCTCCGACTGTAAACAACGGTCTTTTCTCACCCTCTATCTGGTGTCATGTTTTTCACATTTTTGGGTTTTACTGGAGATCTCCCTGTTTACAACAGCCCCAAGCATAGTGCTGAAGTCTGTCTAGCTTTCCTAACAGCAAAGAGGCTGCGACGTGCCTTTCAGAGAAAATCGGTGGGTTAGAGAAGCTTCCTTCAGGCGGGAGTTACGGTGCTGTGGGCTGCAAACCAAAGTTAATGATTCAACAATACATATTCAATAAGGTGTCTTTAAACAGAAACACACACTCTGAAAATGTTGTACTGATCGGTTCATGAAAATGTGACCAGAGGCTCACAGGAACCCAGCCTGTGTTTCCCTTAGGAGCAATGGTTCAGTATTGGTTAATTCAGTGCTTCCAGCTATTTTCTATAATAGAACATGACGACTGTGAACAGCGAGAATCGACTGCGCATAGTTCCAGGGACACGTTCCAACTGCCCTCTTGGCCTAGTCAACTTTAACAAACTGAAACCAAGCTCCTCCTAAGGCATCTGCAATCTATTCATCCCCCAGGCTCTTCCACCTCCAGTAAAGATGACTGCACCCTCCTGGGGCACTCAGGCCCACAAACCTCTGAATTATCCATGCCTTCTCTCTTTCTCTCAAACCCTACTTTCAACCTTTCAGAAAACCTTGAGGACAGCGCCTTTGAAATATACCTGACATCTGATAGCTTCTTGTCACTTCTGCTGCAACCAATCTGGACTAAACCCTTGCTGATCGATGCCTGAGGCTTCTCACGGTCTCACCTGATCAATGCCAGAGTCTTCCCACGGCCTCCTTCCTCCACCCCACCCCCGCCATCTATCCTGATCCCAGCTTGTGTCCTAGAGCAGCAATCGCCAACCTTTTTGGCACAAAGGACCAGTTTTATGGAAGACAATTGTTTCATGGATATGGGACTGGGGATGGTTTCGGGATGAAACTGTTCCACCTCAGATCATCAGGCATTAGAGCTCTCAAAACGAGTGCGCAACCTAGATCCCTTGCAGGCCCAGCTGACAATAGGGTTCGAGCTCCTACGAGAAGCTACTGCCGCTGATCTGATAGGAGGTGGAGCTCAGGCAGGAATGCTCGCCAGCCAGACTCTCACTTCCTGCTGTGCAGCTCGGCTCCTAACAGGCCCTGAATCAGTATCGGTCCAAGGCCCAGGGGTTAGGAACCCCTGTCCTAGAGGGATCCTGTTAAAAACAGTGTGTCACTGCCTTAGCACAGAAGCCTCTGGACGGCATCCTATCACCAAGTAAAAGCTAAGGTCTATACAACGATTTCCAAGTCCTGGTCCACATACCCCTGCTCAGGACTTCTCCGACTGCCTCTCCTACTCCTCTCCTTCCTGCTCCCTCTGCTCCCTGCCGCTTGCCCACATTCTCCTGCCTTCAGGCCTCCGCACTGCGCCTGGAATGCCCTCCAGATACTTGTATGGTCAGTTCTCTCGCTCCTATCAAATCTTTACCCACGGCCACCCTCTTAGTGAGGGCTGCCTGCACACTGTAGTTAAAATTGCCACCACCCTCTGAACACACGCACTTCTTATCATCTTTTCTGCTTCACTTTTCTCCATAGTACTAAGGCCACCTAACACATGAATGAACTTAGCTATCAATATTTGCTTTATATCCCGTGTCTCTCCCACTCAGATGTAAGTGCCACTAGGGAGGGAATTTTTATCTTTGTTTCTTCTATTTCTATTGAGGTACCCACCCAGTGCCCAGAACAGAAGGTAGACAATAAATAAATAATTCTTGAAGGGCTGAATGATGTAGCCCTGAGCATACATTATGCTGACCTGAGCATACATTAAGCTGACCTGTTTGCTTTCTCTCTCACAATACTGCTGAATGTTTTGAGGTCAGAGTTTGTACCTTATTCACATTTGTATTCTCTCTCTCTCTCTTTTTTTTTTTTTGAGATGGAGTCTCGCTCTGTTGCCCACACTGGAGTGCAATGGCGCAATCTCAGCTCACTGCAACCTCTGCCTCCCAGGTTTAAGCGATTCTCCTGCCTCAGCCTCCTGAGTAGCTGGGATTACAGGTGCCCGCCACCTTGCCTGGCTAATTTTTTGTATTTTTAGTAGAGACGGGGTTTCACCATATTGGCCAGGCTGGTCTGGAACTCCTGACCTCAGGTGATCAGCCTGCCGTGGCCTCCCAAGGAGCTGGGATTACAGGCATGAGCCACCGCGCCCAGCCCATATTTGTATTCTCAGACCAAACACTGTCCACTTGGCCCTCGTATCCATGGATTCAAAATGTGTGGATCCACAGATCAAAAATATTTGAAAAAATAATAAAGGTAATACAAATGAAAACAATACGTATCTGCATCAGGTATTATAAGTAATCTCGCGATGACAGTACAGAGAGGCCACGCCTAGGTTATATGCCAACACTATGCCATTTCATATGAGGAACTCGACCATCTGAGGATGCTGGTATCTGCAGGGCGTGGAGTATCTTGGAACCCAGCCCCCGTGGATACCAAGGGATGACTGCACACAGTACACAGCAGGAACTCAATAAATGCATACTGAGTGAATGGCACGGGAAGAGAGAAAGAAAACATGGCTAAGATTCATGAGCTGTGTGTTTTTACTAAATGCAGTAGTGTCTGCACAAACATTTAATGAGACTCACAGTGAAATGAGAGACACAGATTGATACGAACCCTAATGCGAATGTGATCAGACCATGACGAGAAAAGGGTCATAGAAAGAACCAGGATGTCAAAAGACAGAACAAGGTGATATGAAAGCAGTCAAAGGAGGTAACATTTAAATTGGGATTTGGCAGCTGAATAGGAGCTTGCCACACAGACAAGGGAGGAAACAGCCCAAGTTCAGCTGGTAACTGCCTAAGGGATGTCCTCTAGACACAAGCTCTTCAAAGCAGCCCCTTCCCTCCTCTGAAGTTGTGTCCCCTCCACAAGACTCACTCCAGAGGCGCTCTCTTGGTGGAGTTTCAGTGCTCAGTCAACACAAACCAACAGAAGAGCGCCACTGCTACAGTCCTCCTCTCCCCCAGCCTCCTCCAGGACAACCTGGTATCTCACAACATCAATAGCCAATGGCTCCCACTGGCTGTCATTTAGAGTAGCAAGAGCAACAGACTCTTCTCAACACCATTCCTGACTCATCAGCGCCAGACACAGCAATCAACAGACCGAGACCCCGCAGACGGCAGCCACTTAGAAACCAGAAAAACTGCCATTCCGTGGGCTTTGCCAAAACACAGAGAAGTAAAACTCAATTTAGAAAGTGCTGGAGTTTTCCAGCCAAACATGAGAAGCACGTGATGCATACGTAGCTAGGGGCCTTCACTGGTTGTCAGAGCATTTAAATCACAGTCCAAGAGTCAACTTCCTGAACGGAACAGCTGGGCAGGTCACAGTAACAGCACCTTCTCACCAGGGGAGACAGCTGAAAAGAGGACCAGCACCAAGACCTAACAGACCTTTTCATTTTCTAATGTCTGGGATTCCGGGTAGTTGGAACAGGCTCCCCCACTCAGCTTGTCTCGCCTCATGGATTCACGGCTTCCCTGATGGCTCAGACTGAGCTGGAGAAATTCCATGCGTATTCCACACACACTCTTTCCTCCCGCTGCCACCCCAGGCACATGTCCCCCCGCCAGGGACCAGGCTATTCCTGCAACCATTATCACACTATCCTAAAAGAGACGATTGCTGACCATGCTGTTAATCTCTATCAAAGCCTGCACTGGCTTTTGTTTGTTTGTTTGTTTGTTTTTTGAGACAGGGTCTCGCTCTGTCACCCAGGCTGGAGTGCAGTGGCACAATCTCAGCCCCACTGCAACTTCCGCCCCCCAGGTTCAAGCAATTCTCTTGCCTCAGCCTCCCAGGTAGCTGGGACTACAGGTGTGCGCCATCACGCACGGCTAATTTTTGTATTTTTAGTAGAGATGGGGTTTTGCCATGTTGGCCAGACTGATCTTGAATTCCTGGACTCAACTGACCCACCCGCCTTGGCCTCCCAAAGTGCTGGGATTACAGGTGTGAGCCACTGCACCCGGCCATGCACTGGACCTTTCAAAAACGAGCAGAGCAGCCTCTTCTGTGCCTTCTGCATACACACGATCCAGGGAATTGAGCCCCCCTGCAACAGTATCCACACAGCTCCTCCCCAGCCACATTTCCACCACCTGCATCTCCCTGCTTCTAAACCCTGCTGCTTTTTTCCCTTCCCCTTATTTTGTTCTCTAGCCGGCTTAGCCTGCTCGTGTCTTTCCTCCTCTGAGTTACTCTGAAAATGAACAGCTATGACACTCGAGCTTCACATGGCTCTGTAATTATATGCAAGAACTTGAAAAGCCACAAAGTGGTCCCAAGGTCATCTGGAGTTTCCCACAATGCCCCTTGTAACCCCTTTAGTTTCAGGCCAACTCTCCTCGGCCTGCCTGGGAAGGTTCTGTGGATGTCCCCAAAGACCCACAGGGATGATGCTGGTCACATAACATACCTCCTCTCTCAGGTGGGTTCACCAGCTGTTCTCACAAAGAAAGGTCACCACACTTTGCATGACAAGAACTTAGCTTCAGTCGGGCGCGGTGGCTCATGCCTGTAATCCCAGCACTTTGGGAGGCTGAGGCGGGTGGATCACCTGAGGTCCAGGAGTTTGAGACCAGCCTGGCCAACATGGCAAAACCCTGTCTCTACTAAAAATACAAAAATTAGCCGGACATGGTGGCAGGTGCCTGTAATCCCAGCTACTCGGGAGGCTGAGGCAGGAGACTCACTTGAACCCAGGAAGCGGAGGTTGCAGTGAGTTGACATTGCGCCAATGCACTCCAACCTTGCGACAGAGCTAGATTCAGTACCCTACCACACCCCGCCTCAAAAAAAAAAAAAAAAAAAAAAATTCCGCCTCAGACTCCATTTTCCATAACTCTTTTCCAACCTCATCTTTTTTCTTGCTCTCAGACGTCCCTAGCTCGTACCCTCTCCCAGCCTTTGGGCTTTCACACAAACTGGTTACTCTTCCTGGGATGCTATCCTGTAACTCCCACATGGCTGGCTTCTTCTTGCCACTGAGACCAAGGCCCAAGTCTCCTCCCTGTCCTCTCAGCCCAGTCCTGATTCCTTGTCACTCCTTGGCAGGCCCCCAGGTTTAGTTTCTTCATAGCACTTATGATCTGAAATGGCCCTGTTTGCTTATTTGATCCAACTAAAACGTAAGCTCCATGAGGGCAGGCACCATGTCTGTGTCATTCATTGCCTTAACCCCGGTGCCTGGTACAGCATCAGGTACATAGTAGCAACTTTACATACATTTGCTGAATGAATGAATGAATGAATGAATGAATACACTGATGTCGGTGAAGGTCGCAGAACAGTCACAAGTATTCTAATGGCGTTTCTCCAGGACCCCAGAAGTCAAAAGATGAACATCAGAATCCAAGTGTTCAGATCTGTCAGTAGTCTTCTCTGCATTTTGGATGTTTAGTACAAAGAACTGGGGGTTGGGATTTAGGGAAAAACTTGAACGCCTAGCATCACAGTACAGATCAGGGTTGACTGATAGATGAGAGTGACTTGGTCAAGGTCTGAACCAGGTTCCTCCATCAATGTTCCTATCTCAGCAATTGGAATGTTTTCTTGTGTGTGCAACTTACTGTTATCTCAGTGTCTCACTGTAAATCACTCAGAAACAGATGCATGCAGGATCTCTGGAAATGGAATCTGGGATTCATCCAAATTAACTACCAGCCTCCCATCAGGCCCACAACCAAATCAAATGTGATTTCTACCCAACTGAGCAAAAGTTTTCAGGGGAAGTCACTTCCCTGCTATGAATTACTCATTCCAGTGTTCCTCAATCTTTTTATTCTTTCCCCCAAGGGAAGTGAAGGCAGCTGTGATTACATGCCAAGCTCATATGCTTCAGACAACTGATGAGTTGACACATGGTGACACCACACATGAGAACATCACACACACACGGGCACATGTGTGCACACGCACTGTCCTTACCAACATAGCCTGGAGTTCCACAGGCAGTGGACATCACGTCTCCTTTGCCCTCCATTTTTGACAATCCAAAGTCACTGATCATGATTTTGGACTCCTCATCTTGACTGTAGTATAAGAGATTTTCAGGCTACAACGAAAATAAGAAAAAAACATTACAAACTACATGTAAAGCTGGGTTAATTGTGGAAGACCCATTCAACTGCAAAAGCTATTCGCAACGTCAGGATGTCCTTGACCTTCGGACATAGTAGATGCATCAGCTAAAGCAGCGGACAATAGAAACAGTGCAGAGAGCCCGGCACAGTGGCTGGCACAGACAGGCTTTCAATCTACGTTAGTCTCTGTCCTTTACTCATATTTTGTCTACTTTAAAAAAGCTCACCATATTCTGAGACAATCGAGAAAGCTGACTGCTGTGCAGACTTGTGGATTCAGGGCTGGGGTTAGGGAAGGGAGATTCCAGGAAATGAAATCACTCTTGCAGGTGCCTCTCTGCTCCTTTTTATAGAGTGATTTTTCTTGAGTCCAAGGGTCTCTGTTTCTGCCCTCAGTAACATGCCCTGGTGCTCTGCAGTTCTGGGAGATGTACTGCACTGCGCCCTTCACGAAGGCCAGCTGAGCCCTGCTCGTTCCTCTGCCAGGGAAGCAGAGGGATGCCATCCTGGAATAAATGAATCTGGAATTGAAGATGTAGCACTCTCCAGCCGTGTACCCTTAAGGGGTTCGCACTTCTGTTCGCCTTTCTGTGAAGCATGAGTTGATTTCATCCTTTGTCTGCTCCTCTGAACAGTGCTCGGGCAGCAGGAATGCACAGCAAAGGCCTTCTTCCATTTCTTATGGCCCCCGTGTTCCCGTCTTCACTCCAGTTCTGCAACATACAGGAGGGGCTGAGAGTGGCAGTCCTGGGGTTGGCATGGGAGCCAATGAAGTATCATTTGCATAGTGTTTTATGCAGAACTCGGGAATCTCATTGTTCCTAGCAAGGAAGGGAGGTGGGGCTTATGGATGCTGAGAAGCTACAGCCTGGGAGCTTGTCCCTGCACTGCTGGGTGGACCTTGAACACAGAGAGGAGCCTGCATTTTTTTTTTTTTTTCCTCAAGAGTTGCTGGACTTGATGACTCCTGGATCCATCATCACGGTGACGATTTATCACTGGGGGACACAATGTCAAGGACTGTCATTTCTGCTGCTGTCCGGGAAAGTCCACCCTTCAGGATAATCCTCACCCAGTGAATGAGGAATCGTTTCCGTCATTTACACCAAACCTTAAACGGAGCGCAGCATGAAGAATCTGACGTGGGAAAGGCATTTCCCCACAGCACTTCCCATCCAGCTCTCCTCCCCAGTCCCAGTGGCGAGCCACATTCTCTCTCTCAGGGGTTTGTGGTGAATCTTGGGTTCCTAAGGGTTGGACTTTAGAAACTATTCTTATGTAGAGTGTGAAAGGAAAATAAATCTCAGGACCCCAAAATCACTAAGCCAGAGGGAAAAGTCAAGCTGGGAACTACGCAAACCTGCCTCCCATTTTATTTCTAAATAACGAAACTACAAAGATAAAATGCCACATTCCTCCCTCACGATTCGCCGATAAGGAAATTCCTTGTGGGCAAAAGACAGACGAAACTCAAAGTATGGCCAGGCATGGTGGTTCACACCTGTAATCCAAGCACTTTGGGAGGCCGAGGCAGGCGGATCACCTGAGGTCAGGAGTTCAAGACCAGCCTGACCAACATGGCGAAACCCCATCTCTACTAAAAATACAAAAATTAGCCGGGTGTGGTGGCACATGCCTGTAATCCCGGCTACCTGGGAGGCTGAGGCAGGAGAATTGCTTGAACCCAGGAGGCGGAGGTTGCAGTGAGCCAAGATTGCGCCATTGCACTCCAGCCTGGACAATGAGAGTGAAACTTCGTCTCAAAATAACTAACTCACTCACTCACTCAAAGTCCTCCCTCTCCTCAAGGTAGACAAAAGCATACCTGATTGCTTCCTCTGCCCTATTGTTTCACTGAGCCAGACTAATGTGTGAGTGACTATTCCTGTAAATGATGTATTCAGTGAAGAGCTGATCAGAGACTCAAAAGAAACCAACCCTTTGTCTCTTATCTACCTAAGACCTGGAAGCTTCTGCTTTGAGTTGTCCCGCCTTTTCAGACCTAGCCAATGTACATCTTACACATATTGATTGATGTCTTGACCGAGCCAATGTACATCGTACACATATTGATTGCTATCTTGTGTCTCCCTACAATGTATAAAACCAAGCTGTGCCCTGACCACCTTGGGCACATGTCATCAGGACCTCCTGAGGCTGTGTCAGGGGCACATCCTTAAACTTGGCAAAATAAACTTTCTAAATTGACTGAGACCTGGCCGGGCACAGTGGCTCATGTCTGTAATCCCAGCACTTTGGGAGACTGAGGCGAGTGGATCACCTGAGGTCAGGAGACCAGCCTGGCCAACATGGTGAAACCTCATCACTACTAAAAATACAAAATTACCCAGGCATGGTGGCAGGCGCCTGTAATCCCAGCTACTTAGGAGGCTGAGGCAGGAGAATCACTTGAACCTGGGAGGCGCAGGTTGCAGTGAGCCGATATTTCACCATTGCACTCCAGCCTGGGCAAAAAGAGCAAAACGCTGTCTCAAAAATAAATTTAAAAAATAAATAAATTGACTGAGGCCTGTCTCGGATATTTGTGGGTTCACAAGAGTGACCAGACTTGTTTAGAAAAGTGGTTCTCGGCCTGCTCTGTGGCAGAGGCACCTGTGAGGGTATTCACTGGCCGGAGATCTTGCCCTTCAGTGGGGCTGAGATGGGGCCCAGGGCTCTGGATTTCGAGCTCCACAAGCAGCATTCTGATATGTCACCATGGCAGTGAAGAAATTTTCAGAACTCACCAAGGCTCCCTCCTTGACCAAACTTGAGGCAGGCTCCTCTGAGTCCCTTGCTTTCCTCGGCCTTGACCTTAAGCCTTGTCTATCCTGCCCCTGCCAGGCCTGCACAGCCCTCTCTTAGCGAGAGTCTCCTAGGTCGGAGAATCCCCCACGACGGGTATCTGATCAAGTTCTTCACTCACCCCACCCCCACTGACAGGACTCCAGGCCAGGGTGATTCGCTATTGAGATTGGGGTGATACAGGAGCTAGAAAGAAATTTAGGCAGATAGTGAGGGTAAAAGAGTTCTCGGCTCCTGGCTAACCCAGTGAAACCCCGTCTCTACTAAAAAATACAAAACACTAGCCGGGCGAGGTGGCCGGTGCCTGTAGTCCCAGCTACTCGGGAGGCTGAGGCTGGAGAATAGCGTGAACCCTGGAGGCGGAGCTTGCAGTGAGCTGAGATCGCGCCACTGCACTCCAGCAAGGCTCTGTCTCAAAAAAAAAAAAAAAAAAAAGAGTCCTCAGCAAGGCTTCCCTTCTAACAAAAAGCAGCCCTATAAATTATTATTATTTTTTTTCTAACAAAGAACAGCCTGAAAAATCAAGCTGCAAACATAAACAGGCAAGCTGGAAGCTTTCACCGGTGAAATGTGGCAGCTGTGCCAATAGAAAAGGGCCACCTGGGGGCCAGGCATGTCCAACATGGAGGCTCCATCTTCCCTTTTCTTTGTCAGCCACGTGTACGCCACTGCACTCCAGCCTGGGGACAGAGGCAACACTCAAAACAAACAAACAAACAAAAGAAACAGGCAACATGGGGCTGGCCAGGCAGAGAACCCATCTGCATCATAAAAGATTAGGGTGGGGATGACTGGGCATGGTGGCTCACACCTTTATTCCCAGCACTTTCGGAGGCCAAGGCGGGTGGATCACCTGAGGTCGGGAGTTTGAGACCAGCCTGGCCTACATGGAGAAACCCCATTTCTACTAAAAACAAAATTAGCTGGGCGTGGTGGCACATGCCTGTAATCCCAGCAACTAGGGAGGCTGAGGCAGGAGAATCACTTGAACCTGGGAGGCCGAGGTTGTGGTGAGCCGAGATCACGCCATTGCACTCCAGCCTGGGCAACAAGAGCAAAACTCCGTCTCAAAAAAAAAAAAAAAAAAAAGACTAGGGTGGGGGCGGCCAGCTTTCATGCCCTATGGAAATGGCACACCTAGCCCTAACTAGTTTTTTGTGTTCTATACAAATGGCACACCTGGTCCAACCAATCTTTTGTGCCCTATGTAAGTCAGACACCACCTCCTCAAGCTCAGCTATAAAACCCCCTGCATTTCACCGCAGACTGGAAACCCACTTGGGACCCCTCTCTCTGCAGGACAGAGCTCTTCTCTTTCCTTCACCTATTAAATTTCCGCTCTTAAGCTCATGCCTTGTGTGTCTGCATCCTTGATTTCCTTGGCATGAGAGAATGAATCTCGGGTATCACCCCCAACAACGAGGCCACTTCAGGGGCATTAGGGATCTGATGAGATAACAAGGGTGGAAGATTTCAGCTCAACTGATTCAGCAGGATTCTTGCTGAAAACTGGACCTACTGGACAGCCAGAGAGCAGGTCCTAGTCAGAAAGAGGACTCAAAGGGGCCTTTGTCAACGTCTAAGTCCTCAGCCTGCCTTTAGCAGGAATCCTGCCAGGTCAGGTTAGCAAAAATCCCCCAATTTCCCAACCACTACCCCATCCCCTCTCTTCTTTGGCTATCAATCCCTGCTCCTCTTGCTGTATTCCAAGTTGAGCTCAATGACATTGCAATGGTCTCGAATAAAGCCTTCCTTACCATTTCAAGTAGCGTCTAAAGAATTCTGTTCTTTAACAGAACCTAAAGAATAAATATTATCCTTCACCCCAAATAATACACAAAGGGATGGCAGTTAAGAGTCACTGTGACATTAAGTTTGTGGATGAAGCAGGAAATTAGAAGAAAATCAACTGTGCACTGAAGGATGTTTCCAATGAGGTTTTATTTATTTATTTTGAGATGGAGTCTCGCTCTGTCACCCAGGCTGGAGTGCAGTGGTGCAATCTCAGCTCACTGCAACCTCCACCTCTTGGGTTCAAGCAATTCTCCTGCCTCAGCCTCCCGAGTAGCTGGGATCACAGGCGTGTGCCACCACAGCCGGCTAACTTTGTATTTTTGGTAGAGACAGGGATTCATCCTGTTGACCAGCCTGGTCTCAAACTCCTAACCTTAGGCGATCCATCCACCTTGGCCTCCCAAAGTATTGGGACTACATGCGTGAGCCCACCGCGCTGGCCCCAGTGAGTTTCAAAAGAAAGTAAAGTGGCCAATCAGTTAAAACAAGAATACTCTCACGCTTAGAAAAGGGGTGGGAATGCTCGAATCTTAAAGTCCATGTGGTTCCTGTTTCCTCTGGATGTTTAGGGATTATCCTTTACTAAACAATAAGGATCCAATCATGGGTGCTGAGAGAGGACAATGCTGTTGTTTCTGACTTTTTATCTTCCTTGTCCAGGAGGTGATAAGGAGCGGAGAGTAAGTGATTTCACACTGCTAAACAAGGCATAATCCAGGCAAGGGGTGGCCAAAGGGCCCAGAGCATCCACACATCCCTCCTATAAAAGATTCATCTGGGTCAATAAAATGCTCTTTTGAAGACCAATTACGCCCAAGGAGGGTTAAATCAACTGGTCATTCACAGTTTAGATCAATACTTTTTTTTTTTTCTTTTTGAGATGAAGCGTCACTCTTGTTGCCCAGGCTGGAGTGCAATGGCACGATCTCGGCTCACTGCAACTTCTGCCTCCCCGCTTCAAGCGATTCTCCTGCCTCAGCCTCCTGAGTAGCTGGGATTACAGGCACTCGCCACCACACCCGACTAATTTTTGTATTTTTAGTAGAGGTGGGGTTTCAGCATTTTGGTCAGGCTGGTCTTGAACTCCTGACCTCAGGCAATCCACCTGCCTCGGCCTCCCAAAGTGCTGGGATTACAGGCGTGGGCCCCCATGCGCAGACGATCAATACTTTTAATTGGCCCAAGACTTAGTAAGGACAGCAGGGCTTTTCCTGTGGGATGGGAGTGGGGGAAGAGGGAAGACTGTGGGGGAGAGGCAGGCTCAGGTATCATCTGGGTGGGAGGTCCCGGTCCCCAGCAGGAGGGCTGTAGGGGTGGTGGCCACAGGGAGAGGGTCTGGCCCACATTGCATCACAGTTCCTCCTGGTGTCCAAAGAGGTCCAGGACTCACAGCAAAAATTAAGTTTTCTGCATATGATGGCATCTTAGAAAGACAACTGGTGGCCAATACCTGAGTTGGAATATCAACTCCAACCCTTTATAGTAATCTACATAATAAGCTTTAAAAAGATCGGAATCAACACACTTCTGGTAACGTTAATGTTATCCATAATCACATTCCTACTCCAGTGATTCTCAACTAGGGGCAATTTTGTCCCCCAGGGGATGGATATCCGGCAATGCCTAGGGACATTGGTAGCTGTTAACAATTCCAGACGTGGTACTGGTATCCATGAGCAGAAGCCAAGGATGCAGTTCTAAATCCCACAGTGCCCAAGTGCAGGGGCTGAGAAACCCGATCCTAATCCACTGAGGCAGGAGCAGGCACTTCCAGTCTCAGTCACTTCATTTTGCAAAAAGAGCAACTGTCTCTAATAGCTTCCTGGGGCAACAAGACATCACATAGCTTTCTATAAGGTACATTTGCATCTGCAGGTAGGCTGGGGCAGTATTCCGATTGCTGCGCTAAGCTTAAATTAACATGATCATCCTCTCTCTATTGCTCTGGGCTTGGTTATATAGGTGGTTTTAAGTTTAATTTTCTTAGCTGTTTATGCAAATTTAGTAGTCCAATTTCAACTTCCTCCTCATAGCTCAAACTCCTTTGTGCCTCTGAAAAGTGATCACAGAAAGGTCCTTAAATTGCAGTGTTCTTTACATAACGACAGGCCCAGTGATCTCAAGGCTCCACAGGATGGAAGCTGCAAGTACTTCTCCAAAAGCATTACGTGGGTTAACTAAAAACATTAACTCCCGTACAGCCAGTCAGCCTTTCTAAGGGAGAGATAAACATTGCCCCTCCTGGATGTGCCTTATTTGCTTAGAAATTATTTTTCTAGTAAGTACAGACAGCTAGCCCATCACCGCACATCCCTGTGGTCACCACACGAACGTGTTCAGAGAGAGCTGCCTCTGGCGTTCTCGAAGCACAGAATTGGCATTTGTGGGGGCACAAGAGATCAGAGAAGGCCTGGAGGCCTGGCACAGAGGTGCCAGGTCGGCTGAGCTAGCCCCTACCTAGCCCTCTGAAGTATCTCCAGGCCCTGAACATGAGCTGACCATGCCCACAGCCATTTCAGATGTCAAGAAGCCTGCAGAGGATGAAGACTCAAAGGGATCCACTAAGATTCCCAAATATCCTCGCCCAGTGGTTTTCCAAGAACAGCTCCCAGACCAGCATCCTCATCACGGGCAGACCTGTTAGAAACCCAACTTTTCAGGCCCCACTGGAGACCTACCAGTGGGGGGAATCAGACCACTGGGGATGGGGCAGCAGTCTCTATTTTCTTTTCTTTTTTTTTTTTTTTTTTTTTTTTTTTTTGAGACGGAGTCTCGCTCGGTCGCCCAGGCTGGAGTGCAGTGGCGCCATCTCGGCTCACTGCAAGCTCCGCCTCCCGGGTTCACGCCATTCTCCTGCCTCAGCCTCCCGAGTAGCTGGGACTACAGGCGCCCACAACCGCGCCCGGCTAATTTTTTTGTATTTTTAGTAGAGACGGGGTTTCACCGTGGTCTCGATCTCCTGACCTTGTGATCCGCCCGCCTCGGCCTCCCAAAGTGCTGGGATTACAGGCGTGAGCCACCGCGCCCGGCCCGGCAGTCTCTATTTTCATAGCCCTCCGGACAATTCTGATATGGGCGAACATTTGGGAAACACTGACTGGGTCAATAGAACATGACAACATGCAGAAAAACCATGGTACTGAGTCTTTATGAAAGAAAAAGCTACACCACTTTATTCCTTGGTTCCCAGTAGCAGATAATGGCCAGGTGTGGAAACTCTGTTTATACAAATGTTTGTGACTGGTTCTTTAAACTGATTTTGATTTCCCACAGTTGCGTACAGCACAGCTTCCAGATAATAGGATCTTCGTGTTTATAATGAGTGGTGGGTATGTGTGCTGGGGTGGAATTTTTGTCTTGACTGGTGCAGTAAGCTCTGGGGGCTGGACCTGTAAATATCCTAGAATCACGCCACACTGCAGCTTTGGGTCAACTGCACTGCTTTCCACTGTTTCTCAAGTGAATATGTCTGATACCTACCTTTGGTACCACATGTGTGACATTCACCCTTCAGAACCGTATGTTTGACATCTGTCCTTCAGTGTCTATATAGACCTGCTAGGGAGGGGCATATATGCCCATATAAGGCCCAGATCCTTCTGTGCCAAGGGATAAAGGGTCAATATACCAAAACCTCATTAAGAAATTGTAAGAAAAGAACCTGCAGGACACTATTTTTATTATTTATTTATTTTGAGCCAGAGTTTTGCTCTGTCGCCCAGGCTGGAGTGCAGTAGCGCGATCTCGGCTCACTGCAACCTTCACCTCCCAGGTTCAAGTGATTCTCCTGCCTCGGCCTCCCGAGTAGCTGGGACTACTGGCATGCACCACCACGCCCAGCTAATTGTATTTTTGTAGAGACAGGGTTTCACCATGTTGGCCAGGATGGTCCCGATCTCTTGACCTCGTGATCTGCCTGCCTCGGCCTCCCAAAGTGCTGGGATTACAGGCATGGGCCACCACGCCTGGCCAGTCATAGCTCTTTTAACCTGTCTTTTCCCCTTCTATTTCTCTTCTCCCTCTTCTATATCTGCTTACCTTCTGTTTCCTTTCACTTTCCTCTCGCGGTGTCTGACCACTGCTCTCTTTTATACGGTGTGTTGTGCTGAAATGGGACTGGAATTGGCAAAGGTACTGTGGAACGGCACCAAGAGAAGGGTTTCTGCAGCCTACATGTCTTGAGCAAAATCATCTCTTAGATGGGCTTGAAGCAATATATAACCCACCTCCCTGTAACCCTTTGGCTACATAATAGTTGTAAAAATCTCATGAACAGTGGCCAGCCATGTGAATCTTCATCTTCTTTCAAGATACTTCTGGGTCTGGATCCCAAAGGCCCTGACAAATGAAAGTACACAAACGCCCACCATCTGTTGCACCCACTCTACATCAGAGCAGCCACAGGACCCCACTGGCATCAGCCCTCTTGGACGGGTGCATCGCGGGCTGCAGAGTGGCTGCGGGACGTTGTTCAGCAGTGGCCTCACCTTGAGGTCTCTGTGGACGATGCCCATTCTGTGGAGATAGTACACGGCGTCCAAGACTTGGCGGATCAGAGTGCTGGCATCCTTCTCCGTATAAAACCCCTTCTCCACTATCCGGTCAAACAGCTCGCCACCAGACACCCTGGCAAAAAAGAACATATTAGAAGTTCGAGAGGATCTGTTGAATTGTGAAGGGAAAGCTTCCAATGTAATAAAAGACCCAAACTTTATTGCAAAAATGAATCCATTTTCAGATTGAGATGTTGTCCCCCTATTCCTCAGAAGCTATAGCCAGGAAATGTTTCCATGTCACAGCAGTGCAAATGTTTGGAACAACGTAAAGGAAATTTTAAAAAACAGGGTCCAAGGACCCGCCACACCTGGGGTCTGTCCAGGCCTTTGCCTCTGTTCTGCTGTGATGATGTAAAAAGTTTTTTTAAAAAAACCCTTCCTGAATACCAGCATCCTCAGATACAGGCAGATGACCCTGAATAAGATGTGTCCTTTGCATGAGACAGTATCCTTAAATGACCGAGAGTGTTGAGGGCAAAACACTGGCCTGCCAACGGGATGTCTGGGTTTTTGACCAAGTTCTGCTCCTAATATACTGAGCTATGAACACTCCCTGAATCCCTGGACCTTGATGTTTTCATGTGTAAAATTAGGGGATGAATCTGGTCAACAATGTCAGCAGTGAGTGGGACCATGCCCTTGGAATGATCAGAACCTCAAAGCCGCTTCTGATTTACGAAAAAGCAGGCAAAAAATCAACACGGTATTTCATCACTTTGCTTTGATTTTAGTGATGCTGTATCCTTTTTATTTGCTTTGCATTTCAGATTACATTTAACGTTTTTAAACATTTTTCAACATGGGACTAGGTTGGCAAGGGTCAAGAAGCCCTGGGGAGGCAACCTTTCTGGCACCTTTCAGCTCTGATATTTTATGCTGCTCTGAGTTCAACAAAATAATCGAAGTGTACGAGCTAGAATACAAACTCAACTAGTGTTCTCCAAATCAGTAAGCCATCTTGGAAATAAATTTCAAGGGATTTATTAACACTACTGAAAAAAAAAAAAGAAACATTTTTCAAAAACAAGATGAGACGGATTTGAAATACTAAAATCAAAAAGCAGCTTAAAAAACAACCCTTAAAGCTTTCATAGATACAACAAAAGACAAGCCCTAGGGTAACACACACTCATACACAAACACACAAAGATAGGATTCATTTTCCACAAGGCACAACAATTTATGTGCAATAACTGATCCACCGAAACCTTCTTCTAAAAAAACTAAACAAACAACCACTGCAGCTGTGAAAGGCCTATGTGCTAGTCTCTTCCATTACCTAGAGTCATAGCAGGCAACATTGCGCTCGGATACTGTTTCATTCCCAAGGCAAACTGACAATCTAGATAAGAAAGAAAAGGTGCTCAGGAGAAATGAAAAAGCAATTCAAAGAGTGAAAAGAAATGGAAACGACTGGGAGAAACTACACTTTGACAACCATGTTGTCTAAATGATCCATGCTTAGGTAAGCCAAAAGCCCAAGATATTCCTCCTGACACCAACTTCTCTCCACTTGTCATTTCTCAGAACCTTCCCCCAATAAGTTTCAACATTTGAAACTTTGCAGAGCTCGAGAAAGTACCACAAGAGGTAGACTGCTGTTAGGGACAAAGGGAGTCTGGGTGCCCTGGAGGCATTCACTTCTTCTTCTTCTTTTTTCTGAGACAGGGTCTCATTCTGCAGCCCAGGCTGGAATGCAGTGGCATGCTCACAGCTCTCTGCAGCCTTGACCTACAGGGCTTAAGCGATCCTCCCACCTACCTCAGCTTCCTGAGGAGCTGGGACCACAGGTATGCGCCACCACGCCCGGCTAATTTTTGTATTTTTAGTAGAGACGGCGTTTCACCACATTGCTCAGGCTGGTCTCAAACTCCTGGGCTGAAGAGATCCTCCCGCCTTGGCCTCCCCAAGTGCTGGGATTACAGGCATGCGCCACTGCACCCAGCCTGCATTCACTTAATTATTTATTCAACCACTCACTCAACATTTCCTGGGTGCCCATTACATGCCAGAGAGCATGCCCAGTGGGAGGCAATTGAAGCAGCTTTCGCTATGAAGGAGGGATGTCTGTTTCTGCTCTGTTTCGATTGTGCCCTTCCACATAGGCCCCCCTCCATTAGCGGCCTCCCTAACTGCTGTCTCCAGGGCTCGCTTCTCACCGTTCTGCCCGCTACTGTCTCCTCTCCTCTGCAGCTGCTGGAGGACCTCTGGCAAGAATGCTTACCCCTTCCACTGCTCCCACCACCTTCTGCCCTTAGGACCCCATGATCCAAACCTTGCCCGACCCTCTGCCTTCCTCAAAACCTACCTGTCTTGCTTCCCATTCTATCAAGGTCCTCTTTTTCCCCATTATGTGATATATAAGGTATGGATAAATTCTACTGAATAAAAATATCTGCATATATTTTCTGTCTTACAGCAGTGCCATAGGTCAGCAATGCAGTGAAAACCAAAGCATCAAAGGGTAGTATGTACTGTTGCAGAGTCTCAATGCTCTGCACATTTAATATTCTGCTTCTTACATTTCAAATTGCACCAGGGCTCTATTTTTCTGAACATTGCTTGGAAAGAATTTGGTCTCCTTAGAAACCGAGGCACAAGGGGAAAGTTTAGAATCCTGCCAATAAAGAAATACGATAATATGATATTGTCATATATTTTTATGACTAATAAAAATATCTTCAATCTGCAAATCTCTTTGTACTTTTCAAAATTCTCCTTAAGCCTGCATTTCAAACACCTATGGTACTGTTATGAACTGAATGTTTATGTCCCCCAGAATTTATATACTGAAGACTTAATTCCCAATGTGATGATGGCGTTTGGAGCTGGGGTCTTTGGGAGGTGATTAGGTTTAGATGAAGTCAAAAGGATGCAGCCGGGTACAGTGGCTCATACCTGTAATCCCAGCACTTTGGGAGGCTGAGGAGGGCAGATCACCTGAGGTCAGGAGTTCGAGACCAGCCTGGCCAACATGGTGAAAACCCATCTCTACAAAAATACAAAAATTAGCTGAGCATGATGGCAGATGCCGGTAATCCTGAGGCTGAAGCAGGAGAAGTGCTTGAACTGGGAGGCAGAGGTTGCAGTGAGCTGAGATCATGCCATTGCATTCTAGCCTGGGCAACAGAGCAAGACTCCATCTCAAAAAAAAAAAAGAGGGTGGGGCCCCATGCTGGGATCAGTGTCCCTGTAAGAAGAAGGAGACCAGAACTCTCTCTTTACCATGTGAGGACACAAGAAGGCAGCTGCCTCCAAGGCAGGAATGGAGCCCTCGCTATAATCTTTCCATGCTAGCACCTTGATCTTAGACTTGCGGCCTCCAGAACGGTGAGAAAATAAATTTCTGTTGTTTAACCCAATCTCTATGGTATTTTGTTGTGGCAGCCAGCACTGACTTATTCACAAAACTAGTTGTGAGGTAGACACTGTCCCAGAATCACTGCTGGGGAAATAAGTTTGGCAACATGGCAAGCTGCACGTCTCATTTTCAGGCTTGCAGACCATGCTTAGGTTGGCTGTTTGGTTGCTGAGTTGATTGACTGTGAGATTTTTTTTGAGTCAGACACCTTCTATGGCAAGCCTCCTGTGTGCATGTTTGAAAGCTCCACATCAGAAATGAAGTTCTCCAATTAAAACATGCAAAGCATCAGAATGAAGTTAGAAGGGACAGGGGTCAGGTGATTGGGGAAAAGGAGTAGAACCATAGTAATATATCAATACATTAAAATGAATAAATGAGGCCGGGCATAGTAGCTCATGCCTGTAATCCCAGCACTTTGGGAGGCCAGGGTGGTTGAGACTGCAGTGAGCTATGATCGCAACACTGCGCTCCAGTCTGGGTGAAGGACCAAGACCCTGTCTCAAAAAAAAAAAAAAAAATACAGTGAATCAATGGCATAATACCTATTAGGAGAGAGGCTCAGCTTCATAGGATGCAGATCTGGAAAGGTCAACAGGCTGGCAAAGATTAAGGAAGCAGAAGACAGAAGAGATAGTCGAAAATTCTCTACTCTTCTGAATTCCAACTTTGAAGTTTATTTAGAATAACCTGCCTCTTCATTGAACTTGGCTTTGTTCAGTTTCTTTTTTTTTTATCTTTTTTTTTTTTTTTTTTTGAGACAGAGTCTCGCTCTGTTGCCCAGGCTGGAGTGCAGTGGCATGATCTCAGCTCACTGCAAGCTCCGCCTCCCAGGTTCACACCATTCTCCTGCCTCAGCCTCCCTAGTAGCTGGGACTACAGGCGCCTGCCACCACGCCCAGCTAATTTTTTCTATTTTTAGTAGAGATGGGGTTTCACCGTGTTAACCAGGATGGTCTCGATCTTCTGACCTCGTGATCCGCCCGCCTCAGCCTCCCAAAGTGCTGGGATTACAGGCTGAGTCACCGCGCCCAGCAGGGTTGTTCAGTTTCTAATCTTCCTTGCCTAAGACAGTATAATGCTATTGTATTGTGTGCAAATTTTAAATATGCAAATATGAAATCGTTTGATATAATAATCTCAGTAAAATTTCAGTATGTCTGCCAAATTTTACACGATCCAAATCCTTTCAAATTAAGAAGCAATTGTCAAAAAACATAACATCATTTTGAAGTTGCTGGACCGAGTAAACTCAGCTCTGATGACACAGTGGTATACTGCAATGCAGTCTAATCGAGTCAGTATGCAATGTATCCCTTGTTAGTCCTCGGCCAACCATGCTGTTGTTTACATGCATTCAAAACTTCTCCATCTGATTTTGGTAGATATCCTGTTATCTTACAATTTACTGCTAATTGTAATTTAAAGTATTTTATGTCTTCGAACAGTATCAACCACACATTCATTAAAAGGGAGCACTTCTGCTACTGCTGGAAGCAGCCTCCAACAATCCATTCTACTCTAGTATGGAAGTGAGACGTAATAAAATAATATGAAGAAGGCCAAATAGTACAATGCTGTGAGAGCAGTCTGAGAAATACTAGCCATGATGCTAGGGTAATAGAAAGTAGTGGCACATCAAATATTTGAAATTCACCTTCAAAATACCTTTGAAATTCACAAAGTCTGCCCTATGACAAGGCCGGGGGAGTGGAGAAGACACAGGGGCACGCTGCAAGGGCTGTGCGGTCTCAATGGGCCCCAGAACAAGGCTGGTTATAAATGTGTTTTCTAAGCAGCATTTCTCTTCCTTATATTTAGTCCTAAGAGGGAGATACTCTTGAAATCTGTAGGCCGTGATGAAGAAAGGCTACAAACAAACAAAGCATTTTTCAACTGAGAAACCCCAAGGTCCAGAAGGCAGATATTTACATTTTTAACCTGGCTTGGAGAAAGTTAGTTTCCATCTTCTCGATCTTTTCCTCAATCAAGATCCACCTTGGCTGAACCTGAGATTTCCCTCTTTCCACTAAAGGCAGCTGTCCATCGTCCCACACTGCTGCCTATAATCGTCATAACTTCATTAGGTTTGGTGCCCACCCACACACACTCCCTGCTCCTGGGGGGACTCCCTCACCCACTTCTGGGAGATTAAGGTTTCATTTCATGCAACTCTCCCCTCAATATTTTCTTCCTTCAACAAATCCTACTTTAATAATTTTTAAAAATCTTTATTCTTAGAATTCCATTTCACAGTATCTTCCAGGCCTCAATCTGTTCAGAAGTTTCCAAAATACAAACACACGCCTTTCCATCTAATAGACTGGCTATATTTAACCACATGTATTTGGTTACACTCTGATTCTGGGCATTCTGCCTTCTTCATATCTGGGTGTTATGGACTGAACTGAGTACCCCTAAAATCCATATGGCGAAGTTCTGACCCCCCAGTACACCTCAGAATTGGACTGTGTTTGGAGATAGGGCCTTTGAAGAGGTAACTGAGGTTTAACGAGGTCGTATGGATGGGCCCTAATCCAATAGGACCAGTGTCCTTACACAAAGAGGAAGAGACACTGGGAATTCCATGCACACAAGGACGACCACGTCAGGACTCAGCAAGGAGACAGCTGTCTGCAAGCCAAGGAAAGAGGCCTCAAGAGAAATCAACCCTGCTGACACCCTCATCTTACACTTCCAGCCTCCAGAACTGTGAGAAAATACGTGCCTGTTGTTTAAGCCACCCAGTCTGTGGTATTCTGTTCCATTAGCCCAAACAAATACACCAGGCAACGTAAAGGGTCTTCCATACTCACGTGAAGTGTCTTTGAATATACATTCTCTTTATACATTTTTTCCAGGTTTATTGGGGGAAACCCACCCACCATGTTCGCTACTTATTGTGCTTTGTTTCTTCACCGCATCACGGAATGATCCTTTTCAGAACCAGACAGTATGCTGTCTCTGTTTCCAATAGGCGCATAGTCCAGTGTGGCACACTCACACACAGCCAAGTAAACCAGGGAGTGAATGGCTTTGACGGTGGAGGGAGGCAGAGTGGTGAAGGTGCTCTGGAAGACTTCAAAAGAGCACCCGGAAGGGACCCCTGGGAAGAGGCAGGAGGGGGCGATCTGAGCTGTCTTAAAAGGAGGAGCAGGCTGGGCATGGTGGCTCACACCTGTAATCCCAGCATTTTGGGCAGCTGAGGTGGGTGAATCACCTGAGGTCAGGAGTTCAAGACCAGCCTGGACAACACGGTGAAACCCCATCTCTACTAAAAATACAAAAACCAGCCAGGTGTGGTGGCGCACTCCTGTAATCCCAGCTACTCGGGAGGCTGAGGCAGGAGAATCACTAGAACCAGGGAGATGGAGGATGCGGTGAGCCAAGATCATACCACTGCATTCCAGCCTGGGCAACAAGAGCGAAACTCCATCTCAAAAAAATAAGAAATAAAACTAAAAAGGAGGAGCAGTATTTAGTTAAGTGAAGAGAAGCCCAGAGGGCAGCCAAGGCCCATTAAATGGAATTATACTGAAAAAGGGGAACCAGTGAAAGCAGCCAGAACTCATTCTTTTGGAGAATACAGGCCATGAGAGAAGGGTTAAATGCACACACAGTAGAACCCCGCCACCTGAGGTGCAGGACTGTTCTGTCTGGGGAGCCACAGAAGCTGCTCTAGTTTACAGTCAAGACACCAGTGACAAATGACTTGCCACCTGTGACCCTAGCAGGATGCAGGGCTGGACATGGCAGAAGGGAGAAACTGAAGGCTGAGGAAAGGTTTCCTGGAGGAGGTGTCTCCACTACCTTTGTGTCTCTGGAGTCCAGCAGAGCACTTGTTGAACTGCAGACGTTGCAGCTGATTCTCAAAGCAAGAGGAGGCTGAGAGAGACAGGAGTTAGGGAGAAGAGCATGAGAGGCAGGAAGGAAGCGGATACGGGAAGAGGCCTGATGTATCTAGAAAACGCAACTGGTTGAGGATGAAGTCGAGTCAGGAAGAGTTTTGAAACTCAAGCAGTGGAGGCTGGATGTGCTGCCTCAGATGACGGTCAATGCTAAGCTGCTGGTGTCCTAAAGTTTCCCATTTCCGAAAGAGATGCCACCGAGAGGGGTTATGATCTGTGGAGTGGGTCTGGGGTGGAGGCATCATGGAATAAGGGCCCGTTCCTCGATATGTCCACTGTCTTTCAACAGAGGTCTGCAGCTGCTGTCACAAGCTCCCTGCTGTGTTCCTCTCTGTTTTCTTCTCTCAGGTTTGCTCCACACAACACATCCACATCGGCCAGCTCTGTGGTGGACACTGATTTTCTAGCCATCCAGGCAGAAGCTTGAATTGCCCTGGATGGGACCTCAGTGACTTGTTACTATCACCTGCTTCTAACTCTACCCTCTCAGTTTCCAGCCGGTCGCCCTTCAAAGCTGGCCAGGAAGAGTGTGGTTATGTCCAAAACAGTGCACAGGCTGGGCGCGGTGGCTCATACCTGCAATCCCAGCACTTTGGGAGGCCGAGGCGGGAGAATCACCTGAGGTCAGGAGTTTGAGACCAGCCTGGGCAACATGGCGAAATCCCATCTCTACAAAACATAAAAAAATTAGCTGGGTGTGGTGGTGTTTGCCTGTAATCCCACCTACTCAGGAGGCTGAGGCACGAGAATCACTTGAACCCGGGAAGCAGAGGTTGCAGTGAGCCCAGATCATGCCACTGCATTCCAGCCTAGGCGACAGAGCAAAACTCAGTCTCAAACAAAACCAAAACAGTGCATAAGAAAGCACTAAAGACACTTTAATTTTCCTTGGGAGACTTGCTTGTCAAGACTGATAAAGAAATTCTACTTTTGCATTACTTATAAAAAAAGAGTTAAAGGATTTGTCAAGAAATCATTAGCGTGATCAAGATTTCAACAGAAAATAGCTAATCCCATCTAACTCAAAGCACCTGTTCACATTCCAAAGATGATAAGTTAATGACAAGTCATTTTAATTTTTTATATTCCAAGAGGGTAAACCACATTTATTCACGTTGAATCGCCAACACATACAACTTTTCTATTCCAGTAGGAGAGGGAGAGAAAGAAAATGAGTAGATTAATGAACAAATAGATACATTTGAAAGTGCCAGAGGGTTAGAAATGCTGGGTGGAGAGGTGAAACAGTCTAGTGGGCGGCTGGTACAGTCACTGTTTAGTGCACTCAGTAACGGCTCCTCTGAACGACACGAACGAGGCAGCCACGTGTGGTCGGGGAACAGCATTCCAGAGAGAAGGGTGAAGCAGCCGGTTCTAAGATCCCAAGGACCACACAGGTGGGATGGTATTTGGAAAAAATCTCACAGCTGAGTATTGTGATGTCTGCATTAATTAGATATCTCTCTATAACCTTTTAGTTTAATGAGGACTTGTAAGATGAGGGTCAGAGCTATCAACCTAGCATGAAATGTCCTAGGTTAATAAACCAGTCACTGACATGGCATAGCCCCAGCTAGTGACCTTCTGGTAGCACACAGCCAGCATGAGCTTTATACTAACAGATGTTCTTGAATGTATGAATTTTTGAAAATATTTTGTAATTAGCTCTTTGATGGTCACATATTGGCCGTTCTACAATTAGTCCAGTTAGGAAGATTGTACTTGGCATGCGGTATGGCGCGACCTCTGCTCACTGCAACCTCCGCCTCCCAGGTTCAAGTGATTCTCCAGCCTCAGTCTCCCAGGTATCTGGGACTATAGGCGCGCGCCACCACGCCCAGCTAATTTTTAGTCGAGATGGGGTTTCACCATGTTGGCCAGGATGATCTCGATCTCTTGACCTTGCGATCTGCTCGCCTCAGCCTCCCAAAGTGCTGGGATTACAGGCGTGAGCCACCATGCCCGGCCAATTGTTTTTCAATTATACTTTTTTTGATACTAAAGTCATTTGATATTCCTTGAGTAGATGACAAGTGGAAGAGACAGGAGATGGCTGTCATAGGCCTCGGAATATGACTTGGTTACAGACAGTTCGTAAGACCAGTGGCTCCCGGGGAAGGAAACTGCCAGTGGCTGTAGGCACATCCTGGTCTCTCTTGGGTCAGTGACTCTACTAAAAACTTATGGAGAACAATTATGCAATTACATATGCTCGAGAGATTCAGAATGTGAAGACAAATTGATAGGACCCTGATTCTATGACAAGCCTAAAAGATGCCTTTAATTCCTTTGTTCAGTTTTAATGGGAGTTTATTATGTGTATGTTTAGTATGTGTATATATTTTTTTATTTGGACAAATATAAGGGGGACAAGTGCAGCTTGTTACATGGAAATACTGTAGTGGTGAAGTCTGACTTTTAGTGTAACCATCACTCAAAGAGTGTGCCTTGTCCCCATTAGGTAATTTCTCATCCTTCGTCCCCCTTCTACCCTCCCGAGTCTCCCACATGCTAGGTCCATGTGTACACATTATTTATAGTATTTACATTTGTTCTAGTGTTTCTCAGCCAATGGGGATCTCACTGAAACTCCTCTAGCGCAAGTGTGGGTAGGCACATGCATTTAGACAATCTGGCCAGCACGGTGGCTCACGCCTGTAATCCTAGCACTCTGGAAGGCCGAGGTGGACAGATCACCTGAAGTCACGAGTTCGAGACCAGACTGGCCAATATGGTGAAAACCTGTCTCTGCAAAAATACAAAAGTTAGCCAGGCATGACGGTGGGTGCCTGTAATCCCAGCTACTCGGGAGGCTGAGGTGGGAGAATCGCTTGAAAACCTGGGAGGCGGCGATTGCGGTCAGCCGAGATTGTGCCACCGCACTCCAGCCTGGGTGACAGAGCAAGACTTCATCTCAAAAAAAAAAAAAAAAAAAAAAAAAAAAAAAAAGATAATCCAAGAAAGACCTAACAATGCCTTTGAAAGAGCAAAGATGAAACAAAGATTGCCTGTCTATTGCTCAGCCTTGCAAAACTTGACTCACTGCCTTTGTTGGTGAAGTCTCAGTGGCTTCTGGGTTTACTTTCTATCGGTAGCACTGACAAAGGTGCATGGCCCCAGCCGCCCACTGCATGGCTCCCCGGCTCCGTGCCGGCTGCTCAGGCTGGGACCTGCAGAGCCCTCACACATTTTTGTCTTTCTACCCGTACTCATTGCTTAGGTCCTAGCTTGAAGGTCGTTAGTACAGAGATGCCTTTCCTGACCCCTAGATCAGATCAGACCCCTCAATACATTCACTCTTAGCACCTGTCTTTCTGCATAGCACACACCAGTTATACTTAGGTGTTAGCAGAGTTACTTGGGTCAGGCTCCTCCTGTCCCACCCTATCCCAGACTGTGAACTCCAGGAAGGCAGGGCCATGCCTGCCTCATTTACCACTATTTACCCAGAGACTGATATGGTCCTTACACAGAGAATAAGTGAACCAAGTATTTGCTGACTAAAGAAAGATGATGGCTGAGCAGGGTGGTGTTCCTATAATCCTAGCACTTTGGGAGGCTGAGATGGAAGGATCATTTGAGGTAGGAGTTGGAGGCTGCAGTGAACTATGATCGTGCCACTCACTCCAGCATGGGTGACAGAGCAAGACTCTGTCTCTAGAATAATAAACAAATGAATAAATATTTTGCACAAAACTGCATAGTGAGTGGGGTGTGGTCTAGCTGGGTATAGTGACCTTAAGCAGCCATGTAAATTCTCAAAGCATGCAGCATGAAGCTCACGACAGAAGCCTTCCGAAGCCTACCTCCTTTATTTTATTTTATTGGAGGAGACAGAGTCTCACTCCATCACCCAGGATGGAAGGCAGTGGCGTGATCTCTCGACTCACTGCTACCTCCACTTCCCGGGCTCCGGCAATTCTCCAGCCTCAGCATCCTGAGTAGCTGGAATTACAGGCATGTGCCACCATGCCCAGCCAGCTTTTGTATTTTTAGTAGAGACGGGATTTTGTCATGTTGGCCAGGCTGGTCTCAAATTTCTGACCTCAGGTGATTTGCCCACCTTGGACTCCCAAAGTGTTGGGATTACAGGTGTGAGCCACGGCATCTGGCCTGCCTACTTCCTTTAGTTGACTGGCTGCTGAGACAATCCTCCCTCAACTTCTACTTCATTCATCATTCATTCATTAATTCTTGACTTTCCCCACCCCTTAACCTTGATAGTGGTTTGCACGTTGTACCCTTATTTCACCAATGGTCTCTCCTCCTGGCCTCTTCTGCTCTGAGTTTGGCCTTTTAGCTTGGAGTGCGCGCCCCACACTCAGAAGAACATTCTGGAGCCCCCAGCCCTCCCAGGGAACGGCTGTCCCACCTGGCTGGTCCTGGCTTTGTGCAGGGACCCCGAGCAGACAAGATTTGGTGACTTCCCTCTGCAATCAAAGGTCACATCTAAACAAAAGAACCCGTCAGCACATTTTAATAACCATCCATGTCAAAAATCATGCCAGAAAACCATTTAGAATGGTCTGCTAAAGGGTAAGTGAGTGAGTGATACGGCACAGCATGTGCGCATGGGGTGACCCCTGGGTGGGGACAACTGGCTGGCAATGGCATAGCCCAATCTGTGCCACATGGACAGGGTGGGGTAATCAAAACACACATAATCAGTGCCTGGGGAAAAAAAAAAGCAATTAAACCATGGCAATTTGTCAGTTGTGAATTTTGACAGCTAACAGTTCTAAAGCCTTCCCTTGTTATTGCACAAATGTACAGTATGTGCTGAAATGGCTTTGTCAATTGACGTGCTCTTTTAGAATTAAGATGAGGAAACAGACCAGCTGCCAGACATTCCAGGTAAGCATCTACGGTCCTTGGCTCCTTCTCACTCAGCTCAAATGGCTGCAACCTGAGAATAGAACAAAACCTCTACTCATGGCTATGGTGTAGGCAGCTTTTAAAACACACTTTCTGGCCGGGCGCAGTGGCTCACACTTGTCATCCCAGCACTTTGGGAGGCCGAAGCAGGTGGCTCCTTTGCGGTCAGGAGTTTGAGAACAGCCTGGCCAACACGGTGAAACTTTTTTTGTATTTTCTATTGAAAACACAAAAATTAGCCACGTGTTGGTGGCACCTGTAATACAAAATTTAGTGTGGTGGTGGGCACGTGTAATCCCAGCTACTCGGAAGGCTGAGACAGGAGAATTGCTGGAGCCCAGGAGGCAGAAGGTGCAGTGAGCAGAGATTGTGCCACTGCGCTCCAGCCTGGGCGACAGAGTGAGACTCCATGAAAACAAACCACACTTTTCATGTGTTCCAGTCCCCTTATTGGACAAAAGCCATTCTTACAATGGATTTTTTTCTTTTTTGACTTTCTAGCACCTACACATTCATCATCCACATTTAGTATAGAGGAAAATAAGACACGACGTGACACCAAATGAGAACACTGCAACATGATCAAAGACAACATTTTTAACAACCTATAAAACCACATTATGTTTGTATTAATTAATAGTATGCACTAGCCTTAATGTTAAAAAAATGACAAAGAAAGTTTTCTCCCCCAATATTTATAAGGTTTACTAAGGATGGATAGCACGGTTCCCAAAGAATGAACAGCAACCATGTTGCTGTCCTGAAATTTAGGTTGTAATTTTGAATACCTCCTGGGCATCACGCCCAAAATTTAGGAGCTGCCCTCCAGCAAAGACGGTCAGTCAAGGTGTGGAGCATGGTTAGACCTAAAGTTCATGCTTTTACACTTGCAACTGTCTCTCTATAAAAACCAATCACTAATTAAAGTAATTGTAGAAACACTCATTCATTACAATCAAATTGAACAGAGAAACAGAAGCCATAGAAAGAATTTGCAGCCTCCTCAACCCCTTAAGATTTCTTCCTCTGTTTTCATCAGAACACTCTGTCACTCAGGCTGCCATGCAGTGCTACAATCACAGCTCACTGCAGCCTTGAACTCCTAGGCTCAAGCGATCCTCCTGTCTCAGCCTCTCGAATAGCTGGGACTACAGGTGTGCACCACCACGACTGGCTAATTTTGCTTTGCTTATTATCAGTCCTCGCTGATGGACTGATGGACATTTCGGGGCTCTCCCTGCTATGTACACTTGTCAGCAGGAGCTTTCCAGGCAGGACACGGTAAAAAGCATCTTCTGGTGAGCTGTGGGACTAGCTACTGTCCTTCTCAACAGATGAGTTACTCTGGTCAACTGAGGACCCCAAAACCCAAAGCTTACAGCAGCTACCAGTGTTTTTTTCTGGTTCCACAAAGCAAGCCTTTTCCAGGAACTCTTGTCTTTTCAAGTTTTTCAACGGTGCTCAAGGAAAACTCTGAGTCAAACACCAGTGCCCCCATCCCTGCCCGTGGGCTCCTCCCAACCCTCAGCATCCCTCCAGCCAGAGTCCAAGTCCCTGGTTCATGCCTGCAACCGCATGAGTTTCATGCATTCTTCCCCTTCTTTATTCTCAATGTCTTAGCACATGATGGCTCCCTGCCACTGAGGTTTTACAAGAGACCCTTGACAAATTTATTTCTGATTGAGACTATTCTGAAGGACACTAAGCATGCTTGCTTTTGAACAATTTTTAACACAAAGAACAGGAAGAATTTAAACACCATGAGCTGTGGAGGGTGAAGAGAGGAATAAAATCGCATTGTTCTGGCCAGACCAAATTCCGGAATGGCTTCTTAGCATCCCTTCGCTGCATCCTGGCTGGGGCCGTGAGCGTTAATTTTATGGAACTTGAATAGGCCACAGTGGTCAAATATTTGGTCACACATTATTCTGGATGAGTGTGTCTGCTTTTTGGATGAGATTAACATTTAAATCGGTAGACAAAGTATAGCAGATTTAACTTCCCTAATGAGAGTGAGCCTCATTCAAAGACCTGGACGGAACATAAAAGGGTATCCCCCACCCCAAATATGAGGGGACCCCTCCTGCTTGACTACTTTAAAGCTGGGACACTGGATTCTTCCTGCCTTTAGACTTGAACTGAAATAAGCGCTCTTCCCAGGACTCAAGGCTTTCAGACTGAAACTCACACCATCAGCTCTCTGGGATGTCCAGCTTGCCAACTGCAGATCTCGGGACCCACCAACCTCTGTCACCATTGTTTATATTAGTAAATCTCTTTCTGGCTAGGTGCAGTGGCACATGCCTATAATCCTAGCACTCTGGGAAGCCAAGGCAAGAGGATCGCTTGAAGCCAGGAGTTCAAGACCAGCCTGGGCAACATAGCAAGACCAGTCCCTGCTCCCCTCCACCGTCTCTTCAAAAAATAAAAATAATTGGCCAGATGTGGTGGTGCACACCTGTAGTCCCAGCTCTTCAAGACACTGAGAAAGGAGGATTGTTTGCACCCAGGAGTTCAAGGCTGTAATGAGCTATGATTACACCACTGCACTCCAGCCTGGGTGACAGAGTGAGACCTTGTCTCTTAAAAAAACAAACGCCTGTAATCCCAGCACTTTGGGAGGCGGAGGCGGGTGGAACACGAGGTCAGGAGATCAAGACCATCCTGGCCAACATGGTGAAACCCCGTCTCTACTAAAAATACAAAAATTAGCTGGGCGTGGTGGTGTGTGCCTGTAGTCTCAGCTACTCAGGAGGCTGAGGCAGGAGAATCGCTTGAACCCGGGAGGCGGAGGTTGCAGTGAGCCGAGATCGGGCCACTTCACTCCAGCCTGGGTAACAAAGTGAGACTCCATCTCAAAAAACAAACTAATTAACAAAAAAATTAAACAAACAAAAAAAACTCTTTCTCCATCTATTTGTCTATCTCTATATATCCTATTGGCTGTTTCTTTGGAGAACCATAAAACAGGGGCTTTCTGCTTCTAGGGTTCCTTTAACCCCAACTAATGACACTGTTGTAGTATCAGAAGGATAAACTGATCTGTTCTCTAAAATGTAGGAACCTCAGACGCCTTTTAGTTAAACCCCCCATGTCAAGATGAGGAAAGCGATGCCTTCAGCTGTGGTGTGGCTCACCCCCGCCCCCGTCACACAGTTCCGTGTGGCACAAGGACATGGCCTCATGCTGTTTCCTGTGAAACACTCCTTTCCTCAGTAGCTCTGGTCACGATTACAGAAGGGAAAGCAGATGGCAGAAAAAATAATGTGGAAAGAGAACAGGAACGAGAAGTAGAACAGGATCTGAGACGGCAAGGTCAGGGAAGCAAGAAAGAGAAGGTGTTCCAGGAGCAGTCTGCTCAGAGACCCCCGAAATATTTTCCTGTAATGTGGATGGAAATGTACAGCATAGAAAACTCACATTTCTTTTTTCTTTTTTTTTGAGATGCAGTCTCGCTCTGTTGCCCAGGCTGGAGTGCAGTGGCCGGATTGCGGCTCACTGTCACCACACCTGGCTAGTTTTTTGTATTTTTTTTTTTTTTTTTTAGTAGAGACAGGGTTTCACCTTGTTAGCCAGGATGGTCTCAATCTCCTGACCCCGTGATCCACCCGTCTTGGCCTCCCAAAGTGCTGAGATTACAGGCTTGAGCCACCGCGCCCGGCCGAAAACTCACATTTCTAAACAATAAGCCTAACGTTCCCATGTCCCCCCAATTTCTGTCAAGCTCTTCTAAAACATGTTAGCCTCAAGTGGACAGATTTGAGATTCAGTAACTTTTTAATAGCTTTACAGGTAACATAGGCATCGGGACAAATACAGTCGGCATCAGGACAAATATTAAATGTATCTTTGATGACAAAAACACTTTGATGCAAAACCAATTAGAAGCCTAAGATGTTGTCTAAATACCAAAGGGGTCCTGGGACATACTTTCAACTAAGTGACTGTTCTTGAGTTGTGGTATTCTGGAAGAAAGTTGTCAGATTTCACTGGCCAGGCACAGTAGCTCACGCCTGTGATCCCAGCACTTTGGGAGGCCGAAGCGCATGGATAGACTGAGGTCAGGAGTTTGAGACCAGCCTGGCCAACATGGTAAAACCCCATCTCTACTAAAAATACCAAAAATTAGCCGGGCGTGGTGGCAGGCACCTGTAACCCCAATTACTTGGGAGACTGAGGCAGAAGAATCTCTTGAACCCGGGTGGCGGAGGTTGTGGTGAGCTGAGATCATACCATTGCACTCCAGCCTGGTCAACAAGAGTGAAACTCCGTCTCAAAAAAGAAAAATAGAAAATTGTCAAGAGTTCTTGCATTTGGAAAAACAAAACTACAACAAGAATCCATATGTAGCAACACTTGAAAAACTCACAAAAGGGACCTTAGATAGAGATGCTTTCTTCAGTGCTACCAGAATTGTTGACCTGTCTGATTCCCCTCAGCACATTCTGTTTCTAGTATTCTAGTTTGCGTGTGTGTGCGCGCGCACGTGCGCACGTGTTCATGCGCGCATGTGTTTATGTTATTTGAAAATAACTATAAGCTTTGGTCAATCTGGGTCTTAAAAAATACAGCAGAGCCTGTTCAATGAGGGAGTCCAGAATGGACATTCCCATGGTTCTATGAATGACAGTGGCTCTCAGCAGCCACGACCACTACACCTGATCCCTGAGCACAAAGAATGAAGTTTCGTGGGCATGGAACTGAGAGCCTCAAGCAAGAACCTGACTTGTTTTGTTGTTTTTAGAGACAGGGACGCACTGTGTTGCCCAGGCTGGAGTACAGTGGCGTGACCACAGCTAACCACAGCCTTGAACTCCTGGGTTCAAGCGATCCTTCTCCCTTATCCTCATGAGTAGCTGGGATTACAGGCATGAGCTGCCATGCCTGGCTAATTTTTTTAATTTTTTATTTTTGTAGAGACCAGCTCTCACAATGTCGCCCAGGCTGCTCTTGAATTCCTGGTCTCAAGTGATCCTCCCACTTCAGCCTCCCAAAGTGCTGGGATTACAGGTGTGAGCCACTGTACCCTGACTTTTGTTTTTAAGCTTCGCCTTTCTTTGCTGTCAGTGTGTTTTTTAAAATATGCCTTTCTGCCTCACACACACTAGTACAGCTACAATTTAAAACCAAAACAGCAAAAAGGAAAATAACGAGTGTTGGCAATAAGAATGTAGAGAAAGTGGAACCTCACCCATTGCTGGTGGAAATGTAAAATGGGGCAGCCACGATGGAAAACAGTTTAGCAATTTCTCAAGAAGTGAAACTACAGCATTATGGGATGACCTAGCAATTTCATTCCTTAAGTATATACCTGTGTGATCTGAAAACACATTCATACAAAAACTTGTATATCAACGTTCATAGCAGAATTGTTCATAATAGCCAAAACGTAGAAACAACCCAAATGTCTATCAACTGATGAATGGAAAAACAAAATGTGGTATATTTACATCATCCATATATGGCATATTTTAGCCATAAAAAGAAATGCAGTACCAATACAAACGACAGCATGAGAAACACATTGAAAACATTATGCTAAGGGAAGGAACCAGACACAAAAGGCCACATATTATATGATCCCATTTATATGAAATATCCAGAACAGGCAAAAAAATTTTTTTTTTGAAACGGAGTCTCACTCTGTCACCCAGGCTGGAGTGCAGTGGTGCGATCTCAGCTCACTGCAACCTCCGCCTCCCAGGTTCAAGCCATTCTCCTGTCTCAGCCTCCGGAGTAGCTAGGATTACAGGCCCGCGCTACCACATCTAGCTAATTTTTATATTTTTAGTAGAGACGGGGTTTCACCATGTTGACCAGTCTGGTCTTGAACTCCTGACCTCAAGTGATCTGCCTGCCTTGGCCTCCCAAAGTGCTGAGATTACAGGCGTAAGCCACTGTGCCCCGCCCAGAACAGGCAAATCTTTAGAGAGAATGTAGATTCACGGCTGCCAGATGCTGGGAAGGAAAGAGGAATAGGGACTGCTAGTGAGTTTAGAGGTCGTTTTGGGGGTGATAGGAATGTTCTGAAGTTCTGTAGTGGTGATGGTTATCCAACTCTATGAACATACTAAAAACCACTGAATTGTACAACTTGAAAGGACGAATTTTATGGTATGTGATCTATTCCTATTTTTTAAGTGCATTCTTCTCTTTTTTTATAGCCCATTATTTCATCAACAGGAGCAGAAATGTGCCAAATGAAGGCAGATTTTTACATAACCTTAGAAATAGCCCAGTTTTCCCTTGTCTTTGTTTGTTTCCTTTTTCTTTTCTTTTTTTCTTTTTTTTTTTTTTTTGAGACAGGGTCTCACCCTGTCACCCAGGCTGGAGGACAATGGCGTGATCTTGGCTCACTGCAACCTCTGCCTCCTGGGTTCGAGTGATTCTCCTGCCTCAGCCTCCCAAGTAGCTAAGATTACAGGTGCCTGCCACCATGTCCGGCTAATTTTTGTATTTTTAGTAGAGATGGGGTTTCATCATGTTGGCCAACCAGGCTGGTCTCAAACTCCTGACCTTAAGCGATCTGCCTGCCTCGGCCTCCCAAAGTGCTGGGATTATAGGCGTGAGCCACCACGCCCGGTCTTGTCTTGGTTACTTGTTCAATCTTTGTCTTTACTCTTCCTATTTTCTGGTGACATACCAAGATGACCTCTCATCAGGGCCATGCCTCCTTTTCCACACACCCTTCCTCTTTTAACACCTGCTGTCTCGCGCACATCCATATCTGTTTAAACAGTCCCCGTCTCTGACACGGGTTCTCCTCTTGAAGAATAAAGTGGAAGAACTCTAAAGCATGCAGCCCTTTGTCAGATGTGGTATTCTTAGACGACCTCAGGGAATAAACCACTTAACACAGGGAGCTGGAGTCATTCTCTTTGGAAATAGCTTTTAGTTAGTTACATCTGCCAAGATCTTCTAGCTAAGAACTTCACTGAGCTGAAACCTCACTAAACGTGATTTGCTTCAAAATCTACCAGACATAATTTTAAAAAGAGTGTGTGCCATTAGGGTGATGAAAATGTTCTAAAACTGGATTCAGGTGATGGTTGCACAACTCGGCCAATTTACTGAAAATCATTCGATTGTACATTCAAAATGAGTGGATTTTACGGTACATAAATTACACTTCTGCTGTGCACGGTGGCTCACGCCTGTAATCCCAGCACTTTGGGAAGCCAAGGCAGGTGGATTGCCTGAGCCCAAGAGTTGGAAATCAGCCTGGACAACACGGTGAGACCCTGCCTCTACTAAAAATTTAAAAATTAGCTGGGCTTGGTGGCACATGCCTGCAGTCCCAGCTATTTGAGGGCTGAGGTGGAAGGATGGTTTGAGCCCAGGAGTTCGAAGTTGTGGTGAGCTATGATTGCATCACTGCACTCCAGCCTGGGCAACAGAGTGAGACCCTGTCTAAAAATATATACACACTTCAAAAATGTGTTAAAACACAAAAACAAAGGGGAGCAGTGGGTGTAGGCAGAGAGAGGGCAAGATGGGCCTCGTGTGCACATTGTCCCCTCAGTGGAGGGGATGCTGCTGGGTGTGGCCTTGCTCTCCCCGTAAGGACACCCCAGATGCTGGCACTGTTGGCTGAGGCCAGCTCTTAGCTGAATCCCTCACCTTTAGCATATGATAGCTAAAGATCCCTCTCTAGGGACAGCTCACATCCAGACAATGAGAGGATGTAAACGTCCATCTTCTCTCCTTGTCCCAAAGCAGGAGAAATCCCTGCAGGGCCATCTCATTTCCAAAATTCTGGGATGGCTGAGTCCTTGCTGAGCCTGCTCTATGGCCCAATTCCTTCCCCAGCCCTCTCCTGCTTCCCTCCCTTCCCAGCAGATGGGGACTCTCCACAGAAAACCACCTGCTCCCAAACCTCTGCTTCAGAGGCTGTTTCCAGGGAAACCGACTTAAGACAGAGGCTTGTGACATACTCTCTTTACATCTGTAAATGCTGAACGTTTTTCATAAGAAATAAGAAAACCAAAAAGTTCCCTGAACAGAAGCACCACAAACTCTAGGGAAAACATATCTGATGTTTCACAGCCTGTAGCCAATACAAAATTTGTTGTCCATGGTAGAAAGAAACAGAGCAAGGCAAGCCAAGAGGGTGCCCCTCACTGCCCCTGAATCTCGGGGTCAGGAGCCTGGTTCAGCGTGATCAGTGCCTTCCTGGCTGCCCTGTAAGGACTGTGAGATGTATTTACCCATCTGTGCAGAGCGATTTGTTGAACTTAGGTCTAACCCGGTGGTTCGTAACTGGTTTTTGTTTTTTTTGGTTTTTTTTTGGTTTTTTTTTTTTTTTTTTGAGACGGAGTCTCGCTCTGTCGCCCAGGCTGGAGTGCAGTGGCCGGATCTCGGCTCACTGCAAGCTCTGCCTCCCGGGTTTACGCCATTCTCCTGCCTCAGCCTCCCGAGTAGCTGGGACTACAGGCGCCCGCCACCGCGCCCGGCTAGTTTTTTGTATTTTTTAGTAGAGACGGGGTTTCACCGTGTTAGCCAGGATGGTCTCGATCTCCTGACCTCGTGATCCGCCCGTCTCGGCCTCCCAAAGTGCTGGGATTACAGGCTTGAGCCACCGCGCCCGGCCGGTTCGTAACTGTTCTAAGAGCACGTGGTCTCTGCTAAGCACGAAGAAAGGAAGATGGGAAAATCTGAGCGTACCCAGGCTCTCAGAGAGGTAATGAGAAGCCAGGAAGGTCTGTACCCACATTTGAATTTAGAATCCATCCATGTGTTTCCTTCATTTAATACACTTGCACCCTCTGCTAGGAAGCCTGGAGGCAGAAGGATAATAAGATTTTGGTGATCAAATGATTGAAAGTCACAGATACAGGAGAATTTGAGTGCATTCAACATTTTCAGTCTCTTCCATCAAAAGGATGATGTGGAAAATCCCCTTCCTTTAGGCAGTCCAGGAACCACCAATGATCTGAAATTGCCTTGCTTAAGAAAATTCCAAATGTCATTCGAAATTTCAGGTTAGCTCATGATTATTAACTCCCACTGGCACATGAGGTGAATATTGTTAGTGCACTAACAAGTTCTCAACCAAAGGGATGTGAGTGACCACTTCTGTCATGCTAGGTTCAACTCAGTACCCAGTACTAGGGAATGTGTTGTCCTGTGCAAAAAATGAAACAAAACAAAACAAACAAACAAACAAACCAAAAACAGAGCTCTCTCCAAAAGAGGCAATGCCTCCCAAAATCTTGAACTGCCTTGGCTCAGCTATTTGTGTCTTGTTCAAACTCTCAGCTTCTCTAGCCTCATTGGTCCATCCTAGCGCCTTTCTGGTTCCATCTCCTAGTTTCGTTTCTTTTCTTTCTTTCTTTCTTTTTTTTTTGAGATGGATTATCCCTCTGTTGCCCAGGCTGGATTGCAGTGGCACGATCTCAGTTCACTGGAATCTCCACCTCCCAGGTTCAAACACTTCTCCTGTCTCAGCCTCCCGAGTAGCTGGGACTACAGGCACTCGCCACCACGCCTGGCTAATTTTTGTATTTTTAGTAGAGATGGAGTTTCACCATGTTGCCCAGACTGGTCTCAAACTCCTGCCCTCAGGTGATTCACCTGCCTCCACCTCCCAAAGTGCTAGGATTACAGGCGTGAGCCACTGTGCCTGGTCCATCTCCCGGTTTCTGGTCTTGTCTCTCTCCCTTGATGTGGTACCTCCACGAAACAGTCATTTATTTACAAAACCAGCTCTGTGCATTTCCTTCATGGGGTGGCCTCTGGGTGCCTTTCCATGCGGCCACGCCAGGGGATGTCGGGGAGGGCTGCACAAACAGAGGGCAGAGGTGAGGCCCCAGGGAGGAGCTGAGCACAGACAGACAGATTCACAAAAGGAAGGCAGAGAAATAATATCCCAGGCCAGGCGCGGTGGCTCAAGCCTGTAATCCCAGCACTTTGGGAGGCCGAGACGGGCGGATCACGAGGTCAGAAGATCGAGACCATCCTGGGTAACACGGTGAAACCCCGTCTCTACTAAAAAATACAAAAAACTAGCTGGGCGAGGTGGCGGGCCTCTGTAGTCCCAGCTACTCGGGAGGCTGCGGCAGGAGAATGGCGTGAACCCGGGAGGCGGAGCTTGCAGTGAGCTGAGATCCCGCCACTGCACTCCAGCCTGGGGGATAGAGCGAGACTCTGTCTCAAAAAAAAAAAAAAAAAAAAAGAAATAATATCCCAGATGACGGGATGAAACAGCACACTCGGTTCCTACTTCAGATACTATTTTTACAAGTTAGGAAATATATTCGGCATAAGTAGTACCATCGTCCGACTCATTACTGCTGTCAATCTTTGCCTTTTCAAAAATATTGGTGCAACTGTACAAATTCCACTTGCTTCTCACAGGAAAGCTATTGCTAGTCTCATTTTAAGGATAAGGCAACCAGGTTACAGGAAGGAAAAATGATTCAATGGGTGAGTAGCTGAGCTGTAGTGAACTGAGACCGAGAGAGCACCATACAATTAGGGGTCTTTTAAAATTTCCGATTACAAATAGCACATGCTCAGTACAGAGAATATGGAATGTATACAAAGTACACGAAACTAAAATGTCATCCCCAACTCTACCACCAAAGGGCACCCAGAATTAATATTTTACCTTTATCCTCTCAGTCTTTTTTTCTTTTCTTTTTTCTAAGTTATATTGAGATCAAATTATATATCTCAGCCGGGTGTGGTAGCTCACTCATGTAATCCCAGCATTTTGGGAGGCCGAGGCAGGTGGACCACGAGGTCAGGAGTTCAAGACCAGCCTGGCCAACACGGTGAAACACCGTCTCTACAGAAAATACAAAATACAAAATAAAAAATTAGCTGGGTGTGGTGGCATGCGCCTGTAATCCCAGCTACTCCGGAGGCTGAGGCAGGAAAACTGCTTAACCCGGAGACGCGGAGATTACAGTGAGCCAAGATGGCGCCACGGTGCTCCACGGCCCAGAGCAACAGAGCAAGACTCTGTCTCGGCGGCAGGGGGCAGTATCTATCTATCTCATTTTAGATTAACCTTTTTTCTTTTTCTGAGACAGCGTTTCTCTCTGTCGCCCAGGCTGGAGTGCAGGGACGCAATCATGGCTCACTGCAATCGCCGCCTTCTGGGCTTATGCGATCCTCCTGCCTCAACCTCCTGAGTAGCTGAGACCACAAGTATGCACCGCCACGCCTGGCTAACATTTGTATTTTTTGCAGAAACAAGGTTTCGCCATATTGTCCAACCTGGTCTCAAACTTCTCGGTTCAAGCGATCCACCGCCTTCCAAAGTGCTGGGATTACAGGTGTGAACCACTGCACCCAGCCAAACTTTTCAAGTAATGTTATATTACAAATGTTTCCCAACATTCATAGATACCTCTCTTAAGGTAATTTTGAAGTTTGCATAATCTTACGTGTGGTTAAAATAATTTATTTTTATTTATTTATTTATTTAGAGACGGAGTCTCGCTCTGTTGCCCAGGTTGGAGTGCAGGGGTGCGATCTCGGCTCACTGCAGCCTCTGCTTCCTGGCTTCAAGCGATTCTCCTGCCTCAGCCTCCCGAGTAGCTGGGACTACAGGTGTGAGCCAACACGCCTGGCTTATTTTTTGCATTTTTAGTAGAGATGGGGTTTCACCGTGTTGGCCAGGATGGTCTCGATCTCCTGACCTCGTGATACACCCACCGCAGCCTCCCAAAGTGCTGGGATTATGGGTGTGAGCCACCATGCCCGGCCAGAATAATTTATTTTTAATGATATATTCCCTGTGGATATTTGTTATTATAAATAAAAATGAACAGATCAAGTTGGCATAAATATCTTTGTTTACATTTTGAATGATGCCCTTCCTAGAAAAAGAATTCTAGCACTGGACAAATGACTGATAGGAAAGGGCCTGTGTGTCCTTCACTCCCACCAACAGTCCAACAGAGAATCCATTCGCTTTATTTTAGTCTTCATTTCTGATTAACCTATGACACTCTTTGCATCTCTTATTCACTAGTTACACAAGGTTAAAATGTCCTCGTATTGACAGAAATTCTTATGAGCTCTTACTATGGTATAAGGATATTAATCCTGGGGTCTATCATAATTTCTGACATATTTTTCATAGTTCGATATTTATCTTTTAATTGTATTTTCCACGCATTGTCACCTACAGAGGCTTTTTATTTTATTGGGTATTGAGATTTGTCCACACATTCCTTCACTATTTATTTTCTTGAGGAAGGTGTCTTTATTTCAAAGACCTTACAAATATTTCTTCCCAAAGACTTTGTGATTTAATTTTTGATTTTACACTAACTCGTATATTATTTTAAAATTTTATTACCTTATTATACATTTTGTGAATTTATGACTATTCTTTAATCCATCTAGAATTTATTTTGATGTATGGTACAGTAGTCTCATGTTATACAGCTGGAATGTGAGTTCAATAAACTCGTGTTTATTTTAGGTGCTACAGCAGGCATTCTTAAGAGTATTTTATATTTACTTGTGTTTATCTTGTAGCTTATGTCCCCTTTGCCCCAAAGTGAGTAGAGACTGTAGAATCTAGGATTTAGTCATATCACAATTATTGATCATTTTCAACAATGATACAAATGAACATTTCCAATACACAATGCCAAGAACAGAAGTGTTAAAGGGATGGGACAGCAGAGCAGTAAGGTGGAAAGGTCACAGGCAGAAGAAAGAGGCCAGGCCAAGGAAGGTTTCAGCCGGGACCTGGGGAAAGTGCGGTGGGGCTTTGCAAGCTGAGAGGACAGCAGACTCCAAAGCTCAGAGGAAAGAGGGCAGGGGTCTGGGGAATACCAGATAGCCTGTGTCACCGGGCAGTGCAGCCTGAGGTGGTCAGGAAGGGGCCTGACTCAGAACTTCATTCTAATGATGACAGAGGCACAGCACTTTGGGCAGAAATATCCCATGTTCAATTTCTGTCTAGGATGATCCTTCTGATGTGAAGCATAGGTTAGGGGAAATAATGGGGGCATGGAAATTGTCAAGAGGCTGCTGCCCCCGGCCAGCAGAAAGAGAGTCAAGGCCAGTCCAGGACAGGAACAACAGGGAGGGAAAGAAAGCAAAGACCCTGAGGAGAGAGAGGTCAGAGGCAGTAGCTGATGGATGGGGGCAAGGGTAGGAGGAAGGCCCAGAGGCAGTGTTAGAGACGCCGATGTGTGTCTGTCCAGCCCCCGGCCCCTGGGACTCAGGCTATGCACCCTCATGCCTTCCCCTGCAGCTGCTCGCACTGAGATTGGTCAAGGGACGCTCGCTGTGGGGTCCCTAAGCTAGAATGAATCAACCTTGAAGCAACTCGTGGCCGTGGTCCAGCTCCTCCAAGGGAGCAGAGAAGGAACTAACAGGCAGAGAGGAGAAGACCAGAGATCCAGAGAGTGATGGGGAGAGAGAAACACAGGAGCTGTTTGTCCCTGACGCAGATGCTCAGTTCTGCCAGTTCCTGATGGGTTTTCTCTCACTGGCAACCAAAGGAGTCTTGACTAAATTAAATACCACGCTGGCTCTGGCGAGAGCGGCCAGGAAGATGATGGTGCTATTCATCAAGAGAAGCAATACAGGAGCAAGAAAATGTTTTGGAGGAAGAAAAAAAGTTTGGAGGCACATCGTGTCAACATATCCCAGTAAATGCATACAGCAGGCACTTCTATCTAAGCATATGAACTTGATTTTTTATTCGTTTTTCATGTATTCTCTGTTGGGTTTTGTAAATATTTTCCAAAATTGTAAAACACAAATGGTATTCAAGAAGTGCCAGAAAACTTTTAATGATATTATAATCTGTTTTGCACTTCTAGAAATAAATTGCTTTTTAAAAAATCAATAAATTCTCAACATTACTGTTACTAGAACTCGCCGAATAGAATTATCCAGCTGAACACAATTACGATGCTTCTCCAGTCAACAGCCAGAGACCCGCGCCTCTGGGGCAAGGCCACTTGGCGGTACATGTTGCTCTTATACCACTCCTTGGGGACGCCGAGGGGAAGGTGGTGTCAGGAGACAGGACACATGGGCAGGGCCGTGCCATAAGAGAGAAGAGGAGAAGTTGAGGGGAGGTGAGAGAAGAGGAAAGTGAGCGTGGTCTTCTTCACTGGGGAAGAAACTCATAGACTGCTTGGAGCAAGCATCAGAGGCTCTCTGGAAGTCCTGGCATTTGGCGCCATGATGGCAATTTCTGGATGAAGAAAGGCCACATTTCAAAACTTGCTGCAGATCTGGCTGTGCCCTGCATGAGCTCCCTCTGCCAGCAGGGCCTTGCAGCCAGTGCCAAGTCTCAACCAGAGGAAGCCACAGTATCCACTGGCTCAGCGCTACGTTCAAATTCCTCCATGTGCCTACAGTGGAATTTCAATCAAAATCAGCTTATCCTTCTCTTTCCTTTGCAATCCGAGTGTGGTGCCAGCCATCTCTCAACCCCATAGCAATGGAGTATCTGGAGGGTGAGGAGGGGTTACAGCTTCTTAATTTCTTATTTCTTAAAAAAAAAAAAAAAAAGATGCTGACTGTGCCACCCCATAACTCTTTGGGGATTAGAACCTGCCAGGCTGCCAGCTCCACATCTCAGCCTGCTGTTCCTTACGTCAAGGTCACGGCAGGACATTCAGAATCGGGTCTGGTACAGAGAGAGGGTTGGTACCACTAGAGGCGAGAGTGACCAGCTCCTTTTGGAGAGCCAGGCTTCTGCCATCACTGCCCCTTGGACACGGCATCGCAGGGCAGGGGTGAAGAGACCGAAGGTTTGCTCCTTCGCTTCTTGCTGCGCGAATTGAAAAAAAGATACTTTCCTTTCTTAAACTCACACCTGTAAAATGGGCATAATTATTGCACTTATCTCTCAGGATCATCAGGGGACTGAATAAGACCTATGAAAAGCGGACACAGGGAAAGGACTTGACAAAGGCTAGCCATTATTGTTACTATTCATATCCTGTTATTCTAAGGCACTTCAGGCAAGGTAAACGCTTGGAATCACACCTCCATTGCACAGATGGAAACAAGTAAATGTTTACCATTTTAACAAATGCTTACTGAATGTTTATTCTGTGGCAGCGACTCTTCGAGGTGTGAGGAGAGACCTGTCCAAATGCCCAAATCCACCAATAATGAGCTACTTTTTCCGCCCAATTCTGTTCCAAAGAGCAGGCCTGAAAGGCGGCTTGAAAGGATGCAGACAACACAGAAAGAGAAAGCAAATTCGATACAAGTAAGAACAATTGGGCTAAGGAGAGGATTAAATCTAAGATGAGAAGTAGGGAGAGGCTGGTGCCCAAAGCCAGGCCATGAAGTTCTCTGGACTTGGTGAAAGCAGGTCACAAACACAGTTCTGAGATTTTTCTAGTATCCGAGTCAAAGAGGGATACAGCCAAGTCAAAGAGGTTTGTGTCTAATCTTATTTTATTTTTTTGAGATGGAGTCTCGCTCTGTCGCCCAGGCTGGAGTGCAGTGGCGTGATCTTGGCTCATTGCAACCTCCAACTCCCGGGTTCAAGTGATTCTCCTGCCTCAGCCTTCCGAGTAGCTGGGATTACAGGCATGCACCAGGCTACCGTTTTTGTATTTTTAGTAGAGATAGAGTTTCACCATGTTGGCCAGGGTGGTCTTGAACTCCTGACCTCAAGTGATCCACCCGCCTCAGCCTCCCTATGTGCTGGGATTACAGGTAGGAGCCCCTGCACCCGGCCTGTGTCTATAATTTAACACTAACCACTGCTCAGGTGAAGCGCAAGAGATCTAGGATTTAGCCCACCAGAGGGGGCTTCATCCACAGTCTTGGAGATGCTTACGATGTGATCATCTCGCCTTGAAATCTCTGGTCTTTCAAGAACTGCTAAATAATTTAGAAAATGAGTATACATACAATGACTGTATATATAATAGATAAGTATGGTTTTGAAATTTACAATAAAATGAACATTTTCAATTCTTTGGCCAAAAAAAGCGAATTCAATTCAGGAACCATTGAAGCATTTGAGCCAAATAGCTCAAAGAAATGCTAACACGCACACTCATTCAAAACAAATTGGATTCGGGTGTATGGCATAACATAAATGAAATTTACTGAATGAAGAGTCACTGGCTGGCATTTTAATTCTGATGTTTCTAGAACGTTACCTGGAGTTATAATTCTTCTGTGGCTGTACACGCTGTGGAATGGTTAATCCTGAGTAACACTGAGGATTGATGAAATGAGCCCATGATCTGATTATTGCCAAGTCTGATGGAAATCCAATTAATTAAAGAAGTTGCTCTATGCCAAGAAGTGTTGAAAATTTCCTGCTGTGCTTTCAGTGTCACCCACCTGGTCAGCAAAGCCAGAAACCTAGGAGATTGTCTATGACTCCCCACCCAACATTAACTCGCGTTTTTCATTCTGCAATTTCTCTCTTAAAATATTACCATTCTCTCCTTCTATCTCCATCTTCACTGCTACTAAGGAAGACGTCTTCTCGGTCTCTCTCAGCTGTTAGAATATCTGTCTAGCTTCACCCTGAATGACTCATCCTCCTCCAATTTACCTTCATACTACTATGGAACAAAGGCTCAGAAAAGGTGGCAAATAAACCTTATTTAGAAAACAAATCGTGCCATATAAGAATAGAAAGGTAAACTGCCACTTTGCTCCAGACTGGAGGCACAGGGTCTCACACAAAGATTTGGACCAGGGAGTGACATCGTGTATATTGTAATCGCTATATGCCGGGAAGCATGCTTAACATGTTTTTGTACATTATCTCATTTAACCCTCAGAACTGCTCCATCTTTGAGGCATGAACTATTGTCTCCATTCAACAGACGAGGAAATTGAGAAGGAGGGGGCTTAGTGGCTTGTCAGATGTAAGTGTTGGAGTGAAGATCCCAAATGAGGGCCCTCCGTCGCCTGCACTGTAATCATAGGCTCTAGATGAACCTATTGGATGCTAGTCCCACGGCCCCTCACTGTTGCTGTGAGGGTTTGGTAGGGTTTGGCTATGTCCCCACCCAAATCTCAACTCGAATTGTATTTCCCAGAATTCCCATGTGTTGTGGGAGGGACTCGGGTAGGGGGCAGGTAATTGAATAATGGGTGCCCGTCTTTCCTGTGCTATTCTTATGATGGTGAATGAGTCTCACAAGATCTGATGGGTTTACCAGGGGTTTCCACTTTTGCGGTTGTGTTTCAAGCTGTGGTGTTTTTCCAGGAACCTCCATGATATGAAAGATTGTGCCCACAAGACACTCTTGTCTGTTGCAACTTATGTCTCCGAATGTCTTATCATCCCAACAATGGTGCTTGTTCCATAAAACATAGTGGGCCAGTGCATATTATTAACAATCACGGTACAAACGCTGTCAAAACACAAATTCCCTAGGCAGTCACATGCTATCAATAAAAATGCTCCTTGAAGCAAGCTAGTAAGAAATATTGTTATATAAGCACAGACCAGTGATGCCTGCTTTGCCCTGAATGATTACTTAACCTCAGATCCACAAATCCATTCTGCTTTGATGTTTTTGAGTCATAACCTTCTTAACATTTCTGGACTTGAAAGAGATTGTTTTAAAAAGTCTTCAGAAGCCTTTAAGTTGTAGCCTAGCATCATCAAAACGAGGCTTAGTTTTACTTCCCTTGCTCAGGTGATGAGTTTTTACAAAACAGTAAAGCCCCAGCTCCTGGCTATTTGGCCTCCATGAGCCACAAGCCTCCATCAGCACATGTGCCATGCATGCTTCAGAGCCCCTGGGCTGAGCAGGCTGAGGACGATGAGGAAGGGGAGTCTGGGTGTGACCATGGGCATGGCTTGCCGTAGACCTGGATTGAACACAGCCACTCCTCACCATGGCCCTGGGCAGCTGGAGCACAGGGGGCTGAGGGAGCTGGGTTCAAACGAATTATCACCTGGATGCACAAACACGTGCAAAGCACTTGTTTTGTTTTTGCTCTGTCGCCCAGGCTGGAGGGCAGCGGCTCAATCTCGGCTCACTGCAAGCTCTACCTCCCGGGTTCATGCCATTCTCCTGCCTCAGAGCAGCTGGGACTACAGGAGTGCGGCACCACTCCAGGCTAATTTTTTGTATTTTTAGTAGAGATGGGGTTTCACCGCATTAGCCAGGATGGTCTCGATCTCCTGACTTTGTGATCCACCTGCCTCGGCCTCCCAAAGTGCTGGGATTACAGGCGTGAGCCACTGCGCCCGGCCACAAAGCATTTTTTAAATGAGCTATTCTGGTTTAAATGAAAGTGAGAACTCAAAACTCTGACCCATGTTTGAAAATCACAGTCGTAGTAGGTAATGTTGTGGGCTGAAGAATCTGGAAAACATTCGAGCAAATCCGAGCTCCATCATTGAGGCAAGTCACCGTGTTTCCAAGTCTCAGTTTCTTCAACCATCACCGCACTAGTGTGAGAATTTAATGAATTATATAAGCGTTGAGCACAGCCTTGCACTGTATACACCAAGTATAAAAATAATTACTAGTAACAATGATAGCATGTCCTGGTCATGGCTTCTGTAGAATTATTTTTTGACACAAGTCTCTTCTAATTCTGCTGCTGAACCAGGTCTAATTAAAGCTGACAATATGTAACTCAGCTTTCCGCTTAACTACAGTATTCCCTTCGTAACATTACCACGTCATCAATTCCATTTTATAGGTTACATAAAACTTTTTTTTTTTGAGACAGAGTCTCGCTCTGTCACCCAGGCTGGAGTGCAGTGGCACGATCTTGGCTCACGGCGACCTCCATCTCCCAGATTCAAGCGATTCTCCTGCCTCAGCCTCCCAAGTAGCTAGGATTATAGGGGTGTGCCACCACATCTGGCTAATTTTTATATTTTCAGTAGAGATGGGGTTTCACCATGTTGGCCACGCTGGTCTCAAATTCCTGACCTCAGGTGATCCACTCACCTCAGCCTCCCAAAGTGCTGGGATGACAGGAATGAGCCACTGCGCCTGGCCAGCTAAGTGAAAATCTTGATTAACTATTTATTGGCTAGAAAAAAAAAAAGGCATATGACACATGGCTAAGGCTGAAATACTAAAAGGCCTGCCTATGAGAATTTCTTCTCAATGTGTTTAGGATGTGTGGGGAGAGTAGAAAAGTTAGTATTCATTATATTTTAAAAACTTCAAGTGCTGCCTGTAAATCCGTTAAGAAAACTATGAGATTTAAAGAAAAACAAATGAAAAACATTCTTTCTGGGGGAATATCAATTTTAAATATGTGCAACATTTGATACCAAAATTTTATTGTTATGGCCAATGGCTGTGGAACAAAATGGGATTGTGGGAATCCTGCACAGCTAACATTATTTTTATTTTTTATTTTTTATTTTTAACATTTATTTATTCATTTTATTTTTTGAGACGGAGTCTCGCTCTGTCACCCAGGCTGGAGTGCAGTGGCACGATCTTGGTTCACTGCAAGCTCCACCTCCCAGGTTCACACCATTCTCCTGCCTCAGCCTCCTAAGTAGCTGGTACTACAGGCGCCCGCTACCACACCCGGCTAAGTTTTTTGTATTTTTAGTAGAGACGGGGTTTCACTGTACTTATGACTTTTTAAGAAAGCTGTTAAAGTTTGTTAGATTACTAGCTGTTCTGGCTAAATCATCTTTTAAAAAATGATGTTTGGATTCATATATTTGAGTTGACATTGCACTTTCTCTTGAAAATTACCTCTTTGATGTCCTTTATTGTTGAGGAAGAAAACCCCCTACTTTTGAGTTTAATGGAAAGAAGCTACAAATACTTTCACACGTAAGAATATATTAGGCTGGTGCAGAAGTAATTGCGGTTTTTGCCATTACTTTTAATTTTTGCCATTAAAAGTAATGGCAAAACCACGATTACTTTTGCACCAGCCTAATATGAATGCATTCCATGGGTGCTGAGTTCCATGGCAGACAACGTGCCCCTGCTGTTATTTTCTTACTGGCTCCTGTGGCAATGTGACCGGGCACCAGGCAGGGATCTGCAAGCTGAGCCTACAGAGGACTGCGTATCTGAGGGTTCCCCAGCTGTCCCCAGTCCACACGGCTAAGCAGAAACACAGTGGCCCCATTGCTTCTGCTGCAAAATACTAGACAGATGTGCCTGGTTACCATTTGTTACCATTTGTGGAGTTTAGATTGTTGAAAGAGATATGGCTGAAAGAAACGTGCCTTTTTTTTTTTTTTTTTTTTTTTCCCAATTACATCAAACATCTCAGGTGGCAGCCACTGGGACACAGATGGATTACATTTTTGTTTGTTTTTTTAAGAGATGGGGTCTGGCTCTGTCACCCAGGCTGGAGTGCAGCAGTGTGACCATAGCTCACTGCAGCCTCCAACTCAGATGGATCACATTCTGTTGGCTGCCTAGACCCAAGTGAAGGCCCATAGAAGTCAGGCTGCCCTGAGCTGAGTTTTATTTCATTCACACAGAAGAAGCATCTCCTTCCTATGAAGCTCAGACAGCGGTTGCCTCGTGTCTAGCTCTTCAAAGTATGAATATTTTCCCAAAGAGCCATTTAAATGTGAGGACTTCTCATTGTTTAGGACAACAGGGATATATTCATTTGCTTTCTTTAAAGTGGATTTACAAGGTTTTGCTTCTGTCCAGCAATCACATTCCATTCTTCTATCAGAGGACACAGAGTGATGGGTGTAGTAAATCCAAAGCAGATGAGACCTCTGCACAAGCAAAGCTCCTCTAAGTGAGGTGACTCCTATCCTTAGTGACTCCAGAACCCGCTCAAGGACTTGGAGAGCCCCAGAACACAAACCCTTCTCCATGCACAGGGATGCCATTTTCCTCTGTTTTTTTTTTTTTTTTTTTTTTGAGACGGAGTCTCACGCTGTTGCCCAGGCTGGAGTGCAGTGGCGCGATCTCGGCTCACTGCAAGCTCCGCCTCCTGGGTTCACGCCATTCTCCTGCCTCAGCCTCCTGAGTAGCTGGGACTACAGGCGCCCGCCACCGCGCCCGGCTGATTTTTTGTATTTTTAGTAGAGACGGGGTTTCACTGTGGTCTCGATCTCCTGACCTTGTGATCCGCCCACCTCGGCCTCCCAAAGTGCTGGGATTACAGGCTTGAGCCACCGCGCCCGGCCTCCTCACTCTGTTAAAACAGAAGGCAGCCCAAGACAAACAGATAGAAATACATTTAAAAACCTGCTAATGGAGGCTGGGTGCAGTGGCTCACACCTGTAATCCCAGCACTTTGGGAGGACGTGGTGGGTGGATCACTCGAGGTCAAAGTTTGAGATCAACCTGGCCAACATGGTGAAACCTCGTCTCTACTACAAATACAAAAATTAGCTGGGCATGGTGGCCCGCGCCTCTAATCCCAGCTACTCGGGAGGCTGAGGCATGAGAATTGCTTGAACTTGGGAGGCGGAGGTAGCAGTGAGCTGAGATCATGCCACTGCACTCCAGCCTGGGTGACAGAGTGTCAAAACAACAACAACAACAAAAAATAAAAATAAAAAAATAAAAAATATCTGCTAATGGAGTTTTAAACTACTGCAAGGATATAAACACAATTATTAATGATGTATTTTAATAGAAAAAAAAATTCCTTTCAATTTACATAGTAACTATTCTGCCTCTTGGAGGTCTTGCTTTCATTCATTCGTGATGAGCTTACACAGTAGCAAAAAATGCAGGTTCATCTGTACCATGTTGCCTTTATGTAATCAATACTACTGTGGTATTTTCAATAGTTTATTTCCTTAAGTAGATGACCTTCCTCTCCTTTTCTGAGATGAGATGCCCTGAAAATGATGCAGGGAAATGCAGGATTTAATTAGTTTGGGTTCTGTCGTTAACCAGCTGTGTGAGGTCAGGGAAGCTACCTAACCTTGTGAGCTGCTGACGCCTCATCTGTTACACGGAAGAGGTCGGACATCTTTTCCTTTTAAAGCAAAAATTCTACAATTCTCCCGTTCAGGCCGTTCAAACACCTAATAAATCTCAATTCTCCCAAACTGTAGTTTGTCTCCTTCTAAATAATGATAAATTCTAAATTAATTAAGTGTGACTCAATGAGATTGCTTTAAGACGTGTGGGCCTGCAATACACAAACCCACCGCCCGACACCTGGGACTTTAGCCTTTTCATGTCCATTTCTTCTTTTCCCCATGCTGTGTTCATACAGTTCTTCCTCCCATGTGGAATTGGGAACACCCTCCTTTCTACCTTTTCCCATCTACACTCAAATTCCAGCCCACACCATCTTCCACCTGCCCCGAGAGCACCGATTATGCCTCCATCAGAGATATACTAATTATCACTTTCAGTATTCCATCACATACTTATTAAATCACATTTCCTGACTGTTTACTCTTTTCTACTTCTCACTCTTGTTCCAAGCAGTTCCCAACAGATCACATCCCTTTTAGTGATCAGGGCCATCCATGCCTTACATTTCTTTTGTTTCTGCCTTAATGCTAGAAACTCTGTTAGGACAGGGATTTTAATCTTACAGCTTCAAGTGTAAATGGTAAGGACCTTTGACCTGACCTGGTCCAAATCCTTTGGTAGGCCAGGGGGGAAGAAACCAACATTTGCCAGATGGTTATCGTGTGCCCAGGGCTTGGCTAAGAATTCCTCGTAACTTCTCTATGAAGTATCATTTTCTCCATTTACAGATGAGGATGCTGACGGGCAAATTTCTACAACTTCTGGGGATAACTTTAAAACTTATACTCCTTTTCAAATTATTTGGAGTTATCTTTTTTTTGTGTGTGTGAGATGGAGTCTCGCTCTGTCACCCAGGCTGGAGTGCAATGGCACGATCTCGGCTCACTGCAAGCTCCGCCTCCTGGGTTCACACCATTCTCCTGTCTCAGCCTCCCGAGTAGCTGGGACTACAGGCACCCGCCACCATGCCCGGCTAATTGTTTTGTATTTTTAGTAGAGATGGGGTTTCACTGTGTTGCCAGGATGGTCTCGAACTCCTGACCTCATAATCCACCCGCCTCGGCCTCCCAAAGTGCTGGGATTACAGGTGTGAGCCACCGCACCTGGCCTGATGTTATCTTAAAAAGTCTACCATGGACTGTCTCCCAAAATGCTAGTACTGAAATTCTAATACCCAAGGTGATGGTGCTAGGAGCGGGGGCCTGTGGAGGTGATTAGGTCATGAGGGTGGAGCCATTGTGAATGGGATTAATGCCCTTATAAAAGAGACCTCAGAAAGCTACGTCACTCAGGGAAACAGCCCCCTCTAGCTATAGAGCCTGCTGCACTTAGGAGGCAGTGAGGGGTTTCCGTAACTCCTACAAAAACTCTCTGTTACAGACAGTAGGTCTACAGTGGCAATTCTGACACCTGGAGTCTAGGGCCATGTCCGTAACCAGTGCTTGTCTATCAAAGGAGGCACTGGTCCACGTGACCCTCATCTCCCCTCAGTCATTTCCCATTGAGCCACGTGGCCTAATGATTACTATCTGGAGGCACCTAGTTCATGCATGTGTGCACCTGTTACTACGGGTTACCCTCCGCTAGGTAATAAGCTATGTGAGCACAGGGTCCTGGTCTATTTTGTTCACTACTATATTCCTGATGCCTACAAAGGCCCTGGCACCTAGTAGATGCTCAGTAAATATTTTTGGATGGATGGATGGATGGATGGATGAATGGATGGATGGATGGATGGATGGATGGATGGATGGACGGATGATGGATGGATGGATGGATGGATGGATGGATGGTGGATGGCAGCCAATGAAAGCAACACAAAATTTTGAAGCTTGGAGCCATCTAATACCATGGATCCCAGATTTTAACCTGCTCCCAACAGTGTGAAATTGAGTAATGCACAGCCGGCCGATACATTTCCTGTGATTAAATCCTATTCTTCCCCGTGTGGAGTTCCAGAAGGTGTTTTTATAAGTGGGATGTATTTGGAATAAGAAGCGAAGAAATTGCTAGCCCTCATCAAGGCTGTCCATTATGTGAGAAAAAAGCCTGTGACTGGTCTCGAATTACTTACCGAGTAATTGAAATGTGCGGGGAACCACAACAGGCTATGAGACTAATGGCCATGCTATTCCATACAGCCAAGCTTCTCCAGACATTAGTCCCTTGACAAGGAAGATCTTGCTGATTAGGCATGAGCGTGTTTGCTAATCATGTGGAACAGTTTAGCCAGTTTGTGATTTTTTTGTGTACAAATGCCTCTACCTCACCCAAGGACAACAAGCCCCTCAGGTCAGGGCCTATTTATATCATCTCACACTAAGCCTTGCCAAGAGTCTCCGCTGAACGGATTCACCAATTCCAGAAGACAGGTGCCCTGTCATTTGCTTTTGAAAAATGACTCAAGTGGTTCATGTATGTCCTTGGCCTGCAGTTAATTCAATTCTAAGGCTGAAATGACTTGAGGGAGGACAAGGCATACAACAGGCTTCTCAGAGTAACTTGCCAAGAACAACCTCCTTACCGTGGAGAGGAAAACCCTTGAATCCTTATTGATTCTTCGGGGTCATTTGAGAGGGAAGAATAATCTTCTCACTAATGTAGTTTCATTCTCAAAAAAGGGTTGAAGGGCTCCTATTTCCCTGTCAAACTCTGTTAAGACATTCAGGGCATTGGGCCAGTCACTGGCTTGGGACAATGAGTCTCTGTTTGCTTAGTTGAGATTAAAGAATGTGTCAACAGTCTTATCTATCATGTCACCTCTAGATCTTATTACCCTTAAGCAATGGGTGGGTTGAAAGATTAGTAGGAATGCCTTAAAGTAACTTGTTGGAAGAGACTGGTCACAGACCTGCCAAGGTTTGTCATCACTCAGCATGCCTGTGAAGTTCAAGGGAACTGTGTCTTTAATGGGACTGTCTAAAATCATCCATAAATGAAGGCCTAAAACCAGAGGTGCATTGTCTCCATGCTGCTCCAATGCACAGCCTCTTCTCTCATTGATACCCCAACAGTGACTCTTCACTAGGAATTCTGCAGACGGACCAGGCTGGGTTCTTTTACACCCTAATTCAAGTCATGAGTCCCGAGTGACATCCAATCCTCTGTGGTTCAGATGGAAAATGGTTTGAGTGGCTCTGTTGTTCACCTCCAAAGGCATCCCTCCTTCCCAGTGACAAGAGCTGGGGATTAGGAGCAAGTTCTTAAAGGTCTTGCTACTCAAAGGGTTGTCCTTGGACCAGTCCTTGGTATCACCTGGGAGCTTGTTCTAGATGCAAATTCACGCCCCCTTTCCCACCCAGACTCATGAATCAGCATCTCTGAAGGCAGGGCCCAGCATCCTTTGTTTCAGTGATATCCTCAGGTGATTCCTCTGTTGCTAAAACTTCAGCTGGATTGCTCGCAACTGTCCCCCCATACTGACTTCTCAGCCACACTTCCCAGAGGACTGGAATCTAAAGGCTGGGATGCGATAAGCAATTATTTTCTAGCCCCTACACCTGCTAAAAGAGGGTTATCCATAGGTTTCACCCTGGGATAACTGTGAAACAGTCTTGCCAGGTAAAAAGTGCTCCCTGAAGAAGGAGTAAGACTGGCAGGGACGCAGTGGTTCAGTGCTGGCATTGGGTTATTCTTGACTTCCTTCAGTTTCCTGGTGAGTGGTTCTGTCAGTGGAAAGGTTAGTGCAAAGTGGCTCTAACCCTAAAAAGCAAAAAAGGATTCTGTTGCAGGCTGCTGAATCCAGCCTACTTACTCCCCTTCCTGCCTTACCCCTGCCCACAGGAGCCAGGGGACTGTTCCCTCCCAGATTTCTTTTGATACAAGGAGAGTCTGCAAAAGAGACCTATTGTGGTACATTCATGAAGAGAGGGAAACTCTTTTACAGTTTTCTTTTTCTTTTTTTTTTTTTTTTTTGGCACAGTCTTACTCTGTCACCCAGGCTGGAGTGCAGTGGTGTGATCTCGGCTCACTGCAACCTCCACCTCCCAGGTTCAAGTGATCCTCCTGCCTCAGTCTCCCAAGTAGCTGGGATCACAGGCATGCACCACCACGCCTGGCTAATTTTTGTATTTTTAGTAGAGACAGGGTTTCATCATGTTGACCAGGCTGGTCTTGAACTCCTGACCTCAGGTGATCCACCCGCCTTGGCCTCCCAAAGTGCTGGGATTACAGACGCGAGCCACTGCTCCCGGCCTCTTCAACAATTTTAATGGGGAACTTCCCATGAGAACCTTTGGGAAGTTCATACCTTGTAACTATCATACCTTGTCTCTATTTCTTTTCGATAAGATGAATCTACCGCACTGGGTTTCAGTGGACTTAGCAGATGTGAAAGTGCCCAAGAGTGGGGTCTATGCAAAAGAAGCAGGCAAGGCTAGCAGGGACTGTTAGTCAGATGAGCAGCACATGACTTACAATTACTCTGGCTGTCAACTCCCAGTGCTATCTTAGGGAGAGTTAGGCGGCCCAGTTATGAGACTGATAAGGTATGGTGTGCTTAGCAGAAAATGGTTAGTAGAGAGAAAAAGAAAGAAGAGGTGAGGCGTTTCAACTTTGAATGAAAAAAACAAGAAGAGCCAACGAAGATTCCAAGTCATGATGCGTGTGGTAAAACCGTCGTGAAGATCTTGTGTCATAACCTGTTTTTAGATCATTAAACGAAGAAACCAAAACCTCCAACGGACAACTCTAAACCTGTAACTTCAGCTTGAAACTCTGAAGACCTGCTCACGTTACAACTTTAGGGCATTATTCTAAATTTACTTGGGAAAAGTCCATTTATTTCCCCCAAGTGGAGATTTTTAAACCAAAGGGAGCCATCTGGTGGCTTGAGTGTCTACTAATTAAAATCCCTCTTTCAGGCATAAGATTCCCACCGTGTGGGTACCATTACTGAAGCAAAGGCATAAGATAAACCAGAGCTGACGAGAAACTTTCTTATGCTGTATAAAAAATCAAATATTGCCATTTAGACAAAATCAAGCCAAAATTCAAGGTGAGTGGTAATGCTGGTATTTTCTCTACCTGCTTAAAAGAAACCAAATAATGTCTGTGAATCATTAAAAGTTGTCTTTTGAACCCTATTTCAAGACTGCATGTTTCAATATAATAGGAGACAGCCCAATCATTACAAAACTAGAAATCAAACCAAAAAAACACGAGTCAACGGCTTGCTGAAATGACACACGGGTTTGATGAGCTTTGGATCCTGCTCTTACTTTGTAAGGGGTCAGTGGAGAACGGGAGAAGAGAAGCTCCTACTGGGAAAAGGAAATTTTCAACTCCTCAGCATTGTGAATACAGATAATTTAGTATGAAATACACCCTTTCTTTCAGGTCTATAATGACACACTGCACTTGTTAATAATTTCAGTATAGTATCTATATCTTTCAATGCTGAAATTTCTTTCTTTGCAATTTTTTTTTTTTTTACAGGGTCTCACTCTGTTGCCCAGGGTGGAGTGCAGTGATGCAATCGTGGCTCACTGCAGCCTCAAACACCTGGGCTCAAACGATCCTCCCACCTCAGTCTCCCAAGTAGCTGGGGCCACAGGTGTGCACCACCACATCCAGCTTTTTTTTTTTTTTTTTTTTTTTTAATTTTTAGTAGAGACGAAGCCTCTCTATGTTGTCCAGGTTGGTCTTGAACTCCTGGCCTTAAGTGATCCTCTCACTTCAGCCTCCCGAGTAGCTAAGACCACAGGCATGTACCAGTAAACCTGGCTAATTTTTTTTACTTTTGGAGCCACGGGGTCTATGTTGCCTGGGCTGGTCAAAATCTTTTTTTTTATGGAGAAGAATGTACATGTACTGTTCTCATTAGGAAGGAGAAAAGACCACTTCAAAACTTCAGATAGTTGCCTTGAGTAAGAGGTGGTTCTGCTAACAATAACTTCACCAATTTTTCTTCTGATGTCTCCATTACTCCAAGCTGCCCGGCACTGAATATATTACTGGGAATACTGGTGATTATTTTTTATGAGGACTATCCAGTGGCTTTCACGGAAGCCTAATTATACTGATTTTCCTGGCGACCACGAGGAACAAGCAGCTAAGAGCTCCTCATTATTTCCCTTATAGTTCACTGTGAAAGCGTAACTTGGCTGTAAAAATGTACCAAAAAATTGGAGTAAATGTTGAAAATCAAAATGTAATTTTTAAAATTACTTACAAAACCAATACAAAGACTGCTTCTAAAAAGATGTTATGTCTGCTGAATAATACTTTAAACCAAATGTAATAAAAGACTACGAAATGTACATTATCACTGGCCTACTTCTCAGGTAATGGCATTCTGTTTTTAACACTGACCAATACATTTAAAATGAGAAAACGTCACGGTGTATCCCCAGTGAATACATATACCCTGATTTATCTGGGTAGAAGCATTGCTCACGGACGGGATCTGGTGTTGCCAGTCCACTCCCTTGCTACCCTCCTTGCTCTAATGAGAGAGTCCTGACAGCTGGGCCGTGGTTGATGGTAGCAGCCTGGCCTCTACTCCCATCTTGAATTGCAGTGAACACCATGCTAAGTGTGCACACTGGGTCAAGATACCAGTTCAATTCCAGAAATATAGTTTAAAAACATTCAGCCAATGTTCCAGGCCCACTCTCTGCATGATGCCGTAGTCTTAATTTAGTTGAATTGTTCCAGTTCACATGATGCAGTTGCAGCCTTCATCTCGGGGGATGGAAATGGGGCAAAGAAGGTGCAGGGTGCTGGGTGTGCAAAACACTAGGTGTGACAAGTTCTCATGACACGGCACATACTTATTGCTATGAACCAGCCGCATTTTCACTCCCAGAGCCCGTCTCCCGTGCACCACTCTGAGGCTTTTGAACAAATTGGCTCAACACATACAGCACTGAGATGGAACAGTAGGCAGGCCCAATGCAAATTTTTCTGGCAAAGTCAAGAAAGCTGGAGGGTCTGATGCAATGGTTTTCAAGCTGGGGTGATTCTGCCCCACAGGGGACATATGGCAATGTTTGGAGACTGGGGATACTATTGGCATCTAGTGGGTGGAAGCCAGGGGTGCTGCTAAACATCCTACAATACACAAGACATCCTCTGCAGCAAAGAATTCTCCAGCCCCAAATGTCAACTGCGCCAAGGCTGGGAGTCCCTGGTCTAAGGGATTTCAAAACCACTTCAGAGAGATAAAGTGTGAGGCGGTATCATAAGGGCACCAGGAAGGTGTCCCCTCATGCTCCCCCTTGTTAGAACTTGATGACAGATGCTTAGGACTGTGCCTGACACAGCAGGCATTCAATAACTATTTACTAAATTTATTAAAGTAGGCAAAATGGGCCGGGCGCAGGGGCTCACACCTGTAATCCTAGCACTTTGGGAGGCTGGGGCGGGTGGATCACTTGAGGTTAGGAGTTCGAGACCAGCCTGGACAACATGGTGAAACCTTGTCTCTACGAAAAATACAAAAATCAGTAGGGTGTCACGGCGCGCGCCTGTAATGGGAGGCTGACGCTTGAACCCGGGAGGCAGAGGTTGCGATGAGCTGAGACTGCACCACGCTCACTCAGCCTGGGTGAGAGAGACTTCGTCTCAAAAAAAAAAAAAAAAAAAAAAAGCCAAATGCCATCCCACGCTTCTCCGCCTGAGATCCAAGTATAATCTGATTGTGGTTAGCAGCTTCCCTAACTTTTGTATATTTACTTTCTGAAAACACAGCATACTATGTTATATCACATGGTGACATCACCTTTTCTATGCAAAAGCTAGATTTTCCCACAAATAATTTGCACCTTGTAGTGTGCCAACCACTTCAAGCTAAAAGTTAAGTTTGCACAGAATCGCTGTATCCATCTACAGAGCAGTATTTGTTCAACTGTCTGTTGAATATTTGGGGCATTTTGCTATTATTTATTTTAAAAGAAGAAAATGATAAAATGCCTCTGAAGCAGCCAGTGATAAGAAATGAAGATATTGCAGTAGTCGTGCATCTGAGAAGAGACAAAGAGGGAACTGATCACATAGAACAGAAGTGACCAACTGGATGGTCACTGGACTCTAGGTAGGCCAATGTTCAGATTTAGTTATAAAAGAATGAAAAAGCAAAAAGCTATAGGCATAGGGAAATACATCATCAAGAACTGTGACGACTCATATGTGGTAGCTGAGAAAGTGGATCTCATGGAGGTGGAGAGTAGAATGATAGATACCAGAGGCTGGAAGGGTGTTGGGGGCATCTGAGGGGGGTTGGTGAATGGATACAAACATACAGTTAGATAGAAGGAATAGTTTTAATGTTCCACAGCAGAGTAGGGGGACTTTAGTTAATAGCACCGCATTGTATATTCCAAAATAGCTAGAAGAGAGGACTTGAGGTGTTCCCAACATAGAAGAGACAAATATTTGAAGTAATGATACTTGATCATTACACATTGTATGCGAGTAACACATCATGTACACCCCATAAATAGGTACAAGCATTATGTATCAATAAAAACCGGTAACTAAAAAACTAGGGATAATTAGATACTGTGTGTGTGTATGTGTGTGTGTGTATAATTTAATGTACCTATTTATTTTTATGTATTTATTGATTTATTTATTCATTTTTTTTTGAGACAGAGTCTTGCTCTGTTGCCCAGGCTGGAGTGCAGTGGTGTGATCTTGGCTCACTGCAACCACTGCCTCCTGGGTTAAAGCGATTCTCTTGCCTCAGCCTCCTGAGTAGACGGGATTACAGGCACCTGCCACCAAGCCCAGCTAGTTTTTTGTATTTTTAGTGAGACAGGGTATTGCCCTGTTGGCCAGACTGGTTTCTAACTCCTGACTTCGTGATCCACCTGCCTTGGCCTCCCAAAGTGCTGGGATTACAGATTTGAGCCACCGCGCCCGGCCCTGGATTCATATTCTAAAGATATAACATGCCTATGCCTACGGGGGTGGGGGGGTGACAGTGGGGTTGGTCAGCAGGGGGATCATAGATAAGACACTTAGAGAAGCCCACCCCTTCCCAGTCAGCAGCCGCTCCGTAGGGCCACACGGGGAAAGCAGAGTCCTGGCTACACGCCGTGACCACGGGCTGTGGCAGGGATGTCCTCGCAGTGGAGGTGAGGGTTCCAGACCATCTATCATAGCCTGATGGCACCAGCTGTCAACATAACCCCATTCCCTCCTCCTGCTCTGATCCCATCCATCCAAGCGATCTTCTGATTATAGTTTGCCTTTCTAAGTATTTTTGCCTAAAGGGGAAAGATGACGCTACTTAGTCAACATGAGCCCATTGGATAATTACACATTTTATTATGAATCAATCATCCTGGCATTCTGTCTCAGTTGAGGGATTCTGTTCTGACAAAAGGATCCACACTTGGTGTGTTGACAAACCAGCTGAGGTCTAGACGCTGGGCTGCCGGGCATCCATCCGCAACTGAAGGGAGGACACGTAGGGGTGCCCCAACTCTCCTTTCTTCCCTTCTCCCTGCTCAGATTTCTACAAACATGGATCCAAGTCTGCGTTCCCTCCCTGTTTCTTTTTGGTTTTTGTTTTAACCAATAAGCCACCAGTGCACAACTGTGTACTGTGCTGACAGACAGACCATTCCGGCCTCAAATGTCATTGCTGTGAGAAGCCAGTTAGCAAGGGACACCCCTGGAATTCGTGGGAGCAAAGTTACCCTAATGCTGCACTTCGCCAACCTCAGGATAAAATGCATCTCATGGAAACCCCAAAGCCAAAACAGGACTTAGATAAACTAAAGGCATCGTCCACACGTTGCCTATTGTTTGGCTTTTTGTTTTTTTTTTTTTTTTTTTTGAGACGGAGTCTCGCGCTGTCACCCAGGCTGGAGTGCAGTGGCCGGATCTCAGCTCACTGCAAGCTCCGCCTCCCGGGTTCACGCCATTCTCCTGCCTCCGCCTCCCGAGTAGCTGGGACTACAGGCGTCCGCCACCTCGGCTGGCTAGTTTTTTGTATTTTTTAGTAGAGACGGGGTTTCACCGTGTTAACCAGGATGGTCTCGATCTCCTGACCTCGTGATCCGCCCGTCTCGGCCTCCCAAAGTGCTGGGATTACAGGCTTGAGCCACCGCGCCCGGCCTGTTTGACTTCTTAAAAGCGGCACTCACTTGGTGAAACTCTGTTTCTACTAAAAATACAAAAAATTAGCCAGTCATGGTGGTGTGCACTTGTACTCCCAGCTACTCAGAGGCTGAGGCAAGAGAATTGCTTGAACCTGGGAGGCAGAGGTTGCAGTGAGCCGAGATAGTGCCATTGCACTCCAGCTTGGGCAACAAGAGCGAAACTCCGTCTCAAAAAAAAAGAGAGGCACCCACTTAACAGAAGCTCTAAGGAGATCTGAAATAGGTACCATGCCTCCAGGAATGTCAAAACCATCTTTTCCATGGAGAAGTATATATTTTTTACATGCTCATGCCTTCCTCCTTTCACAGAGGGTGGGCTCTGAGGCTCTCCCAGGTATGGAACTGACAATGAAGCCGGCTGCTGCTAAGCTCAGTACCCTCCCCTTTGCTGCTTTACTTTTCTCATCAGTACATGGGGGTTTGTGTAGGCGGGGAAGGTAATAGAGTCTAATTCTCTCAGCCTGATAATCCTACAGCTGAATCTTCCCCTCTGTTATGGATTGAATGTTAGTCTCCCCTACCCCCAAATTCACATATTGAAATCCTAATCCCCAGTGTGATGGTACTAGGAGGTGGAGCCTTTGGGAGATGATCAGATTATATGATATCAAACAAGTGGGGCCCCCATGATGCAATTAGTGTCCCTATAAGAAGAGACGCTAGAGCCCTCTTTTTGTCCACCATGCAAGAACACAGTGAGAAGGAGGCCGTCTGCAAACCAGGAAGAGAGCCCTCACCAGGAACTGAATCAGCCGCCGCCTTCCTCTTGGACTTCCAGCCTCCAGAACTGTGAGAAACATACATCGGCATTTAAGCTGCCCAGTCTACAGCGTTCTGTTGTAGCAACTCCAGCTAAGACACCCTTCTTCATCCTGTGTGCCCCTCCACAGTGCTGCTCCAAGCTGGCTTGTTATTATAGTTACATGTGCGCCTGTCCTAGCCGTAAGTACTCTAGACACAGGGCTGCATCCTGACATTCCTGAACTTGCAACGCTGACCCCATGCAGCACGATGCTTCTGAAAACATCAGCTCCTACTGTCCCTGGAGAGCTTCAGCTGAAGGAGAGCAGAGCTTCCCTTAGGGTGGCCCTCAAGCTTCTTGGTGAAGTTCTTAAAAGCATCTTCCACATCTGCCATGTCCCTTTTGCCTGATAAAATGCACAAATCAGCACATAAACCTACTCTGTCCCTCAAAAGCATCAATCAACAAAGCTGACAGAGGAACAGCTGATACATTTGCCGATCACATTCTCCACTGAAAAACTTAGGAGAAATCTGATCTGTTGGTAGGGCACACAGAGAATCTGAAATTACGTCCGAGAAAAACATTTTACCTTTATGGGAGGTATGCATCTAAATAGAAATATATGGACAGAATTTTATTTTCGACCAAGCTATTTTTCATGGCATACTGAAAAACGAACGTTTGATCATCATTGCTGTCAATATTGCCTTCATTCTAGATTAGCACTGTTGTTTCTGTAAAACTAGGGTGTAGATGGAGCAGATATTTAGACCTGTTGGAAAGGCCAGACACCAAAGCAGTGTGAGGACTCTGGCTCAGGGCCAGAGAGTCCTTCCCTGCCTCATATTCACAGGGAACACAATGACATTCACCTCTTCTTATGAGAGTGCAGAATACTTTGCCTGGCACTGCTCTCTCTGAAAAGAGCAGCAAGCAGTACCAAGCAGCAGCAAGCACCCTGGGAGATGATTTGAGGATCTCCATACTCTGACAAAAATATAAATGAACATAAAATGTAAAACATTCTGAAACTCCAAAGGCAGGAATGAAGTGAATACGTGAGAGCTCTTCCAACGATGCATTCTCATGCATATTTATCTACGAGAGAGCTTGCTGAGTTCTTTACTGTCTATCACAGAGGGACTGAATTTCCCTTGCCTTTAAATGCCTGCCCTGTAAAGCAAGGGTGTTTCTCGTTCTGTGTTTTTCCCCTTAGCCTGCAGGTGGCGCCCCCGTTCCAGTCCACTATGACCGCTGCTGAAAATGGCTACATCTTGGATTCTTCAGAAACAAGTTCTTGCCACATCACCTTATGCGACTAAAACAGGCGGTTTTCTCTTTTGCTTTTAGCCAGAACCGAACTGTTCCTGGAATCACAGGGCCAGAAGGCTTGATTAAGCTGAAATTAATACCAAGAAATAGAAGGGGAGAAAAAGAGGACAGACTTTCATGACTGGGAGCTCTATCCAACAACAGGCTTACATGGGAGATGGATTTTGACTGCATGATGAAATAGATAAGCAATACATTCAAAACCAATACATTCACCCAGCAAAGATCCATGTTACAGTCTGAACAAGTTGATGAAAACTCCAATAGTGATTGATCAAATGTCAAACACAACAGACATTTGTATGACTTTTTATACCCTGGTGTACACATGTCACTGGTGGGGTTGTGTTCAGCCCGGATGCCTCTGTTTATATACTAGAGGTTTTGCTTGTGATTAGTTATTTGTTTTTAGTGGAATACACTGTAGTTCTTTACACGCTCCCCCTCTTGCCTGGGTCCTGACTCCTAAAGTTGCATTTTCACGGGGAAAGGTTGGATCACATTCTGGGCAGCAGCAGGTGGCTTAACCCAAGCTTGCCGGTGGCAAATTATCCCGGCCCCCATCCCACAACTTGCAGGACCTGAGCCCAAAAGAAGACTGTGCACCCGGTCTCTCAAGCCACTGTCAAGAGGGCTAAAAACTCTGATGTACAAAATACTGTATCAAAGGCATTTGTTTCTTCTCTGTCTTTGTCACTAATCTGTGGGCTCTTTATTTTTCATGTTTATATTTTCCATAGCTCATGTCATTTCTAGCATATAATACATGCTCCATAAACACGTATGGAATGAAGGACAGGGTACAGCCAAATTACTGAAAGTTATCAAGACATGGTCCAGAAATACTCTGGTGGCAGTAGCGTGTTACTTACAATGTAAATCAATGTCATTACATCTGGATCCAGCTATTGTGTCCATTTACAGAAATATACTTTGGGTTCTAAGTGGGAAAACCAAAGAAGAAATTAAGTGTCTTTGAGGCTGGTAGTTACAAATGGTAACACTTAATTTTCTTTTGAAAGATAGTATAATGCTCTAAGCATTTAGATAGTATTTAATTTAATCCTCATAACAATCTATGAGGTAAATACTATTATGACCACATTTTAGAGGACACTGAGGCACAGAGAAGTTAAGAAGGTTGCTCAAAGTCACATGGTAACTTGAAGAGTCAGGATGCAAACCTATGCAGTCTGACTCCAGGGCCGGGGAAATGAAAACAAGAAATTGCAGGCATTGACTCTGCGTCCTTCAGTTCCCTTCATTTCCCAGCCGCTAAATATGCCTATAATCCACCAGCTACCACATAATAAAAAAGTTAAATTAAAGTAACAAAACCCAGCAGAAATACTTTGAAACTGATTAAATCATAAATTTGAATGTTTTCCGGAGGCATTAAGTAAACAGATATTTTCATGGATGTTGCTACAGAGAGGAAACTGAATCACTCGATAATCTTACAGCTATGCAAGACATCAAGTGACAGATTAAAATACACAGGCCCTCCTCTCCACCTCTATGTACCTAGAGCACTGAGTTTCCTTTTCTTGTGAAAAAGCTTCTTGCTGTTTCTGAGTTTGCAGACTCTTAGCTTTGGGCTGTCTCGATACTACATATTTTTATTCCCCTAAGATTTCGGAATGCATTCAGTTCTATCTGTCATATTTTCATTTTCCCTCCTTAGACTCTGCATTGCAAAGTCCTTTCCATTTTCATGTTTGTTTCAACAACGGGAAAGAGGTGGGGACAGATGGTGCCTTCTGCAGCCACTGTCTCCCTTTACCAAGAAAAAAAAAAAAAAATCCTCCAACCACCGCCTTAGCACTCCTCACATTTTCTCAGCCAAGAATTTCCTCAGCTACAATGTATTCCATCTTTACAAGCCCACAAGGCCTTTTTGTTTTTTTCTAACTTTCCATTTATATAACTGTGGAGGCTCCAAGCTCCACGTCGGCTTTCCCAAAGCCTCCACAAGGAGGTTCTCACCCGCCCACCCCACAGGTGACTCATCCAGGAGGAAGGTCTAACAGGGAAGAAAGATGTCTGAGGCTTGGATCTGGGCGGCCACCTTCTGCCAAAAGATCTGTGCCCCCCAATCCCACGCCACAGTTCAGGCCCCAGGGCATGGATGCCTGTTCCACGGCTGAGACTCGAACTGGGATGCTGTGAAGCGGTACAACTCCGGGTCGGGCGCAGTGGCTCTCTGACTTCAGGTGATCCTCCCGCCTTGGCCTCTCAAAGTGCTAGGATTACAGGTGTGAGCCACCACGCCTGGCATAACGGGGTCATTTAAAACAAGCCCCACGACATCAAACAAGTCATCCATATTTAATAACCAATAATAGCGTAGATTAGAGTCTATTACCCAGAGAGTCCCTAACAACCTCAAAATGAACAGAAGACAACAGCCCACGTGTCCAAAAGGCCTTGATGCTTACACTATCTTGGGAGTTAATATCTGTAAAATGATTCAAGGAAACTGGCACTTTTAAAGAGGATAGGGACATGCAAATTATATTACAGGCAAACTGTCAACTCTTTTGCTGAGGTCATCTGAAGCTTTATAGAAACAAGTGCAGAAGTATACTATGGAGCTTAACAAAAAACTAAATGGTGTTTACATGATCTTGATCATAGTTTTATTACTCTACATTGAGATCCAACCGGGATCAGGGATTGGGTAGCAAGAAGGGAAGGGGGTACGCACAGCACCCGTGTTACTCTTCCTCTGTTTCTGTGCCTGTCAGATGGAGTTACAGCGCTTCCTTCTTCTCCTTCCTTCCCGTCACCACCCAAACTCCATCTCTTTCATAAACAGCATGTAAACATAGCAGCCGCCACTGGGACTTTAACAACGTCTCCCAGGCGTAAGCTGGGAATGCACTGTCATTGCAGGACACTAGCCCCATAGCACAGGTGGCAGAGTGCAAGCGGCACATATGAACCTCTGGGGGGACTACCAAGACCCTCAGTAAAATGACTGTACCGTGTGTGCAGCACTAAAATGTACTGTGTTGTAGAAATGCATTCTGACCTTTACAGAGTGAAGGTTAAACTAAATACAATGGGGGTTCTAGCCGTGGCAATGACAATGCCGCGTGGGTCACTCTTAGTCAAAGTCTAACACAGGAATCCACGTGGGGTTAGAGGTCGGGCCGGAGGGGAACCCATTTACTGAGTATCTCCTATGGCCTGCACTCTGTGCTAAGCATAAATCCTTATAAATCCTCCCAACAGAAGGCCTTGGAGGGAGCATGTTTATGGCTAATTTTACGGCTATGAACGTAGGCTCTGAGAGGGTCTTGCCTAACGTCATGAACTTCAAAGGCAGGTAGGCGAGGCCCCCTGGTGTTCTTGCTATGCCATGCTTCCTCAAAACATTTACTTGTCCTCCTCATACTCAAAGAATCCAAGACAGATTAGAGACAAGAAACTATCATGTTGAATAAATTGGCCTCTGCCCTCTACGTTCTGGAATTCCCCAGAGCCGAGCAAGTCTTCCCTTCCCTATCTCTCTATTTTCTGACTGTGCTCACTCTGTGTCTGCTCTATAACAAGCTCCAGCAGACATTTCCTGTCCTTCCTCCACAGGCTTTGGCCACCTGCCTTGCTGCCGATGTTTTATTTGACCCTCTACCTCTCCTCTCCTTTTTAATAAACACTTTAAATTCTTGTTGGGAAGAGGATATGGGATGCCAAAAGGATATGGATTAGTAAGTGAGAACTCAAAATCAAAATGACACAGACACATTTTACCCCAGTCAACACAAATACAGTAACAAAAACTTAACATATTTAAAACAAACACACGTGATGGTAATACTGCTTCTGATATGCCAAACTTACAGTGAAACCTTAATTAGCCAGGCCTCCGGAATTAATTTTTTTCTGAATTCTATTTTTAAGCAAAACAAGCAACAGACAGCTAAAGTACATCCACTGCTGGCTGAAAGGAGCAAATTCCAGGCTATGTCCTGGGGCTGGGAACTGTCCCCCACTCCTTCCGTAACCCCTATCTCTCTCCAGCTGGAAAACTCTTTTATGTGCCTGTTAAGTTGTATTTTAAATATCTTTGTGATGGGTAATGTCTTCCCAAACCATGCAGTTTGTCCATCTTCCTTTAAAATCCCAGATACCTTCACATGTATCTCCCTCTATTCTAGTGCATCCCACCCTAAATGGCCATGATGCGGATCTATCTGTTTCTTCCTCTGGGCCAACGGCCAAGGTATCACCTACTTTTGTGTTCTAAGAGCACAGCACAAAGCAGGTGCTTAAAGATTGCTTGTTTCAAAGAATAATTGAGAGAATGAATAGAAAACAGAGATCTTTTCTACACTTTTTTTTTTTTGAGACAGGGTCTCACTCTGTTGCCCAAGCTGGAGTGCAGTGGCACAATCTTGGGTCCCTATAACCTCTGCCTCCCAGACTTAGGCTGTTTAAAACAAAAACACATGATTATAATCCTCCCACCTCAGCCTCCCAAGTAGCTGGGACTACAGGCGCATGCCACTATACTTGGCTAAGGGTTTGAAAAATTTTTTATAGAGATGAGGTCTCACTATATTGCCCAGGCTGGTCTTGACTTCTTGGGCTCAAGCGATCTTCCTGCCTTGACCTCCCAAAGTGCTGGGATTGCAGGTATGAGCCACCATGCCCAGCCCTTTCCACATTCTATCTCCATCTACACTGCCGTGCTGTGGGGCTGAATTTCAGAAGGATGATATGGTAGCCCCCTTAGCCTCGGTTTCAGTTACCTGCCGTCAACTGTGGTCTGAAAATATTAAATGGAAAATTCCACATAAAAAAATTAACACATTTTAAATTGTGAGCCATTCCAAGTAGCTATGAAATCTTGTGCCAACCCACTCTGTCCCACCCAGGACATGAAACATCCCTTTGTCCAGCCCAACCATCCACACGCTGTCTACACTACCTGCCAGTTAGTCACTTAGAAGCCATCTCAGTTATCAGATTAAAAACCCTTAGTGTATATCTACTATCTGCCATTTCTACATCCACTGGGGTCTTGGGACACACCCCCCTCAAATAAGGGAGGACTACTGCACTGTAATTATCTAAATGGATAAAGATGAAATGAATTCAGTATAACTGAGGGCTAAATAAGGATGCTAAGTTATTATGATACATCCCATGAAGATGTTCAAGTACTACCTGGCATCATGAAACCAGTGGTTAACAGTGAGCATCACTTTTAGTTAATGCGGCTGCGTGATTAATAAAAGCATTCTTGTCCCTAGACACTCCAGCGACATGAGATATCGCTACTTTTAGATTAGCAGAAACCATCCATCATACTTTGATGATACTGGCAGAAAGCATGTCTAAGCCCTTGGCAAGAAGGCTGAACAAGAGAATTCTGGCTCAAGTCCTTGTTAGGAACAATGTCCTTCATTGCTGGTTGCATTTACTTTGAGTAGCATTGTCCACACGGAGCCATACTCACAACTGAAGACCAGGCTGGTCTCCCTAAACCAGCATACTTTATACAAACACACTGTTCATGGAAGTGAAATAAGAGGTGCATAAAACAAGATTTTATTATTGTTATAATGCATGGTACACTATTATTCTATTATTTTCTTTTTATTTCTTTTTTTTTTTTTTTTTTTTTGAGATGGAGTCTCGCTCTGTCACCCAGGTTGGAGTGCAGTGGTACAATCTCGGCTCACTGCAACCTCTGCCCCCCTCGGTTCAAGTGATTCTCCTGCCTCAGCCTCCTGAGTAGCTGGGATTACAGGCATTCACCATCATGTCCAGCTAATTTTTTGTATTTTTAATAGAGACGAGGTTTCACCACGTTGGCAGGATGGTCTCAAACTCCTGACCTCAGGTGATCCGCCTGTCTCAGCCTCCCAGCATGCTGGGAATATAGGGGTGAGCCACCAGGCCCAGCCTATTATTTTCTATTCTGTTCTATTTTCTTTTTAAGCCAGTCATAACTCATCAAATTGATTTCAGTATCCAATGATGGGTCAAGATCCAGGCATGAAGAAACCTATAGTGTAAAACCCATTAAATAAGCAATGTGTATGTCAACTAACTTAACTGATCCCTGATCAATACGGAGAAGGAACACTAGACTATGAGAGAGAGCCTAGCCACTGCCTCTATATTTTGATTCTGTCCAATGATATTTACCAGGTTTTATTTCATGTTCCTAGAACCAATATTATTGCCAATACCACCACTGCAGGGGAATACTTTAATAGAACAAAAAGAAAAATAAGTGATATTTAACTTGCATTATACACATACAATAAGAAATAGACTTTCCATGGGAGATGCATTAAATGGTTGTTCTCAAAACATTTAAAGGAATGACAGAAGCCACAATGCTTGCCATTGCGGATCGCAATGCACCACTCCACGCTCCATTCACAAAGCTTGACAAAACCCATTTTATTTCCAGTTGTCATTTTATAAACTGTCAATCATCCATAATATCCACTTCCCTTGAGTTTTAAAACTTGATGAATCATTCTTGGGGTAATTTCTCTTTTTTTCCCTCTTTTTAAAAAATACAACACAATAACATCAAACAATCTCTTCTTTTTGAATGTTATCACCTTAGAGATGGAAAACATGAGACTCTTGAAAACAGGGTATCATCTGGGAGGGCCAGCTATAGCAGATAAGTGTCTCAAAATGCCCACACTGTTATTGGTCCCTAGCCATTTTCACTCAATGTCTCCTACTAAGGTAATAAGGTACTAAGGTAACTAAGATAATAATGATCATGATTACAATGAAGTCGTATTTCTATTCCAGCAATGATGGCAGCCTGCTGACTGTAATTAAGTACATTTATATGAAATGCTGATAACAGTCAAGAGTTTTACATAAACAATATTCTACTTTTTAACCTTGCCCTTATGAGGCTTCTTCTTAAAACTGTATTTAAAAGGCCGGAAAAAAGAGGATGACTATAGCACAGCTGTGGACATACCTGCAGTAAGAGTTAATAAACTTCACTCATTGGGTCTTTTGAATAACTTACCCTTTGCGCATTTACACACACACATGCGTTTCAAAAAGCTGGGAAATTCTTCCCAGTATTGGGTGACTTTTGGCTCACCAAGAGAGTGACTCAACTATCCAACCCTGCATGATTCATCTATGGAATGCAAACGTTTGAATAAATACGGAAGTTTACTTTGTGACAGCTTTTCATTTCTCCTTTATTGAACTTAAATTTGTCTTTTTTGGGGGGGGGGTGATGGAGTCTCACTCTGTCACCCAGGCGGGAGTGTAGTGGCATGACCTCGGCTCACTGCAACCTCCGCCTCCCAGGTTTAAGCAGTTCTCCTCTCTCAGCCGCCTGAGTAGCTGGGACTACAGGCACACGCCACCACGCCTGGGTAATTTTTGTATTTTCAGTAAAGACAGGGTTTCACCATATTGGCCAGGCTGGTCTCAAACTCCTGACCTCAGGTGATCCACCCACCTTGGCCTCCCAAAGTTCTGGGTTCATAGGCATAAGCCACCACACCCGGCTCACTCAAATTTGTCTTTAAAAGTATCTGGGCAACACATGAAAAGTGCTGCTGCTGTTTGACAGAGCCGTTAACTACGCCTCACTGCCTGATCTGTGCAATGGCAGGGTCTATTGCTAAGGTATGAGCAGGTGACCTAACTCGCCAGGAGCCAAGACAGCTGCGGGACTAGATTCCCATGGCCTGTGGGTCTGGTGGCTTCTGTTCTGAGCCCTCCGAGTAAGACTCATTCATAGAACTCAGTGAAATGGCCAGTCCAGTCACCCAATCTTTCACCTGACTCCACTCCGTGGTGGAGTGTGGAGGTCCAATAGGAATGGCACCACAGTTGTGTTAACTTCTGTCAAGATAGGTTATGATATTGACTAAAGCTGCTCATTATACAAATATGTGACAAATGACAGATTTATTTTTTAAATGGTTAAACTTTAGAAAAACCTCAGGTGTATTTGAGAACTAGTTAGTTAGCTATCTTCTTAATAGTGACCAGCTATTGCTTGGATGGAACCAAAAAAAAAAAAATCAGATGAACTTTTTTGGAAACAACTCTGACCTACTGTAATGTAACACTGGGCATTGCTTTTACATACTAAGCTTCAGTTTTTCTGTAATGGGGACTGTATGATTATAAAATCCCCACTGGCCCCAGTTACTGGCATTATAATCTGAGAGGAACATTGCTCTCTGGCAAGAATCTCAGATCATGTGTACTCCTGATGACCTTCAGCCCCTGGGAAACACACTGGAATCTTCAGGAAGTACCAAAACGGGACTATGTGCCCCTCTCATCCCCAGTGCTACCCATCTTCTTTACCTCTCTCTCCCCAGCTCACAGACGGCCTGGACTTAAATACCAGCTCTGCTGCTCACGGCCACGAGGCTATAAGCAACATATGTGCTTCTGTGCACATGGTTCCCTCTCTTGTAAAACTGGGATCATCATAACTGAACCTACCTCGTATCGGGGATTTAAGAGATAAACACATAAAGTGCTAGGCGCAGTTGTGGCCCACACTGCTTTCATGGGAAAAGTTAGCTACTGCTATTCCTAGGAACGTGCATTTTTGCATTATTGTTTGTTCAACGTGCCTTTATCGAGTGTCTTTGTTGCAAAAGGCACAGATGGAGCCCGTCTTCAAGTAGCTCCCAAGAGTGTCAGAAACAGATCCCACACCCTGTACTGTGTTTGCCTGAAACTTTAAAGGCTTCTAAGTCTTCGAGGTGTGGCATATTTAATAAGGGCTTAGCTAGAATATGAGAATGATTTGACAGAAATGTTTCCAACAACCTCACCTCCTCAATGCTGACCTCAGAGCTTAGACAAATTTCACTTCCTCGGCACCAAAAGCAGCGTCCTCCACTGTCTTCCGTTGTGTGCCAGGGACGGCCAGCTGTCCCTGCACAATTCCTGCTCTCCTATGATGGAACAGAATGCTGCTTCTAGAAAGTGCGTTCCCAATCTGTGCATACATTTCCAGCACCCCCACTCCCTGCCCTGTGCGTCCAATGGGAAGCCACACAAATGAGCTCTGGCCAAGGAATGTGGGGAGAAGTGACGTACATTGCTTCCAGGGGCTTCATAACAGCGCCCCCCCACACCTGATTCTACTCATTTCCTTTTCCTTTCTGCTGGCTAGAGATATCTACACCTATGTGTGGAATATGGCAGGATCTCACCTGCCTAGGGCTCCGAATGCATGACTGGAGAAGAACCACTGGCCCCCAGCCAAGCTTCCAATAGCTCATGGATAAGAAATCCGCTTCTGTTACGTTCAGCCCCTAAGATCTGGAATGTATCCACTCTCGGAGAAAAGAACCATAGATTTCCTTTCTAGGAGCAAATGAGTATGTTTGGAGAATGCTCAAACTGCCTGAATTTATGGCAGTCTCTTAAAAAGAATACTGGGAAATGACAGGAAGGTCATTGGAAGATAGATACTTAAACATTTGGAAGTGGAAAGCCTGGGGTGATCATCACAGACATGTCACTTAAGAAGCCACACTGCCTTAAACAAAATTGAACTGAAAGAGAGGGGGCAATGCAGGCTCTCTGGCTAGAGAGGGCTGGGGTAGACCTTCGTCCCCCCCATCCCCAGCCCAGCCCATACTGGAAGAAACCTGAGGCCTGTTCAGGGGTGTACTTAAAACAGGGAAATGATAAGTAATTGTAATTAATTTATTTAAAGTCTTTGTAAACTTTGTGCAGGTTATTTTGGTGTGCTTTTTGTTGGCTGTTTGCAAATCATTTCCATTTATAAATTCCACAAATAAGCCATTGGAAGTAAAAACGCTTTGGCCACTAAAGAATAATCTATGAGATTCCAGCTACTCAGGAGACTGAGGCAGGAGAATCGCTTGAACCTGGGAGGCGGAGGCTGCAGTGAGCTGAGATCACACCATTGCACTCCAGCCTGGGTGACAAGAGTGAAACTCCATCTCAAAAAAAAAAAAAATCTATGGGCAACTTAAAAGTGGAAATACGCACTTTTCAATAGCAGTACATTTTCAATCACACCCAGTAACAGCTTGGATCCAGCCCCTTCTCACCGTTTCACTCCTTTAGACACTGACCTTCAGACTGGAAAGGAGAAAATTTTATGCTTTATACATATGTGGAGAAAGATATTCGGTAAAGAAAATCAGAATGTTAGTATGGTCAGTCCTCATCATTCACCGATCTTTATTTACAAATTCACCTGCTGGCTAAAATTTCTTTGAAACTCAGAAATCAACACTTGTGTCAATTCTGTGGTCATTCCTGGACATGGGAGCAGAGGGGAGAAAATTCGAGTTACTGGACATGCACAGTCCCTAAGCTCAGAAAGGCTGGGTAATATTGGTTGGCTGTGGCCCCACCCAAATCCCATCTTGAACTGTAGTTCCCTTTAATTCCCACATGTGGTGGGAGGGCCCAGTGGGTGGTAATTGAGTCATGGGGGCGGTTACCCCCATGCTGCTGTTCTCATGATACTGAGTTGTCACCAGATCTGCTGGTTTTTATAAGGAGCTTCTCCCTCTTTTGCGCAGCACTTCTTCCTGCCACCATGTGAAGAACATGTTTGCTTCCCCTTTTCCCATAATTCTAAGTTTCCTGAGGCCTCCCCAGCCCTGCGGAACTGGGAGTCAATTAAACCTCTTTCCTTTATAAATTAGCTAGTCTCTGGTATGTCTTTATTAGCAGCAGGAGAATGGACTAATATACGATGCCCTTACAGAGAAAATATGTGTGTTACGTAAACTTTGTTCAGATGTGTGTTATATAGCGCTGTTGGCTGTGAACTCGATGCTAAATGAATCAATAATATACGAAGGGACTTCAAAAGCTTGTGGAAAATGAGTATTAGGAAAAAACTATGCATGAATTTCAATTTTTTTTGCCCCAAAATAAATGTGTACTAGCTTGTTACAACACGTTTAGACAGGATCTAGTTTGAGACAGTAAGAACGAAAAGACATCATTTTGAAAAGAACCCCATCAGAGCAACATGAATTCTGCTAAAATTGAAGCAAGAACAACCTGCAAATTAATGGTGACACTTGGGTGGAAGGATGGTGAAATCATGGATGCCTCATGAAAAGTTTATGTGGACAATGCCCCAAAGAAATCAGCAGTTTCCAAATGAATAACTTGTTGTAAGAAGTTGATGTGGAAGATGAAGTTCACAGCGGCAGACCATCCACATCAATTTGCAAGGAAGAAAAATCATTTTGTTTGTGCCCTAACTGTAGAGGACTGATGATTAATAGCAAAAGCAACAACCAACATCACAGACATCTCAACTGGTTCAGCTTACACAATGCTGACCGAAAAATTAAAGCGGAGTGAACTTTCCACTCTATGGGTGCCAAAACCACTGAGCTCAGCTCAGCTTCGGACAAGAGCAGAGATCTCAATGGAAATTTTCAACAAGTAGGATCAAGATCCTGAAGCATTTCCTTGAAGAGTTGTAACAGGAAACAAAACACGGCTTTCCTAGTACAATGCTTTTTCCCAGAAAACACACAATCAGAGCAATGGCTACCAAGAAGTGGAAGAGGTCCAGTTACAGCAAACACAGATCGGTCAACAGCAAAAGTCACAATCACAGTTTTTTGGGGACACTGAAGGCATTTTGCTTGTTGACTTTCTGGAAGGCCAAATAAGAACATCTGCTTATTATGAAAGTGTTTTGAGAAAGTTAACCAAAGCCTTAGGAGAAAAATGCCTGAGATAGGGTCACCGGACAGTCCTTCACCACCACAACAAGGCTCCTGCGCATTCCTCTCATCCCACAAGGGCAATTAGGGGAGAATTTCAGTAGGAAATCATTAGGAATCCCCCTTACAGCTCTGATTTGGCTCCTTCGGATTTCTTTTTACTTCCTTATCTTAAGAAAAAAAAATCTCTAGGTTGGGTGCGGTGGCTCACGTCTGTAATCCCAGCATTTTGGGAGGCTGAGGAGGGCGGATCACGAGGTCAAGAGATCGAGACTAACCTGCCAACATGGTGAAACCCTGTCTCTACTAAAAATACAAAAATTAGCTGGGTGTGGTGGCGGGCGCCTGTAGTCCCAGCTACTAGGGAGCCTGAGGCAGGAGAACTGCTTGAACCTGGGAGGCGGAGGTTGCAGTGAGCCGAGATGGCGCCACTACACTCCTCGCTCTGGTGACAAAGCAAGACTCCGTCTCAAAAAAAAAAAAAAAAAAAAAAAAAAAAAAAAAAAAAATCAAAAAATCTTTAAAGGGCATCATTTTTCTTCAGCTAATAATGTAAAAAACACCACACTGACATGATTAAGTTCCCAGGACCCTTAGTTCTTTAGGGATGAACTAAATGGTTGCTATCAGCATTTACAAGTCTCTTGACCTTGAAGGAGCTTATGTTGAGAAATAAAGCTTGTATTTAAATTTTTTACCTGTTAATTCCATTTTCCCATGAACTTTGTGAAGTCTCCTCATATATTAAAGGAGGTATCTTTAAACAGAAACACACACAAAACAGGTTATGTACTGACATATATAAAACACTAAGGTTATAAAAGTGTGTTCCCAGAGGCTGGAAGGGAACTAACCCTGTATTTCCCCTAGAAGCGATGGTTCAGTATTCATTAATCCAGTATACATGGTAACTTTAAATATCTTAAACATTCCAGAGGATGAGACTATTTTTAAATTTCATGAACAACTATTATGCATCAAATGACATCATGAGTTTATGCATCAAATAACACCACGTAAAACTCTCGGGCAAGTATGATGTTTCTGCAGTTTAGGCACACTGAAAAACTGCATTAAGCCTGACAACAGAGTAGTATTTATAATGCCACTACTTTTAGAAAACTTGGCCCAGCCAGTATCACTATTTCAGTAAACGGCAGCCATTCCAAGGCCACACAGCTTTCCTGTCAAACCAACAATTCTTGCCAAGTAAACTGAATGGACTTCGTAGGATTTAGTAATCAACTGCCGAAAATTACAGGAGCCATTTCCTGCAGAAGGCTGCCTTCCACTGCCCGCAAAGCCTACTGACCTTTCACTCCCCATGGCCATGACATGGACACAGCCCACAGCCTCTACTCCAGACCCTCAGCAACGCCTGGCCAAAATCCAGACTCACGGCAGAGGTACGGGAACTTCGGTGAAATGCAGGAAAAGTGCCCGTGTAAAGGGTCTTCCACTTGTCCTTGATTTTAAAAAAACATCTTTGCATTTGGCTGGGTGCAGCGGCTCACGCCTGTAATTCCAGCACTTTGGGAGGCCAAGGCGGGCGGATCACCTGGGGTCAGGAGTTTGAGACCAACTTGGCCAACATGGTGAAACCCTGTTTCTACTAAAAATACAAAAATTAGCCGGGCATAACAGTGGGCCCCTGTAATCCCAGCTACTCTGGAGGCTGAGGCAGGAGAATCGCTTGAACTGGGAAGGCGGAGGTTGCAGTGAGCTGAGATCAAGTCATTGCACTCCAGCCTGGGTGACAGACAGAGACTCCATTGCCAAAGAAAAAAAAATGTGCATTCTCAAAATACTTAGCAGCTCTGCTGCTGAAGTTGAACCTAGTCTCCTATTCTCAGTCTTTGTTGCTCTACGTTTAGCAATGAAGTAACAAGCCAGGAGGTTAAAAGTAGAGAAACATTTTATGGTCCCTAGAGAATCCGTAGACAAATTCTAGTCTGTTTCTAGCTCTGGTTCTTGGACATATGAAAGGCTGAATAATTTTGGGAGATTTTAGGACTATTTAACTCAAATTTGACTCCACATTTCCCTCTAAGTTCTGGGTGAATCTGTTTATTATAAATACACCCTACTGTGACCCAAACCTTCCAGGGATTGCCCCTAAGGCAGGCTATTCTTTTAATGCAATTCATATCGAATTTAGTGTCATTTTTTTCTCCTTTCTAAGTTCAGTGAGAAGTCATACAACTGTGACAGCAAACACTGCTTAGCTGGGAACTCTCTGATCCACTTTGAAAGGATTCAGGCAGATAAATATCCTAGAATATTAAAGCAGACTGCCAAGATGGAGAAGTTTCTAAGCATGAACTGTGTGTATTTATAGAAAACTGACACATCTTCATGAGCTACTTTCTTCGACGGTCCCATTTTCCTATGAAAGCAAGAATTTGAAATTGATTACTAGAACTACTTATTTTATTGAGTAGAAAATTCTGAGCCTTCCAAATACAAAGAAGAACCTCAAGAATGACAGGTAGTATTCTGCCAGTAATGGCAGCTATTAGAGAATGACATTTTCATCTATTAATACAATTACTGTTGAACATGAATATGAATATACAACTGAAGGAGATGGCTATTTGTGAAAGCATTCCGAGTCTTGGGATTTTTTTTTTTTTTTTTTTTTTTTTTTTTTTAAGATTGAGTCTTGCTCTGTTGCCCAGGCTGGATATAGGCTCACTGCAACCTCCACCCCCTAGGTTCGAGCAATTACCCCGCCTCAGCCTTGATGGGTGCACGCCACCAAGCCCGGATAATTTTTGTGTTTTTAGTAGAGATGGGGTTTTGCTTTATTGGCCAGGCTGATCTCAAACTTCTGAACTCAAGTGATCCTCCCACCTCAGCCTCTCAAATTACTGGGATTACGGGCATGAGCCACCAGGCTCGGCCAATTGAAATAATTTTAAAGCAATGATTTTTGAGTTTTTTCACCTCAGGACAATTATTGAAAAATCTGGTGAATACTCAGGCTCATATGTCTACTTACAAGACAAAAGTATGGCAAGATTTCCAAAGAGGTCAAATAATATTCGTTTATTTTATTTTATTTTGTTTTTGAGGTGGAGTTTGACTCTTGGTGCCCAGGCTGGAGTGCAGTGGCGAGATCTCAACCCACTGCAACCTCCGCCTCCCGGGTTCAAGCGATTCTCCTGCCTCAGCCTCCCAAGTAGCTGGGACTGCAGGTGCCCACCACCGCGCCCATCTAATTTTTTGTATTTTTAGTAGAGATGGGGTTTCACTATGTTGGCCTGGCTGGTCTTGAACTCCTGAGCTCAAGCAATCCACCCGCCTCAGCCTCCCAAAGTGCTGGGATTACAGGTGTGAGCCACCACGCCCAGCCAATATTCCTTCATTTTTTAACTGACTACATTATGCATGGAGTATCATAGAACCATTAAATTTAAAAGCTGGGTGGGACTTCAACACCTCAATCCAGGGTAACCAAAACACAGTCATTAGTAACAAAAAGGAGACAGCCCAAAGGACCCCTCAGGAGGTCTGTGGGCACTTTTTCATGGCACTGCATCCCACCGTGACTAGAGCACCACACACTTTTATGTGATGTGAAATAGTATCTTTTACTTAAAATACTTAACCATGTCAGACTTTATTCCACCATCATGCGCTTGTTATAATGCGGTGGCTACAGGGCCAGGGAGGAGAAGGGAGGAAGTCAAGCTGGGAGTGGGCAGTGCTGAAGCTCAAGGAGCCGGCCTGTGAAGGGCAGGCCTTGGGGACAGAGGCTGTGGAGGCAGGACATGGCTCTTTGGGAAGTCACAACGTGCAGCCCATATTGGAGGGGCGGGGACTTATGTTCCCCCTCTGCGTGAAGGTCACTTCTTCACAGAAGCCTTTCTGATCAACAGTCCTAAAAGAAACTCCAAGTCATTCTCTATCTGTCCTACCATCCCATGTATTTTAATGGGATCTTTTCTTGTTAATGTATCACCACGTCCTACTTTATCATCTGTACTACAATATAAGCTCCTATATTAAGGTTCTCCAGACTCCAGAAAACAGAACCAATAGGATCGATCTATCATCCATCCATCCATCTATCTATCTATCTATCTATCTATCTATCAATTTATTTTAAGGAACTGGTCCATTCAATCGAGCATTTATTTTAAGGAATTGGCTTGCACAATTGTAAGGGCTGTCAAGTCCAAGACCTCTAGGATAAGCCAGTAGGCTGTAAATATTACAGTTTTGTGTTTGAAATCAACAGAGCGGGCCAGGTAGGCTGGAAACTCAGGCAGAGTTTCTTTTTTAGACGGGGACAAGGTCTCACCCCTTGTCACTGCCTGGAGTGCAGTGGTACAATTATAGCTCACTGCAGCCTCGACGTCCATGCTCAGGTGATCCTCCCACCTCAGCCTCCTGAGGGGGCATCAGCATGTCCACCTAGGGTTTTTTTTGTTATTTGTTGTTGTTGTTGGTTTTTTTTTTTGGTATTTTTTGTAGAGATGGGGTTTTGCTACATTGCCCAGGCCGGAGGCCAAATTCTGTCTTCTTTGGGAAAACCTCAGTCTTTGTTCTTTTTTCAGAGATGGAGTCTCGCTCTGTTGCCCAGGCTGGAGTACAGTGGTGCAATCTCAGCTCAGTGCAACCTCTGCCTACCGTGTTCAAGCAATTCTCCTCCTTCAGCCTCCCAAGTAGCTTAGACTACAGGTGCACGCCACCATGCCTGGCTAATCTTTTGTATTTTTAATAAAGATGAGGTTTCACCATGTGGGCCAGGCTTGTCTTGAACTCCTGACCTCAAGTGACCTGCCCGCCTCGGCCTCCCAAAGGGCTGGGATTACAGGTGTGAGCCACCAAGCCTGGCTGGTCTTTGCTCTCAAGGCCTCAACTGATAGGATTAGGTCCACGCATATTATAGAGGATGACCTGCTTTACTCAGAGTCTATTGATTGAAATGTTAACCACAGCAGTATCTAGCCTAACATCTGACCCAACAAGTGGGCACCATACCTCAGCCACGTTTTCACATAAAATTTGCCATGACAGCTTCTTCAAGCAGGACCCCTCCTGCTTATTCATTGCTAATTCCTATTACCTACAACATTAGAAGATGCTCCATTTTTGTGTGCTCAGAGAATCAATGAATTTCCTTCCTGGGAACTGTTTATGTCCCTTGTCTGACTTTCCTACTTAAATAGCTTATACTTTCCTTACTGATTTCTAAAGAACACTTTAATTAAAATAAAAAGTAACACTTGGTCAGTTAAATGTTTTTGCAACATATTTCTTGCTTCCCCTTATTTTTAAAGTGTTTTGGCTATGAAGAAGTTTTTTCTTTTATTTTTATGAAGTCAAGGTTATCAATATTATTGTTTATGGCTTCTGAGTTTATGTCATGCTTAGAAAGGGTTTTGCAACTCCATATAATAAACAATGTTATGACATTTCATATTTTATTATTTTATAGTTACATCTTAGGTATATCTTTTTGTATGAAAAAGCAAGGTAAACATCTGTTTTTCCTAAATTACTTGCACTATTTATTAAACAATCTACCTTTCCTACTGGCCTGAAATATTTTCATTAACATATAACAAATTGTGTTTATGTGTGTATTCTTGTGTAATTGAGAAGGAGCATCTATTTCTGAACTCTTTCCTTTGTCTTATTTGTCTTACATCAATAGCACAACAGAAGAAGCAGGTGACATTCTATGACCAGATTATTCAATAGGCTGATTTTGCAGCTGAAATCAACTATGAAGGGGCCATCCAATGCCTGCTGTGTGAAATCAAACAGGTGCTCTTAATAGAGCCTTTTGTGACAGAGAAAAACAATTCAACCATTTGTCTTAAATAATTTTACCTTTAAAAAAAAATCATGAGCAAAACAGAAGCTGCCAGGTTTGTACCCGTCTCTCTTTGGAATCAAACCTGACATCATTAAACTCTGTCAGTCATAAAAGCCAAAGTGGGCTAGACAGGAAGGTCAGAGGTGGTCCCACAGCTGCAGAAGAATCAGTATCACTTGCCTTCATTGTTGCTGGCCACCTCAACATTTATACCATGGGATGTAATTTACATGTAATAACATGCACATAAATGTAATGCAAATACACATAAATTTACATGTAAATGTTGGCTATTCAAGGCTTTCTCCTCCTCCTCTTCACTTTATTCACAGAGGGGATGCACCACAAATATTGCATATTAAAATATAGAGGGGGCGGGCACAGTGGCTCATGCCTGTAATCCCAGCACTTTGGGAGGCCAAGGCGGGCGGGTCACAAGGTCAGGAGTTTGAGACCAGCCTAGCCAAGAGACGAGCCTGGCCAATATGGTGAAACCCCGTCTCTACTAACAATACAAAAAATATTAGCCGGACGTGCTGGCAGGCACCTGTAACGTCAGCTACTTGGGAGGCTGACGCAGGAGAATTGCTTGAATCCCGGAGGCGGAGGTTGCAGTGAACCGAGATCCCACCACTGCACTCCAGCCTGGGCAACAGAGTGAGACTCTGACTCAAAAAAAAAAAAGATATATATAAAACTTCAGCCCTGTGGCAGATATCCAGCCTCTCTTGTCCACAGTTTCCCTCCCCATGAACAAGTGCCAGCTCATACCGTCATTGGAGGCTGCCTTCCTATTTCCTACTATTTCATGTAGCAGTCCAATTTCTAGAAAGCCCACCTACCCCAGCCTTTCTTCTGTTTCAAGCATCCCTTTACAGTTAGTCTTCAGTACGCTGAGGGAAAGAAAGGGCAAGTTTCCAGATGCGTTCTTTGTTGTTTCAGGGATTCATGGTTCAGTCACGCAGGTGTGATGGCTTGCACTACAAAACTACGGTGTTGACCTGTCATCTCTGACTTGACTTTGTCAAACAATGCCCCCAGCCAACAGACAGAAAGGGCTCCCTGTGGCTAAAATGACACATGAAAACAACACCTAGTGGCCATAACAGGGTGAGGGGGTGGACACGAATCCTGTGTTACTAAGTGCCACACGGCTTTCCTTCCTGTCATTAAACAGAAACCAGCTACTAAAAAACATCGTCAAAACAAGCACGGAGAAAATTTTTCCAACTGACCCCAACAGACTGCCTGACACCAGCTTCCCCAATCCCCACCACCCTCACCCCCACACCGCGCAGTCCTGCAACAACTCAGAGGACTGGCCTCATGGTTTTACAAACAATCTTTCCTCATAAACAGCCGCAGACCTTAAGCCAGTGTCAGCCAGCTTGGAGAGACTGCACACAAACTGTGTGTCTGCAGTTCATCTTTTGACATAGGAGCCAAATTCTACCTCATTGTGATGCTAAAACCCAGCCTCAAAGTGAATATGAGATGCGTGTTACATACACATTTATCTACTACATGGACACTTGACCTCCCTCATAAATATTCATAGATTTCTCCCAAATCTACTAAATACGTATATAAGACAGGTCTCGTAAGGCATAAATACCAGCTTTGCCCTCCCTTCTATAGGCTGTGCTTCTGTTTTACATTGAAGGCTGCATCTCTCCAATCTACAGATTTCTTTTTTTTTTTTTTGAGACGGAGTCTGGCTCTGTCACCCAGGCTGGAGTGCAACGGCGCAATCTCGGCTCACTGCAACCTCTGCCTCCTGGGTTCAAGCCATTCTCCTGCCTCAGCCTCCCGAGTAGCTGGGACTACAGGCTCCCACCACCACTCCCAGCTAATTTTTTTGTAGTTTTAGTAGAGATGGGGTCTCACCGTGTTAGCCAGGAGGGTCTCGAACTCCTGACCTCGTGATTCGCCCACCTGGGCCTCCCAAAGTGCTGGGATTACAGGCGTGAGCCACCGTGACTGGCCTGTAGATTGTTTCTTATAGAAAATAACTCTTTTCCTCTATAAATCTCAAAGTCTTCTATTAACAACCTCCATAATAGATACTGAAATATGAAATGAGTCAAGACACAGTGTACAGAACAATGGCTGGCACAGGAAGTACTCCATAAATGGCGGTTACGCATATTTTTGGCAGTTCTCCGGGTCATCAAGTCTACAGTCATGTGAGATAGGTATTCAACACAAGGCCCGAGTGAAGCTATCAGGTCCACATGGAGATGGAAGAGAAATGACCAGCCACAGAGCACGAGGCCGTACTCAGGTCACAGGACACTGCTACTGTCAACATCAAGTCACAAAACAATATAAATATTTGCCAGCACCGACGATCTCTGTACATGACAGCCCTCCGTATGTTAATGTCTTGTTTACTTTGTATAAACCTTTCAATCAAAAGTTGAACTCCAAATCAGAATGAACCATAAAAATGAATTCACCCAACTTAGACCTCATTTTTCCCCCCACTTAATAATAAGCTGAATATAGAGAGATTTTAAATTATAAACAGTAGGCTCAGTTCAAACCAATTCTTTTTCTTTATTTCCTTTTTTTTTTTTTTTGAGATGGAGTCCTGCCTTGTCGCCCAGGCTGGAGTGCAATGGCGCGATCTCGGCCCACCGCAACCTCCACCTCCCGGGTTCAAGCAATTCTCTTGCCTCAGCCTCCCAAGTATCTGGGATTACAGGCGTGCGCCACCAGGCCTGGCTAATTTTGTATTTTTAATAGAGACGGTGTTTCACCATGTTGGTCAGGCTGGTCTCGAACTCCCAACCTCAGGTGATCCGCCCACCTCGGCCTCCCAAAGTGCTGGGATTACAGGTGTCACCACCACGCCCGGCCAGTTCAAACCAATTCTTAATATCTACTCTTGGGAGAAAATCACTTTATGGGTACTTTTACATGAGTTTTCTGTTCAAATACACTTCAAATGTGGGATGAGGGTGAGAGAGAAATACAACTTCTTTATGAAGCAGGTGGTCGAACTACTAAAAGGAGAAACAGGTTACTAAAGAGTATACCTAGTTTAGATATTACGTACACTTAACCAATTAACAGCGATTCAGCTGTGTTTGAAAGAGCAGCGGGGCGCAGGAGGAGAGAACTGAGTAAGTGACTAAAGCTGGTTCCCTAAGCTGGTTGCTTAGGGAAACCTCCTAAGACAACAGAGACTCCCCCCAACAAAGTGAGCATCATCTCCCTCCTTTCAGTTTAGTCCAAGTTGTATGAAGCAGGAAGGCAATGGGTAGAACGCCATCCTCCCGCTGCTAAGCATTCTATGGAACTGAAGGAAGGGAACCTAATATTTTCTCCCTCAGAAGCCTGAATCGCCTTCTCACAAATCTGAAAGAATGGGCCGGGTGTGGTGCCTCATGCCTGTAATCCCGGCACTTTGGGAGGCCGAGGCAGGTGGATCCCCTGAGGTCAGGAATTCGAGATCAGCCTGACCAATATGGTGAAACCCTGCTCTACTAAAATACAAAAATCAGGCGTGGTGGTGGGCACCTGTAATCTCAACCACTCAGGAGGCCAAGGCAGCAGAATCTCTTGAACTCAGGAGGCAGAGGTTGCGATGAGCCGAGATCATGCCATTGCACTCCAGCCTGGGCGACAAGAGCAAAACTCTGTCTCAAAAAAAATAAATAAATAAACTAAAATAATGTAACTCATTTCAGAGATATTGGAGGCTAAACGAATGCTGCCAGTGTTTGGGAAATTAAAGGAATTCATGGCCCCTGAAGGATCTGCACAATGTCACCACCTCCTTTGTGGACCTTAGGGTTCAGAAGCAGTTTTCTCCACAAACATGGCAAGAAAAAGCTGGTAAAATTAAGGCCCCAAATTCTATTGAGCTGTTTGTAATTCTTTAAATCTTTCTCTCCTATATGTACCTTTTTTCCAGAGGCTAAATAGAAGTTAGTAATTAGATTGGTTTCTATTGATTCATATTTCAATAACTGATTTAGTTTTTTGGGGATGAAAGCAGAACTACGTTCCAGATGCCATTACACTAAGATTCAGTCCTTCACACTAAGCAGAGCTTTGCCAACTGAGCCACCCAGGTGTAACTATAAGCCACGTATTCACCCAGTACCCAGGACAGATTTTAGGCCAAGAAAGAACTAAGCAGGTCTTTAAAGGGTAGACTGGAAAATGTAATGACAGGTGTCACAGGGATATTGCCTAACCTTACAAACAAAGTAGAACATGAAATACTTTGTCAGCAGCGCCTGCATTAAATGGATATTTCATTCACCTTAATTCCCTCCTGTTTTGTGTCATGCCCATTTTCAGTAGGCAGGGATTGTTTTCAACTAACTTTAACACCTACATCAGAGATATAGGTCATTAATCAGCTGTATTTATGGCTATACTCAAGTCTATTGATCACTGAAACATGTTGTTCTTAGACTTATGAGTCAAGATGTTCCTGAGACCTTGAGAACCTCGGGAGGAAGGAACAGGAGGCATACTGGCAAGAAAGCACAATCTATTACAGCCTTAGAGCTCATCAATGGGAAGGAAAATTCCTGACACTGTAGCCTGTAGCAGCTGTGAACTTCAGCATCCCCTCTTTTTGATTTGTCTCCGGAATTAAGAGATGTGGCTTTGCTTTCAGTCATGGTTCTCTTGTTTGCACTGGGGCAAATGGAGCCTCCTGTCCTAGTGTGATGCCTTCCACCTTTGTCTCGGATACTTCTGAGCTGTACATATTCCTCTGGTTTAATGATTTGATCATGTGCCTTTGGTTTCAAGACTTGATCATGTGATAATATAATTTAGTTAGAATTCAGACGCCAATCACGACCATCCATCAGCCACCTCACATTACAACAAAATGAGGAGCTCATCAACTCACAGAGATTCCACACTCATATATTAAAGTCATAACGGGAATCAAACTGCATCTTTTCATCTACTACAAATGTAAAACCCAGTAGGGAGAAAGCAGATGTAAAACATTTCTGGCACATGGTTTTGGGGCACAACGCAGGAGGCATTGCGTTGAAAGGTGCTTTGTCAAAACAAGCTGCGTAATTTTATTTTTTTTTTCCTGAGCATAGTATCAATAAATCAAAGAGAACGGCTGGTCCTGAATCAACATAAATTGTTCAGTGAGATAATTAAAGACCCAAGCCATTAAGGGCTCAGTACGAAGGCTGATATTAAAAATGAATGTGCTCTGAGAGTGGACCATTTCAGGTCTCTCCCTATTTCAAGTGTATTACACATCCCTGTAGCTACCTCCTTCTCTCAATCATCTCTCTCTACAGAGGAAGATTTTAGGCTCCGATTATGCCAGCAAAATGAATTTTTTTTTGTCATATTGATAAGTGACTCTCACTGCTGTGAGAATTATCAGTGTTAGGAAAATAATTACTATTTGAGGTTGGTAGTAAAAGATCCAGTCTGCTGGAGGGAACCCAAAGGTTTTTATGGATCTGGAAAGTGATTTTTACAATTAAGTCTTAAAGCCATGGGAAGAAGTACAAATAGAGCCTGTTTAATTTTTTAAACATGGTACAAAATTCAAATAGTACAAGAGTATACAGTAAAAAATGTTTGCTTCCCACTCCAAACACCCAATCTTCCCTCTGATAATTAAGCCTTAGCAGTTTTCTACATATTCCAGACACTCCTGTATAAATAAGCAGTATGTTTCTATGTAACTCTGTTTTAAGCCATAAATGAAAGTATATATGGCCAGGTGCGGTGGCTAATGCCTGTAATCCCAGCACTTTGGGAGGCCCAGGTGGGTGGATCATTTGAGGTCAGGAGTTCGAGACTAGCCTGACCAACATGGTGAAACCCTGTCTCTATTAAAAATAAAAAATTAGCTGGACATGGTGGTGCACACCTGTGATCCCAGCTACTTGGGACACTGAGGTAAAAGAATCGCTTGAACCTGGGAGGCGGAGGTGGCAGTGAGCTGAGATCACACCACTGCACTCTAGTCTGGGCAACAGGAGCGAAACTCCATCTCAAAAAAAAAAAAAAAAAAAAAAAAGTATATACTGCTACAATATCATGCACAGCGCTTATTCATTAACATCGTATCTTCACAATCGTTCTGTATCAACATGTACAAAGTAACCTCATCCAGGGCATATTCCCAAATACGTATATGGCACAGATAATGTGACTGTCCATGTGTGAACAATGTTAACTTCCAAACAGGCTAAAGTGAGCAGCAAAGAGCCTCAGAAACATCCTGAACTCCTGTAATTACTGCTGTTCCAGCTGGTAGTCGTACATTTCAAGGCTCTCACTGTAGCCATTGCGATTCGAATCCAGAAAACTGTGTGTCTTTATCTAGCCAGTGAATGTATCAGCTCTCTGGGCCATAGCAGAGGGGGCAGCTGCAGTCTGGAAGTGCTGGAACAAAATAAGATGTACTTGAAGGGCAGAGCAGAAGAGGCAGAGAAGTCCCACCTAATCCTCATAATCTCCTGTACAACTTTCCTGAAGAGCCAAAAATTCCCATTACTGCCCACTCATCTGTTCTGAAAGTGAGAGTCTGTCTGTCTCCAGGCGCTCGCCAGTCCTTAATCTTCCATGACTTGTTTCCGCTCGAAAATGCCATCCTTTCTCTCTCAATCTCTCCAGCCCAGGATGATTGAGAACAGGGAGACAGTGAATCACCGACGAGAAGGCCTGGGGTGACTTTTCTGAATAAAAATATGCATAATTCAGCGGCTGGAGAACTATTCCTGGAAACAGATGGTGAACAGCCCAGGCTCTTTATAAAGGGCTGGGGTCAATTTCCTACTGGTTAAGCAAGTCGTACTTCTTAGGAAGGCATATCTTTGACCCAGCTTAATACTGTAGCTATGATTGAGTCCTGGTGGCTCTTCTAAACCTGAGAGGCACAGTCACTCAGTACTGAGTCCTTGTAAAAGATGCAGAAACTCAGGTACACGTGGTGTTTCTAAATAGTTCTAACACATATCTACAACTAAACGTCACTAAAGGTTCTAGTATAGCAGAGTTAGTAACGACCATTGCTTTTGTTTGTTTGTTTGTTTTTGAGACACAGTCTCATTCTGCTACCCAGGCTGGAGTGCAGTGGTGTGATCTCGGCTCACGGCAAGCTCCTCCTCTCCGGTTCAAGCTATTCTCCTGCCTCAGCCTCCCGAGCAGCTGGGACTACAGGCATGCACCACCACGCCTGGCTAAGTTTTGTATTTTTAGGAGAGACGGGGTTTCACCATGTTGGCCATACTGGTCTCAAACTCCTGATCTCAAATGATTCACCCACCTTGGCCTCCCAAAGTGCTGAGATTACAGGAGTGAGCCACAGCGCCCAGCCACTAATGGCTATTCTTAAAGACCTTTGGAAGACAAGGCTTAACTCTTTAGGAACCTTTGAAAAACATTATTTACTTACAGACCTTGTTGAACTCTCGGGAGGCAGCTACTCTCCTCCGATTCTAGTTGGAGCATTACATATGAACCACCCTGGATAAATGTTTGCCTGTTTTATACAGTAAACTTTGTAGAGTTTAAAGATCTTGACACTAAATAAATAGCACGATGATTTAAAAAAAAAAAAAAATTGGCCAAACTCCCAATATCTTCCGAATATATTCTCTTAGTTTTTTCTTTTCATTACAAGAATTATAAATAGGGATGTATAATACATATTTACACAAGAAGCTGACCAATCACATCGTCTTTACCAACCACGGCTATAGGAACTTGTTCAATTCATTCTGTGCTGTGATTTTTAAAAACAAGAGATCACTTTAAAATTATGTTAAAATAGTCCCATGATTTGGATGTCTTTTAGTATTTAGATCACAAATCAATCATCTTCTTCTATACTGAGGAACATTTTTTAAAAAATTAGTTATCTTCTTTGAGGAGCCTTGCCAAGGGCTTATAACCTAAAATACCTGGAGCCTTTCTTTCCAAAGGAATTGGCAAAATTCAGCAGAAAATATTCTGGTTGTGGCTACTTCTGAGATACCCCCTTCTCCGACCTAACACAGTTTCTCTCCTTTCTTAGCACATCTGACCCTACAGAGATGCCGTTGGACATCACTGATCCATCCACCAAAAATGTCAAAGTTCTCAATGTCACAAAACTCAAAGTTCTCCCCTCTTCCAGGGAGAATGTAAGCTTCTTAAAATACTAAGATGTTAGAAAACACTGCTGCCACCGGGTCCCTGCACACAGCCCTCTCTGACTTGTCTTAAGCAGCACATACTGGTCGCTGGGCTCTGCAGCAAGTGTATACTAGTGATGTCTGTATACATCACTACTCTCAAAGACAAGAAATTCCCTGTCCCTTAATTTTTGCTATTCCTTATGGCCTAATTTGTTTGTTTAACAGCATTAAATGTCACATTTGTATGCAATGAAACCTCATCATTTTCTGAGTGCACTCATGCATCTATGATGAATGAAAAATATCATGTCTAGTTGCCCTGAAATGTTTTCAGTCTTGGCCGGGCGCGGTGGCTCAAGCCTGTAATCCCAGCACTTTGGGAGGCCGAGACGGGCGGATCACGAGGTCAGGAGATCGAGACCATCCTGGCTAACATGGTGAAACCCCGTCTCTACTAAAAAATACAAAAAACTAGCTGGGCGAAGTGGCGGGCGGCTGAGGCAGGAGAATGGCCTAAACCTAGGAGGCGGAGCTTGCAGTAAGCTGAGAGATCCGGCCACTGCACTCCAGCCCTGGCGACAGAGCGAGACTCCGTCTCAAAAAAAAAAAAAGAAATGTTTTCAGTCTCATTTGCTTAGTCACTAGGGGTCTGAATAAGTGGTTATTGGAGGGGTTGATGAAAAGAAAGGTATAATGTTGAATTTAAAAACTGTATTGATAGATTAGTTCATGTTACACACACACACACACACACACACACACACACACACACACCTGGATTCCTAAATTAATTTACTTCATAATACTTTATTATGAACCTATTACATACCAGGCATTGTGCATCGTGGGCCTTAAGGATGCAAAAATACTAAAACAATGATCCTGTTTTCAAGAAGCTCATAGTCAGAAGAGACAGACTAAATGAGAGCAAAATAAATCATGATAAAACCACATAAGGAGCACAGTGAAGAAAGACAGGAAGGGCTATCACAGAACAACAGTGTAACGTTATCCATCAGTCCATCTTGACAGTAAAACATGCCACTGAAGTTAACAACACCATATATCTGAAATTCTAATTTATGAATTGATAAATTGGTTTTTATCATATTGGTAGGCTCATAATTTTATGACCAGGCGTGGTGGCTTACACCTGTAAACCTAGCACTTTGGGAGGCTGAGAAGGGCGAATCACCTAAGTCAGGAGTTTGAGACCAGCCTGGCCAATATGGTGAAACCCCATCTCTACTAAAACTACAAAAATTAGCTGGGCGTGGTGGTGCGCACCTGTAATCCCAGCTACTCGGGAGGCTAGGGCAAGAGTAACGCTTCAACTCGGGAGGTGGAGGTTATGGTGAGCCAAGATCATACCACTGCACGCCAGCCTGGGCAACAAAGCACGACTCCATCTCAAAAAAAACACAAGAAACAAAAAAAACACAGAAATTAGCTGGGTGTGGTGGCATGCACCTGTAATCCCAGCTACTCAGGAGGCTGAGGCTGGAGAATAGCTTGAACCTGGCAGGCGGAGGGTGCAGTGAGCCAAGATCGCACCACTGCAACTCCAGCCTAGGGGACAGAGAGACTCCGTCTCCAGAAAAAAAAAAAAAAAAAAAAAAAAAGAATTTTGCTTAATCATTATTTTTAAAAATAGAAAATTTCCAAAAATTAAAATAACTTTCCGTTAAAGCAAAAAAATTTTTTAACTTCTTTGTGTAGACTAAGTAAACATCAGAAAATAACATAAGCAGAATAATTAGATTTGGCACATACCCCCCACATATTTTAATCAGATTTTTAATTTCTATGTTTCTAAACCCGTATCTGGGAATTCATTTTTTTTAACATGTATTATTTTCATTTTTTCATAAAACTTTCTTTAATCTTCTTCAAACTTGCATTTGATGATTACTAAGCTTTAAATTGTTCATACCTTCTTCAATTCATTCTTCTCTACTGATCATAATTTTAACTTGGAAAATATTCTCTCTACAACTGCTACAGTATCTATATTGACAGGAAATCTTGCTAAATGAGCAAATTCTAAATTGCAAATTTTTAATCCAAGTATATAAGTAGTTCAGCCTTCAAAATATTTTTATAGGTACACCTATTTGGCTACCTTTTAACAAGTAAATAATTTTAAAACATAAACTTTCTCCAATTAATGATTTAATGTTTCCCCAAATTTGGATACTGCAAAACAATCAGCTTTCTCAATCTCCTTCCATGGCTGTACAGATATAAAATTATCCAATTAAAAACAGGGGCACCACAAAGACACTTTCCACAAGGCACAATTACAGAATGTCAAAACTAACTCTTACACATCATTTAAGCTCTCATCACCTAATTTGTTTTCTTTCTCTCTTTTGTAGGAATCTATTTCAAGTTTTGTTTTCAATAATTACTATTCGCTACAACCTTCAAAACCTACTGTCTGGAGCATTTAATTTGTTGAATACTCTGATTAAAGATTTCCAACTGTTTTTTAACCGACATACCAAAATATGGGGGAATTGTTCACCAATAAGTTTGATACCATGTTAGTCTGCCTAGACTGATTTCCAGTGTACTTCTTGAAAGACTATGGGGCAGCTAGCTTAGAATGAATGATAAATATTTGGAATAAATGAAATAAAGGAGAAAGGAAGAACATCTAACTAGGATCACGGCAGAAGAGAGCACAATGGTGCTGAGGAACGGGCTGAGATTTCATTTCATTCAGTTTTCAGCAGCTGCCACTCATCCGACGACGTGGTTTCCTCCACGGGACCCAGCAGCCCTGCTGCAGGAACGGGGGATGCAGGCAGCTGCACTGCGGTCAGGTGTTGAATCTGCAGAGTGAGTGCAGCAGGCAAAGAAGGAAAGATGCCGGCAGGAGAGTGATCGTGGGGAAGCTGCAAGGGGTTTGGCTAGATAGGGAAGCCCAGGATTAGCAGAGGCACTAGGAGTTCTCAAAGCATCAGAGAACAGGCATCAAAATAAGAAATGAAGGGGTTGTTGTCAACTAGGCTGAAGGCAGACACGGAGTGGTGGTGATCAGGATGATAGACCTGTAGCAGCTCTGGGGAACGCCACTCTAGTGCGTGGCCATGGGGCTGTGCTGCTTAAACATGGAGTTTTAGGAGAGAAAATGATTAAGGACACAGAGGTTATGATGTGGGTTGTCCTGTGGACACTTGATCCTCCTGGTTGCACAGCTGGGGAAGGAGTTGAAATCTATCAGTCGATCACCAAAGCCCTCAATGTAAGAAAGTGAGTGGTCAGAGGTCAGGAGAGGCAGAAATAAAGCAGGCAGGCCAGGAACAGAGCATGAGGCCTGAGCCACAGTAGAGTGAAAAAAAAAAAATTTTTTTTTTTTTTTTTGAGACAGGGTCTCACTCTGTCACCCAGGCTGGAGTGAAGAGGTGCCATCGTAGCTCACTGTAATTCCTGGGTGCAAGCGATCACAAGCAAGGATTTAAGATGTAAAATTAATCATCTGGATGTAGCAAAAGGGGATCCAGCAGAATTCTAAATGCCTCCTTCAAACCCAGAACCAGAGAGCCTTTCAATAATCCCAGCCACTCCCCTTCTTCCTCGTGGGAAACATCAAATTTCGTACATTCATTGGGGCTGCCACGCCAGCATCATCACCAACATGCATTATTCATAAACCTCCAAGGATTCAAAGAGATGAGATCGGTTTTAGAAATACCATCTCAGGAAACAGACTTTGCTAGCAAACCCAACAACTGGATTTCTAACATCTGTGCTTGTTTCATGGAGATTTACACTGAGAAAAAGGGGACGACAACATGAGACCACGGAATTTTAGACCTGAAACCTTTTTAAACCATTTAAACCTATTTAAAACAAACAAACAAATGACAAATAAAAACCCTCTACTTCATAAGCAGACCCAGAGAGGCCAGGTGCTGAGCTATCACATACCTCATGAGAGGCAGATGGAAGCCCAGACTCTCTATTCCAGTCCATTCAATGCTCTTACCAATTAACAACATTCCTAAATTAATTTCCTATATAAACTCTGCAAGATCTCCCCCAAATCTCTTTCCAGATGCCCGGCAAAAATCTTCCAAATGGGAACACCAGGAAGTTTACACCTCCAGCCTCAACTCTCCCATGGTGGGGGGGCTCCATAAATACTTGTTGAGTGAATGAATGAATATGATGATGCATAATGATTAGTACAGATTTAAGATGTTACAGAATTTTAGGAAAGAGAAAATTTCTGTGGCTGGGGCTTCTCAGATGAGAGAGGATGTGTAGCTTACATTTTAGAGAGGAGTCGTGTAACTCACAACGATCGCTTTCCTTGTGGATTATGCAGCATGCTTTGGTATCACAGGGAAAGCCCTGGTGGAAAAGACACCCTTGAGGAGAGGATGATGAAGAATTAGCCAGGGGGATATGCTGGGGTGCCGGGCGGGGCTGTGCTCCAGGCAGACGGGTACTCAGAAGCCTGGGTTGGATTATGAGGGATTTAGTCTGTTGTGCTGTTGTAAAAGAAAAGAGAGGTTCTAGATGACTGAAAGGAGTAGAAGGAGCATTATGGAAATGGGGAGACATGAGGGAAAACCCAAAGCAGGAATGGCTACATTGCATTTGCAGGGCATGAGGAAATTAGTTTGGCTGGGGCAGAGTGCTATTTCTTTAATAAGTCATCAAACAGAAATGCAACTCAAGCGCCTCTCAAACTTGAATGCCTAATCTGACATATTCTGAAACTTATTAGTGCATCGGTGCTCTTTTTATAAGCCCAAGTTTTTATCTACTAGGGAGTCAGAAGCAATGAAGTCCATGGTGATACTATCTGTATTTTTTTAATTTTACTAGCCCCATCTTACTGACTTTGTGACATTACATATATCCTTAAATCAAATAAATATCTATATAATGTATAAGTAAATAAACGGATAGTTTCAGAAATTGATGCTTTATATTCTAAGGATGAACAGACTCTTCATGTACTTTCTATGACTTCTTAAATTTGAATATTAGTGACCAGATCTAACTTTTCAAAAAGGTTACAGTTGTTCATATAACGTATGGAATTTTTAAACTGTACATACTTTAAGAACTTATTAGATGTTGGATGAAAGATGTTGACTGTCACGCATATTGGCTAAAATGGATAAGATGGTATTTAGAAAAGTGTGTGAAAATGTTTAAGTCAAAAATTATTGGGCCGGATGCAGTGGCTCACACCTGTAATCCCAGCATTTTGGGAGGCTGAGGTGGGCAGATGACAAGGTCAGCAGTTCAAGACCAACCTGGCCAACATAGTGAAACCTGTCTCTACTAAAAATACAAAAATTAGCTGTGCATGGTGGTGCATGCCTATAATCCCAGCTACTCGAAAGTCTGAGGTAGGAGAATCACTTGAACCTGGGACATGGAGGTTGCAGTGAGCCAAGATCATACCACTGCACTCCAGCCTGGGTGACAGTGTAAGACTTTGTCCAAAAAAAAAAAAAATCACTGGATTAAAAACATGATTATAAAAAGTCAAAAACTGTGATAAGAGACAAGGAAAGATACTATATATGGATAAAATTGTTAATTCATCAAGTAGACGTAACAGATATAACCATACGTGCACCAAACATCAGAGTTCCAAAATATATGAAGCAAACATTGACAGAATTGAAGGGAGAAATAGCTCTACAAGACTTCAGTACCCCACTTTCAGTAATGGATGGAACAACCAAACACAAGACCAATGAGGAAACAGAAGACCTGCACGACACTGGAGAACAATTGGACCTAACAGATATATGCAGAGCACTTCATCCAACAACAGCAGAATACACACTGTTCTCAAGTCCATGTGGAACATTCTCCAGGGCAGACCATATGTTAGGCCACAAAATAAGTGTCAATAAAATTTAAAAGACTGAAATCATACAAAGTATCTTTCCAAGCACAATAAAAGGAAACTAGAAATCAACCATAGAAAGACAACTAAACAATTCGTGGACACACAGAAATGAACACACTATTATACAACCACTATGATTCAAAGAAGAAATCACAAGGGAAAACATCTTAAGATAAATTCAAATAGAAACACAACATACCAAAATGTCTGGAATCCTACAAAAGCAGTGCTAAGAGGAAAATTTATAGCTATAAATGCTTACATTAAAAAAGAAGACCTCAAAAACATGACTATGCATTGGCAATTTCATACAGTTGAACCCAGTAAGATTGGCTCCACAATCTGTCTGTTTTTTCTCTTGATCTTCTTAACTCTCTAAATCTTTTCTATATCAGCGGGTTTTCCAGTGGCAGAAAAAATAAATAACAAAGCATATTCAATCGTTAGTCTGGAGAAGGACAAAGCAGCAGCAGTAGCAACCAGAGGTATTGAATTAGCCTCTGCTGGCATCTCCAGCCATAACTCCCACCAAGATGCCACATTACCCCCCGACCCCAGCCAGACTGAACTCCTACAAGACAAAACCCCTCACAGATTAAATCCCCCACAGACCAAACCCTCACAGACCGAGCCCTCCTCACAAAGCCCCTCACAGACTCAGCCCTCCTCTCAGACAAAGCCCCCATAGACTAGCCCCTCACAGACTCTTCCTCCCTCCCAGGCTCCCTAACCTTTCTGGTAGTACCTGCCCTTCGGCCTGGAGCCCAGCTACCTATCTCGTGGCTGCACCTCCATCTGGCTGACTCTTAATCACCCTCCATTTAAGGTGTCTCCTCCCGGAGTGCCCGGCACCGTCCTCAAGGAAAGCAGCCTCCGAGGTTTCTAATCTCTTCTTTACAAGGAGCACTACTGAGGAGCATCAGCTGTGTCTTATCTGTATCCCCCAAGCCCTTCCCACCCCCACAATGCTGAACAGAAACCACAGGTCTGTTAGGTGTTCAATTAGCATCTGCTGTGAACAAAGATAAGATTTTTGGTAATTTATATGTAAATATATTAAGGTGTCATATTCAGAAACATTTTTTTTCTTCATTATTATGCTTGGCTACTCACAGAAGGGCTTTTTATTGGGAGTAATAATTTGTGTTCTAATTAAGACTGTTTCTGGGAACACAGAGTATGAATTATGAATACAATATCCACACGACAGCTAACAGCCGTGACCCCCACAAACAGGGAACTGTGCAAACAGCTTACTGCACAAGCCAACAGAGTAGAGAAACCATATTTTCTCTTGGAAGCTGATCTATTTTCATGCCTTGGGGGTACCAGGAACCAAATTAATATTCTTTAAAGAATGTGTGTTTCGTCCTTAGCTTTTCAAGCTCAGCAGGGAATCACAACACTGGCAAAAAATCACAACACTGGCAAAAAACTCACAACATTGGTAAAAAAAATTATGTAAGAAATAAACATAATGATTGTTGTAAATGGAACGAGATTGTTCTAGTGAATTCCTGTGATATTGCTGAGTAAACTTCTTTCCCCTCACAAACCACCACAAAATATAAGATATTTTCTAGTTAGCTCTGCTTTTAAAATACTTCCTGAATCATAACGAGTAACATTTTCCGGGTAAACTGAACTATTCACATTAATGGTGCCTACAAGGTTCTTTGTTTCCTAGAAAATGCTATCAGTGTATTGTATTAGGCTGGTCAAGCGCAAACACTGGGTTGCTTACTGATTTGGGTAAATGATCCAACCTCTCTGCTCAGGTTCCTCATCGAAAACTGGGATTACAGTAACTCCTGAGTTTATTGTAAGGACTAAATGAGTAAAGAAATATGTTAACCATTATGACATTCCTATGTGATCATATCAATTAAGCATTTGTCAAGCGCCCAGCATAACGTGAAAGCACTGTTCCAGCAGACAAGAAAGCAGACACAACTTTTCTGATGGTGACAAGTGCTACAGAGAGAAAGAAAGTTGGGGAGGGGGATAAGGAATTAACGTATGTGTGGCACGAGGTGGTGGTGGGAGTTGCTATTTTATACAGGGGAGCTTGGGGTATATCTCAACGAACAGGCGACACTTGGCAGAAATTCTCGTATTTCCGTTACTCCATGATGGCATTAAGGTAAGTGATTCTGGCTGGGGGTGGTGGCTCACACCTGTAAACCCAGCACTTTGGGAGGCCAAGGTGAGAGGATTACCTGAGGTCAGGAATTGAGACTAGCCTGGCCAACATGGTGAAACCCTGTCTGTACTAAAAATACCAAAAATTTGCCAGGTGTAGTGGCAGGCGCCTGCAATCCCAGCTACTCAGGAGGCTGAGACAGGAGAATTGCTTGAACCCGGGAGGCAGAGGTTGCAGTGAGCCAAGATCACGCCACTGCACTCCAGCCTGGGCAACAAGAGCGAAACCCCAACTCAAAACAAACAAACAAACAAAAAACATTAAAAAAATAAGTGATCCCAGCAGAAAGAATATCAGAAACAAGGGCCCCATGGCAGTGCAGGTCTGGCATGTTTGAGGAATTGCAAGGAAGCCAGACAGGCTGCAGCCGAAAGAAAGAGAGAGAGAAAGGTGGGACAGGAAGTCAGAGAGGTTTCCAGAAGCCAGGACACATAGGGCACCGGAGGCCACCATAATGACTCTGTCTTTGACTTGAAGATGAGAAGCCAATGGGAGTTTTTCAACAAAGGCATGATAAGATCTGGCTAACATACTAAAAAGGAACAGCACAGTGGGGTAGGATTGGGGGAAGAAAGATGTTTTATATGGCGGTTTGGAACAGGGTGGTAGGTACAGAGATGAGGAGAAGTGGTTGCATTTGTTGTATATTCTGAAGCTGGTGGCCACAGGATTTGCCAAGGGATGGGATTGTTGGGTATAAGAGAAAAGGATAAGTCAAGGATGACTCCAGATTTTTGGCCTGGGCAATTGGAAGAATGGAGTTGCCATTTGCTAAGATGAGATAGACAGCAGGAGAAGCAGATTTTGTGGAAAATTCAAGAGTTTATTTTGGATCTGGTATGTGAGTGATGCTTATTACCTGGCCAAGTGGAACTGCTGAGAAGACAGTTGGATATACAAGCTTAGAGTTCTGGACAGGGCTCCAGGCTGGAGGTACAAATTGAGGAGTTACCCACATATGGAAATGTAAGTCTTATTGGAAATATGTTCTAATTCCACAGCAATATAATCTATTTCATTTAAAAAAGATTTCGGATCTATCCTTTGCATTGTATCAGCCTGAAGTTTATTTTACTTCCTAAGTTGTTACAGTTGTGAAGGGGGAGGAGTTGAGGCGGTGTCCTTTCTCATCTCCAAATGTAAGGACTAATATTCTTCTTTCTTTTTTTTGAGACAGAGTCTCGCTGTGTCGCCCAGGCTGGAGTGCAGAGGCGTGATCTCGGCTCACTGCAACCTCCACCTCCCAGGTTCAAGCAGTTCCCTACCTCAGCCTCCTGAGTAGCTGGGATTACAGGCGCCTGCTACCACGCCTAGCTAATTTTTGTATTTTTAGTAGAGACAGGGTTTCACCATCTTGACCAGGCTAGTCTTGAACTCCTGACCTCGTGATCCACCCGCCTCCGCCTCCCAAAATGCTGGGATTACAGGCGTGAGCCACAGCGCCTCGCCCTGGATTAATATACTACAAGTCAAGTCAGATGAGAAACAAATTCTGAATGAACTGACTTTCCATCTATCACTTCTCCCAATGTCATAATGACTTCCTCCTATCTAAAGCAGAATGTTCCAAAAACAGAATTCTGAAAAAAAAAAAAAAAAAAAGCATTTTTCCAAAAACCCAAATAAAATTTAAATATAGACTTCTGGAAACAATTAAGTCCCATGCTGCAGCAGTATGGGAACAAATCTACTGCAATACTCAGAACTGAAATAGCAATTAGACAGGTAATAATATTGAGGTGCTAGCGCATCCCCTGTTGTCTCTCAGTGCCCACGATGCTGTTTCCTAGAAAACTAAAACTTTCCAAGGCACAAACATTGTAAAATACCGTCCTCCAAAATGTTGTGTTTTAGATCCTCCCCATATATTTAGAAGCTAAAGACTTTCTAAGCTCTTCAGTCAAACAAAAACAAAATAAAAACAAAAACTCTTTCCACTTTCTCACTGACCCAGACAGAAAAGATGGGGGCCAGGGGCAGTGGCTCACGTGTGTAATCCCAACACTTTGGGAGACTGGGAGGACTGCTTGAGGTCAGGGGTTTGAGATCAGCCTGGACAACACAGCAAGACTCATCTCTACAAAAGTAAAAATAATTAGCCAGGCATGGTGGCACATGCCTGCAGTCCCAGCTACTCAGGATGCTAAGGTGGGAGAATCGCTTGAGCCCAGGAGTTGGAGGCTGCAGTGATATATGATAACACCAGTGCCTTCCAGCCTGGGTGACAGAGTGAGACCTCAACTACTGAAAAAAAATTTTTAATAATAAAAGAAAAACAGATGGATTATCAGGAGCATAAACCACTGAGCCTTGCCAAACAAAAACAAAAAATACAACAACCAAAAATAATACAGGATACAAAATCCTCAAACCAAACTAAAGATTTTTCCTAGTAGTGTTATATTCTGATATATCCAGGGCTTTCTGTCATTGCTTTTTTCTTTTCATACTCATTCAGACAACTAATGGAGGCAAAAAGGGAGTAAGAGAGACTAATTTGAATTTTCAAAATATCTAACATAAAATATTTTAAAGACATATTATTACGTCATTAAAATACACTTAATATTTAGAACTAAACTGTCAAAGTTTTACCAAATAGGATTCCTTTAGGGAACAACTAGAATCAATGTAAATTTCAGATGACATGATTATTGAGATAGAAAATGGTAAGAAATCCACAAAACAACACTAGAACTAGTAAGTGAATTCAGCAAGGTCAGAGACTAATGCACAAAAATCAATTATATTTTTATATGCTAGCAGCAAGCAACCAGAAAAATGAAATAAAAATCCATTTACAATAGAATAAAAAATACTTCAAAATAAATTGAACAAGTATATGAAGACCTACATCCTGAAAACTATAAAATGTCACTGAGAGCAATAAAAAACCTAAATAAAATGAAAACACTTACGTTGATTAATCAAAAGGCTACGTGTTTTAAGCTGTCAACTGTTCTCAAATTGATATACGGATTCATTGTAAGACCAAACAAAATTCCCACAAGCATTAAAAAAGGCAGCTGGGCACGGTGGCTCACACCTATAATCTTAGCACTTTGGGAAGCCAAGACAGGTGGATTGCCTGAGCTCAGGAGTTCGAGACGAGCCTGGGCAAGATGGTGAAACCAAATCTCTACTAAAATACAGAAAATCACCTGGGCGTGGTTGCGGGCGCCTGTAATCTCAGCTACTCAGGTGGCTGAGGCACGAGAATTGCGTGAACCCAGGAGGCAGAAGTTGCAGTGAGCCAATATTGTGCCACTGCATCCGAGCCTGGACAATAAAGCTAAACTCTAAGAAAAAAAAAAAAAAAAGGCAAGTCTATTCTAAAACTTACATGAAAATACAAATACTCTAGAATAGCCAAAGCAATTGTAAGGAAAAAAAAATAAAAAGTTGAAGAACTTACAACAAATGATGCTGAAAACTGGATAGCCCTATGACAAAAATGAATACTGTCATTACTTCATACTATATATATATAAATTAACCTGAAATTGATCACGAAATATACCTAGGTAGAAAAGTTGACCAGGCACAGTGGCTCACGTCTGTAATCCCAGCACTTTGGGAGGCCAAGGCGGCCGGATCACTTGAGGTCAAGAGTTCAGGACCAGCCTGGCCAACATGGTGAAACCCCGCCTCTACTAAAAACACACACACAAAAAATTAGCTGGGCATGGTGGTGCACACCTGTAACCCCAGCTACTTGGGAAGCTGAGGCAGGAGAATCACTTGAACCCAGGAGGCAGAGGTTGCAGTGAGCCGAGATTGCGCCACTGTACTCAGGCACGGGCAACAGAGCAAGACACCATCTCAAGAAAAGAAAAGAAAAGAAAAGCTAAAATTATGTAATGTCCAGAGGAAAAAATTATTTGCACAGGCAAAGACTTTTAACACAGGACACAAAAAGCACAAGCCATTAAAAAAATGAACATTATCACCACCAAAAAAAAGAACATTATCACCACTTTCCTTTTCAAAAGGTACCATTACGAATTAGGTGATAGTGGTCAGGTGTGGTAGCTCACACCTGTAATCCCAGCACTTTGGGAGGCCAAGATGGGCGGATCACGAGGTCAGGAGACCGAGACCATCCTGGCCAACATGGTGAAACCCGTCTCTACTAAAAGTACAAAAAATTAGCCAGGCATGGTGGCAGGCCCCTGAAGTCCCAGTTACTCAGGAGGCTGAGGCAGGAGAATGGCATGAACCAGGGAGGCAGAGCTTGCAGTAAGCCAAGATTGCACCACTGCACTCCAGCCTGGGCGACAGAGCGAGACTCCATCTCAAAAAAAAAAAAAAAAAAAGAAGATAAAAAGAATTAGGTGATAGCTTCTTAGTATAACACCAAAAACATAAGCAACAAAAGAAAAAATAAACAAGACCACCTCAAAGTTAAAAAACTTTTGTGCTGTAAATGATACTATCAAGAAAGTACAAAGACAATCTACAGAATAGGGGAATACATTTGCAAATCATATGTCTGGTAAGACATTTGTATATAAAATATATAAGGCAGTCTTACAATACAACAATAAAAGAAAAATCAGTTTTACAAAGGATAAAGGATTTGAATATCTATATATCTCCAAAGAAGATATGTAAGTGGCTAACATGGGAAAAGATGTTCAAAATCGTTAGTTATCAGGAAAATACAAACCGAAATCTCAAGATGCCACTTCACACCCACAGGATGGCTATCATCAAAAAGACAGAGAGTAAATGTTAATAAGGATGTAGAGAAGTTGGAATCCCCATACGTTGCTCATGGGATTGTAAAATGGTACAGTCATTTTGGAAAATAGTTTGATGACTCCTCAGAATGTTAAAACAAGAGCTGTCATTCAACCCGGCAATTTCACTCCTAGGTATATACCCAAGGGAAATGAAAGCAAGTCCACAAAAAAACCTGTACATGAAAATGCCTGCATCATTATCCATATTAGCCAAAAAGTGAGATAACCTAAATGTCCATCAACTGAAAAATAGAGAAACAAAATGTGATATATCCAGATAATAAAATATTATTTGGTAATAAAAAGGAATGAAGTACTGATACACAACACAATATGGATTAATCTTGCAATCAATAAGCTGAGAGAGAGAATCTAGTCACGAAAGATCACATATTGTATAATTCCATTCATATGAAAAGTCTAAAATAGGCAAATCCATAGGGACCAAAAATAAGTAGTCACAAGAGACTGAGGGAGTGAGGAATTGAGAGTGACTGCTAATGAGTATAGGGTTTCTTTTAGAGGGACAAAAATGTCCCTAAAATTAGGTTGCAGTGATGGTTGCATAACCCTGTGACTATACTAAAAAACATTTCGGGCCGGGTGCGGTGGCTCATGCCTGTAATCCCAGCACTTTGGGAGGCTAAGGTGGGTGGATCACCTGAGATCAGGAGTTCAAGACCAGCCTGACCAACATGGTGAAACCCCATCTCTACCAAAAAATACAAAAAATAGCTGGGCATGGTGGTGGGTGCCCATAATCCCAGCAACTCTGGAGGCTGAGCTAGGAGAATTGCTTGAACCCGGGAGGCAGAGGTTGCAGTGAGCCAAGATCATGCCACTGCACTACGCCTGGGCAAAATGACAAGAATCCGTCTTAAAAAAAAAAAAAAAAAAAAAAATTCATCGTACACCTTATGGGTGAATTGTGTAGTATGTAAATTATATTTCAATGAATTTTTAAAAAAGGAACCATTAAAAAAAACAGCAAAGCAAGCTACAAAATGGAAGAAAATATTCGTATTACGTGTATCTGACAAACTATGGACTACATAAAGAACACTTTCAACCCAATAATGTGAGGATAATCCAATAAAGACTGAGCGAAAGATCTGAACAGATACTTTATAAAAGAAGATATACAAGTGGCCAATCAGGGCATAAAAAGATGATCAACATGATTCATCATCGAGAAATGCAAATTAAAACCACCCTGCGATATCACTACACCCCATTAGCATGGCTAAAAGTGAAAATCTCAAGGACTAGCAAGAATGCAGAGCATTAGGAACTGACATATACTGCTGGCCAAAAAAAGAAGGCAAGATGGTACAACCACTTTGGAAAACTGTCAGGCAGTTTATTAAAAAGTTGAACACAATATCTACCAGATGACGCACTCATTCCACTCCTAGGTCTTTACTCAAACATGCATGCATGCAAAGACCTGTACATGAATGTCCACAGCAACTTCACCCATCAGAGTCCCCAAACTGGAAACCACCCAAGTGTCGATAAATACAAAAGTTTAAAACATGTGTAATATTCATAACAATGGAATACTACTCAGTAATAGAAAGGAATGAACCACTGAGACATGCTACATGGATGAATGTCAAAATAATAATTAATGAAATAAGCCAGACACAAAAGGGTATATACTATATAAGTCAATTTATACGATATTTTATAAAATATAAAATAACCTCTAGTAAGTAAAGTAGGTCACTGGTTGACTAGAGTCATGAATGAGGAAGAGAAGACTTCAAAGGGGCCCAAGGAGTCTTGAGTGGCATGGAAATTTTCTGTCTCTTGACTGTGGTGGTGGCTTTATGGGTATAATTCTGTCATGTTCATCTGAATTGTCCATTTAAATGGATACAGTAACTTGTATGTAAATGATACCCCCAAAAAGTTGATTTTTATAAAGTAATGAGAACCAATGAAAAAAGAATACAATTTAACACTTAAAAATTAGCATATCTAATTTTTTGTGTAAACACAGCTTCTGAACTGCTTACTGCTGTGCATAATTTTTTTACTTAGGTAATTCAAACATTCATTGCCTCTAAACTGGATTTTGTGATTAATTTGCCTGACAAATCTCATACAGTGCCCCCCAACAGTTAATCCCACCCTAATTCCTCTCTGAATTACTAAAAATTCTTAATGAGTGTGGTTCACATTAATGAGGTGTTTTGTTTTTTGTTTCGAGACAGAGTCTTGCGCTTTGTCACCCAGGCTGGAGTGCAGTGGCACGACCTCAGCTCATTGCAACCTCTGCCTTTCGGGCTCAAACGATTTTCCTGCCTCAGTCTCTTTCTCTTGAGTAGCTGCGACTACAGGTGCCTGACACCATGCACAGCTAATTTTTATATTTTTAGTAGAGATGGGGTTTCACCATGTTGGCCAAGCTGGTCTTGAACTCCTGACTTCAAATGATCTGCCTGCCTCTGGCCTCCCAAAGTGCGGGGATTACAGGTGTGAGCCACCATGCTGGGCCAATGAGGTGTTTTTTTTTTTTGTTTGTTTGTTTTTTTTTTTTTTTTTTTGTAACACAAAAGAGGGAGGAATTCCTTGACAGAAAAGCTCAGGGAGGGGCAGGGATAGCGGTGTCCTCATATGACTTCCAGGCTTTGTTCTAAGGTTGGTTTTGCTCCAGACATTCTTATGTTTTTATGTCAACCCATATTTACGATAACTTTTGTTGGTAGTATACAACCCCAAGTTGCTTAGAAAGGCAAATTCTAAATCAGCTTGAACATTACCTTATAAAATTAAAGACCATCTGTAGAGACACAGTGATGAAATGATACAGATATCCATAGAGAAACCACATATACTGAAGACCTATTATTGTGAGATTACTTACTACACTTTTCTCCTTCACTACTCACTATAATCCTCTAACGAAAATATTATCCCCATTTTCCCATTATGGAAACTGATACTCAGAGAAGCCCAGTTATTTGCCCCAGTTCACCTGGCTAATAAGAGGCAGAGCCGAGGTGGACACATTTGAGGTGCTTTAACTGATATTTGGTTATAGTTCCACAAACACAAAACTTAACCAAGTAGATCCATATAACTTTGGATTTGAGTATTAGCAGTTTTTGCATTACCAGTGAAAAAGCACACATTTAAATACACAGCTAACATTTTGCGGGGCATTTGGTCGCCACTGAAATCTCATAATCTTCCAATTATGCAATGATATTTGATGAGAAAGTGATGCACTTGCATCTTTATAAAGCAGACTTTGCATAAAGCAAAGTCACAAGAACTTCTAGGGCGTGCTCCCAAATTTGGGGAGAACTAGTGCTCTCTAGGAAAAACCAGAAATACAGCAAATTGTAACACAAAGAGAAGAACAAGGAACTAGAAAAGAACAAGGAACTAGAAAAGGTAACTCGAGTTAACATGGAACCAACCAGTCAAAAAACTTCTTTGACTTATATCACGGCTGACTATAACGTATAAATCTCTAAAACTGCTAGTCACCACCTAGAACTGCCATTTGACAGAGAGCAATAATACATATGCTTCTGGCATAGACAGCTTTAAAATATTTATACAAAAATATCATAACCTACAAAAATATTTTGAAGATCATGAAAGGTTAACTAAATGCACCGATGAACACTTATTTGCATCCTAACATGATCCCAAGTTACTGTGTTGTTTAAACATTCATAAGGAAAATAAGAATCTATGGAAAAGAAATTGTGAGCCTAATCACGAATTCTACACACCCTTGACAATCCCAAGTCTGAAAATCATTAATAAATCATGAAATTAAGTCTATATTCTAATCTTCAACAAAAATCTCCTCAGTTGGTAAACTTAATCATATGATGTTCCAGCATTTATTCATTCAGGTAATGGTTAAAGCATAATATTCTGACACAGTTTCTATCAGTTAATTCTACTCAATGCAGCCCTGGGATATTCCTAGGAACCATATTGCTTAGAGTAAAGCACTTATGCAGGCAGGGAGGCTAATTTCAGTTTAAATTTTTAAAAATACATGTTCAAGTAAAGTCTCTATTCGAATATCTGGCTTTCTGATTTCTTCCCTCTTTTGGTAATCTCCAGTGTTAATGGAAAGCAAAAATAACCTAATGAGGGGGATAATGTCATGGTCTGACGCCAATTATACTTCTCTTACGTCTGGCGCAAATTCCCTTTTCAATCACATGTGCTCTTATCTGTCAAAGGAAGAGTACAAGGGAAGAAATGGGTATACACAGTTACCATCTGCTTCCCTCCCCCGGCATCCCTGGAAAGGATGACAAGGGTGGGAGTTTCTCCTAGAGACAGGAGCAAAGTGTACCTTACAGTGGGCCCACTGAAGTGTCTTCAGGCAGCCACATTTGGCCCTGACATATTAGAAGGCAATACAGACATCCTGCAGCAGGAACATCACATTCACTGCTGAGGCTCTAGGTTATTAGTCCAGCCCAGCAGCTGTAGGCTGGTTCAAGGGAGGCCTGTAGACTCCTGTGGGCAGCCCACCATCTTTAGTTGGATACGGGCCTCTCTACTATCCCACAGGCCTGCTCCCTACTGCCTTACCTGGCCCACTTCAGTCATTTCTTTTCCCACCTGATCGCTTTAGACATTGGAGTTTGCAAATTGGTTCAAAACTCATCAGTCACACAAGGTACTTACAGCTGCATGACCAAGTACAAGTGATTTGGGCTTTCATAAATGTCTTCCAGGGCAACAATATTTTCATGCTTAATCCTGAAAAAAAAAATAGACACACAAAATAGTAAGTACAGTTAGATAGGAAAACGTTTCAGAACAGACAGCATTGTAGCAAAAAGTTACAAAACAGAATCCAAACTCCCGAACAAAAACATTTCAGACTTCAGGATCTTACCCCCAAACTTTTTCCAGACCCATTTCCTAACAGTTCTTCCCTGATCTCCACTCCTCTTCGTTCCTAAGGCTCAATACCCTACAGTTTAGCAAGAGTGGATTAACTATTGTTGCTTCACGTGAATCCCAGAAACGGGCCAAACCTGCCCACATCCTATTATCTTGTAGGGCCCAACTCAGAGGGCTGGGCCGCTGCGCAGAATCGTTCCCTCTTGTGTTGTCTCCCAGTGGCCATTATGGACTTGCCTGACCACTTAATCATATGAAAATCTGTCCCCCATGACAGGCATATGTCAGGGAGCAGGGAGACCTGGTAAGACACTGGAGAATATATATGTTCTAGGGAACAGTTTCTCTGGCATGTTCACGGGTCCAGTGTAAGGAAAAAAAACCAACCTGACTCCCTCATTGGGGTTCATGTCCCCCCACTCCACCCCACTATCAAATGTCACTTCAGCTTCCCAAGCAAACTAGATCAGTGCTACTCAAAGTGTGGTTCTCAAACAGGCAGCACCACTATCTCCAAAGAGCTTAGTAGAAATGCAAATTCTCAGGCCCTACGACAAGCACAGAGTATACAAGTTGAGGGCAGAGCCCAGAAATCAGTATTGTAATAAGATGCTGAGATAATCTACACGTGCAAACTGGAGCTGGAGAAATACCGTATTAGACCAGCGCTGCTCAAACTTCAACGTGCAAATGAATCGCCTGGGGATCTGGCTCCACTGCAGGCCCTGAGTCAGCAGGTTTGGTTGGGGCCTTGGAGGCTGCGTTTCCAACCAGCTCCCAGGAGATACCAGTGCTGCTGACCTGCAGACCCCACTCTGAACAACTACGTCCTAACTAAAGAACCAGGGCAGAAGGAAACAGCCGAATTCTAGCCCTTGGCACTATCCATGAAGAGCAGTTTCTGCTCAGAATGTAAGGCTTGATATTATTTAAAGCACTGGACAGAAAAAAAAATATTTCATTACTCAAGGAGATAATTAGCTCTTACCATAAGCCTCTCATTGAAATGACTGCTGAACCATTTAAAGACAAGCACATAACATGCGGATTCTTGTGACCCTCTTGAAAGCTAGAACTACATTATTCATTTTGGTTGCTCCTGGTGCCTAGCACAAATCTGCTTAATAAATGCTTGCTGAATGAATGAATGATATTGAAAGGCTGTTGCCACTAAACAGCAAGAAACCTTATTTAGTTAGGAAAAAGGGAAACCATTTTCCTAAATGTGTGATGCCTTCCCTGCAAAAAGAAGTTTATAAGGTGGAAAACAAACAAGACTATTACCTTCCTTTTGAGATGATAGAGAACAAGATAATTAACAAAGGCTGCTAAGGCTTTCCTTTGAATTCTATAGCTCGTAGTAGTTAATGCAGTTGTTTTGTAGGAGCTAAAACAATAGATTATACTAAATTCACATTCCACCTGATTCCAAAGAATAGAGTCTAATTATTTGTCAGCCATAGTTTCTACACAGCCTGAGCAAGATACTATCAGCCATATAGCATATGAACCAAATAAACTATGCCACCAACGAAACCGAGAGAGCTTAACTTGAGACTATCAAGATGCTACAAATCATGGCATTATCACTACTGGATATACCTAAAAGAATATGCCCACAAAAAGTAGGCATTATGTAGATTTTCCCTTTTGGGAAAAATTGTTGTAATTTGCCATTGGAATCAATCACATGGTCATAAACATTTTCTTTTAGTCCAGCTCATTTGAGAGTTAATGAAGAGCCTAGATTTCTGGAGAAATAGGAGGAATGGGATTATATGAAGAGTGGCCAGAGAAAATGCCTGGCACACAGTTACATCTGAATTGTAGCAACATGGTGAATACTTCTGCAGTTTAAGTACGTCCCAAGTACTGCGTGGTTGTTTATCTGAAATTCAGATGTAACTGGGCAAGCTGCATTTTCATGTGCTAAATCCAATCACTCTGCTTACATCACTCAATCTCTAAATTGGGTTTAGAGATTGGCACCTGCAGCCCTAGCTTGCCTTGGAGGTTGAGTCAAGAAGGCTGTCTGAGCCCCAGAGTTCAGTCATTCATTCAGATTCAACAATAACACAAAGAATTAAGTCTGTACAAAGCACTTGCCTAGCCAACGCGGCAGACCCCAATAAATTAGGACTACAGTCCCCTCCTTTGATATATGGGACAGAGAATTAAAGCCTATTTAACCCGCTATGTCTTACATGAGTGCTGACTAGAAATTGCTTTTAATTCATTGCAGCGTTCCAAAGAAGTATTGCACACAGCAGGGACAATCAAAATAGCAGTTTCACAGTGGCTGGAAAGACACTTTATTAATATCTCTCCATCGACCAATCAAGCAATTGTCATTTGCTGCGTTTCTGCTATGTGTCTGGAAGAAAAGAAAAACAAAAAAATAAAGTTTTGCTAGCTGGGCGCGGTGGCTCAAGCCTGTAATCCCAGCACTTTGGGAGGCCGAGACGGGCGGATCACGAGGTCAGGAGATCGAGACCATCCTGGCTAACACGGTGAAACCCCGTCTCTACTAAAAAATACAAAAAACTAGCCGGGCGAGGTGGCGGGCGCCTGTAGTCCCAGCTACTCGGGAGGCTGAGGCAGGAGAATGGCGGGAACCCGGGAGGGGAGCTTGCAGTGAGCCGAGATCTGGTCACTGCGCTCCAGCCTGGGCGACAGAGCAAGACTCCGTCTCAAAAAAAAAAAAATAAAATAAAATAAAGTTTTGCTATCAAAAAGCTTATCATCTAGGCAGAGAAACTCAGGAAGAAATTAGAAAAGAATCAAATGCTAAAATCTGTAGAATTGCCTTTAAGTTCACAGAAAGCAAAGCCCTGAATGGGTCAGAATTATGAAGAAGGCCTCAAGAAGATGATGGGAGTTGAGCTGGAATGAGTAATGTTTGAATAAGCATACTTGAGAAATTTCAAATAAATCCAAAAATGGCCTCTTAATGTCTCTTAAGAAAAGTGGTTTAATTAACTTGGAGCTGTTCAAACGTGGTTAAAAAAAATTATTCTGGCCTCCCACATCTGTTCTCAGGTACTTTATTCCACCCTCACATTCCTTACAATATGCAAAGCTGAACGTAAAGTTTTAACATTATTTCAGTGCATGAGTTATTTTCAAAAAATGCCATATGACTATCCATGCATTGAGGACTAGGGCACAAGCACCAACTGAGGGCCTATTCCATGCAAAGGCTCACTTCATGTTCAATTCCCTCTTTTCATCATTCATTCAATAAATATCTGTTGGGTGCCTGCCCTGTACCAGGCACGGTCCTAGGTACTCTGAATTTGGTGGAGAGCGAGACACAAGAAAGGCAGCCTCAGTCCTCCTGGTGCTCATGCAGAGGCTGGAGCTAGAACACTTCTCAGGCAGTCTGTCTCACGTTTACCAGAGATCAGCTTCCTGGTCATTAGTAATGACTCCTAGGACCAACAGAGAACTAGCTTCCACCTTCTTTCCACATATCCTGCACAGATTTGAGGGACATAATGCCTCTGCTTAGTGTTCTCATCGCTGACCAATCTTCCTACAATATGGTTTATAGTCTTCTCATTGCTCTGTCGTCACTCATTTGTCCAGACTCTAGCATTCAGATCTGGAAATACCGATCCCAGGATAAAACACAGTATCATGAATCTGGTATTAAATAGTAAAGTAGAGGCCAGGCACAGTGGCTCACGGCTGTAATCCCAGCACTCTGGGAGGCCGAGGTGGGCAGGTCACTTGACGTCAGGAGTCCGAGACCAGCCTGGTCAACACGGTGAAAACCCCATCCCTACTAAAACTACAAAAATTAGCTGGGCATGGTGGTACGTGCCTGTAATCCCAGCTACTTGGAGGCTGAGGCAGGACAATCGTTTGAACCTGGGAGGCGGAGGCTGCAGTGAGCCGAGATCGTGCCATTGCACTCCAGCCTGGGCAACAGGAGCAAAACTCTGTCTCAAAAAAAAAAGGAAAGTAGAACTAGTAACCATCACGAGCTGGATATTACACTTCTACCAATAAAACCTAACAAGTTCATTGTTGTAGTTTTGAACCACTGCACAACCACTGGCACACACAGAATACAAACTCCAGGTAGCTAGGGATTTTTGACTGTTTCACTACTGTCACCCCAGTGCCAAACAAAGAGCATGGCACATAGTTAATTACTGAACATCCAGTTTAGGGCCAATTAAATCGCCAGATCATTTTAATTTGAACTTCTAGCAAACACAATCTCCTTTCTTACTCAGGTTGATATTGTGAGAGCTTAATGTCTTCACCTTTAGCTTCATTAAATCCAATCATTCTGGATTCCATGCAGCGTTTCAGATGATCAGCAGTGTTCTGAATGCTGATTGACTCATCTATTGCTCTTATTATCCCTCCCAACTTTGGGCCATCTGTGTATTTGGTACATATCCATCCCATGTGTCTTCATTCAAATTCCTAATTAAAATTTTAAATGGAAGGTTACATGTCAGAGCTCCATGGTATTCCACCAGAGACCCCATCAAGATAACCATGACATTAATCAGCTGGCTTCGATTGCTGTCTAGCTGCAAACCTAGCAGTACTATCATCTAGCCTGTGTTTTACCATGCCATCCATAAGGAGACAATTAGATGCTTTGCAGAAGTAGAATTCCTCAGCCCTACACATCACATAATACTATTTAAAAGGGAAATGGGATGTTTGGGAAGATTTGTTCTTAGTAAACCCATGTTAGCTCCTAGCAACCACTACAGTCTTTACTAAATGATCACAAACCATCTGCTTAATTTTTTGTTCCAGAATTTTGCTGTGCATTGAAGTCAAGCTTTCCAGTCTATAGAGCTCATCTTCTACCCTTTATATGTTTGGGAATTTTGACAACCTCTTACATTGTTTTCTTAAACATTTCAGCTGTGACTTTTCTGTGATAAGTGCAATTTCCTCAGTCCCCTGGGATGTCACAAATCTAAACCTAGTGATGAGCTAGTTTTGTAACTTTTGTTAGGCCTTGCTTACATTGCTGTTGTATTATACCATTTATTGTTAACTATGTGTTAAGACTATGTTAAGTATTTTTAATTATTTCATTTACTATTAACAACAAGTCTATGAAGTAGGTATTACTTTCTCAATTTTTAAAAGAGGAGAAAATGAGGAAGGAGACTAAGATCCCACGAGGCTAAGTAAGTATTCCAAGATCACAGAATTCATAATTGTCATTGCTGAGATTCAATCTAAGTCTATTCTCACTCCCAAGCCCATGTTAAAGCAATTACGCTATAACTTAAGTTATGAGAATATCCAAGAGCTCATATAAATTCAGTTATTTCTATAAAATTATAACATCTAAAGTCAAAGTATTAATATGCCATCATTAACAATATAATATCCACTTCTGTGGGTGCAGAGATTTCTTGAATTATCTTGAATCCAGTGGATGTGCTCAAGATACTTGGTTGTAAACATCCTAACAGATGAAATTCTAGTAGGTCAAACTGAACCAGAAAAAGAGATGTTGAAAAGCAGAAGGAATAGGGAGAAGTCCAGAGTAATCAGAAAGAGCCTCTCCTTAGCCCATATCTGCTAGTGTCATCAAAAAAGAGAATCAAGTGAACAGAGAAAAGAGGCAGAGATGTCAGTTATAGGCAAATCGAAAATGGAGATTCTGTCAACTTGCACAGTTAAATCCCAGAGGTCAACACTCTTTCCAAAGTATGGCCAAGAGGATCTTCATCCATAAGGGATGTTGACTCTGAAACAGCAAAATGTCCTGAAATGTGCATAATTCAAAGCCATAATAATGTCACTGAAAACAACTTCAGGTGATAAAAAGAACCTCAACTTAACTTTCATCACTTACCATTTACCAGGCCCAAAGTAAGCATGAGCTGACACATCTATATACAGAGAGAAAATGGTTTATATGGTAACCTACGTGAAAACCTCCATAATCTCCAATAATGCACAGAAATGGATAGAGGGAAGTGGGTCCAGGCAGAGAGAGTCAAGTTGAATGGGAAAATAGCACATGGGCACTGAAGCAGACTTCTGCCCATACAGTAACTGACAGCCAAGCAAGAAAACTCCAGAAAAAGCCAATAAAACCTTTTCAAATTAATTCATGCATAAAAAATAACTGATACCAAATGTACAAGCAGACCCTGTTACAAAGCCCCCAGGCTTTGTAAGGGAACATCAGGACCCAAAGGGTCAGCCTGCTACTGACGACATGTGCTTCTGTGGAGTGAGAGTAACATCTTCCCCTCCACCCTCATGTTCCCCAGTTCAAGGATCTACAATTTTAACTCCATGGCAAATGTGGAAAATTTTTAAAAAAAGAAAAAGAAAAAGAAAAGCACAAAAGAGGAGAGGAGAAAAAAAGTTCAGCATTTCTCACTTTTTCCATTCCATCATTTTACTGAGCTCCAGGGCATCCATGGCAGCAATTATGAGGTATTCAGAGGAAGGAAAACATCACAAAATCCCTTTCCTTGGTATTGCTATTCTCTAGTAACGGGCATTGACCCACCTACATTATGGACGCCAGATGAAGACAAGGGATGGAAGAAAATATAATCGGAAGGGAGAGACAAGAGTGAAACTGATTATAAGAGAGGATGAGGTGGGGATAGCGAGGCATTGATTGCCCTGCAATGTGCAAGGAGGAATTTACGTCAATGTGCCGCAATCAGCTTCCGGTCCGTTTTTCAGGCACTTCCGGGTTCACAGTCTAGTCTGTGAAAGGCCTCTCTCCACAGGCAAAGGCCATAGAGGACTAGGTCTTTCACCACCCACCACTGTCACTCTAAGCAGCCCAGAAAGTTGAAATTTTATTCACACAAAAAGAGAGGCTATGGTTCCCTGGCATGAAATTGCCTCAAAAGTATCTGAAAGTTATTGTGGGGTCTTGGCAAACACTCCTGTTTGTCTAAGTAAACATTTATGTTTTTTCGAAATTGAAAAAAAATCATTTCCTCCTTACTAGGGTCAAATTCTTGTTTTCTCACATTATAAGCAGTGTGGGAAATAATGCTGAGAAAACTGGGATATCGTCAGTCACAAGAGCAGTGACGGCACTGAAATATTGGCCAGATGGTATTAAAAGCAATACCTTTCATTTTAATAAACAGGTACATTTGCAGGTGTTATTTCATTCTGCAATAGCCTTATAAAGTAGGCATTATTATTCCTATCTCACAGACGATCATTCACAGTTTATAACCACTTAATTGTTCTCCTCAGCTCCCTCTGGTCTCACTCTCTTCCTATCCATTCCCATGCTGTCTCCCGAGTGATCTCTCCAAAATATAGAACTGATAAAACTTCTTAGCTTGAAATCCACCTGCTCCCTGTAGTATAGGAGAAAGTTCAAACAACGGCATGGCTTATAAGTCACTTGTTACTTGTGAAATGGGAAAAGTTCCCCTATCCCACTCGCAGGGCGTGCGACAGGGGGAGTGGCTCACTTCCTCAGTGCCAGCTGTTGATACCCCTAGGGGAGCATGCAGATGGGCAGGTTGTGGGTCTCCGATCCCATAGCAGAATCTAGGGGTGAATGCTTACTGCTCCACAAGCCCCCATGGGCGTGTGTTACAGGGTGCTCTTTTAGTTTTGTCATCTGTAAGCGGCTTGTGTTAATCAGCTCTATTAGACCCTCTGCCTTATCACAAGGACAGAGGGCTTTCTGTATCCTGGGGTTCCTGCCTTGGTGTACTGGAAAACCGGATCACACATGGGCTTGGAGAATGAGTGCAAAGTTTTTTATGGAGTGGTAGCTCTCGGTGAGGTGGATGGGGAGGGCAGAAGGGGGATGGAGTGGGAAGGTGTTTTTCTCCTGCAGTCGTGCTGCCCAGCAGCTGGGCTCTCCTCTGACTGCCCTAGCCAAACTCCACGTCGTTCTGCCGGTTGATGGCCTGATGGCATCTTCTGGTGCCTGTGTGTCTGCTGGTGCATTCCTCTTGATGTCCAGCCACTTGTGTGCGTGCCCACTAGGGTCTCAGAGTTTTTATAGCCACAGGATGGGGACATAGTGGGCCAGGGTAGTCTTGGGGAATGCAACATTTGGGCACAAAAACAGAAATGCCTGTCCTCACCTAGTTCCGTGGGCACGGGCCTGGGGGTGGAGTCCTAGGCACGGACCATGCCCTTCCCTCCCCAGCACTTCCCTCCCCCCATCCCCTATCATTTGGTCTTTACTTGCCCATCCCACATCATCTTCCACCCCTGCCCCACACCAACATTTTACTGAACCCAGGCAGCTCTCGCACACCCCGCCCTCCCCAACCATGTACACCTTCTTCTCTGAGTGTGCTCATCACTCTCCTATCTTCTTATGAAAATACTCATCCTTTAAGACTCAGTGCTCTATCACCTCCACTGAGAACCCTTTGCTGTTTCTCACAGCTTGCAGCACCAATCACCTTTCCTCTGGGCCACCCCAGTTCTTTGTTTTTTTTGAGACAGAGTCTCGTTCTGTCACCCGGGTTTTGTATTTTTGGTAGAGATGGGGTTTCACCATGTTGACCAGGATGGTCTCAATCTCTTGACCTCGTGATCAGCCTGCCTCAGCCTCCCAAGGTGCCGGGATTATAGGCGTGACCACTGTGCCTGGCCAGAAAGGTGCTTTTAAAAAGTTCTTGATGAAAATCATTAACAAAGTTCACCAAGTTTACCAAAATATATGCATAAAAGTGCACACAAAAAGAAATGCATACTGATTAGTGGAATTGCACAAGCAATCAAGAGATTAGCTTGCATCTTAGCTCTGATACATCTAACTACAAGACTTTGAACAAGTCGTTAAATACTTTCTGATTTGACTTCCTCATTTGTTAAATGAACATCGAAATATGTCATCTTGTTATTTTTCTATCCACATTTATATACATGTGTTTATATAAAAATATGTTATATATACACACACACACGTAACATATTACTGTATAGTTAGAGATCTTGTGTTATAGACAATAGGCCGCTTCAGGAAATGAGCAGAATTCAAAATCCTAAGCTTCAAATCACCTCTCTTTGCTGCCAGAAGATGGAGCTATACTCAATGGGCAACTAAGGAGCCAAGACTATGATACCTAAATCAACTAAGCTCTTAAGTCTGTAAGCTAGTTTTGTTGTCATTTTTTAAAGATTAAGTACTACATGTTGATACTCGCTGTGAAGTGAATTTTTCCTTGAATCCTTATAAACCAACAAATGACAATAAAAACCCTTGTGCACAAATGGCAGTTTTCTCTTTGAGACAGGGTCTCTCTGTCACCCAGGCTGGAGGGCAGTGGTATGGTTTCAGTTCACTGCAAACCTCGGCCTCCTGGGCTCAAGTGATCCTCCCACCTCAGTCTCCCAAGTAGCTGGGACCACAGGCATTTGCCACCACACCCAGCTAACTTCGGTATCTTTTTGCAGAGACGGGATTTCACCACCTTACCCAGGCTGGTCCTGAGGTATTTTCTTAAGAGCACCCCAGGCCTCCTTAGTACAATGCAGGTACCCAGTGTGGGGGCATAGCCAGCACTCATATGTGTAGGGATGCAGGGCTAGAGCCTGTAATGGTCCCACAGGAGGGGCATCAACGAGCCGGTTCTGTCTCTGACCCTATGACCACGTTCTGGCCACACCACCTTTCTGGGTCTCAGTTTCCTTGTCTAGAAATTAACCAGCCAGACCGGAAAGTCTCCAAGGTCTTTTCCAACTCTAACAATCAATGAATCTAAACTTATAATGAGGCAGCTTGCACTAAGGTATATATGAGAACCATCAAGTTTGATTCTAAGCCCATATTCAGTGTTGTCTGGAATAGTCCTTGCTACACAGAACCTGGTGACAACTTGTGCATCAATAGGTTCTTCATCTGCACAGACAAGTTTGTCAGCTGGACACAGAACAGAACTGCTTGAGACATGAAGTTGTTTACACAGAAAAGACCTGCTTTTCCTTTTCCCACATCAGCATCCACAATGTCTGGACCAATACAGAAATGCCCAAGTGATTTATTTGCTCTTGTCTAGAACGGTTCTAGAGGTCCAGCTGAGGCTTGGTGGTCTTTAGACCAAAGGAGAGATAAGTTAGGTCCAATTCAGTGTGAAAAATCTAGTGCTTGGTACATACCAATACTCAAGGAATGTTCATGAAAGAAAGAAAGAATGAATGAATGAATGAATGAATGAATGAACGAATGAACAATTAATTCTCGCCTTCCAAAAGTCGTACAGACTACAGACATTCCAAAGCTACATACTGGTAGGGAAAAAGGTTCTAAGATTTGACTGTATATTTCTTTCCTATTTCTGTTACCATCCATGAAAAGTTACCAGTGAATGGGTGATATGGTCTGAATATTTGTTCTTGCCCAAATCTCATCTTAAATTTTAATCAACAATGCTTGAAGGTGGGGTCTGGAGGGCAGTGTTCAAGTCATGGGGGTGGATCCCTCATGACTTGGTGCTGTCTTTGAGACAGTGGCTTCTTGTGTGGCACCTCCCCCTCCCACTCTCTCATGTTCCTGCTTTCGCCGTGTGACATGCCTGCTCCCCCTCTGTCTTCCACCATGAGTGTAAGTTTCCTGAGGTCTCCCTAAAAGCCGAGCAGATGCAGGTTCTGCAGTCTGTACGTACAGGAAACACGGTGCTTCCTGTACAGACTGCAGAACCATGAGCCAATTAAACGTCTTTTCTTACAAATTACCCAGTCTCAGTTATTTCTTCTTTTTTTTTTTTTGAGACAGAGTCTCGCTCTGTAGCGCAGGCTGGAGTACAGTGGTGCGATCTCAGCTTACTGCAATCTCCGCCTCCCGGGTTCATGCCATTCTCCTGCCTCAGCCTCCCAAGTAGCTGGGACTATAGGTGTCCGCCACCACGCCCGGCTAATTTTTTGTATTTTTAGTAGAGACGTGGTTTCACCACGTTAGCCAGGATGGTCTCGATCTCCTGACTTCATGATCTGCCCACCTCGGCTTCCCAAAGTGCTGGGATTACAGGCGTGAGCCACCACACCTGGCCAGGTATTTCTTTATAGCAATGCAAGAATAGCCTAATCCAGTGGGTCTCAGGCTCAGATACATGCTAGAATTATCTGAGGAGTTCCAAATATACTAATAACTGGACCACTTCTGGAGATTATGATTTAACTGGCCTGCGGTGTGGCCTAGGCATAACAATAGTTTCTCCAATGATTCAAATGTGCAGCGAAGTTTGAGAACCACTGGTAAATCATTTATTACTAAATTACGGAGAACCTTAGGTCATGGGAGAGGATTCAACTTTAGATACTTCAGAGTTGGTAATTTCATGGCTTCCATGCCCATTTTAAATTTATCTAGGTTGAATACATTTATTTGATAGTAAGTCTGATTTTTTTTTTTTTTTTTTTTTTTTTTGAGACGGAGTCTCGCTCTGTCGCCCAGGCTGGAGTGCAGTGGCCTGATCTCAGCTCACTGCAAGCTCCGCCTCCCGGGTTCACGCCATTCTCCTGCCTCAGCCTCCCGAGTAGCTGGGACTACAGGCGCCCGCCACCTTGCCCAGCTAGTTTTTTTTTTGTAGTTTTAGTAGAGACGGGGTTTCACTGTGTTCACCAGGATGGTCTCGATCTCCTGACCTCGTGATCCACCCGTCTCGGCCTCCCAAAGTGCTGGGATTACAGGCTTGAGCCACCGCGCCTGGCCCAATAAGTCTGATTTTTAAAGGTACGATCCAGGGTGTCCTAAGGATAAAGATTTAAGGCTACATGGTCAACCCATTACTCCTCTCAGGATAAGACTATGAAAAAATAACATTTCTTAGCAAGTATCATAGTATTAGCAACTAATATTTCTTATCAAGTAGTATTAGTAGTATTTGTTCTACTATTTCTTAGTAAGGCTTTGAAACACTAACACATTTAAAGGAATATTATCATTTCCTTCTTTTAACCTTTTGGTAACTTTTTGTCGAAGGGTAATATATATTTCTGTGGACATTTTAAACATGAGAATGAGCACCAAGTGTCTTGGAAAACATTAAGGTGCTTATCCACCTTGGAACAGAGATTAACTCTCGCAGCTTGGATTTTCTAGCTTCACTGATGTGAGAACACACACACCCAAAATCACCTTAGAAAGGGAAATCTCAGAAAGCTTGTTTCAGATTCACTGTGGATGCTTACAATGTGAATTTAGAAGCTATTCCTGTATGAAATACTGTTAATGACACAGAACTGCTGGGGTGTATCCTGCAGCTTCCTCACATACTCTGTACCCCAGACTGAAGATGCTGGGCTTGAATTCAGGAAGCATCTTCGAGGCTTCTAGCTGTGAACACTTGCATCTGTATGAGGATAAGTCAGTGGAAGGGAACCAAAATAATGCACTGGAATCTAGGGGAAAGGTATCGTTTCTTTTTTCTTTCCTACCACTAATGTCCTGTGCTTTCTCTGTGCTGATACCCACATGGAAGGGTCCATATTTCACAACTCAAACCCATGACTACGCCAAGCCAACAGGTGCCCTGAATACCCCCTACTGAAATCGGAGGACCCAGGGCTGCTCTTTTATTCAAACTAGATAATGAAACATCAGGAACACAGGCCAAAATGATTCTGGGCATCGCACTAAAGCTACTGGGGTATGGCAACATTTACTTAGAAAGTGGGAAGCCAATTGTAAAAGAAAAAGATGAAATGAAAATAGTAAGACGAAGAAGAGAGAGGGAAGTCTGTTTTGAACAACCATCTAATATCAGTTCACTGTCAGACTTAGGGGGATTGAACTTTTACTGTAAAATGTTCCTCATCATTCTAGGAAAGTGCCCACATTCAGAGATGATGGTGCAGAATTGAGTGTTCTTTAATTTTCGCACATCAGTAATTAACACTGTCACATGGTTGGCTCAGATCACACTCAGACTTCAGATAACCAGGCACATCCCAATGGAAGAAAACATCTTTCAAGTACTCATATGTTGAGAATGAATGAGGGTGTCTGTGGTTCATTGTATGCGTGTTTTTAAATATAGTATCTTATCTTCTGATCATCTCTATCAGTGTGAATAGTAAGAACAACTCTGTGCTTTGGTTTGAATATTTGTTTCTGCCAACACTCACATTGAAATGCAATCCCTAATGTGGCAGCATCGGGAGGTGGGGCCTTTTAGAGGTGACTGAATAGCGAGGGTTCTGCCCTTATGAATAGATTAACCCATTTGTGGATTAATGGGTCATCACAAGAGTGGGCTGGTGGTTTTTTAAGAGGAAGGGAGACCTAGCTAGCATATGAGCACACTCAGCCCCCCAAGCCATGTGATGACCCACAATGCCTCAGGACTCTGCAGAAAGAGTCCCCCACAGCAAGAAGGTTCTCACTAGATGCAGCCCCTCCACCTTGGACTTCCCAGCCTCCATAGCTGTAAGAAATAAAGAAAAGGTTCTTTATAAATTACCCAGTTTCAGTTATTTTGATACAAGTTATGGAAAACGAACTAAGACACTGTATTCTTTCTTAAGAAAGAATGAATTTCTTCATAACTGAGATTAGAGTCACAATTAGAAAGAGCAGCATGTTTTGCTTCGATTTTTTTTTTAAACGAGGGGTGTGTAATACACATCCACCTCTCCAAATGGCAGTTTTATGATAGATCAGTGTTAAATGCTGACGTGGTCTGAGCTTATACTTTTATTATATCCTGCTAATAAAAGATTATGATCAAGGATGTCAACTCAAGAAACTTCCCAGTGTGACCTCCAGGGCTATTTGCAAATTCTCAGGAATGACATTACAAATAGGTTGTGGCTAATAAAGTTTTCTATCCCAGAGTTTAAAGGGAATTTACAAAAGCAATTGTGTCAAGAAGGATGAGGGGCCAGAAGAAATCCAGCCACATGGAATGTCCCTGACAATGACCCAAGAGTAGCCGGGGAGACAGAGTGTGGCCATTGCTGCTCTCCTGCGTTCAGCAGCACAGCCGATGTGCCCAGGTGGTGGCCGCAGTCTGCAAGCCAAAGAGCAGGGAGGGCTGGGCCAGGATGAGATCACACAGGGGCCACTGAGTATCTTGTAGGCAGTGCCAGGCATAAAGATCTTTTCCTCCAAGCATCAGATCATATTAGTCCTGTGGCTGGATTCCATTAAGGTCACTTCTGACCAGTGCTTTTTCCGTCTGGTTCACCCCAACTCCTCCAGATTCTCAACCACTACTTGGAAAATGTAATGAAATACAATCTGCCCAGGCCCCACTGCAATCAACACCCAACGTGAACAGCAATATGTTAACGTGTGTTCTCACTGACACAATTTAGAATAAATGTTATAAAATTGAAATTATAAATTCATGCTAGAATTCTTACCGTGTATGTACTGGGTTCTACCTAAGAATTTATTGTTAAAGAAGACTCTACCACTGAAAAGTGAAGAAAAGTAAACAAACAAACAAACAGAATAAAGGTGGGGGCAAGGGAGTGGAAGGAACCAGTGTAATCAACAATTCAAAAGTGAAATCAAAATTCCCCACTCCAACTAGTGAAGACTATTACCGACACATTTTCAAATACGAAGGGAAGATCTTCCCTCAAAAAGTTATTTCCAAAAATGGTAATGAGCTCCTTTGTCCTAAATCTTTGGCCTCTTTACAGTTTCTTTAAAAACAAAAACGAAGTTGTCTAGGCAGTATGGCTCACACCTGTAATCCCAGCACTTTGCAAGGCCAAGGCTGGAGGATCACTTGAACCCAGGAGTTTGAGACCAGCCTGGACAACATGGTGAAATCCTCTCTCTCCAAAACATACATACATACATACATACATACATACATACATACATACACACACACACACACACACACACCAGCTGGGTGTGGTGGCACATGCCTGTGGTCCCAGCTACCCAGGAGGCTAAAGTGGGAGGATCGCCTGAGACTGGGAAGTTGAGGCTGCAATGAATCATGACTGCACCACTGCCCTCCAGCCTGGGTGACAGAGTGAGACCCCATTTCAAAAACATAAATAAAATAAAAGCTGTGTTAAAATCAGGAAGAAGCCAACAGTGTGCCAATGGTGGAGATGTATGCACACACAAATCTGTCTGTACGTAGGCATATATGTCTGGCCGCCCTCCTTAAGCCCAGTTTAAAGTCCCACAGTGTTGAAGTTGCTATCTCATCACAGGTGGGACTCGGGGGGCACAGCCAGCACTGTTTAACTTACTAGGCAGGCAGAGAACCTGGCAGAATGATTTATCTCAGGGGGAGGATGCTGAGAACAGTGGAGGGGTAAAGAAACAGTGGGAGGAAGGTGGAGGTGGGAGCAAACTGCGGTGCCTCCTAAAAAGCCGGCAAAAGCCTGTGTCCAGATTCATTCCCAGTCTCATGAAGCCCCGTGGGGATGTGTGACGGTTAATCCAGGGAGCCTTAGGGGAAGCAAACTCGAATCTGGGGAAGGAAGACTGGCAGGTGAAGGACCCTACAGTAAGGGTGTGGGGCGAGATGAACCCCCTGATGGGTTTTTTTCTCCCATGCATCCTTTTCCCCTCTCTTTTAATCCTTATCGGGTGAGCGATGATGCTGCTGGTGGACTAAGTGTCTGCAGAGCTAATGTTTTTGATAACAAATAAACACATCGAAGCTCTGCTTAATACAACAGCCGCTTGGACATCACAAGAGAACACGGCACAAGGAGGCTCCAGCTGCACTGCAGATTGAAGCGAGTGGAGTGGGCAGGGGAGGGGCAGGGAGGACACAGTCTGTTATGATCCCTGCTGCCCTTTCGCCATGTCCACTGCACGTGAGAGCCCCTTGAGCGGCATCGCGGCATGTTGTGTGCAGACAGCTCACAGAAAACTCACAAAGCTAGGCTTCATAAAACAGAGAGGGGACCCAGGAGTGCCAGGCATGAGGCTAGGCAGCAGGGCCCTGAAGATAGATAAAACACAGTCCCTGAAACCAGGTGGCTCCCAGGCCAGTGTGAGAAGACAGAGGTGTACGTAAACATCATGACACGGCACGACCAATGTCCTGCCAGAGAGCCAGACACAGGGCTATGCAGGCACAGCCCTGCCCTGGCATCTGGCCCTGCCCTGGGTGCGCTGGTCGGGCTGTACCCCAGGATCAGTCTACACTCTGGTCTGGACCGGTGAGCCCCGCACAGGAAGGCAAAGGAACAGAGCACGTCAGAGAGAGGGAACCGCATCAGCTAGGGCAGAGAAGCATGAGGGGGCTGCAGCCAAACACAACACTCAGGTGGATGGCAGCCCCTCCAAGGGTAGAGGAGGGACTACCGTGAGGGCCTTCGTCACCAAGGCCACCTGTGCGGGTTTTACGCTAAAGGAACTAAAAAGTAATATGCCAAGTGTAAAACTTCAGCTACAGAAAAACTAAAGGTGGTATTTTGTCTTGCAGGGATGCCGAAGCTGAACACTATGAAATTGTTCCTGGGAAACTCTGCTTGGAGCCCTGACCCTCTTGCTCCCACTCATGGGGTCACTTGAGACTTGGAACTTCACTTTACTCCACTTTTAATTTCCCAAGTGACAAGTTCATAGACAGTTTTCTCTTTCATCATGAACAAGTGGAGAAAGTCGATTTGACCAGAGTGTAAATGCCGAGATCTCCTTGGAGAATGAGTTGGAGTTAGGAGCTCTTCAGAGGGAATGACGGCAAAACGCATCCTGCAAAATGTCAACTTCATTACTCTTTTCACCAACATTTTTTTTGTTGTTTTTAAAGAAAAGGGAGACTGTCAGAGGAAAACAAACAAACAAACAAACAAACAAACCATGATCTGTCATTATCTGGGGTCTCTTTCTTTGGCGTATTCCTATAGCTCCAGAATTAGAATACCACTGACTGAATACCTGTGTCTTCAGGAAATATCCTGTACATGTCTGAAAGATGTTCTCCTCTTCAACAACAAACACCTTGAATGCAGAATGCACCAGCTACTTGCTGGAACCTCTGTGGATGCAGAGGGGATCGGCCTCAACCCATATCGAGCTTCCATGGGCTCCTCCCGCACCCAGCTCCTGGCCATTTGCCAGCTGGCCTCCCCTTTCTTTCAGACACATGTCCGTCTACCTGCCGGCTCTTTTCTTCCTATGTTAACATTCACTCACACTTGGAACCTGACAACACAGCGCAGAGTCAAGGTAATGAACTCTTTGTGTAAACTGCCTCTTTGTGTTAGTGTGTACCCCACCTTGGCAAAGCACAGATTGTAAAAGATATCGAGTTGCTGGATGTGGCAGTACGTGCCTGTCATCCCAGTTACTCAACAGGCAAAGTGAGAGGCCTGTTTGAAGCCGGGAGGTCAAGACCAGCCTGGGCAACATAGTAAAACCTGGTCTGTAAAAACATTTTTAAAAATTAGTTGAGCATGGTGGAGGGTGTCTGTAGTTTCAGCTACTCAGAAGGCTGAGGCAGGTGGATGACTTGAGCCCAGGAGGTCAAGGCTATGACTGCACCACTGCACTCCAGTCTGGGCAACAGAGCAAGACCCTGTCTCTAAAAAATTAAAAAATAAATTCGAACAGATGCCTGTTATACAAAATGCCTTCAGATGAACACTAGCCCCTGATCTCCACACATACTAAAAAAGGATCTTTGAAGTGAAGATTAAATAAAAAGAGAGGCCAGGTGTGGTGGCTGACACTTGTAATCACAGCACTTTGGGAGGCTGAGGTGGGTGGAACACCTGAGGTCATGAGTTTGAGACCAGCCTAGCCAACATAGTGTAACCCCTTCTCTACTAAAAATACAAAAATTAGCCAGGTGTGGTGGCACACACCTGTAATCCCAGCTACTCGGGAGGCTGAGGCAGGGGAATCACTTGAATCTGGGGGGCAGAGATTGCAGTGAGCTAAGACCATACCACTTCACTCCAGTCTGGACAAAAGAGCAAAACTTCCTCTCAAAAAAGTAAGTAAGTAAGTGGATGGACGAATGGATGGACGGACGGACGGACGGACGGACGGACGGATGGATGGATGCATGCATGCATGTATGGACGTATGGATGCATGGATGGATGGATGGATGGATGGATGGATGGATGGATAGATGGATGGATGCATGGATGGATGGATGCATGGATGGATGCATGGATGGATGGATGGATGGATGGATAGATGGATGGATGCATGGATGCATGGATGGATGCATGGATGGATGGATGGATGGATGGATGCATGGATGGATGGATGGATGGATGCATGGATGGATGGATGGATGGATGGATGCATGGATGCATGGATGGATGGATGGATGCATGGACGCATGGACGGATGGATGGATGAATGGATGGATGGATGGATGCATGGATGGATACATGGATGGATGGATGGATGGATGGATGGATGGATGGATGCACGGATGGATGGATGGATGGATGGATGGATGGATGGATGGATGGATGCATGGATGGATGGATGCATGGATGCATGCACGGATACATGCATGAATGGATGGCTAGCAAGCGAATGACACTGAAGTCCATCTAGCAGAGTGGCCATTACTGATCATCAGTATCCCCACAGAACACTGAAAACACAACCATTACCAGCTCTTACCCAGTCCTACTGAAATCCCATCGCCAGGCAGGGGGAACCTGGGAATCATGAACTTTTTTAAAAGTCTGTAGTAACTCTAATGATTAGGCAAAATTGGAAGCCAATATTCTAGCCAGCCCTTCACTTACAGATGGGAGAATGTAAATGAAGAATGTAGTGAGTGCTCCACGAACTCTTAGCTAGTCACAATGGCTGTATGTCCTGGAACATAATGTCTTTCTCGTCTATAAAAAGTAGCTTTTTTATAAAGCTATAAATCAAAACAACAAATGATTCAATAAAGAATGTTCTGTCCCCTACCAGGTTGGAATTTTGAATTCTTGGACTCTTCTCAAGATGGCGTCATGGGGAAAGTGGACTTCTCAGCGCTTCACATCCTATCTCTGACTGTCCAGAACTTTGGCCTGCAGATCCAAGCTCCATTTGCACACCTGCCCACAGACCTGCCTTGGCCTAAGGACATCCCACCAGCAGTGCTGCCAGCTCTCAGGAGGAGGGACCCAGGAAGCAGTCCATATGCGCCCCAGAAGTGCATTCAAAGTCCCTTCAGAAGAATTTCTGGGGTCAAGAATTTCTGGGAAGTACCCACCCACAAGCACTGGGTGGAAATACGTCCTTGGCCCCATGTCCTTCACCCTGCAGACATCTCACTCCATGGGAAGGGCATGGCTGGCTCATGGCCAGGACAGAATCTCCTAAAGCAGGGTCTCCTCTTACCCAGGTCTAAGAATGGAACATTCTTCTGGAACACAGAACAATTCCCACCTAATTGAAAATCAGCCTCTCTCCCTTTCAATATATATTCATAGATGGAAATACGTACATATATTTTTACAACAATGGCTTTTCTGCAAAGCATTGGTATACAGAAAATTTTTAATAAAACCGTAATGTGTTTCTAAAGTAAAAGACCAGACCGGGGGACCAGGTGCAGTGGTTAATGCCTGTATTCCCGGCAATTTGGGAGGCCGAGGCGGGAGGATCACCTGAGGTCAGGAGTTTGAGACCAGCCTGGCCAACATGGTGAAACCCCATCTCTACTAAAACTATAAGACTTAGCCAGGCATGGTGACACATGCCTACAATCCCAGCTACTCAGGAGGCTGAGGTAGGAAAATTGCTTGAGCCCGGGAGGCAGAAACTGCAGTGAGCCGAAATCGTGCCACTGCACTCCGGCCTGGGTGACAGAGTGATACTCCGTCTGCAAACAAAATTTAAAAATTACAATTAAAAATAAAAATAAACAAATTAAAAGACTGCAACACAACAACTGAATGATAAAGAGTTTTTAGGTAATAGAGTAATGTCTTATAATTGAGTTGGATTCTGCTATTTCTTTTCTTGTTCAGTCCTATGTTTTTGGTAATAACTATCATTTACTTAGAGCTTAGTATGAGTAGGATACCAGGCTAATCACGTTTCATTTCAATATCTTATGTGGACAACTGGAAACCCTAGGGGAGGGGGCTATTATCCCTGTTTTACAAGGAGGAACTGAGATGCAAGGAGGTTCGGTATTCTCAAGGTCTCACCGTTTGCTCTCTCTGTGGCACATCTTAGAAACCTATGACTGTCTCATTCTTAAGCTCACTTCTTTCTGGCCCCATCAACTGCCTCTGAAATGAAATGTGGATATATTTCTCTACATTTCTTTAAGATGAGTACTTGTCTTTCAGAAAAAAAACTTTTACTATTTCTGTAATATTATAATAATACAAGCTATGTAACAAGACTTTAAAAAATTTCTACTGTATTTGTAATTGTGGTCAGAGAGGGTTCTCTCTGGAGCCACAGAAGTGAGATAGAAGCCATGAATCATTAAGATGAAAGAATATTAAAATGCTTGCTAACATTTCAGGAAACTGTTATGCTAACATAACTTTCTAGGGAAAAATCTTTTAAAATCAACTATAAGAATATTTTCCTTCAGAAATTACCTCCTATGCTAAGGATTCGAGTTTTTATCCAGCTTCCGCATAAAAAGGATTGACAGAATTTTTTAAAGTAAGTAATTCTTCCCATAGCAATTTATTTTTTGTTCAGCAGAAGATTCTAAACAGAAATACTATTTACAATGTTTCAGTTACTTAAAAAACTAGCCATTTATGAGAAATTACAGAAATTCTTCCAGTAGTATGAAAATAGTTTAAAGTCAGACAGCCTCATGGTGAAAGAAGAGAAATAAGCTTTTACATTTTCTTAGGAACATTGATCTCACAGGCAGCATTTTTAGATGCATCGCTGCTAAGTTATTTTTTAAATACTCAGATGGTGTGGCAGACATGACGGTGCTGCCCATCAGCCGTCCAACTCTCTCTCCTTTGGTAAATTCTTGATTTTCATTTGGTGAGCCACATCGCCCCCACGCAACTTGTGCTTTGGGGAACGCTAACTCTACCTCTGTGTAGGACTAGAGCACTTGGCACCAGCCTTAAACAAGAAAGCAATGGGTCTGGACGTCACTGGCAGCCATCTTGTGACCCCAAGAAGGAAGTGACTATGTAACGGAAGCTGTGGAGAGCAGGCAAACATCAGGGCTGAGACCCAGCTCTTCATCTCACTGTTGTTTTACTGAATCAATTCTAACGTAAGCCCACTCTATCTCTGGGAGACCAGATACATCAACTAGTGAATCCCACATATCACTGAAGCCGATTTGACCTTTGTACTTTGTTGCTTATGATCAAAGACATCCTAATGGATACAGACAGCAAGTGAAAACGTTTACACGCTTCTTACATTGTTCCGTAAGTATAAACAAAAATAGAAGTGTATTTCTAATGTGGGCTTAGAAAAAAATTTTTTAAATAATAGCTCAATAATGAATGTCATTATTAATCCTGACTAAAAATAGTAGAGGATAAATGATCGCTCCTGTCAAGCACAAAGTGTGGGAATATGTTCACTGAGCCTCATATACTTCATGGAAACATTCAACCACTTAAAAATGCGAAGAGAACAAAGAAGGCAGAGGAGGATATGAATTCTGGAGTGATTCTAAGACATCTGAGGTAAATGGGAAAGATCAGATATGCTAAGAAAGCAACTGCTTTGCAAAAAAAAGTCACAAATTTAAACCACCGTGAAGGTTACCTAACCTTCAAACAAACCCATTTAGATTTCTGTATATTAGTTGTCTATTCCTAATATGAAATTTCTAAGTGAGCCACCGGACACACATTTCTACTTTCTTTGGACATAAAGAAGAGATCCTTTTAACATAGCTTTATAGGAATATTAACATGATATTAATATTAACTTGTAATGGCTTATGAAAAAATAATGTTGAAAGTCATTTTCTCTGTGGAGTTACATAAGATAGGAATCACAGCTTGCACTGCCAGTAAGGAAAATGTATAATTCAGTATAAAAGGCTAGAAGCCCTTTCAGAAGCAGAGGGAAGCCTCCATATTGGAGGTTACTGAAGCTCTAGAGGAAGCTCCAAAGCCCAGATGACTAAGAGCTGGGGATCTTGCGGCTCAGCAGGAACGCGCTAACCACAAACTAAGCATCGGCAGGTGCAGTGACCAGGGAGAGAAAACTAAGAAAAGCCAACCTCTGAGAAGAGGCAGGGAGATTTTCAGCATATGGGTCAAGCGTTGTGGGCAAGGAAAGATTAATTTTGATGGCATCTTAAGATGCTGTGAGTTCTGTGATGGGTTGCAAAAAATGAAAGGAATTGACTTTTGGTGTCAAAGGCTTAGTCACTTGACATAATCCTTGGGTTTAGGTTGTATTTATTTATTTGACTCACATTAATGGAAAAAGGAACATTTGTTTTTGTTGGGAAACTGAGAGAGCTAACTCTGCCCTGCTTGTTTTACTCAGACAGCTACAGTGCGAGGGACCACAGGCCGGGAAGTTCACGGGGAACTCCAACAGCCCAGTGGTTCCCAACATTTCTGGGACCAGAAACCAGTTTCACGGAAGATAATTTTTCCATGGACCAGGAGAGGGCTCAGGGGAAGATGGTTTCGGGATGATTCCAGCACATTACGTTTATCGTGCACTTTATTTCTATTATTATTACATTGTAATGTATAATGAAATAATTCTACAACTCACCATCATGTACAATCAGGAGGAGCTCTGAGCTTGTTTTCCTGCAACTAGACAGTCTCATCTGGGGGTGATGGGAGACGGTGACAGACCATCACGCATTAGATTCTTTTTTTTTTTTTTTTTTGGAGACAGAGTCTCACTCTGTCGCCCAGGCTGGAGTGTAGTAGCTCAATCTCAGCTCACTGCAACCTCCGCCTCCCAGGTTCAAGCAATTCTCGTGCCTCAGCCTCCCAAGTAGCTGGGATTACAGGCGTGCACCACCATGCCTGGCTAATTTTTGTATTTTTAGTAGAGATGGGGTTTTGCTGTGTTGGCCAGGCTGGCCTCGAACTCCTGACCTCAAGTGATCCACCCGCTCGGCCTCCCAAAGCGCTGGGATTGCAGACGTGAGCCACCGCGCCCGGCCCCAGGCATTAGAGTCTCATCAGGAGCACGCAACCTAGATCCCTCGCATGCGCAGTTCACCACAGGGCTCGCGCTCCAGTGAGACTCTAAGGCCGCCGCTGATCGGACAGGAAGCGGGGCTCAGGTGGGAATGTGGGTGATGGATGGGGAGTGGCTGTAAATACAAACGCAGCTTCGCTCACTCACCTGCCGCTCGCCTCCTGCTGTGCGGCCCCCATTCTTAATAGCCAACAGATGGGGTTTTGGGGGTTGGGGACCCCTGCTATGGCCCAAGAAGGCGAGCTCACACAGACTGCATGCAAACAAAATGTGGCCGGGCACGATGGCTCACGCCTGTAATCCCAGCATTTTGGGAGGGTGAAGCGGATGAATCATGAGATCAGGAGTTCGAGACCAGCCTGACCAACATGGTGAAACCCCATCTCTACTAAAAATACAAAAAATTAGCCAGGTGTGGTGGTGCACGCCTGTAATCCCAGCTACTTGGGATGCTGAGGCAGGAGAATTGCTTGAACCCGGGAGGCGGAGGTTGCAGTGAGCTGAGATCGCACCACTGCACTCCAGCCCAGGGAACAGAGTACAACTTCGTCTCAAACAAACAAATAAACAACAACAAAAAACCAAAATGTTATTTAGTCAGGACAATAAAGAAGTTATCCCCAATTTTCATAGTCATTTAAGAAAAAAAAAGGTCTGTAACTGATCCTCCCAGGACTACTTTTAACTCATCATTTTTACATATATTTTATCTACAGTATACTAGGAAAAACTTTTAGGTTTTCTTTACAGAATATTCCCTGACACTCACTGGAAATGACTCTAGAACATTCTCCTACACTGTCAAGACCCAATCAGAATTACAAACCCTAAAATAAACTAAAAAGAGGGTGAGTGGTAAAATTAAAATAAAAGCATAAAAATGGGGAAAAAATCAGTATTAGATCAAATGTCATTTATGGTATCTCTCATTATTGGTAGAAATTTTTGGATCCACCTTCTGGCTGTATGTAAAGTTAATAAGCAGGTCTTCCATGGGTTCATCCAAGCTATTTTCTTTCAACGTTGGAAAGAATATGTTCTGACCCAGTCCCGGGGAAATTCCAAGAAATTTCCTTTTGGGTTTATCCGCCACCCCCCAACCCTGCCACAATCCACTGCCCAGCAGCCCTGGTGTGTGGTTGCTCAGCTATCATCCATCTGTTTAATTGCAGCGCTATTTAGTCCCTATTTTCCTCTCTCATCTACAAGGACAGTCAGTGGTTCATTCAAGAATCATCCACTGAACAATTACATGCCAGGCCCTGAAAGTGCTGGAATAAATGGCATTTGGCCCTGACTTCCAGGAAATCACTCTGAACCCATCCACAGGCCAGCAAATAATTATTACACAAATGTGAGGAATGCAGCAAGACGCAGCATTGCACAGCCCATGAGATTTCACCTGCGCCGCCTTTTGCTGGAAATTCAATATAACTGCATGCCCATTATTTTTCTGGATTTAGCAATCTAATTAGCCCGTAAAAAAGCAAAAACCTGTGGCCTTTCCTTTGTTCTTTTTTTTTTTTTTTTTTTTTTTCTGAGAAACGGTCTCACTCTGTCGCCCTGGCTGGAGTGCAGTAGCATGATCTTGGCTCACTGCAACCTCTGCCTCCTGGGTTCAAGCGATTCTCCTGCCTCAGCCTCCCGAGTAGCTGGGACTACAGGCGCCCGCCACCATGCCCTGCTAATTTTTGTATTTTTAGTAGAGATGGAGTCTCACCATGTTGGCCAGGTTGGTCTCGAATTCCTGGCCTCAACTGATCTGCCTGACTCGGCCTCCCAAAGTATTGGGATTACAGACGTGAGCCACTGCACCTGCCCCCTGCATCCCTTTCTTAAGGTGTTGAACACTCATCTCTTCAGTGACACGCTTCTAGTATCTGTCAAGGACCAACTTATTTCTTACCATCATAACTTTGTCATCAGTTTAAATGTTTCTCTTTTCTTTGCTTTTTTTTTTTTGAGATGGGGATCTCACTCCATCACCAGGCTGGAATGCAGTGGCAAGACCATGGCTCACTGCAGCCTTGACCTCCCCAGGCTCAGGTGTTCCTCCCACCTCAGTTTTCCACCCGGGACTACAGGTGCGCACCAGCACACCCAGCTACGGGTGTGCACCACCACACCCAGCTAAATTTTTGTATTTTTAGTACAGATGGGGTCTCATTATGTTGCCCAGAGTGGTCTCGAATTCCTGGGCTCGAGCCATCCTCCTGCCTCAGTCTCCTAAAGTGCTGGGATTACAGGCATGAGTCACCATGCCCAGCCACATTTCTATTACTTTAAACATTCACTAATTTTTTAAAAAGTCAAAATAGTTTATCAAAACTGTATTTTAAAGCTGGGCACAGTAGCTCATGTCGGTAATCCCAGCACTGTGGGAGACCAAGGCAGGTGGATCACCTGAGGTCAGGTGTTTGAGACAAGCCTGGCCAAAATGGTGAAACCCCATCTCTACTAAAAATACAAAAATTAGCAGGGTATGGTGGCGCATTCCAATAATCCCAACTACTCGGGAGGCTGAGGCAGGAGAATCGCTTGAACCCGGGAAGTTCAAGGGAGGTGGAGGTTGCAGCGAGCCGAGATCGCACCACTGCACTCCAGCCTGGGCAACAGAGTGGGATTCTGTCTCCAAACAAACAAACAAACAAAATGTATTTTAAGCCAAAGGCCATCTGTAATTACCGATAAATTATTCTTCATAATTGATTTGAAAGAAAGAATTTGCTTAGAATATGCAGTTGAGAGCAGAGATTCCCAATCTATTTCCTGTTTCCACACACTGAAAAAAAAAACAATCATGTTTGCAGAATTCACTGGGGTAAAGGCTGAGGCAGGCCTCCCACAGCAAATTCGGTCACAGCACGCCATACAGCACAGATGACAGCTTCGGTCAGGAATATTCTCTGAGACTGTGTAATGTGTAAAATGTTCTTTTTACTAGTTACAGGGAGATGCAAATAGTCTACTTAGAGCTCACGTAAGAAAAAAAAAGTATCTGTTTACCCATTTCCTTCAAGGTTTCCACAGAGAAAATAAAGTACCGTTTGCTTCTGAAATTTCATAGCTGTGACTTGTTCAATAGGCTTGCAGATAAGATCCCCAAATGAGGCTCATTTCCATCCATACAACATACACAGAGTACTTAATGTGTTGAAAGCACCATGCTAGCTTCTCAAGGGCCTACCTGTGACAAAGATATTACAATTCCTATTCTTGCAGTGAGGCAACCTGGGCACAGACAGTGGTTCATTAACTTGCTGAATACCACAGAGCCAGGATTTTGGGATTCTAAACTCCTTCTCCTCCCCACTCCTGCTGACAAAACCTGCAACTTGGGCAAAGCTCTGCTGAACCAGAAGGGGTGGGGGCAAGCTGCCAGCAAACAAAATCAGAAATTTGGAGAAACAGACTCCCAAGCTGGAGTCTCTCAAGCAAAGCAAATGAAAAGAGTTTTCTAAGAGGAGAAATTGCTGGGGCTAGGAGCGCTGATTCTTCGAGAGGAAGGAGCTATTTTGCAGAATAAAAATAAGGACATCTGTCAGTTTTTGTCTTCCAAAAGGGGAGCTTCGTAGAACATGACATTACAAGTTTTTTCCCTCTCATTAAAGTCACAGAATGTGAGATGCTGGTGCTATCAGAAATCAGCAATTGTGCTAGTAGAGCTCCAAGAGTTTTCACGCAGAATTCCGGGTGCATAGAAGCTTCCCCCTTGAACTCGAGAGACACAAAAAGAATTCCCGAATAAAAAAATATATATCCACTTAGTCATTTGTTAAATAACAATCAGTTTCCAGAAGCATTATCATGAGAGGCACCTAAGGGCTTAAATTATCAAGCAATTAAAGCAATGGTATGCAAATCAATATCACTAAACAAATAATAGATACCAAAACACAAAATGTTAATGATAAAGTAAGCAAACATTAGGCTCTCCTTGAAAACAAGGTTACACGTGATTGCATGCTAGAGAAAATGCAGACGAAAATTCTCCTGAGGCTTCCTTGGGTTTGGGGGGAAAAATTTAAAAAAAAAACTTAAGCAGGGATGAGCTTAAAGACCTTTCTGGTTCTCATTAGGTTTGTTTGTTTGGAGACAGAGTCTTGCTCTGTCGCCCAAGGTGGAATGCAATGGCGTAATCTTGGCTCACTGCACCCTCCGCCTCCTGGGTTCAAGCGATTGTCCTGCCTCAGCCTCCCGAGTCGCTGGGATTACAGGCGCCCACCATCATGCCCGGCTAATTTTTGTATTTTTAGTAGAGACAGGGTTTCACCATGTTGATCAGGCTGGTCTTGAACTCCTGACCTCAGTGATCCACCTGCCTCGGTCTCCCAAAGTGCTGGGATTAACAGGCGTGAGCCACTGCACCTGGCCTGATTAGGTCTTTTTTAAAAAGCTTCTTCTCTATATTGCTAAAGCAGGAAAACAGAAAGGGGATTTTCTCTTTCTGAGGCGGAAGGTCCTGTACATCACCGCCCACTGAATGAATTCACATTCACATTCAAATAGATCCTGATCACCTTCCACGGCCCAGGAATGAGCTATGTATTGAAGTCAAAGCAGGAACCAGAGGAATGAGGTTCCTGCCCTCATGAAGACAAGATTCCAAGCAGGGAAAGAAAGACAGCAAGCCAGGCAGGGCCATCGCTGACTGTGACAAGGATGCAGAGAGAAGTGGGGGAATGATAGGGACACCAATGGGGACTTCGGAGGTGAACGCCTTCCCGCCCTTCCAGAGGGAAGATGGGGAACCTCACCACCTCGCTCGCACCCACTCTTCTTCCACTTTTATGGATTTGATGACACAAAGTGAGGGGCAGACAGGGAGGGCTGCACAGCCCATGTGGGATGCAATCGCCCAGCCCTGCAGCAAACACGACTGCACTCTGGGGCTATGACGATGACTAAAACCCTCAGGAGGTTGTCTAAGGAGACTCCAGCCACCAGGCTATTCTGACTGAGGTGGCATTCAATTGAGGGTGCAGTGCTGCAGGAGCTCGCAGAGGCAGAGGCTAGCCAGGGTCAGGGGCCAAGGGAAGCCTTCCGGATGGAGAGGGAGAACAAGCAGGATTTATCCAAGGAAAGAGAGTAAGGAGTGAAGGGAACAGAGCTCTCCATGCAGAGGGAACAGCCTCAGTAAAAGGCCCGAGGTGGCAGAGAGCTCAGTGCAATGGGAACAGTAGGTGGTTTAGTGAGGTGTGATTATAAAAGGATGGGGAGAGGAGGAGGAGGCTGCGTAGATGTGGAGGGATACAGTAAAGAACAAGAGCCGCAGCGTGAAGAGCAAGCAGGCTTAGAGTATGGACTTTATCCAGACCATGCTCAGCTGCTAGAGAGATCTGGGAGGACCAGGCAGTGGAAGCTGTGGTTCCGCACGAGGCAAACGGAAACATCTGCTAGAAGCTGGCCCCTCCCACTCCCTAGCCCTTTTCATTGTACTCCCAGTCAAACAGTGAGCTGTTACTGGGGTGAAGAGAGGACTTCCAGCAAACCCAGAAGACGGCCTCCCCTTCTCTGAGGCCCCTCCTAACACAAGAGTCTCTGAATCCCCCCATCCTCAACCATTCAGCTGCCTGTGGTCGCTGAGGCACAGGTCGGGGTGGGATAGGGTGAGGCTACCGGGCTGGGCTGTGGACAGGATGGAGGCTACAAGGCCGGGCATCGGTGGCCTTCCTCTGCTTGCTGAGATGAGAAGCCAGCTTGTGCCTCTGCAGCGCTTTCCTTCTTATTTGCAAGACAAACTAGAGAAAGAACACATTTCCTTCCCTTCTCCACCATATGGTTGGTGTTCCCATCTGAGTGATCCGCCTCAATATAGCACCACAGCCTCACAAAGGCTAAAGGAATCGTGGATGCTTTCCTGCCAATTCCTCACCATGTTCTTCAACAGACTGTATCTTCTAAGAATAAAAGAGATTACTAATATTTGCACAATTGTATGCTTACTTCCCGCCCCTGTCCTCCACCCCAAAATCAGGGCATCTTTACATTAGCAAATCCAGTAGCACTACCACCAGAAACTCTGTCTGGGACCTTGGAAAATATTTGGCATTTCTGCAACCTGCCTCTATATACGCCGCTGGCTACAGATAAGATAAAGAAGTGAATGCATGTCCTGTGTCCACGCGTTTGCATAAAAGAAAGATGCAGAGGCTGTCTTCAACAGGCAGGAAGGTAACTGTAACACTGAAGCGACATACTTCCTTCTGTGAGAGCTGAGAACAAGCTCATGACTTTCCAGAGAGGCCGAATGTTCTAGAAGTATCTACAAGAGTCGTATTTTAGAAATATAGGTTTCCAAATTATCTTCAGAAATAAAGTATGGACCTGGTGCAGTGGCTCACACCTGTAATCCCAGCACTTTGGGAGGCGGAGGCAGGTGGATCACATGAGGCCAGGAGTTCGAGACCAGCCTGGCCAACATGGTAAAACCCCGTCTCTACTAAAAGTACAACAATCAGCTGGGCGTGGTGGTGCACGTCTATAATCCCAACTACTTGGGAGGCTGTGGCAGGAGAATGGCTTGAACCCAGGAGGTGGAGGTTGCAGTGAGCTGAGATCCAGCCACTGCACTCCAGCCTGGATGACAGAGAGACTGTATCAAAAAAATAAAAATAAAAATAAAAAATTTAAAAAAGTATGGTCTTAATTCTCAGTTGCTTTTTCAGATGCCTGTTCTTTTGGTGCTCAGTGGCTCCTCAGATTTACTGAGCAAGAAGACTGAAGTGCACAGGAAGCACGTCCAATATTCGGAGAAGATGTGAACAGTATTCTGTTCTATGCTGAAAACAGTTACTGACAGAAGGCAAGATGCCAGAATCCAAACTTCTAACTGAAAATCACTGTGGAACAACAGAAAAAGCCTCAGCTTTGGAGAAAGCTGGGTCCAAATGCCCATTCTGACATCTGTTGGTTGTACAACTTTAAACAAGTTATTCAACCCCTCTCAGTCTGTTTTCTCATTGGTAAAAACTGCATATAAGGCCAGGCACAGTGGCTCAGGCCTGCAATCCCAGCACTCTGGGAGGCTGAGGTGGGAGAAACGTTTGATCCCAGGAGTTTGAGGCCAGCCTGGGCAACAGAATGAGACCCCGTCACTACAAAAAATACAAAAATTACCCTGGTGTGGTGGCACACACCCGTAGTCTCAGCTCCTGAGGAAGCTGAAGTGGGAGGATCACTTGAGCCCCGGGGGTCGAGGCCGCGGTGAGCTATGATCACGCCACCGCACTCTAGCCTAGATGACAGAGCAAAATACTGTCTCAACAAAACAAAACAAAACAAAAACCACATATATAATATGCCCCTTATAGGATTATGGTGAGAATTCAATCAGATTATGTGTAAAATACCTGGTATAGCGCCTTAACTAACTAAAACATATCTATTAGGAAGAGAAACTGTAAAACCTCCAAGGATGTTTTACAAGATGAAAAGAACTCTGCGGACAGACAGTGGTAAGGATCATATAACAATGTGAAAGGTACTTAATGCCACTGAACCGGATACTTAAAAATGGCTAAGACGGTAAATTGTATGTTATGTGTATTTTGCCACAATTACAAAAGAAAAACTGCAAGGACTGTTTGGAAAGTGTTTAAAATGTCTAGATGAAGAAACCTCTACAGTAATCAAGAGGGAGATTTCTCCTACTTTAAATAGGATAGTTTTCTTGCAAGCCTAGTGAATCGTCTCTTATAACTGAAATATGCAATTTAAGTACTGAATTGTTACTAATAAAATGCTCAATGGAGTATCATTTAAATATAAAGTGAAACATCAGGTTTTATCAGGAATCACATTTTTTTAGAAGGGAAGGAAGAAAAGGAGTAATCATCATAAGATAAAAACCCCCTTTTAGCACTGCAGATCATTACTCCTAACCTCACCTTGGTTTAACATTCAGAAATAAAATCCATTTTGCCACATTAAAATCTGTAGGCCTCATTTTTAGCAACTACTGACATTTGCAGAGCCATGAACTGATAGATCTGAAAGGCAGGGGGCCTCTTCCCTCCCAGAAGATCCCGTGGGTCCCTTCTCTCCTAAAGAAATCCTGATACCTCCACCCTCCCCTAGACCAGAGTTCTTTGAATCCAAGAGCTCCTGCACTGCACCATGGGCTTAGAGGGTACTCAACAAGCCATTGGTGAACGAATACAACTGTATATCTAACCTCTTCCCATTGGTGACGTCTGAACAGTTTTGCACTGCCTCAACGCCTCATTGACTACGTTTACTGAAACAAACAGCCAACTTAAAAGGGCAGTGAGTTTCTCAAGAAAAGCGGGTGGGAAGTCCCAGCAAATGAAGATGCTCAATGGTGCCATCCAACACAACCAGATTCCGGGCCAGACCTGGGCAGCCACAGGGCCGGTATACCCAGGCTCTTACTATGCCACTCACAGGAAGGCCTCCCGAGCCCCCAAACCCTCCTCCTCCACCACACCTCACATCAACCTCTCTCTCATGTTCCCCACAGCTCCTATCGGCTTCCAAAATTATCTTGTTGATCATCTGCTGTCCCTGCCCCTCCACTCGCCAACACACACCCCATCAAAACAGAGACTCTGTCTGTCTGGGTCACTGCTGTGTCCTCTCTCCCAGCACAGTATGTGGCACCTGCCAAATGAAGGAATGAGTGAACAACTAAACAAAGAATGGAACAAAACAAAACCTCATCTGCTTGTGCTGCCACCCAAGTCCCACTGAACATGGGCAGAATCCCGGCCACCATCATAACCTCAAAATGTCAGGCTCATTCAAAGTGAGACCTCCCCTTGGAGAACCCCGAGGTGTTGCCTCCCAGCAGCAGAGAGAAGTGAAAGCCAAGGGGCCGGCAGGAAGAACAGCTGCACCGGACTCTAGCTACAAGGTTGCAAAACATCAGCATGACGAGAAAGTCAAGACTGGCAGTGACACTCGGCTCTGGGCTGGAAGGTCAGCCAGGCAGCTCTGGGGGACCGTCTGGAAGGAGTGTCCCCTACATGGATGGCATCTGACAGCAGAACACGGATGTGGCTCCAGCTGGAGAGGGAACAACAGTTCCTTAGTCCCCACACCACCAAGCTATGGGATGATTCCAGCAGCCTCCCAGCCCACGCTCTGTCCCTGTGGAACCACTGCTTACAGGACAATAGGTGGGACAACAGGATGATCACTTGGGGGCAGAGACGGGAGGATGGCTTGAGCCCAGAGGTGTGGCTGAAAACAGCTGCCGTAGGGGGATGAGGGAGCATCTGTGTTTGGAGGTGTCTCCTGACAAAGCAGATGGCCTTTTCGGTTTTATTTTCTTCTCTCCCCAGTGAATCACTGCACACTCCATACTGTGCAGCATGAAACAGAATAAAGGCAGGTAAGGACGATGCTAGGACACAAGGACCTGCAAAGAAATTACTCAGCAACATGCAAAACAGCTGTTCTCACCCAGGATGGGACTGAAAGTCACTCTTGAAGAGACAAAGAGAAAACTCCTGTGAGCAGATGCCAGCGCACTATGAACCTCGCCAGCGCGCATCAGCCCCCCTCCCAGTGCCCCAGGAGCCGCTGAGAGAGGACTGGAGCAGCTCAGGTGATCCTCTGACTAAAGCCAGGTGCTGCCAGACTCGGGCAACATTCTTTCCGTGCAGGCTTCCAACTCCGTGGACAACAGCCTCAGAGAGTCAAACCACCGCAAAAGCGTTAGGGCATCCCTCACAAAGGCCTGTGCCTACCTTTTAAAAAGAGTAACTCCTGGCTGGGAAAGGTGGCTCATGCTTGTAATCCCAGCACTTTGGGAGGCAGAGATGGGAGGATGCCTTGAGCCCAGGAGTTCGAGAGCAGCCTGGGAAACATAGACAGACCCCATCTCTACCAAAAAAAAAAAAAAAAAAAAAAAATTAGCTAGGCGTGATGGTGCGTGCCTGTGGTCCCAGCTACTGGGGAGGCCGACGTGGGTGGATCACTTGAGTCCAGGAGGTTGAGGCTGCAGTGAGCCATGATTGTGCTACTGCACTCCAGCCTGGGCAATAGAGTGAGATGCTATCTCAAAAAATTTTAAAAAGAGCAACTCTTCGGTTTTCACGCAGCCCTCGGAACCGAGTGTCTACAGCCACCCTGAACGGTCTGCTCAGGGATATGAGTATGCTCCCTGTTAACAAGGGCATCATGCCCAGGTGCTCTACTGTCACTGCACTTGAGTTGACCTTCTCCAGTTCAGTCTTTCGTGGAGATGAGGCGGAACCAGTCAGAAACCTCGGTTATTTGAGGAGCACTGTTGCCCCACCGCTCAATGCTGCTTCTCAGGGAAAAAGAAATACAAACGTCTGGATTCCATTAACCTCCTCCCACGGGACTACTAATGCATCCTTTCATCTATTTTTCACTCCTCTCTGGTACCTCTCCAATTTCCCCATCTTCTCCCAAAGTGTGGCAGCCACAACTAAACATGACACTTCAGTGATGAAAGCAATATCCAAATGCATGGCTTCTCCGCCACACTCAGCTCCTGTGTAACTATCAGAGCAGGAATGGCAGATTCACTGCGGGGCGGCCTGCTGGGGCCTCACGGGGTCAGCACGTCGGGCAACACTCGCATTTCAGCCCCAGCATGAGGCAGCATAAAGAGAGGACACTCAGCCGGGCGCCGTGGCTCAGGCCTGCAATCCCAGCACTTTGGGAGGCCGAGGCAGGCGGATCATGAGGTCAGGAGATCAAGACCAACCTGGCTGACATGGTGAAACCCCGTCTCTACTAAAAATACAAAAATTAGCCGGGCGTGGTGGTGGGTGCCTGTAATCCCAGTTACTCGGGAGGCTGAGGCAGGAGGATCACTTGAACCAGGGAGTTGGAGGTTGCAGGGAACTGAGATCGTGCCACTGTACTCCAGCCTGGGCAACAGAGTAAGACTCTGTTTAAAAAAACAAACAAACAAAAAAAAAAAACAAGACACTCAACACATGGGCAGTCTAAACATCTGGGTCCCAGCCTTCCAAACTCTTGGAGTTTCATATTCTTCATCTCTAAAATGGGAATAAATACCCCTGACTGATTTACCCCAGGCTTCTGTAAGATTCAAATACCTATATGAGAAAACAGCTAAATCAGACAATGATCCTGAAAGGTCATATTCTGCCATTGGATCCTTCCAATGGCCTGCAAGGGCCCACCAGAATCCGACCCTATCAGCTGTTCTGCCACTCAACTCCCTCCCTCTGCTCCAGCCACAGGCCCTCTTGCTGTTCTCCAATTGGGTCCAAAGTTGTTGCCCTTTCAGGGCCATGACATTCCTGTTCCCCCACCTGGAAGTCTCATTCTCTAGATCCTGCATGGCTGGCTCCCTGAATTTCCAGTTTCTGCTCATAAACAGTCTCTGACTCCCCTCCCCTCATCTAAAATAATCACTTGTTAAATGACAGAGAAAGATTTGGGAGCAGCTATTTCAAGGAGGGATGTGAATCTTAGCAATAAAGTCTGCAAACCAGGAAGCCTGTAGTGAGTTCAATAAGACGTTGGTTAGGTAGAGACGCTGCCCATCAACCAAAGCAAGAGGGTCTTCCTTCAGCACAGAGGAATGGGTTTAGCTGGACTGACAACAACCAGCCTTTGCATGGTGCGTTAGAGCTTGGGTCGTTCACTTACTCATTCGACAAATATTCACTGAGCGCCTCCTGCGTGCCAGGGCTGGGAAGAGAGACGGAAACACGGTCTGCTCTCATGCGTTCGCAGCCTCCTGGAAAAACTGTCAGGTAGTGGCAAGTGCATTTCCTCAAGCTCTAGCCTGTCACCATTGCTTTATTTTCCTGGAGTAATTACACGATCAGAATTGTTCCCAATTCTGAATGACGGCCCCTACATGATGAAGGACCATGTCTTGGCTTTTCAAAGTGTTGGGAATGAAGTTTTTGGTATCGCCAAAAAAAAAAAAAAAAAAAAGGATTAATGTGGGAACAAATGATCTCTCAGCAAGGAGAGCTGCTTTACTTTCTGCAGAAAGGGTGCCACTCAATAGCTGTCCAGCCACGAGAGCACACTGAACAAAGGAGACAGAGTTATTTATAACCTGACGCGTCTACCCTACTGCTGTGTCCAGTTTCCCCTGGCTGGAATAGGACCTCACATTTTACACTTTACCCGATTGGCTATTAGTTTAAAACTTTCTTAATTAGGTAAGCAGAACAGAACAAAGAAAGAAAAGGAAGTTGCCCAGGGATAGTTAAGGAAGCATCTCCAAACAAGGAATGGCATGCACTATGGGCTGGGGCTTGTCTAGGTCTGTCTAGGCATGCTGGAGCAAGCTGGGACAGCTGATTTGGGATACACATACATGTACTAATAGCGGATAGCAATCTTACAGTAAGAAATTGTGACTTTTTAGAGTCTTTGAAGAACTTTCCCGTTTCTAGTCATACTCAATAGTCTGAAACCTTTTTTTCCTAGGCAGCACCACCCTCCTGAAAGTATTTATTCTCAACTCCATTACCCAGTTTCATGGCCAATATTTTATACACACAAAAATCACTGTGAGAATGGCCGTGCATAGATTCAAAGGGTCTGTGCCAATCTCTGAACATTTAAATCACTGCATACTTTCCGAGGAAAGGCTGCACCCTCGAGACAGCTTCTCCTACCTTCTGTTTGTGTGTTTATGTCATAAAATAATGCATCACTAAGTACCGAAGTGGAATCCTGAGGATCATAAGGCAATCCTGGTCCTCCTGTCCCTCACTCGCTAATCCCTGGACGCATCCTCTGAAGTCCACTGCCTGCCACCCTAAAAACGGCATTTTACAAGTTGCTACATTGTGCAGTGCAGGAAGTAGGTCCAATAGCAACTCAAAGAAGGGAGGCACAGAGGACGTGAGGTCACAGGGAAAGCTCCACTGGTAAGATAAAGAAAGCAAAGGGCCAGGGGCAGTGGCTCACGCCTGGAATCCCAGCACTTTGGGAGGCGAGGCCAAGGTGGGAGGATCACTTGAGGCCAGGAATTCAAGACCAGCCTGGGCAACATAGTGAGACCTCATCTCTAGAAAATAAAATAAAATAAAATAAAATAAATTAGCTAGGTAGACTGGTGAGTGCCTGTAGTCCCAGCTACCCAGGAGACAGAGGCAGGGGGATTACTCAAGTGCAAGAGTTCAAGGCTGCAGTGAGCTATGATCATGCCACTGTTCTCCAGCCTGGGCAACTGAGTGAGACCCTGTCTTAAAAAAAAAAAAAAAGAATGAAAAAGAAAAAGAAAGTAAATCTTAGCAGAATTTTGATATGAAAACAAGTCACAATATATATGTAGTGGGGGTGGGTGGTGGGCAGGGGAATTCAAGCGGAAACAAAAGAGAGAAGGTCTTGAGGACAAAGATGCGCTCACTAGGGAGAAGATGCTGGGAAGAAGAAGGAGCATGAAAGGTAAGAAGTAACCAGGTTATGAGCGGCTTCAAATATCAGGGTGAAGAGACTGGGTTTCATTTTTAGTATCCTACATCGTTATGGCTGGAAAGAACTGCAGAGGTCATCTAGTCCAATCACACCCAAAAGCAAGCTAAGAGGCCACCCTAGGAGGCTCAGGTGCCTCCCTGCCCCACTGTCCTTCTGACCTCAGCCTCTCAGGAACAGACCATCTCTCAGAGAGCTGCAGTCCTGCCTCCATTCACTGCCATCTATCGTATATGTCACTGGACTGAACTCATCACTGTCCCCTCCTGCTGTTCATTCGCTGCCCTGGGAGGCATCAACAGACACACTCAAAGATAATCACAGGGGCAGGACCCACTCAAAAGTCCTAATGGATGTTCGCCTCCTTCTGTATCCAGAACCCCTTGCTTTTGAGGATGCTACGAGGAAACAATGGCTTGAGCCCAGAGAAATGAATGTTATAATGCTATCAGGAAATTTACTACCAAAAAACATCAGCTTGGATATTGTGAGAATTACAGTTTGGCACTTTTCTGCGAGATAATGTAGAGGTTGAAACGAAATCACAGGTGGAGAACACGCCCTTGTCTGCGATGACTATAATCAGGACACTCCCACGCTATCAGCTTTTCACTTAACAGCCTCACTGCGGCCTCTGACTTTGTTCCCTGTAATATTCTGACAGCCCCGACATGGGGACAACACACAAGAATCTGGAAGAAAGGACTCACCTTCAGCTCTGCAGCTTCACCGGATGCACATGATATCTTTATGTAAATGTGTTTATTGTCATTTTGGCCTTTCAACACCTTGGCATGAAGTGTTTTTACTACATCGAGTGCAAAGTGGATTGCATAAAGCCGTAGTTTTAGAAACCAAAAGGTAAGGCTAAAACCAGAACTGGATCAGTCTTTAAAAAGGACTCTTCGGATCCTCGGATTCCCCTCCTGTCCTGAAGCAAGCCCAGAGGTTGGCTCTCTAAGAAGATTACTGCATACGGGGGAGGGGAGATGAAAGCACTCCAGAGAAAATAACCCATTGAACAAAAGCTCCCTCCTCACCCAAGCTCAGTTCCCAGAATGCTGGCAGCCCGTCTCTGTCCCCACTAAACAAACACACACAGACATTTAGAGCAGCTTTATTCACAACTGCCCAGACCTGGAAGCAACTGAGAGTCCCTCAATGGGTGAACAGGTAAACTAGGGTACGTCTAGACAATGGACTAGTATTCAGTGCTAAAAAGAAATGACCTATCAAGCCACTTAACTGTGCGTTTCTAAGTGAATGAAGCCAATCTTGAAAGACTACGTATTGTATGATTCCCATTATATGACCTTATTAAAAGGTAAAACCATGAAGACGGTGAAAAGGTCAGTGGCAGCCAAAGATTGGAAGGAGAAGGGGAAGGGAGGCAGGAACAGGTGGAAAACAGGATGTGTATATCAGTGAAACCATTCTGCAGGCCTCTATGATGGCGGATACATGTCACATATTTGTCAAAACCCACAGAATGTACAACACAAAGAATGGACCCTAATGTAAACTAAGGGCTTTAAGTTAATGATAATGTGCCAATTCTAGCTCATCGATGACAACAAATGCACCACTCATCAATACCAACATTGGCTCATTATAATTATAACAAATGCACCGCCCTAATTCAAGATGTTAATAATAGGGCAAACTAGGTTGGGCGTATATGAGAACTCCCTGTACTTTCCACTCCATTTTTCTCAAAACTGAAAACTGCCAGACCATGATAAAGTAAAAATAAGATAAAGTTATTAATTAGAACACACACAATGAGCCATGACCACACCAGAATATAGCAGATTCAGTTATTAACTAGACAGATGTGTAATGAGCCATGACCACACTAGAATACACTAGAATGGCTAAAATTTAAAAGACCAACGACACCAAGAACTAATGAGCAACTAGAACTATCTTATACTACTGGAGGGAATGAAATGGTACACCCATTGGAAAACAGTTAAACACATATGTGCCAAATTACCCAGCAATTCCATTCCTAGACATTTACTTGAACGAAACGAAAACACAGGTCTACACAAAGACTTGAATACAAATGTTCGTAACAGCTTTAACATAATCGCCTAAAACTGGGAAAAATCCAGTTAGTTTGTTTGTCTTCTGAGACAGAGTCTTGCTCTGTTGCCCAGGCTGGTGTGCAGTGGCACAATCTCCGTTCACTGCAACCTCTTCCTCCCGGGTTCAAGCGATTCCCCTGCCTCAGCCTCCTGAGTAGCTGGGATTACAGATGCACGCCACCACGCCCAGCTAAATTTTTTTTCTATTTTAGTAGAAATGGGGTTTCAACATGTTGGCCAGGGTGGTCTCAATCTCCTGACCTCGTGATCCACCCGCCTCTGCCTCTCATAATGCCAGGATTACTGGCGTGAGCCACTGCGCCCAGCCTTGTTTTTCTTCTGTGTTCATCAACAGGTGAATGAATAAACACCTCGTGTTACATTTATGCAAAGGAATTTCATACATGCAGTGAAAAAGAACAATGCCAACAGCATGAACGAAGCTCAAAAACATTATGCTGAGTGAAAGATACCAAAAAACAAAACTGTGCTCTATGATTCCATTTACATGATGTCTAGAACAGACAAAAATAATTTATGGTGATAAAAATCAGATCAGTGGTTGGACTGGACAGTGGGTAGAAAGAATTAACTAATAAGAGACACAAAGGAATGTTTTGAGGCTATGGAAAAACTCTGTACCTTGACTAGGGTAATGATTATCTGCAAATATGTAACAGTCCAAAAATTCAGACAACTGTGTACTTTAAGTAGATATATTTTATCTATAAATTATAAGCCATAGAGGTCATTACAATGTTTACAAAGGTAATTAGTAACTACAAAGGAAAATAAAAGAGGTTCAAGCAAGAAAATATAATCAATATATCTTATGATTTTGCTGCGAATATTATTTACACAGTCATAATAATGCACATGCTGATCTTTGATTTAACCAGTTAACACGTGTGTGTGTGTGTGTGTGTGTGTGTGTCTGTGTGTCTGATTGGAGAAATGAGCTAAATCCTCTAGTTAGTACAACATCAGTAGATGATGGTCTAAAACAGGTGAATCAAGAAATATTAGTAGAAATATATTTTTTAAGAAATTTAATGATAAGATGGGAGTGGTGACTCACACTGGTAATCTCAGCACTTTGGAAGGCCGAGGCAGGCAGATCACCTGAGGTCAGGATTTCAAGGCCAGCCTGGCCAACATGGTGAAACTTCATCTCTACTAAAAATACAAAAAATTAGCCAGGTGTTGTGGCATGCGTCTGTAATCCCAGCTGCTTGGGAGGCTGAGGCAGAAGAATCACTTGAACCTGAGAGGTGAAGGTTACATACAGTGAGCCAAGATTGCACCACTGCACTCCAGCCTAGGAGACAAAGTGAGACTCCATCTCAAAAAAAAAAAGAAAGAAAATTGGTGAATACTAGAAGACACAATGTAAAGAATTCAAAGTGAATCTCTGGGGAGACAGAATCAAAGAGCTGGGAAGGAATGGAGCAAAGAACTCTTTTTCATTGTAAGTCGAGTGACACTATTTGATTTTTAAAACTATGTATATTGATTTGATAAAAATAAAGTTAAAATTTAAATTAATGCAAAAGACTCACAAGAATGTTCACGATGTATTGTTAAGTACAAAAAGCTAGTTTTGGTGTCATGAGTATGACAAAGCTTTCATTTAAAATAGAAGAAAACTAATCACATATGCATATGAATTATGAGTATAAAAAAAAAGACTGGTTACAAACAAAATGTTAACATCAGATACCTCAGAGGAGAGGAATGAAAGATTACAGAGAGGGTGCAGCAGATATAATTTTTTGATATATATATTTGTGTCATCTGACTTGTTACGATGAATATATATTAATGTTCCTATTAAAAATCAACAAAACAAGAAAAATCGAACCCAAGGGATTAAACTGGCTGTTTTCTACAGATCCTACAGGTCTAATATTACACAAGTGCATGGCTTTTGCCTCAGAAGTCCAGACTTCCATGATTTACTGTAATGTGACATTTATCCTAGACATGTCCAAATTTAATCTTCACCAATCTTTTAAAACTTCAAGGGAAGACATCTATGGAGTCTACTATAATCTAACTGACTAAATACAAACATTAAAAAAGCAAGCCCTGCACAGATTTCCCTGAGGGTGGCTGGAACCAGAGAGTTGAGGCAAACCACACACTATTACACAGTAAGAAATGGGGCAGAGGGGCGGGGCGAGGGGGCTCATGCCTGTAATTCCAGCACTCTGGGAGACGGAGGCTAGTGGATTGTTTGAGCCCAGGAGTTCGAGACCAGCCTGGGCAGCATACCCCTGTCTCTACAAAAATACAAATAAAAATCAGTCAGGTGTGGTGGTGCAAGCCTGTAATCCTAGCTACTCAGGAGGCTGAGGCAGGAGGATCACCTGAACCCAAGAGTTCAAGGTTACTGTGAGTTACGATAATGCCACTGCACTCCAGCCTGGTTAACTGTTTCTTTTTTTTTTGTTTTTGACATGGAGTTTCGCTCTTGTCACTCAGGCTGTAGCACAACGGTGCGATCTCAGCTCACTGCAACCTCTGCCTCCCAGGTTCAAGCAATTCTCCTGCCTCAGCCTCCTAAATAGCTGGGATTACAGGTGTGCACCACCACGCCCAGTTAATTTTGTATTTTTAGTAGACGGGGTTGTAACATGTTGGCCACGCTGGTCTCTAACTCCTGACCTCAGGTGATCTGCCCGCGTTGGCCTCCCAAAGTGCTGGGATTACAGGCATGAGCCATCATGCCTGGTCAGGTAACTCTGTTTCAAAAGAGGAAGAAGGGAGGAGGAGGAGGAGGAGGAGGAGGAGGAGAAAGGAGGAGGAGGAGGAGGAAGGAGAAGAAGGAAGAGAAGGAGGAGAAGGAGGAGGAACTAAATGGGGCATAGGTATGTGAAGATTCTGTCAGCCAGGAAACCTGGGCAACCCATTGTGTGTAGGCATGGTCCTGGATACCCTACCTGCTGTGCCTTTAATTTTCAGAACAACCGCAAAAGGAGTATAATGAAGAAATGAAGGCTTAAAGGGGTTCAAGAGAAATGGGAAGCAAACATCTCTGTCACTCTCTCCTCTAAGTACAATTCACTATAGCCGAATTGGCCTCACCTGGATCAAAATGAAATGTATTTCTCTAAATGAGATAGGCTCCCCAGTAAAAAAGAAAGGAAGGAGGTTCATAGTAGCCAAGAGGTGTAACATAAATGTCAAGGGCAGATGAATGAAAGAAAATGTGGTAAACTGTGGAATACTATTTACCCTTAAAAAAGAAGGAAATTCTGCAGGGTGACAACATGGATGAACCTTGAAGACATCATCTGAGTGAAATTAGCCAGTCACAAAAGGACAAATACTGTATGACTCCACTTACATAGGGTATCTAAAAGAATCCAGTTCATAGAATCCAAGAGTGGAGAGGCAGTTGTCAGGGATTTGAGGGGAGGGAAACTGGGCAGTTACTTAATCAACATCATAAAGTTTTAGTTGAGCAAGATGAATAAGTTCTAGAGATCAGCCTTACAACATTGTATTGTAGTCAATAATAATGTATTGCACATCTAAAATTTTAATAGGGTAGATCTATTACAGGTTCTTACTAAAACAGACTAGAATAAGAAAATTTACACACACACACACACACTCATATGGGGATATACTCATGATACAGATCAAAATGCTAAGAATGATTTTTTTCCTAAGACATTGGATCATGGTGATTCTTAGTCTTTTCCTTAATTGCAATTTTTTTGTTTTGTTTTGCTTTTTGAGACGGAGTCTCAATCTGTCACCCAGGCTGGAGTGCAGTGGTGACATCTCAGGTCACTGCAACCTCCGCCACCTGGGTTCAAGCAATTCTCCTCCCTCTGCCTCCCGAATAGCTGGGATTACAGGTATGCGCCACTACGCCTAGCCAATTTTTGTATTTTTAGTAGAGATGGGGTTTCACCATGTTGGCCAGTCTGATCTCGAACTCCTGATCTCAAGTGATCCAGCTGCCTCAGCATCCCAAAGTGCTGGGATTACAGGTGTGAGCCACCACATTCCGCCCTTAACTGCAATTTAAAAGGGCTTCTAAATAACATTTATCACTTTTGCAAAATAAAGTAGAATGCTATTTTGGGGGAAAAAAGGGAGCATGCGTATAAAATGTGTGTCACTCAGTCTAAGCTACCAGTAAAGGCCCAAATTCTCCATGGCAACCATTTGTTTCATGATGCGGTTTCCCTAAGTTTGTTCCTCAGAATTTTATTTATTATTCCACGACGAAAGTTTCTGTGGTCCAATAAATGTGGAAAATGTTGAGGGGGGAGAAAGGAAGGGAGGGAGGGAGGGAGAAAGGAAGAAAAGCAGGAAGGGAGGAAGGGAGGGAGGGAGGAAGGAGAGAAGGAAAGGAGGGAGGAAGAGAGGGAGAGAGAGGAGGAGGGAGGAAGGGAAGGGCGAAGGGAAGGGCGAAGAGAAGGGTAGATGGGAAGGATGAGATGACGGGAGGGATGATGGGAGGGAGGGAGGGAGGGGAGTGACTCCCATCTTGGGCTCCTCATCTCTGAAGCAAGGCGCTTTACCACCACAGTGCTTGTTCCCCACACAAGCCTTGATTGTTGTGGGCCGAGTTCTCTCCTGTTCTTTCAAACACGCTACTCACTCCTACGCCCTCCCCTCTACTCAGGCTATTTCAGGAAGAAAAATTCCCCTTCTTCCCCAGCTTTTCAAAAGCTGGGAAGTTTTCTGACGAGCTCAGGTCTGACCGATGCCACCAAAGCCTCCCTGGCCGCTCCAGGGCAGCGTCTGTCTCCTTTCAGGGGGACCAAGAGCACATGGATTAAGGACAAGGGCCTGCGTGCTAAACCATGGAGCTCAAAATCCAGCTGTCTGCCTCCACTTGCAAAAAGGAGTAGAAGTATGTTTCTCTATTCTTCCTGCTAAGTATAACTGAAAACTCTGGACATTACACACACACACATACACACACGCACGCACACACACATGTACACACACACGCACACACACACATACACACACGCACACACACACACACGCACACACACACGCACACGCGCACACCAAATGTAAGATGCTGCTGCCAGGTGGAGAGATTCTTTGGATCTTGGGATTCAAAGAAGAAGCCGGCGCTGAGAACCCTGAGTTTTCTTTCTGCCTCCTGTATCCAAGATACAGAGCTGGAAAAGGTGACATTCCAGAAACACCAATGGGCTCAGACCAAAAACAGCCCCTCACAAAAGCCTATTTTCTCTCTAGCCAAGTGACCAGGGGAAGGCAGCCTAGCAAGACAAACTTTCAGACAACAACCGCACAACTCCAGCCAAATCCCACAAAAACAAAATGTGCCCCACCACCACCACCACCAGCAAGGGCCAAGCAGAGACCTAGGTGTCCACCTCACAAGGCTGTACCAAGGGGACCTCCACGCCTGGTGGTGTCAACCACGGTGGGGTCAAAGACGCCAAAGAAGAAACTGAGACTTCTGTCCCTAATGGCTAGTAACAAGGCCTAACCCTGCCACATGCAGTGTCTATGGAGACACTGAGGAAGCCAGAATTCTACGCCCACTGCACAGCGGGAAGGAGCTCCCCCGGCAGGTGACCATGGAAGCCTCGTGGGAAACTTGGGTTTCACCCCACCTGGCAGTAACAAGGCAATACCCACTCCCTTCTTCTCCTGGAGCAGTGTCAGCAAAAGCCATCTAACACAGAAGGTTAACACCCAGGGTTTCATAAGATAACACAAAAATGTCAAGGAATCTACACACACACACACACACAAACTAGACCTAAAAAGTAAGTTCAGCAAGGTTGCAGGATACAAGAACAATTTGCAAAAGTCCACTGAAGTCCTGTATGCTAGCAATGAACACACGGATACCACTATTTAAAATACCATTTACAATCATTCAAAATAAATAAAATGCTTAGGCATAAATCTAAGCAAACATTTATAGGACTTGCATAATGAAAACCACACAATGCTGATGAAAGAAGTCAAATATCTAAATAAGTGGAGGGACATACTATATTCATGGATTCAAAAACTCAACATAGTAAAGATGCGAATTCTCACCAAGCTGATAATACGGGTTTAGCACAATGCCTATCAAAAAATTTTTGTAGCCATAAACGAGATTATTCTAAAATGTATATGAAAGGCAAAGGAACTAGAACATAGCTAAACAACTTTGAAAAACAACAGTGGGAAGAATAAGACTACTGGACCCATTTATAGCTACAGTAATCAGACAGTGCGGTACTGTTAGGGGGACAGAACACAGATTGGTGGAACTGAATAAAGAACGCAGAAATAAACCCATATATCCAAGCCCAAATGAGTTTTGATAAAGACGCAGAAGCAATTCAGTGGAGAAAGACAGCCTCTCATACACATGGTGCTGGAGCAACTGGAGCAACAGGCAAATTGGAGTAACAGACAATAAAAGTAAAGCTTTTTGTTTGTATAAATCTCACTCCTTATACAAAAATTAACTCAAAATGGGTCACGGAGTTTAATGTAGAAGTTGAAGTATAAAACAGGAAAAAATAAGAGAACATATTTAGGATCTAAGGCAAGACAAAGAGTTCTTAGAACTGAAACCAAAAGCATCCTGCATTTTTTCCAAAAAGGATAAATTGGACTTCATCAAAATTAGAAACTTTTGCTCTGTGAATGACCCCATCAAGAGGACAAAAGGACAAACTCAGAGGGGAAGAAAATATCTGCAAACCACATACCCCACAGGGGACTAATATTCAGACTATATAAAGAACTGTCAAAACTCAATAGCAAAAAAAGTGAACAACCCAAATAGAACACGAGCAAAAGACATGAAGAGACATTTCACCAAAGAAGATAAACACATGGCAAGCAGGCACATGGAAAGATGTACAACATTATTGGTCATCAGGGAAATGCAAATTAATATTCCAATAAGACACTACCACACACCTATGAGAATAGCTAAAATCACAAAACGATGTCAACATCAGATCCTGGGGAGAATGCAGAGAAATGATCACTCACACATTACTGGTGGGAATGTAAAATGACACAGCCACTCGGTGCCAAACAGTTTCTTTACAAATGGAACACGCAATCACCATACAACCTAGCAATTGAACTCCTGGCATTTATCCCAGAGAAATAAAAAGTTATATTCACACAAAAGCCTGTACATGGACGTTTATAGCAGCTTTATTTTTTAATAGTCAAAAACTGGACACAAACCAGGTGTCTTTCAACTGGTGAATGGTTAAACAAAGAGTTACACCCAAACTGTGGAATACTTCTCAGTTATCAAATAGAACAACTACTGATACATGCAACAACTTAGATAAATCTCCAGTGAAAGTTGAGTGAAAAAGGAGATCCCAAAAGGTTACATATTATGTGATTCAATTTATATAACATTCTTGAAATGACAAAACCATAGAAATGGGGAAGAGATTACAGGTTACCTGAGGTTAGGCAGGGGGTGAGATCATGCCAGGAGGGAAGTGGGTTTGCTACAAAACAGCACCATGGGGAATTCCAGAAGCTTCTGTCAATGTCAATATCCTGGTTGTAATATTGTACTACAGTTTCGCAAGATGTTACCATCTGGGGAAACTTGGTAAAAGGTATGTGAGATCTCGCTGTATATTGTTTCTTACAATTACATGTGAACCTACAATTATCTTGAAATTAAAATGTTAACATTAAAATGTAATTTTTAATAATTTTAAAAATCCAGGCAGGGGACAGTGGCACACACCTATAATCCCAACACTTTGGGAGGCTGAAGTAGGAGGATCATTTGAGGCCAGGAATTCAAGACCAGTCTGGGCAACATAGTAAAACCCTTCCTCTACCAAAAATTCTAAAAGTAGCCAGGCATGGTGGTACACATTTGCAGTCCCAGCTACTCAGGGGCTGAGGTAGAAGGATTACTTGAGACCATCAGGTTGAGGCTGTAGTAGCCATGATTGTACCACTGCACTCCAGCCTGGGCAACAGAGCAAGACCCTGTCTCCAAAAAAAAAAAAAAAAAAAATCCAGCTCTGTGTTAATTTGGTCATTATTCATCCTCTCTCTGCTTTAGTTTCCTCAGGAGAAAAACAGGGATAAGAGTAATGCCAACTTTATAGGATTACTGTGAAATTGGAACAGTTTAGTAGACATAAAGTACTTAAACAGCTTAGCAGATAGCACTCAAACGCATTTGCCATGATTATTTCAACCAGTAATTCAAAAGTATTTACTGAGCTCCTGCTATATGCAAAGATTCAATGGCTTCTTTAAAAGCAGACATCTCAGGTAGTAGTACTGCCTAGCACTGAGAGAGCAGAGACTTTGGAGTAAGAGAAATATGGGTTTAAACCTCAGCACTGCCACCATCTTTGCTGTGCATACTTAGGCAATTTACTTAGCCACTCTGAACTGCCTTTTCTTTAACAGTAAAATGGAATTAATAATATACCCTCACAGGGTTATGCATATTAAGATGATATATGTCACTGACTGGTATATGACAAATAAACTGCAACTATTATTACTACTACCCATACACTCTCATTTTGTTGCTTTCTTCCTACGCAAATTTTAAACTTCTTGAGAAGAGTCTCTTTTTTTTTCTCTCATGAATCCCTCTAAACACCAAGCCTAATGTGATGAAAATAGAAAGTACTCAATGAATACTTAGTAAAAAATAAAATATTCTGGCAATGCTTAATGAAATTAAGCATTACCCGATACTTAAATGAAAAGTAACTGTATGTCTTCTTCTGAATATGAGGCTCCCAAAAAATTCCCCCGTGAGTCTTTGAAGGGGCATGAACAAGGGTTTTCATCCATGATCTTCTTTATGGACACACAAGTGCAAGACGGTTCGGTCATCCATCACCAGGGAGATGGAGATAAAATGGGGTAAAAGCAGCTATAAACAATGAACTAGATTAAACAGAGTAAGTAGCACAGACAGATGTTAGGAAGAGGATGCACTGAAAGTGCTAAGTAATAGAATGAAATCTATCAAAGAATACCATTCAAAAATTAAAAATACAATCAAAAATACAAATTAAAAATACATACATTTACACATACATGCACACCACGAAATGAAAAAAAAAATGAGGAGGATGCCTGTGTATTCAAAGAGATTTAGCAATCCATTATAGTGGACATCTATGGAGGGAGGAATAGGAAATGAGGAAATAATGAAGAGGAGGGAGAGAAACAGAAAGCTCTGAATCGGCTGCTGATCACAAGCCATGAACCGTTGGATCTAATTAAGTCACCTCTCAATACATAGATCCAAAACAAATGCGAATTAATACAAAATATGCAAATGATTATGTAAATAGTGACAGTATTGTACCCTAAACCTTACTGAAGAGGTAGCAATTAAAGAGATAATTCTGAAATGGCAATGCAAAATCAGTACAGATAAACTGCTGTAATCCAATTGTTTGGCTATTTAATACAATTAATGTTCTGAAAAGCACACCACTTCACGTTTCATGTGGAAAAGGTTCTATCAGGATTTCAAGGAGCTCACCAGTGGAAACCAGCATTTCAGTGACATGCTTTTTCTCCCCACCTCATTTCTGTCTTATGTGACTGTTCCATATTTGTGTCACTGGTGAATCAGAGACATGCAATCTGGAGGAGAAAAAAATAACCCGGCAGGTATCTCAGCAACTAGAAAAGCCAAAGGAAGGGCGTGCTCGCCACTCGGGATCTTGACATTTGGTCCCAAGGCCAGAAAACAGGTGCAGGTGGGACAGAAAATTACTTCTCTCCTTAAAGAGAAGAAATGGCTCTCCCATAAAGCAGAAAATACCAACTGCCATGCCCTGGGATGCCTCACTTTCTAGCCATCACAGTCTGCATATCTGCCTACCACACAAGCGGCTTGTTCCCTTGCTCCAGGAAAAGCTGCTGCTAATTTATTCTGGGGGCAAGAAGAGACGAATGGGGATATTTACCCTAAGTGACGCCAGGAGTTAACACTGGGAATTTCTGGCTAGTGGAGTTATATGAGTGTTCTTCCCCTTTTTGCTGATGTATTTTTCCTCATTTGTCTTCTAGGAATACACATTGCTTTGTTTGTTGTGAAAAAACTACAACATTTAAAAATAAAATAATACCACCAGTTAATCAGCTACAGGGCTTAACAGTCACGATTCCTTTGGTGCACTAGTCATCTTACTGCAAAGCTTAAATGCTTTTGCAACTAATAACTTTCCTCCCAATTCGATCAGCTGCTTGCATCCTTGAGGAAAACAAATCTACCACTCACCTTGCTTACGAGAAGTTCCCGGTGAAGTGCTTAGTTGAGTAGAATGTGCCTTGAATTTTTATGACGAGACAGGGATATTGAAAAGGCGATCCCCAGGCTAAACTTCCGGTCACCACCACCCCTTCCCCGCACCCCAAACATTTCACTGAATAAATGCCACTGAAGTGGGTGTCCGATAATTCAACAGTTATAATAAATATGGACTCAGGACAGAGACCACCTGGGTCCTGCCTCCTCTACTCCAGCTGGTGAGAAGATACTTGGCCTCGGCCGGGCGCGGTGGCTCAAGCCTGTAATCCCAGCACTTTTGGAGGCCGAGACGGGGGGATCACGAGGTCAGGAGATCGAGACCATCCTGGCTAACACGGTGAAACCCCGTCTCTACTAAAAAATACAAAAAACTAGCCGGGCGTGGCCTGGGGCGCCTGTAGTCCCAGCTACTCGGGAGGCTGAGGCAGGAGAATGGCGTGAACCCGGGAGGCGGAGCTTGCAGTGAGCTGAGATCGCGCCCCTGCACTCCAGCCTGGGCGACAGAGCGAGACTCCGTCTCAAAAAACAAAACAAAACAAAAAAGATACTTGACCTCTCTGTCGTTTGGATTTTTCCGTAAAGGGTGGGTAAAAACAGTAGCTACTTGAGAGGCTGATTCGAGGATTTAATGCGCTAATTCATGTAAAGGGTTTAGAACAGTCTGTCTCCCTGTAGCATCGATAAATGTTAGCTACTCCAATTACTGTCCAAGATAACTCGTTTTGTTATTCAATCAATTCTGAAACATTATATAAGACTAAAATATTCAAGGCTGCCCACACTTGGAAAACTAATTTCATTTCTTCCTATTTCCTTACCAACTTTTAACCATATTTTAAACACACATGTGCACACTCATATGAAACTACACACATATACATTCACACACGCACTAACACATTTATACACACACCTACATATACACACCCACATACACACACGCTCGCACACCTATATACACCAACACAGGCACACACAAACACGCCTATCATAAACCAACACACATGCACACACCCACACCTATACACACCAACACAAGCACACACTATACATACACCCACACGTGCACACTCACACACACCCCCATACACACACCAACACACACGCACACCCACACACACATGCACACACACCTATATGCACACCAACACACTTGCAAACACACATACACCTATACACACATACATGCACACACACCCACACCTATACACACACGAGCACACACATATACCTATATACACGCACACACAACACACATCCACACACTACACATTCCTATACACACATGCACACACCTATGCACACTATACACACCCACATGCACTCACACCTACACACCTACACACACCTTTACATATAGACACCTACAAACCACACACACCTATACACACACTTGCAAATACACACACACCTACACACAAACATGCACACACATGCATGCACACCGATATACACACACACATAACTCTACATGTACACATGCACACATACCTACACTCAAGTGCACACACTCACACCTACACACACGTACACACACACACTCAGACTCCTTTCCTAAGTTCCATTTCCAAAGAGGGGCAAAGAATTTGAACAACCTCCCTCCAGAACCTATACTTGAATACATTAATTACTCCAGTATATTTTCTTATTCAGATGGAAATGAAATACAAAATGCAGCAAATCTTAATCGAGACTCAAAAATAGTGAGTTCCTCTTGCTGAAAGCTACCAATGGCTCCCAATCACCTGAGGGACCTGGGTCTGCCTTCCTAGGGGTGGCCCAGGAGGCCCCCTCATCTAACTCCACCAATTCTGCCTCCTCCCGCCCATCCCCTGGTCCCGGAGACTCCTTGCTCAGGAACCCTCTGGAGCTCTCAGGAGTTCTGCCTGCCATTCCTCCTCAGAATCGGTTCTCAGTCCTCCAGCTCCCAGCCCCCCAACCCTGTAAGCCCATCTCCAACGTCATCTTCACTGGGAAGCCCCAGGTCCAGGCACCTGCTGAGTTGATTAGCTGGTAATGTGCTTGCTGGGCCACACTGGGTTGTAATTCTTTGAACACACACTTCTAAGGATGGAGACTTGGGGCTGATTACTCCATGTCAGCAGGTTCTAACACAATAGCTGGTATGGCTGGTACTCAAAGAACCAGAGGATATGAGACACATCCGAGTCCCTGTGTAACAACAGCTGGTAGCCCTAGCGCACATGGTGAATAAGCCTTGTGGAGGGTGAGGGCGCACCCTAAGGGGTGACCAGATAATTTGGGGTAGGTGGGGTGGAGGTTTCCAAGGGCTTATCAAGGCCTCTCAACACAGACTTAGTCAAAATTTAAAAAGAAGCTAGAATATAAAGTCAGCAAGAAAGGCAACAATTATTACACAGTCATCAAAATTTCCCTCAAAAATTATTTCAATTGCCCATTCAAGTATGGAGCACCTATTTCTGTGCATTCAACCCCATAAAGTGAATAGTTATTTAGCACTTTGTAATATATAAAACTATGGCTATTACAATATGTGGAACACATGCAAAATATAACTGTACAGTATTTTAATTTCATAAGAGAGATGCATATGGTTGCATTTGCTTAAATGTGTATATAATGTCAATCCACAGTTGCCTATTTTTGTCAGCAATCTGGATTACATGTGCACACAACAACAGCAAAGCTAGGGCATAGTGACAACACCGAGTGAATACTTGCTACACGGCAGTGTGTGTGTGAAGGGCTTCCCAGTATTTATTAATTCAATCCTCACAACCCACACAGGGAACTCCTGTTGCCAAGCCCATTTTGGAGATAAGGAAACTGAGACTCAGAGAGGTCCAGTGCTCTAGGTGACAAGAGCTACAAAGTAGAAAATCTGGTGTGAGAATCAAGGCAGTCTGGCTCCTTTAACATCACCCTACCCTACCTGTCCTGGGTTAAAAAATAATAACTAAGGAGAAAAGTAGAGTATGGGGCAGCTGTAAGTTAACAGGGATTGTGTGATGGAGGTGATGAGCAGAACATGGTATTATTACATCGCCTCTGCCATCAGACTCCCACGCTTACTGGCCAAGTCACTTTCTCTTCTCTACCTCTCAGTTTTCTTCCCTTTATAATTGAGATATTATCGCTTACCTTGAAGAAAAAAAAAAAAAAAAGAAAGAAAAAACTCAACTGTACCCAAAACTCTGCCCCTACAAAAGGAAATGTGATCCTAGCCGGGCGCGGTGGCTCATGCCTGTAATCCCAGACCTTTAGGAAGCCAAGGCAGGCGGATTGTGAGGTCAGGAGTTCAAGACCAGCCTGGCCAACATGGTGAAACCCCATCTCTACTAAAAGTATAAAAAATTAGCCAGGCGTGGTGTCAGACGCCTGTAATCCCAGCGACTCGGGAGGCTAAGGCAGGAGAATCGCCTGCACCCCGGAGGTGGAGGTTGCAGTGAGCCGAGATCGTACCGCTGCACTCCAGCCCAGGCAACAAGAGCGAAATTCTGTCTCAAAATTAAAAAAAAAAAAAAAAAAAGTAAATGTGATCCCAACTGAACACTTTGTTCAGAACTAGCCAGGAAAGGGTTCCACTGTCTGTCTGTTACAAAGATCAGTTCACATCTAAAGTATTGGGAGTTAGCTCTAATAATGTTACAAAACTGAAAACAATCAGAAAGAGACAGGCAGGGGTCTGGGAACAATACCTGATGGGACTGGGAGAGGGGGTTAAGAAACTGAGTATAGAAGAGGGGCCAGAGAAAACAAGAGGCATCAGAACATGGTATTATTACACAGTCTCTGCCATCAGACGCCCACATTTACTGGGCAAGTCACTTTCTCCTCTCTGCCTCTCAGTTTTCTTCCCTGTACAATCAGGATATTATTGCTTGCCTTGAAAAATTCTTGCAAAGATTAAATGAGGTGCTATCTTAAGTCCTAAGCACAGTATTTCACAGGAAGCACTCCATGAAATTATCCATCACTGTCATCATTATGACATAGTCCCAACAGGAAAAGTTTATAAAGCAAGAGATTCAAACACAAAAATGGATTTCCTAATAGTTAGGTTGTCCCCAAATGGAGGGTGCTGTCTTGGAAGATAGCAACTGCACCACTGCTGATAGTCCTGTCTAGCTAGGAGTCAACAGATAATATTCCCATGTCGAGACTGTGCTCACCCAGATGGTCCAGGACCCTTTCATCTGACGTTCTTATGAGTCAATGATTCTACAGCATCGCAAGTAGAAACACATACACAAATGGTAAACAGAAATAACAGTGGGATGAAATACAATTTACGCCTTCAGCTTCAGTACAGTTTAGGCAAGGGAAGATTACTTCTTACCATGCCTTTCGTGGCTCTTCATTTTATTTACTTTATAATGCTTTTGTTGTTATTGTTGTTTTAATAATAAAGTCATAGCCAGTCCATTTGGAAGAATAGGAGCTAACAGAGGCTGGGCACAGTGCCTGTAATCCCAGCACTTTGGGAGGCTGAGGTGGGCAGATCACCTGAGGTCAGGAGTTCGAGACCAGCCTGGCCAACATGGAGAAACCCCATCTCTACTAAAAATACAAAAAGTAGCTGGGCATGGTGGCGCCTGACTGTAATCCCAGCTACTCAGGAGGCTGAGGCAGGAGGATCGCTTGAACCCTGGAGGCAGAGGTTGCAATGAACTGGAATCGCACCACTGCACTCCAGCCTGGGCAACAGAGAGAGACCATGTCTAAAAGATGGGGGGGAAAAAAAAGCTAACAGAGCAAAGTAGTAGATATCGATAAGAAAAATGTTTCCTGCAACTCTCAACCACTGTATGGACAGAGTGCTGAAATGGGTTCCAAAGTTTTAAAATAGAAAAAGTTTGTCATTTACAAGGCTGCTTCGCATATTTCAGATGATGGAAATGCAATCAGGAATTTCAATAATGCTGGCCTGTTTTTTTCTTAATGGCTTGTCACAGTCTCATGTAATGCCACAGGCTGTGATATTACCACTAGCGTGCTGCTGTCGTGAACAAGAGCTGCCCATTATAGGGAGCCATCTATCACGCTTAGGTGCCAATTTAGAAGGTGGAAATTCTGGATGTGGATTCCTAAACTTCTGTTTGTGGAAAACAGCTTGCTTTTTTAAAAAGTTTCTTGGAGTCTTGAGGTTGCTAGAAGAAGAGCTTAAGGATGCTATAAATTGAGTTCTTGGACAAGGCTGGAGTTAATTAGCCCTCAACTGTAGGGAAAAGTGAAGGTTCAATCTTTGGCTTCAACTACCTTTATTCCTGCCAATGATCGAGGGACGGAGGCACCACTCCACACACCATCTAGTCAGGTCTTGAGACAGAGATGCGGACACTCATTCTATTTAACAATCATATTCCTTAAAGATACAGTCTCCAAAGATAGATCCCTGTCATGTATTTGCTTTATAACACCATGTGCCAAGACTACACTAAGTTGAGGGATTTTAAAAAATGCAACAATACGGCTGGGCGCAGTGGCTCACACCTGTAATCCTAGCACTTCGGGAGGCCGAGGCAGGCGCATCACGAGGTCAGGAGATTGAGACCATCCTGGCTAACATGGTGAAACCCCATCTCTACTAAAAATACAAAAAATTAGCCAGGTGTGGTGGTGGGCACCTGTAGTCCCAGCTACTCGGGAGGCTGAGGCAGGAGAATGGCTTGAACCCGGGAGGCGGAGCTTGCAGTGAGCTGAGATGGTGCCACTGCACTCCAGCCTGGGCAACAGAGTGAGACTCCCTCTCAAAAAAAAAAAAAAAAAGCAACAATAATAACAACAAAAGGTATTAGAATTTTACGCTGTCAACAAAATCATGGAACTTTTAGGTCTCTAGGTGTTTTGAAGAACATATGGTTCCAGCTATTCCTTATGTAGATGATCACACACGTGCTCAGACTGACCTGCCCAACCAAGCTGCACCGGGAGAGGTGTATGCGACCTCCACACCCATCCAGGACCGACCTTCTCTCTTTGCAAAGGTCTTCTTCCTCTACTAGGAACAGCTGGGGGAAATCCAACTGACTCTTGCCCTGATCCTGTCAACTTCCTGGCACATCAGGACACCATTAAACCCACAGTATCAAAACCCAATCTGACGCCAGGCATGGTGGTTCATGCCTTAATCCCAGCTATTTGGGAGGCTGAGGCAGGAAGATGTCTTAAGCCCAGCAGTTCGAGGATGCAGTGAGTTATGATCATGCCACTGCACTCCAGCCTGGGCAAGAGAGTGAGACACTGCCTCTAAAAAAATAAAAGTAATTAATTAATTAATTAAAGCCCAGTTTGGGACAACAGATGTGTAAACATGCCTGAGAATATGAAACCTCTCCCCCTCCAAAGTTATTTCTGTGCTTCCACAAAGTCTCTCTATAACCCTTGAAGGTGCCTCGTAGACCTTCGTTCCAGGCCGGAGTTTTGGAAATGGAAGCTCTGAAACAACCCACAGCAGCATTCCCTTAAGGTCCCAGAGAAAGACAGGACAGAAAGCAAATGCCTCATTTCTCTTCTCACACAGCACTGCAGAGCCAGGGAGGAGCATCTTAAGAGGGAGTGCTTTTTATTTTATCTACTGTGTCCAGCAAGTTCCCTTTTTATTAGCCCCTTAATGGACTGGCTTCAGAAATGAAATGCTTCATGAAGTGGAGAAATAAGGCATTAGTAGGATTACCTGGGGCAAAAATAAAACTTGAACGACATTCTGGGTGCGGTGGCTCACGCCTGTAATCCCAGCACTTTGGGAGGCCAAGGCGGGTGGATCACCTGAGGTCAGGAGTTCGAGACCAGTTTGGTCAACATGGTGAAACTCCATCTCTACTAAAAATACAAAAAATTAGCCAGGTGTGGAGGCACGCATCTGTAATCCCAGCTACTTGGGAGGCTGAGGCAGGAGAATCACTTGAATCCGGGAGGCGGAGATTGCGGTGAGCCGAGATTGCGCCCCTGCACTCCAGCCTGGGTGACAGAATGAGACTCTGTCTCAAAAAAAAAAAAAAAAAAGGCATTCTGAAACATTCAGGGAACTGGGGGTACAAAGGGGACAGGTTTCATTCAGTGGGCAGGCAAGTACCACACAGCAGAGCTCCTCCCAACCAGAGATGTCTTCTCAGGCCCAGGGGGAGCTTCCTCACCTGGAAGCAGATCTGGAGCTGGAAAATGCCTGGATTAGTTCCTGGAAACCAAAGAAACCAGGAGAGGGTAGAGGAGTTGCAGGGTTGGGAATGTCAGGATGTCAGCATGGAAGGGGGCTCTTGGAGGCTCTAGGATGGCTTCTGATGCATCCCTTCCTTCCAGGGATAGGCACAGGGCCTGTGTTTAGTAGTGGAGGTGGAGTCTCCCGGGTTGTCTGCACTTTGATGGGGTCCGCGGGTCCAGGGTCTCATTCTCATCTCTGGGGCTCGCCAGGTAGGAACCAGCAGAAGGTGGTGATTAGGAAACAGACTCCAGAACCCCGAAGGCCTACATTCAGAACTCAGTTCTGACACTCTCTCATGCGACCTTGGACAAAGCACTAAACATCTCTGTACCTCAGTTTCTTCATCAATAAAATGGACAGCTCACAGGTTTGTTACACGGTTGAATACATAAAGTACTCCTAAGAATGTCTGGTATATACTGAGGGTTATTTAAGTGTTTGCTGCTATTACCTTTTCCCTTAAGGGGTTCTTGGGTCTCCAGTCCTGTCAACTAAACTCACAGAACACTGATGTATTAGCCAGAAGGTCAATGCATACATAATCTTGAATAGAAACCTTTCACCAACAATAAGACAGGAAAAGTCAGGTTAGGCTGGAAAGTACATGTATTTTCATTCGAGTAAGGGAATTCTACTTGAGGAGCCAGATTAAGACCAAAAGGTTGCTTTTTGAGCCTAAAGTCAGATCACCCATCGGGGTGGCCCAGAGAGGAAAAGTCACCTTCCACTGTGAAGACTGTCCCTGACAAGTGGACCCGAGCACTCGTATCACTTGGTCAGGACACCTTCTGTCTTGAACTGTGGCAGTGATAAACCCCACGAGGCTGTAAGCTCAAAGCCTTCCGTTCTGTTCTTGACATCCCATTATATATTTACTACGGGGCAAGGCGGATGTCAGCTTCTTCACGGTAACATGGTGGGTTTTTCTGAGAAGCAGATGGAAGCAGAGACAGCTGCTGAGAATGGGGAGGAGACAACACCATAGAATCAGAATGTGCCGACAGAAAGGAGGCGAGGGACAAATGTCAGCATCGAGATGCCGCAGAGGACAGCAGATACACTACCATGCTGTTTAAATGAATGACACAGAAAGTTTACGAACTTGAAACATCAAGCTACCCGCCCATCCCTGCCTTGTCACCTGGCCGCCGCCATGACTGTGGAGATCGGGCTATTTCAGGCACGCTCTGGAGACAGCTGGAACATGGTCTATGAACATCCCTTCCTAATCTGGATTCGGTGACTTCGACTGGTGGCTTTAGTCACATGGACAGTCTTTACACCATGGAAATGGGTAAATGCTACAGATCAGGACCTCTTCTTCCTCCCAACGCCTCCCCAAGAGCCCGTTGTTAAACACTTACCAGCACACCACTGGGCTGTTTCTCTACTGCTTGATTGAAATGATCCTTATGGAAGCACAAATGACTTCACTGTCACTAAATCCAAGGGACATTTTTAATTTTTCTTAAATTCTCCAGGAGGTTGGAGAGCTGATCCTTCTCTCCCTCTTGAACCTCCTCTCCTGCCTGGCTTTTAGGGCTCTCTGCTGACTTTTCTTCATTTCTAAGCATAGGTTCTCAGGAGTCCTCAGCCTGCGGGCCATGCACTAGTACCACTCTGGGGCCTGTTAGAAACCAGGTTGCACAGCAGGATGGAAGCAGCAAGCGAGCAAAGCTTCATCTGTATTCACAGCCGCTCCCCATCGCTCGCATCACCACCTGAGCTCCGCCTCCTGTCAGATCAGTGGTGGCATTAGAGTCTCATAGGAACGTGAACAGTATTGAAAACTGCGCATGCCAGGGATCCGGGTTGCGCGTTCCTTATGAGAATCTCATGCCTGATGATCTGTCACTGTCTCCCATCACCCCCAAATGGGACTGTCTAGTTGCAGGAAAACAAGCTCAGGGCTCCCACTGGCTCTACACTATAAGTGGTAGAATTATTTTATTATGTATTCCAATGTAATAATAATAGAAATAAAGTGCACAGTAAATATAATGCGCTGGAATCATCTCGAAACCATTTCCCCACACCCCATCCATGGAAAAATTGTCATCCATGAATCTGGTCCTGGCGTCCAAAAGATTGAGGAGCACTGCTCTACACAGTCGCCTTACCCCAACAGGCCCTGAAATGTTCGTGTTCCCCACAGCTCTCTTTGGTCACTGAACGTGTCCTTTGAGACAAGGCTGGGTCATCACTTCCTCCAGGAAGCCCTCCCTGACCCACGTGGTCTGGGTAGTGCCCGTTTTTACAGTACCCTTTATATCCATCACAGTTGAGTATCTATGCACATGCATGGCCCCTTGGCAGGAAGACCAGAACCTGGAAGGCAAGAACTTGGAATTACAGCAACAATAAGCAAAACAATAGTGACAAACAGCTGCTACCAGCACGCACCATCTGCCCGGCACCATTCCAAGAGCTTTACATAGATTATTCTATTTACTCCTACACCACCCCTATGATTTCTCCCACGAGATTCCTGACACTGGCAGGGCTGAAATAACCCACCCATGTTTACACAGACCAACAAGAATGCCGAAGGGCCAACGTACTTAACCATTTCCTACAATGCCCTTTCTAGTTTGTGTATCTCCAGAACACAATCTAACATGTTTGAAGTAAAAAGTAAAGAGAGGAGAGACGGGGGATTTTATAAAACCTGGTGTTCTTCAGATTCAATACAAGTCCTTGTTTATTATATTCAGTGAAGAAATAAGATAGTTCCTAATTCCAGCTCACTTTAAACATCTTGCTCACCCGTAGTGGCGGTTCTCTGCAGAGGCCATTTTTCAGGGCCATGGGGCTAGATTTTGTATTGTAGAACACAGCCTCTGGTTCCCTCCTGCTACTGCTTGAGGGACAAATATTAATGCATCATGGAAGAAGAAAAGCTGCTACTTAAAACCTGACAGTCTGAAATCTCTCCACACACAGCTAAACACTTTAAACCACATAAATATGGTTGGTTTTTTTGGTTGTTGTTTCTTGTTTTTTGTTTTTTTTGAGACAGAGTTTCACTCCTGTTGCCCAGGCTGGAGTACAATGGCACAGTCTCGGCTCACTGTACCCTCCGCCTCCCAGGTTCAAGTGATTCTCCTGCCTCAGCCTCCCGAGTAGCAGAGATTACAGGTGTGCGCTACCATGCCTGCTAATTTTTGTATTTTTAATAGAGATGGGGTTCCGCCATGTTGGCCAGACTGGTCTCAAACTCATGACCTCAAGTGATCCACCCACCTCGGCCTCCCAAACTGCTAGGATTACAGGTGTGAGCCACCACGCCTGACCTAAACCATGTAAATAGGTTAATAGTTCCCTTCATGTCTGTACATTTTCTTTGATGAATCTGTTTTTATTAAATCTCACTTTTGGCCAGGCACGGTGGCTCACGCCTGTAATCCCAGCACTCTGGGAGGCCAAGGTGGGCACATCACGAGGTCAGGAAATTGAGACCATCCTGGCTAACACGGTGAAACCCCGTCTCTACTAAAACACAAAGAGTTAGCTGGGCATTGTGGCGGGCGCCTATAGTCCCAGCTACTCGGGAGGCTGAGGCAGGAGAATGGCGTGAACTCAGGAGGTGGAGCTTGCAGTGAGCCAAGATCGCACCACTGCACTCCAGCCTGGGCAACAGAGCGAGACTCCGTCTCAAAATCAATCAATCAATCAATCAATCAATCAATCTCACTTTCCCAAAAATATAAAAATAGTAAGTACCTTCTGGATTTGGGCTTCTGTTTTCTTTTCTTTCTTTTATTTTATTTACTTACTTACTTATTTGAGAGACAGGGTGTCTCTCTGTCACCTAGGGTGGAGTGCAGTAGCATGATCATGGCTCACTGCGGCCTCCACCTCCCAGGCTCAAGTGATCCTCCAGCCTCAGCCTCTCAAGTAGCTGGGACTACCGGCGCTTGCCATCACAGTTGGCTAATTTTTGTATGTTTTGTAGAGATAAGGTTTTACCACGTTGCTCAGGCTGGTCTGGAACTCCTAAACTCAAGTGATCCTCCCACCGGAGCCTCCCAGAGTGCTGGGATTACAAGTGTGATCCACTGCACCAAGTGCCTTATTAGTTTTAAAGGCAAAAGCATCTTGGCGTCTGGGTGGGAAAGTTCCAGGATACATTTGAACCATCTTCAAAGCTGTTACTTGTTTTAGATCCTCCAGGCAATTAAAGGGTGCAGGAACTCCCAGAAGGTTTATGCTTCCGCTTCTTCAGCAGACAGACACGGAACCCGCTCAGGGATGTGAACAGTGCAGGGAGATGTTATTGGAAAATTAATGCTCACTAAATGGCCTAGGTGGTTTTCTGATTTCTCTCACTAGAACCCACAACACCTCTCATGACCAATTTATCCTTTACAGCGATGCTGTCAGATACTTTACTAGGAGGTTCTCATACAGTCATACAGTAAACCCTGGATTAGCCTCCCTAACACACAAAATGAGACAGGCAGATGATAGATTTCTACCTGGCTTTAAAGCCCAGTTGGAAAGGAAGGAAAGAAGAAAGGGAGGAAGGCAGGAAGGGAAAGAAGCATACATGGGCATTTTCTCCACTGGCAAGGCGCTGCACGTGTGGACGAGAGAGATGGAACTGGGCTTAAATTATCTGTCACTTCTGGGCCAGGCGCCGTGGCTCGTGCCTGTAATCCCAGCACTATGGGAGGCCAAGGCAGGTGGATCACGAGGTCAAGAGCTCGAGACCATCCTGGCCAACATGGTGAAACCCTGTCTCTACTAAAAATACAAAAATTAGCTGAGTATGGTGGCGGACGCCTGTAGTCCCAGCTACTCAGGAGGCGGAGGCAGGAGAATCACTTGAACCCAGGAGGCGGAGGTTTCAGTGAGCCGACACTATGCCACTGCACTCCAGCCTGGTGACACAGCGAGACTCCATCTCCAAAAAACAAAAAAAATTATCTGTCACTTCCTTGCTGGAGAACACAGGCAAGACAAGCCTCAGGTGTCTCATCTACACCTTGTGAATGATCATATCCAATCCCCAGCATCCTCCGAGTGATTAAAGGGCACATACAGACTTCAGAGTTGGGCGTGGTGCCTGAGATGCCACAGGGATCAACGCATGGGAGCCCTGATTATACATACGGCAGGAGGGAAATGTGCACCCCCTGGTTCTAGGGGTGGGGCGAAGGGAGACTCCACAGAGGAGGATGTTTCACACGTCCTTCCCAAACCATCAGGAAACCACGAGTTAAAATCCCGGCCATCCATTCTGAGCCCTGCCCTGGGAGGCCCATCTGTGGTTCCCACAAATATTAGGCAGATCTCAGAGCCCAAGCCCCACTGACTGATTTTTGCTGTCTTAAGAACATCAGTATCAGCTCAGCCAAATGGGTTAGGAGGAAGTGGGCAGGTCAGGACAGTGGAGGAAACGTGCGTGACCAACTCCGTGCCGGGGTCGCCTGGCATCCCCGTCTCTGACTCCTGAACCGTCTGTCCCTAGGTGCTGTGTGTGAGGGGCCCATGGGGCAGAGCAGAAAGTGATGTCTGATTCAGAGGCCCCGCGGTCCCTCCCCTGTGGTCCCGTGAGCAGCCGCGGCTCACAGGAGGAGGACGGCACCTGCGTTAACTCAAAGGAAGTGGCTATTCTGGCTGCTTTCAGCTCCAAGCTGCACGGCTGTGAAGCAAGCATGAGGAAGGCGCTTGCAGTTTTGCCTTTTCCCCGACCTCAATCTGACGATGTGCCCCAGAAGTCAGGCCTACGATGACCTCTGCAGTGCTTCTCTCACTGCCAAATTCTGCCCCGCGGCTCCCAGCCCCCTCCACCCCGAACGTGCCCCACAGATCATCTAGGCAGCCGCTGGCACCAACCCCTTCCATCCGGGACAACAGGCTCCACGGGCCCTGGGGAGAGGCTGAGCTGTTTACTTTTGGTTTCCTAATAAGTGCTGTTTCCGAGGCCTCTTTGCCAAAGGGAAAGAGAGGCAAGTGGAATCCAGTGGCCCTGTCCAAGGGCAGCCCAGGGCCGAGGCAGAGCTGCGCAATGCAGGCCGTGTTATCTGGGGCTGCCAGTGGCACCACAACCCCCAGGGCTCCCCTCCTTCCTCCCCAACTGTCACCTGCTCACTCCTGAGAACTGTTTTGTATTGTGTCTCTGAAGTGAGTGGGCAGAAACTGCACGGCAGAACTTCGGCTTGGATCACAGGGAAGAGGGTGGGAAGAGACACCGACGGTCAGAGTGGGCCCCTGAGAGGCCTGGAATCACCAGGTGCTGGGCAAGGGTGGGCGGCCGGGGCCGAATGCTTTTGGAAGATGGCACGGATGCAAATACTACCTGCCACAGCAGTGAAGTTCTGGCCAAGGGGTGTATATATGTCTGTCTCTCTCTTTGACACACACACACACTTGAAAGGTTTCTATCCACCATCACACGATACATCAGAAGCCATATGGTCACAGGGAGGTGCCCTGACCTGGGAGCCAGACCTTCCTAGCCTCATGGCCTTCACTGGGCTAGGCCTGTTCTTCTCTCTGTAAAATAAAAGTATTGCACTGGTACCCGGCACAGTGGCTCACACCTGTAATCCCAGCACTTTGGGAGGCCGAGGTGGGCAGATCACGAGGTCAGGAGATCGAGACCGTCCTGTATAACATGGTGAAACCCTGTCTCTACTAAAAATACAAAAAATTAGCCAGGAGTGGTGGCAGGTGCCTGTAGTCCCAGCTACTTGGGAGGCTGAGGCAGGAGAATCACATGAACCCAGGAGGCAGAGGTTGCAGTGAGCAGAGATTGCGACACTGCATTCTAGCCTCAGCGACAAAGTGAGACTCCGTTTCAAAAAAAAAAAGGATTGCACTGGATCTGCATTTCCCAAAGTGAGGTTCCATGGCACACTAGTCTCCAGGAAAAGGGTGCTTTGGTCAACTAAGTTTAAAGATGCCTCATACTACCCAGGTAGTCACTCCTTCCTCCTATTTTGGGAGATCCCAGAAACTATAGGGAATCGTATGCCCCAGACACATGACATGATGGATATACGTTCCAAAGTCAACTGCAACCTGAAACATTTGAAGCAATTCCCTACAAATGCTCATTTGAAGCAACTCCCTACAACTTGCAGGTGGTAAATTACTACTGTTCTTGGGAATGAGTCCATTGGAGATCATTAAAAGTAGCCCTCAAGTTTCTGAAACTCTGAATAGCATCAAATAAGTATTTCTGGAAAGTTCTCCAGCGAAGCCACGCACCCTGATGGCATCTCCAGTGCCGCAAAAGTTCAGCTTCCCACGGGCCAACACAGCCAAACACTTCTGCTAAGAAATCAGATTCACTGCATTTTTTTCTCTGTTTATCTGATTCCTTATTAACACCTGTCAGCTTCAAAGACGCTGGCACTTGTACCACTCCCTGTGCCCAACTTCCACCATCCTTGGAATTTGTACCTGAACTGTTTGCGCCCCCCCCCCCATCTCCCTGCCTGCTTTGCTGTGTTCTATGACATTCATTCACAATGAGCGATGATTCTGTACCAGGCACAGGCTTGGCTGGGTGCTAAGAATTCTAGAGACACATAAGAACGGGTCCCAGGCCTCCAGAGGCTCACTTCTGTCTGAGACGCAGACGGATAAATAAGTATCTATGATGGAAGGTGACAGGAGCGATCACAGTGTGACAGAGGCACTTAACTACTATTGGAGTGCAGAGAAGGAGCAGGCCAGCCCTGCCTAGGGATATGGCCACTGGCACAGTGGCTGGCTATGAAGCAGGCACGGATTTTTCAGGTGGACAAGAGCATCCTCAGCTCAGGCAGGTGCTGCAAAGTCCCAGAGACGTCTGGGTGCGCAGCGTTTCTAAGGAATATGGTAAGTCGTAGGAAGTCACAGCTAGAGAGTGACAGGTGTGTTTCAGAGCTGGAGATGGGGGAAAGATGAAACGGCAAAGATCACCTCAGGCCCCTTTGTGACTGGTTTGAGGTGTGATGTTAAGGAACTTGTTCCTTATCCTGGAGAAAAAGCAAGGGAAGCAAAGAGTTGTACTAAGGGAGGCGTGTGATTGGAGGAATGGGTCAAGTGGGAAAGAGGGGAGACTGATCCCCAGCAGGTGCGAATCCAGCTGCGGGCTGACTGCCTTCTGCACCCTTCTCATGGCTGCCCTGGAGCCGTGTTCTCACCCCGAGGTTCCACTCCGTCCAATAGCGCAGGACGGACTGGATGAAGGCAGGTGAGAAGGCCAGGTAAGGACCTATAACAATAGCAGAAGTAAAAGCTGACAGTGATCATGGGTTCTGGAGAGGTAATGACACACAAGTCACATTTCAGAGGCTGGAGTCATATGATATAATGATCAAGGACAGGCGTGCGTGGGTCAGGGTGGGAGGCGGGGGGGTGACCTGGAAGGAGGCCCAGGTTCCTGGCTTTAGGCACTGCGCAACTGGTGTCTCAGCAGGACGCAGCAGGCAGAGCCAGTCTGGGCGGGGAGGAGAAATCCGGAACGCGGACTTGAGGTCACTGCAGGAAACGTATCAGGAAACATTAACAAGCAGCGAGAGGCCAGGCACAGGGGCTCACGCTTGTAATCCCAGCACTGTGGGAGGTGGATCAACTGAGCTCGTAAGTTCGAGACCAGCCTGGCCAACATGGCGAAACTCTGTCTCTACTAAAAATATAAAAATTAGCCAGGCACAGTGACATGTGTCTGTAATCCCAGCTACTCAGGAGGCTGAGGCAGAAGAATCACTTGAACTCGGGAGGCAGAGGTTGCCGTGAGCCAAGATCGCACCACTGCACTCCAGCTTGGGCAACAGAGCGAGACCGTCTCAAAAAATAAAATAATAATCATAATCATAAGCAGTTAGAAAGACATGCGATGCCGATGGGAGTCACTGTGGGTCCAGATCAAAGACCACCACTGGTCTTTGCTCAGACGTCCTCATCTTCCACTTCCCACACAGAGGCGGAGCGTGCAGGCAGAGGAGCCTCCACGCGTCTCTGCAGGCCCAGTGCCATTATAGACCCGAAACGATGCAGGTCCTCCCCAAACAAACATTTCCTAAGTGCTTAAAGAATAGCCATCGCCTTTTATGCTGACCTCTATCTAAATAGAGGCACTTCTGGTGTGTCAGGAATTGACACCAGATAAAATGGACCTGCTGCCCAGGAGGGGTGAAGCTGCCCCCTCTCTTCTCTAATTCAGAATGTTCCCAAGCCCTGTGCTCTGTCCCAAATGGCACCCGCTCCTACAAAGATAGCTCCTGTCACCCAGGAATCTTTCTTTCTTCAGGTTGTTGTTTGCATCTTCTCAGGGTTGGAAAAGTCCTCGGTGAGAGACTTCCTGCTATCCGTAGACCACCTATGAATGTGAAATGAGAGGCTGTGAGTGGAGATCGGGCGCTGTGGCTCATCCTTGTCATCCCAGCACTTTGGGAGGCCAAAGTGGGAGGATCACTTGAGGCCAGGAGTTTGAGACCAGCCTGGGCAACATAGTGAGACCCTGTCTCTACAAAAATAAACAGATAAAATACAATAAAAGATTGTGAGTGGAGATATAAAATGAGTTTATAGGCCGGGCGCAGTGGCTCAAGCCTGTAATCCCAGCACTTTGGGAGGCCGAGACGGGCGGATCACGAGGTCAGGAGATCGAGACCATCCTGGCTAGAGTGGTGAAACCCCATCTCTACTAAAAAATACAAAAAACTAGCCGGGCGAGGTGGCAGGCGCCTGTAGTCCCAGCTACTCGGGAGGCTGAGGCAGGAGAATGGCGTAAACCCGGGAGGCGGAGCTTGCAGTGAGCTGAGATCCGGCCACTGCACTCCAGCCCGGGCGACAGAGCAAGACTCTGTCTCAAAAAAAAAAAAAAAAAAAAAGAGTTTATACAGGGCTTTCCTGAATTACTTCCCGGTAATCAAACTTGGCCTCAGATAGGCTCAGTAGTGGTCTTGTAAGACCATAGTTCTTCGGGGAGTATGAGGAAGGCAGACAGAACCATCGGGGGAGATGTTTCAAATCATAAGACAGGCATTCCCCTTGTTCTGGAAGATTCTGAAGTCCCACCTCCTATGAGTGGTTCCAGAACGGGCCCCTGCCACAGGATGCCTTTCCCTGGGCAGGCCACACAGGTAGAGGGGGCTTCTTCCTGTTTCCTCCTAGGAGCTCAGCTGCCTTGTGCACAGGTACCTAATGCACACCAGCTGGGCTGAAATGAGCTCCTGAGGCTCAGATGATTCTGTGGGTGAGAAGAAAGCCCTGCTGAGGACTTGCCACTGTGTTTAGAATTTGTCTCTTTGAGAAATGAACTGAGGCTGGGCACGATGGCTCATGTCTGTAATCCCAGAACTTTGGAAGGCCGAGGCGGGCGGATCACGAAGTTAGGAGTTCAAGACCAGCTTGGCCAACAAGGTGAAACCCTATCTCTATTAAAAATACAAAAATCAGCTGGGCGTGGTGGTGGGTGCCTATAATCCCAGCTACTCAGGAGACTGAGACAGGAGAATCACTTGAATCCGGGAGGCGGAGGTTGCAGTGAGCTGAAATTGTGCCATTGCACTCCAGCCTGGACAACAGAGCAAGACTCCGTCTCAAAAAAGAAATGAGTTGAGACTCTCATATAAGTCTATGACAGACTTATACCAGGTGATGTGGCAGGCCACACACCTGCCAGGTCATGGGAACTAGAGAGCTCAGGTCACGTATTTTCACGTCATGCTTGTCCATCACATAAGATACAGGCAAGACTGAGTGAAACCAAATTTACTGTGCAATGAAAACTTGCGCACATTATTTACAGGACCTGGAATGCTTGTAAATAGAAGCTCACACCAAAAAGACTTAATCTCTGAGAGAAAAAAAAAAAAAACAACACTATAATTGTATCCAGCAATCTGACTACTGGGTGTCTACCCAAAGGAAAGAAATGATTATATCAAAAAGATACCTGCACTCATGTCTACCACAGCACCACCCACAATTGCAAAGACAGGGAATCACCCTAAACATCCATCAAAAGAAGATTGGACCAAGAAAATGTGGTACATGCATACTAAGGAATACTATTCAGCCATAAAAAAGAATGAAGTCATGTCGTTTGCAGCAACATGGGTGGAAGTGGAGGCCATTATGTTAAGTGAAACAACTCAGAAACAGAAAGCTAAATACCACATGTTCTCACCCACAAGTGGGAGCTAAATAATGTGTACGGGTTAACATACAGAATGAAGTAACAGACAGTAGAGGCTTAGAAGTGTAGAAGAATGGGAGGGGATGAGGTAGGAGAAATTACTTAATGGGTACAATGTACACTATTTGGGTGATGGTTACACTAAGAACCCAGAATTCACCATCAGGCAATATATCCACATAACAAAACTGTACTTGTACTCCTTACATTGATACAAAACAAACAAACAAAAAATCTGAGCAAACATTTTGCAGGGTTAAGTAAATTAAAGAGAAACTTCTTTCATTATCGGACTTTTTGGTTGCTAAAAAGGAAAAGTGACATGTCACCAAATCGACATTTGCTAAACCAAGGCGCTTGGAATTTCCTTGGAATCAAAACACGCGTTCACTGACCCCTCTATATTTTGTGAAAACAAACCAAGTGTGAGTGGGTTACAGAGTAGGAACTCTTTCTAGGTTCTGCCTGGCCACAGAAAGCATGAGCTCTGAGTGAAAATGTAGGGCCTATTGTTTCATTCCATTGTTTCTGAAGTCCCCCTTGAGTTGAGGAGGTCTCAAAGGGAATGCCGAACTAGAAACAGGGGGACCCACCCAGCTTCCCATGTAAGAAGCAGGGAGCTGGAGTCAAATATCCTTGAGCATCTCTCCTGTTTTTTTCCTTCTTCCAGTTTGGGTATTTTTACAAACTTCTATTGTTCTATTTCTGTCTTCCCACCCTCCTTCCCTCTCTCTCTTTACTTTGAGCCAAGGTCCCACTCTGCTGCCCAGACTGGAGTGCAGTGGCACAATCATAGCTCACTGCAGCCTCCAACTCCTGAGCTCAAGTGATCCTCCTGCCTCAGCCTCCTGAGTAGTGGGAATACAGGAACACACCACCACATCTTGCTTGTTCTGCTGTATTTTCTTAAAAAATAAAGCCAATTGTTGATAGCAGGCTTTTTTGCCTTAATGTGTGCATTTAACAATCCTCTAGCTGATGATAAGGGATTTATACAATTCTGCAATTCTTCTCATCCCCAGAAGCGGGCACTGGGGAGGCTGCAAGCCCTTCTCTGAGGCCCATGTGGGAAAGTCATGAATACCGATGCGCAGGGGTACTATGACCCAAATGCCAGGAGCTCACAAATGCTCATAAAATACCAGCATCTCTTCACAGAGGACACAAAGGCCAAAGTGGTAGGACTGGTCCTCCCCTTCTCCCGATCGTGTTCGCATTGCTGTGCTTCTACCACGAATAGGTTTGTCTAAAAGGAGACAATAAGAAACCAACAAGAATGCATTGCTGAACCAAAGACTGGCTCTTTTCTTCTTACTTTATGTCTGTCTCAGCCCAGAGGGTTTCTCCTGTGAGGCACTGCACTGCCTACTCTGTCATGCCAGGTGGGCACGATGAGGTCACAAAACCTTCCAGGATCCAGCGAACCAGATGCTTCCTTCATCCACCCCACCCCACCCCTCCAGCTCCAGGAGACACCTTATTCCACCAGAACCTACAGGCAGGCGCACCCCACCTCAATGAATGGACCGAATTTCTCCCCTCGACTCTCAAAATAAGATGCAGCAGGGAATCACTTCCATTACAACTCTTTAACCCAAAACCTTCACCGTAAGTTTACAACTCAAGAAAACAGAGTGACTGCTCCAAGTAACCCAAAAAAAGATACTAAGTCAGCATAACTGTTCAATAAATAATGATGATCATTATATGCTAGTTATTGGTTGTAGGAACACATGAACATACAATTCCCAGAAACACCTAAGGTCTTTCCTAAATCCTGGGCAGATCACACGCCCTGTCTGAATTCTATGAATACCTGAGCATTCTCGTGTATCATTACCCAGAATTGTGTACATTCGTGCTAATTCCAAAGTAGTTTCCCTACTCACCTCCCACCCCAAATGCAGAGATTACATCACATCACACACATCGAGGTATTTTGGTCTTTGTAGGCTTCGTAAAAATAGATTTGTTATATCCAGGCATTGCACATAGAGCCAGGAGCATGTTATTTGCAAGATACGCGTTAAAAGGTTGATCCGTGTTCATTTAATTTTGCTTCTACCCCTCCCCGTTACACAAGCTCAATGGACAACCTCAAAGTAAAGGCTTTTCCAGGAACCCACCAGCACAGAACCCTTTCCCTCTCTTCAGACCTTCGGTCCTTTCTGCATCCCTGTAGCCCAGACAGCGGTGCTCTATGACAAGCATCTTGTCAGACTGGCAAATTCGAAAGGAGCACCCAGCGTTTTAAAATATCTGTGTGGTGTCCTGAATCTGCAGGAAGTGGTGTGACCTGAAACGGATTCCATTCTCCTTTGAAAATGAGACTGCTTCCTGAGATATGGAAAATGTTGCCCATTACATAGTAAGTACTCAAGAAACAGTAGTTTAAACTACTCTAGATAGCACAAACTGATGTATCTTGAGAGCCCCTTATGGGAAAATTATCGACATCGTCCGAATTTTACCATGCTGGAGAACAGCTGTAGATAATGAAACAATCCCAGGCTGAAGCGGGAACCCACACGTAATCACCCGCTCTGAGCAGCTGCTCTGCCATGATGTCCTACCACGGATGCACATGAATAACAGAAAAGCAATTGAACATCCTTAAGTACTTTCATTTTCACAGCAGGGACCCAGGTTCTGCTATTGCTTTCCTGTGGCAACACTGAAAATCAAGGCATGAATGAGTTCTTTCTGAAGCTAATAAGTGATTATCCTTTACCAAACAAACGTGACTAGAGTGCTTGCATAGGAGGATGTCTGTAACTTACAAATGTGTGTGTTTCATGGCATCGTCCATTTTAATGTCAGCTCTTCAAAGACAGGACTGTACATGTGTTTTTTCCTTATCTCATCTAGCACAGGGATAGATGCACTTGGTGCTGATGTGTTTTCTGTTATTATTTGATAACGATGCCAGCACCAACACTTTATGTCCAGATAACTGTCTCCGAGTGTTCTGATGGTAGAGTACACCTCCCAGAGATCCGGTGAGAGCATAAATAAAGGAAGCAGCTCACATCAGCAAATACAGGGCTGCTTCATCTTTGGATAGAGTGAACAGCTGATGGTAGGAAGTGAAGACAGCCCGATGGGTGGCCCAGGAGACCAGTACAGAAGACCTGGCCAAGGATCTGAATAAAGCAAGGAGTTAAAGTCTGGAAGGCTACAATCCACAAGAAGGAACCAGCTTCCCCCATTGCCCTTAATGAGGGAACAACTGGGCCATGGATGTGCCCCTCTACGAAAAGGCACGTGCCTCTGCATAGGGTCTAATCCCAACCATTCCCTTCCATGGTAGAGGTTTCAGAGACCCTATCATGAGGGACCTCCTAGGAAGAAAGATCCTTTAGCCTCCAGATGGTCGGCGTGTCTGTGGGAGTCAGCGACGAAACAGTCAGCCCCGAAGGCCAATGACTCCGGGCAGGCAGAACTGAACCACAAGACAGTGCCTCAAGAAGGTCCTGGCCTCAATTCCTGGAAGTTCGATGTCAAGTTTCCGTTCCCAAGGGGGTGATGGATGCTTCCCCAACCATGGAGGGCATCGTGTGTTCGGTTCAACCCCTTGCATTCAGGAAATCAAAGAGCAGCCACCGTACAGACCAAGTGCACTTTTCAAAAGCGTTTTTCTTCTTTCCAAATAGATGCTGCTCCTCCAACTGCTTAAACCTAGTGAGGCAGAAGTGCTAAGCTTCCCCCACAAGGCCACATGCTCCTACAGGGCAGGAGCTGTGTATCTTTCATTTTCCATCCCCAATGATGGGTGCTTTGAAGGGGCTCGATAAACGTTGGATGAATTAGACCCTGAGCTCCAGAGATAACTGAACAGCCTCATCTTAGCATTTACCTTGAGTATTCTAGGTTTCACTAGAGTGTTCAAAGCAAAGAGAGGAATTTTGCTTGCAATCTCTAAACCAGTGGGAATGTTGATAAAGACACCTGAAACAACCACAAGAAAAATGCAGAAAAGGGGGAAAAAAATGACCAGGTCTAAAAAAAAAATGTGGGTGGGAAAGGGGGACTGGAGGCCAGGAGGAGTAACACTAGTGATCAGAAGCACAGTGAACACAGTATCTCCAGAGGAACCTATCCATTTCAATTCTAGACCCCACCATGGGATTTAGGCAGCATCCAAATCTTTGAGGGTAGGGACCCAGAAACCTTGATTTTAGACAAGCTCCTCCAGTGCTCCCTAAGTTTAAGCACCTGTCATCTACAGGTTTCAGATGGACTCTCTACCTAGAAATCAGTACTAGGAGTAGCTCAAACTAACGGATTTGGGGTGTTAAAAATATCTAACTGGGAAGCCACTAGGCTGAGATGACTCCAGAACCTTGGGTTCCTAGGTAAGCCAACTGAAGCCCAATATAAACGGTAAAGTGAAATGTAAGCCTAACCAATCAGAAACTGCCAACTAACCTCTAACTGGGGACCTCCCACCAGATCATACCCAAATAAGGCAAACTGCTAGCTGGAGCCAATCAAATAAATGCTTTACTTTGCTACCAAGTTCAGCCTATAGAAGCCCATTGCTCATGCTGCTAAAGTCTAGATCTCTGAACCTCTTCTGGTCATGAGTGCTGCCCAATTCATTTAATGCTCAAATAAATTCTACAACATTTATTTTGTCTACAGTTTTTCTTTTAAAGGCGGATCAACTCAACCCCTCCTCCAAACGCCCACACTCTCCTCACTTCTTGCTTCCCCTCCTTGGGCCTTCCTGGGCTGTGTCCCTTTTTAGGACTGATGAGCTCTCTCATCTCTACCCCTTTTAGTGTGTCTTACTGCTTGCCAGAAGACAAAACCCAAACAACTCCACTCCCAGACTCCCCTGTAGCTGGATTCCATGTGTGGCCCGACTCTCCTCTAGGCAAAGACTTAGCCATGAAAAGGAGGGAAGGCAGAAGCTGCTATCACAGTAGGAAGCAATGAGATGCGTTCAGAGTTGGCTACACAGCTTTCACAGCCCCATGCAAAATAGAAATGCCAGGCACCTTGTTCAAAAACCAGGAGGAAATACTGTCCCCTTTCTTCTGTGGTCTCTTTATTTGCCTGTCACGGTATTTTTTAAATTTGCTATCTAATGTCACGCTTCCTCAGGTGGCAGTGGTCTCTGGGTGGGACCAGAAAGTGGGCAGCTGAACACTCACCCTGGAAACATGGTCAAGGGGTAGGGGATGGAACCACCTATAGACAGAAGAGCCATGGCCCAGAGCACGCACATTGGACTTGACTTACAAAATGCAAATGCAAAGGTACAATCAACACATTCAAGATGGGCCGGGACCAATCACCCCATCTCAGATGCAAAGGTCCCAGGGACCAGACCCGAGTTCATGAGTCTAGAATCAGGGGAAGGTGTATTCCACAAGCCAGCAGCATCTTAGTGACTGCCCACATTCTGATAATTCCTCAAGTTCCTAGCTTTAGCAAAAAGAGAATCTCTCCTAAAACCACCTTTTTTTATTTTAGATGGGGTTTCACTCTTGTCACCCAGGCTGGAGTGCAATGCTGTGATCTCGGCTCACCACAACCTCCGCCTCCCAGATGCAAGCAATTCTCCTGCCTCAACCTCCAGAGTAGCTGGGATTGAAGGCATGTGCCACCACGTCTGGCTAATTTCTGTATTTTTAGTAGAGACGGAGTTTCACCATGTCGGCCAGGATGGTCTTGAACTCCTGACCTCAGATGATCTGCCCTCTTCGACTTCCCAGAGTGTTGGGATTACAGGCATGAGGCACCACACTCGGTCTTCCCCAGAATCACCTTGAAGATCATTCCTGGAACCTCAGCATGGAGTGAGTCTCCTTCCCAGCCTTTCATTGTCTGTGTCAGCACTTGAAATTCTCATCACCCTGTGCTTAAACACGCTGGAATCATTTCTGCTTTCCTCAAGCAGACGCTGACCTATATACTCCATTCCTTCCTGCAGCCTGGGCCTGGCTGCAACGTGGCTACCCCGCCTAAATCAACCATTTCCTGGGACTTGAACACCGGAGGAGGCCGAGGGGATGAGAACCACACGTTCAACCTCCCGGAAACAGTTTCTTGATTTTGTTTTTGTTTATTACCACATAAGGAAGTGTCTGAAAACTATGTATTTTCCAGCAGAAAAACTGCCTGTAACCTAAACTAGCCTTTAACTTTCCAACCATGGGAAATGTTTCTATATCTGACAGAAACGCTTGAGTTCACTGACTCCCTGAAAGTTTACAGCAGGAAATGAGAAGGGACAGACACGCAGAGCCCATTGTCATTGGTCCACTTGGTGGGTGGTTCCACATTCTGTCTGACTCTTGGCTCTGGTGGAGGCCAAGCACTGACAGCCTCAACTGCAAGGCATTCAAAAAGCAAGAAAAATACAAGTGAAATTAACCCGTCCCAAAATGTCACTTCAAAATTAGCTGCCTATTAAAACAAGGATCACACCTATAGGCTTAAATGTGACTGAACAAAACAAACTTGTTTTGTATAAGAGAAATTACCACATCTTGAGATACGGTAGGGTTGCTAGGTGGTGGCTGTTATTTTTTCTTTCCCCAAATCACAGCAATGAGAATTTGACATGTCCAGTGTTCCTCCCTGTAATGTGAATGTCATTATGCTCTTAAGCTGAGCTCACCTCTTATAATGACAGAACTTCACTCCCATGATTGTGTCTTTAAGATGGAGTCTCGCCTTGTTGTCCAGGCTAGAGTGCAACGGCACGATCTTGGCTCACTGCAACCTCAGACTCCAAGGCTCAAGTGATTCTCCTGCCTCGGCCTCCCAAATAGCTGGGATTACAGGCATGTGCCACCACACCAGGCTAATTTTTTATATTTAGTAGAGACGGGGTTTCACCACTTTGGTCAGGCTGGGCTCAAACTCCTGACCTCAAGTGATCCCACCTTGGCCTCCCAAAGTACTGAGATTACAGGCGTGAGCCACCGCGCTTGGCCGTGTTTTAATTAGAGAAGAAGGCAACGCAACTTCCAATCCAGCACAAAAACTGCTTGACCAAGGGCAGACATTACAAGTTGAGTGGCCCAAACTTGGGAGGACAGGTAAGCCCAAACTTGGGAGGACAGGTAAGTCCAAACTTCGGAGGACAGGTAAGTCCAGAAAGAACTAGATTTAGTGGAGAGGAGAGGAAGAATAAAGGCCACAGGTCACGAGGGATGGTATTTTGTTTATTCACAATTTATTAATTTTAGAAAATTCCAATAGATTTTGGGGTACAAGTGGTTTTTGGTTAAACAGGATGAAGTTTATAGTGGTGAATTCTGATTTTTGTTTGTTTATTTTTTGAGATGGAGTTTCGCTCTTATTGCCCAGGCTGGAGTGCAATGGCACAATCTCGGCTCATCGCAACCTCTGCCTCCCGGGTTCAACAGATTCTCATGCCTCAGCCTCCCGAGTAGCTGGGATTACAGGCGCCCACCACCATGCCTGGCTAATTTTTGTATTTTCAGTAGAGACAGGGTTTCACCATGTTGACCAGACTGGTCTTAAACTCCTGACCTCAAGTGATCCACCCACCTTGGCCTCCCAAAGTGCTGGGATTACAGGCATGAGCCAGTGTACAAGGCCTTGGGTCTTATCTTTAAGAAGCTTCAGTCCAGAGGGAGATTGATCATCACGTAATCACATAATCACACTGTGCAGAAAAAGTAAAGAGTGCTCTAAAACAGGTTCGTTAAACTACAACTGGTATAAAGTTTTATTGGAACTCAGCCCACACATTCATTTACATATCATCTCTGGCTGCTTTTAGACTACATCAGAGTTGAGTAGTCGCCTATGTGGCCTGCAAAGTCTAAAACATTTACTGTTGGATCCCTTATAGAAAACATTCACTGATCCCTGGTCTGAAAGAGGAAAATAGGAACCCTAATTCGGACTAGAGTTTAGGAAGACTTCCCCGAGAAAGTGACATTTAAGAGGTATCTGAAAGATGAAGAGGAGGGAGCCAGGAAAAGGAGAGAACAAGAGAGATTTTAAGCAGAGGACTCTTAGAAAGGAAACTGGCATATTAAAGGATTCTAAGGACTAAGGCAAACATGACTGAGAGAAAGTAGCTGCTACAGGATTTCTGCCTAATAATGAGTAGTGTTAGTATTAGTAGCCACAGGAGAAACAGTAGCAGTGGGCCGGCATTGAACAATTACTATGGACCAGGCTGTGGCTGTGTTCGGAGCACTTCACGTACATTAATTCTTTTATACCAAAGGGACTTGTGATTTCAGTATGTTTGGAAATAAGGGGCATGAGACTGCATCTGCGGCGCCTTCACCTAAAATTGAGAAAACATCAGCTGGGGACATCAGAGAATGGGGGGTTGGTGGGCTGACAGACACTTGGGGAGGCCTAAATCCCTGTCCCCTACCCCTCTAAATATCATGCTGGCCATGTCATTTCTTACTGACACATAAAACAGTCTCTAAAACAAGACAATGTCATCACTTTAATTAAAGTTCATTATTGACATTTAAAAGAAAAATACCTTTGGCTGGCAAATCATGAAACTTAATTTTTCAGACTTTCTATCTATATTGAGAAATACTGGAAAATAAGAAAAATCCTCATCTTCAAAATAAGAAAAAAGAATGGATTCCGGAAAGGAGAAAGATAGAAGGTGCCTGACTTCCTCCTCCTTGGGAGATTGCAGGGAGATAATGAAATGAAAGTTTTACGAGCATTTAGAAAACGCTCAGGTGCGGACTCCAAGCCGGCCCAACCTCCTTTCCTGTCTCGGGTGACCAGGTCTGGAGAACGCCACCAACAGAGCGCAGGTCAATTTCAGCCAAGCAATCGACAGGGGCATTTTCATATTTCCTTTTAAAATTAAGAAAAGACAAATTGGCACACACACAAAAAAAATGGCCACGTGCGGTGGCCCGCACCTGTAATCCTAACACTTTGGGAGGCCAAGGAGGGGTGGATCACAAGGTCAGGAGTTCAAGATCATCCTGGCCAACATGGTGAAACCCCGTCTCCACTAAAAATATAAAAAATTAGCCAGGCAGGGTGGTCCGCGTCTGTATTCCTAGCTACTAGGGAGGCTGAGGCAGGAGAAGCACTTGAACCCGGGAGGCAGAGGTTGCAGTGAGCCGAGATCCTGCCACTAAACTCCAGCCTGGGTGACAGGGTGAGACTCCATCTCAAAACAAACAAACAAACAAAAATCCAGTATTTAGATGTAGAGCTGTCTACATGAACATAAACAGAGAGAACAGTAAAGTGAGCAGGGCTGGCCTTCTTCCTGGGTCTTTTCCTACGTGGAAATAAGTGAAGCCCACCAAAATGAGGGAAGCCAAAGCTATTTATTCAGAGTCAAGTCACCTGCGTTCGGTAGAGACTCAAAGGCAGGCCGAGAAGTGTGACACTTTGTAGTAGAAAGAAGGGAAGGCTCTGGGTGGTGGTGGCTGTTGGCGGGTGCCGTAGGGGGATAACGAAAGCAGCCCATCCGGGTGATCGGTTAGGGGAGAGTATTTGGCCTTCTCTGTTTGGTCCTAAGTTGGAAGTCACGACAAAAATTAGGGCAGCTGCCAGTAATTGATCAAATCCTGGGCATGCCGGGCCAATTGCTACAGGGGTTATTGGTTGGTTTCCTGGACTGGCGGCTGCAGATGGGAAGTCAGAACTCCACTTTTATATAAGATCTGGCCATTGCCCACTAGAATCATCAATCTCTGTCCCCAACCCCTCTGTGTCTAACACGGGGAGAACAGACTGTTCCAGTCAGCTTTCTTGAAAGTGGCATAAGAAATTTTAGAAAGCAGACAGAGGAAAAACAAAGAAACGAATGAGCCACAAAATCAGAGAAGATAAAATTAAAAATCGGTTACCTATATTCCCCAAGGAAAATCGGAGGCATAAAGATTGATGAAATTGAAATGCACCACAGTAGGTAGCTACAACAATTGTCAGCAACGTCAGCTCTCATGGAAGCAGTTATTGTCTAAGTATGTGGACGGCTGGTCCATGTGTCACCAGCTCTTCCACCTTGGGCGTGTCACTTGATCTCCGTGAACTCTAATTGTTCATCTCCAAAACAAATAGACTGAATTAACATCTCAAGTCCTTTGTAGTTCTAAAATTTTCTGCTTCTATGATTCTAATCATGGATGGCTCTTTTATTCTACAGGCGGCAGCTTTATGTCTGCCCAGTTAGACACACAGAATTCATTATAAGCTGATCTGGAAAACGAAACAAATCACATCGTGTTTTGTTCAAGTGCATTCATTCAACAGTAATTATGGAACAGTAACTATGAATAAAGTACTCTCCTAGGTGCTAAGGGGAAAAGCAGAAAACCTGAGACCCAGGGCCAGGCACAGTGGCTCACGCCTGTGATACCAACGTTCTGTGAGGCCGAGGCGGGAGGATCACTTGAGGCCAGGAGTTCAAGATCGGCCTGGGCAACATAGCTAGATTTTTGTAGACCCATCTCTGCAAACACTTAAAAAGTAGCCAGGCATGGTGACGTGCACCTGCAGTCCGAGCTACTGGGAAGGCTGAGGGAGGAGGATCACTTGAGCCCAGGAGGTCGACGCTGCAGTGAGCTGTGATGGTACAACTGCACTCCAGCCTGGGAGACAGAGTGAGATACTACCTCTAAAAATGAAAAATAAAAGTCTGAGACCCAGCCCTAAAGAACTCCAGTTGAGAGGTAAAGACGTGCATAATTAACTCCGCAGCAAGAAATAAAGTATTCAGTGACCTAAAATGAGACAGAAAGTGCTGGAGAAAATGGCAAATGGTCTGTACAGGCTGCACAGCCTCCCTAAGGGCTCTCGAGAAGGATCAGCTTGCGGTTGTGCTTTTTAGCATATTATAATTGGCAAAGAACTTGAGCTTGCTTTCAGCGTCATTTGCTCCTGTTCTTTCCCCTTGGCTCTGAGGTTTGGCACATCAGAGTTACCCTAGCAGGTCCCTACTGCAAAGGGCATTTAAAAAGAGGGTTTATGTCAGAATACCAGCAACTCTGGATTTCACAAGATGTTCTGTTCAGAAAAATCCCAGACTCAGAAATTACTAAAGAACTGCAATGAAGGAGGACAAATGTTCCAAGGAAGCTGATTTTCTTTAAAGTCTCTGTTCCTAGGAAGTGGTACATGCTGAAAATTACTACTTCCTGCGCCCCCTGCCCACCCCTATCTGAAGCTACTCCCAGTGCTGGAGGAGCTGATTTTTAAGAGAAGCAGTTTCTGAACATGAGACATTTTCACTGGCAAGCAAACGGCCAGGGAAGAGTTGTTACTTGCTCATTCCTGGCTGGGGAGCTGCTCTTTCATTTCTGCAGCTCTGCTGGTATCATCCAAAAATGCTTACATTTGCTCTCATTTAAGAGAAAGGCATGCAAATCACAAAAGGCAAAGCACTCATGGTCAGTGAAGCTCAACCATGGCCCGCGGGCTTGGTTTTGAGACCACCTCCAGCCACATCGAGGAGGTCAGCCTCTTTTAGACACCAAACCATTCTGGGTCACATGTTGTATGTTTGCACAATCTGTTCCCTATTTTAAAAATTATATAGGCTGTGTGCGGTGGTTCACGCCTGTAATCCCAGCACTTCGGGAGGCCAAAGCGGGAAGGTCATTTGAGCTCAGGAGTTTGAGCCCAGCCTGGGCAACATGGTGAAACCTCATCTCTACAAAAAAAAAAAAAAAAATGTTACCCAGGCATTACGCTGTGCACCTGTGGTCCCAGCTACTCGGATGGATTGAGCCTGGAAGACAGGAAGATGGCTTGAGCCTGGGAGATGGAGGCTGCAGTGAGCTGAGATAGCACCACTGCACTCCAGCCTGGGAGACAGGGCAAGACCCTGTCTCAAATACACACACACACACACACACACACACACGTCTGTGTGTATTTCTGTTTATATATATGTATGTATATATGTATATATGTATGCAACATGTATTTTTATATGTGTATGTGTATACATGTATACATAGGGGCACGTTTTATATATATACACACACATATGTGTGTGTATATGTGTCCCTTTATATATACGCATGTAAATATGTATATAATGTGTATTTTTTATATATGTGTATGTGTATACATGTATATATAGGGGCATGTTATATATATACATATACACATATATACATATATGTGTATATATACAAGCACATATATATGTATGTGCTTATATGTGTGTGTGTGCACGTGTGTGTGTACATGCACTTTAAATTGACACAACTCTCTCGAGTTTGATGCAGGACGGGGGAGAGCGCTGAGCATGTGCAGGTGCTGGGGCAGGAGATCTGCCTGCCAGGAACACAAAGTTCCTGGAGACCAAGGCTCCAGGTCAGTTCGCAAAAACGAAAAAGAAAGAAATCACCCAAGTACCAACTCAATATTTGCTTCCTATTTGTCAAAAATCCCCAAACAATTAGCAAGCACTTACTGAGAGCAGGGTTTCTCTTTGTTTTCCAGCAAACTCTCATGGGTGTGCCTCTTATTTAAATTCTGTGACTAAAAGCCCTTAGGGATGAAGCTAGTTTGCAAATTTGCTAAGCATGCAGTCAGCGAATATGCAGGGTGTCCGATCATTATTCTTAACAAGCTCGTCATCTTCCTGTGGCCAAGCCAGCTATGAAATTCTCCCCACCCAACCACTATCGCAAACATCTGGCAGAGCTCCGTGCCTTGCAAACTGTCACCCATTTATGGGACAAAGGGACAAAGAGCAGCTGGGGTCCCCAAATGCCCTGCCAATTTCCATAATTACTGAGCCATCCAAATTTTTCCACTCCCTTGGAAATATTCACTTACTTTATATTATCTACGATCTACCAACTCATTTCAACACAACTTAGCTAGGCACTACTTCACTTAATATTCATGTGCTCCCGCAAAGCTGCATGTAAATATATCCTTAAATTTTTAAATCCAAATCACCGAGAGAAAGGCACTATTTAAAAGAGCTTGAAGGCAGAATCTTTAATAATCAGTAAGTGCTTTCTATAGCACAGCCATTCCCTAATTTATCTCTCTGGGTTTACTGGTGACAGGTCATACATCTAAAAAAACAAATCAAAAGAGATGCTAAGGCAAACTCAATTATTCTCTCTTGAGCATCAAATAAGAGAAGGGGGAAAATATTTTTCTAAAATGATATGTAAATAGGAGTTGTTTTATTACAAGAAGAAAAGGAATTCCACTGCAGCCTAAACGAGCCACTCCATCTGCACATCCTAAGGAGTCCTCTCTGCCCTCTTCTTCCAGCTGTGTTTGTTAGTCTGGTCCAATAAATCTCAACTCTGGTTGCATAGGAAGCCACCTGGGGAGACTTTTTTTTTTTAAATGATGTAGGGACCCCAGTCCCAGAGAGTCTGATTTAATCCATCTGGAATAGGCCCAGGTGGTTTTAATATGCAGCCAGTCTCCAGAAGCCCCGGCTGTCATCAAAGTTGCTAAGTCACTGTGGATCCATCACCTAACCCAGAACAAATGGAGACAAGTAAGAAGTCAATGCATCTTGAGCTCCAAGTCTCCCCGAATTTTGTATGCAGGATATGATGAGAGGGGCTCCACACCGTTGTTTGTGCCTGCTTATTTTGGGAGTCAGAGCGTATTTTAGGAAAGCGATCGTGGGCTGGCTACTCCTCAGTCACTGCTTATTAATTTTCAGCTATTTACTATCACAACCTCTCTTAACATTGCAGAGAAGTTTGTTTTCCCTTAAAAGGAAAGGAACCCGTGGAACCCATAAAACCAGAGCCTGGGACTCAGAGATCATTTCCAATCATCCAACTTATCAAGGAGGAGCCTCAAGCCCAGAGTGAATCAAGTCAAAACCGCTAATGGGAAGACGCCCCAAGTGCGAGGTAACCAAGAAAACAAAACCATGGTCCCCATTCTCCTTTCAGAGCAGCCTTCCCTTGAGTCATGGTCCTTATCAGCAGGAGAAGCAACCTAGAAAAGCACTTCTCCAAAGCCACTCCCAGGCCAGACAAGTTCTCACCTGCCAGTGATGAAATAAAAAAAAAATAAGTATGGGACATGAGGGATCTGGAGGTTTGTTTTCATTTATTTATTAAAAGACTGTTCTTTTTTATGAGATTACATCCATCCAGTCTTTTTTATGATGTTAATTTTTTTTTCTTTCATGAAATGATTTTAACAACAGACAAAAGAGTTGAGCAACAGCCTGGGTCTGGAGAGGGGGCAGCAGAAGGGTGATGATTGTCTGCAGCACAGAACATAGCAACTTACTCTCAGGGCTGCAGGTGGGCTGTGGTTCAGGCTAAGCCTGGATCTTCTCTCGGTACTAGTTTTGGAGAATGGGTATTGTTTTTAACAAGGGAGTAGATTTCCTAATCAGATGAAGCAAACCTTTCGTGTATGCATCCATCTCCCTTCTTCAATTTTTTTTTTTTGAGATGAAGTCTTGCTCTGTCGCCCAGGCTGGAGTGCAGTGGTGTGATCTTGGCTCACTGCAACCTCTGCCTCCCAGGTTCAAGTGATTCTCCTGCCTCAGCCTCCCAAGTATCTGGGATGACAGCTGAGGAGGCCCGATGTCTTCAGCTTCAGTGGATTGGAATCGACTCTCTTGAGTGATGACAGAAATGCTATAGCTTTGTGTTAGACTGCTATTACTAAGAAACAGAATAGAAACAATTTTAAAAATAAAATATTTTGAAATATTCAAAATATTTTCCAAAAATATCTGGAAGACTTTCTCCAGGTTTGGTGGGAGAAAGCCATCGTGCTATTAATTCACGGTGGGGCTTCCATAAATGTTTGGATGCATAAATACCCGCGCTCAGAAGGGCTCCAACCAAGCAACCCTTTGTCATAGCAGTGACCCTGGCCAATTTCGCTCTTGTTCCAAAAGGCTGAAAGAAGTTGATGATGTTGGTGGCTTACCTGCCACTGCTGACCTTCAATTAAAACTTGTGACAGATGCCACAGAGCACGTCAGCCAATGAGAAGAGGAACGGCCCTGAGCAGCACAGATGCTGTGTCCAGAAGCCTCCACGGAGCGTCCGAAGGATGGAGACAGCAGGTCACTGAAGACTGGCTTTAGTGATTGATATGGTTTGCCTGTGTCCCCACCCAATCTCATCTTGAATTGTAGCTCCCATAATTCCCGTGTGTTGTGGGAGGGACCCGACGGGAGATAACGGAATCATGGGAGCGGTTTCCTCCATACTGTTCTCATGGTACTGAGTAAGATCTAACGGTTTTATAGGGGAAATCCCCTTTTGCTTGGTTCTCATTCTCTCTCGTCTACTGCCATGTAAGATGTGCCATTCGCCTTCTGCCATGATTGTGAGGCCTCTCCAGCCATATGGAACTGTAAGTCCATTAAACCTCTTTTTCTTTATAAATTATCCAGTCTCAGGTGTATTTTTACCAGCAGTATGAAAATGGACAAATACACAGGTCTCGGCTGAGCCCTCAGAGAAACTGTACTTGGTCATTGCATTTGAGAAACAGCTGCAGAGTCAGAATGGAGACCCCAGGCGGAGGCAGCTTAAATCCGTATTTTTCAATGTGTGGCCTCCAGACCAGTAGGCCTGGTATCACTGAGTGCCAGAAATGCAGAGTCTCAGGCCCCAGCATCTGGGGACGGGGCCCAGTAATCTGCATTTTCACAAGCCCTCTGGGTGGTTCTGATGACCTTAAATTTCAGGAACCACCAGCTTAAATCTCCAGTTAGTTCCAAGAAGCCTGGCTGAGTTGTGAAGAATTTCTCTGTGGGGGCTTATCCCCAGTGGACCTCTTTGTAGGGGAGGGAACACATTGGATCTGAACATCAGCTCCCAGCCTAATGACTGACGTGAACAGGACAAAACCTAGCTGCCCAGCAGTTCAAATGTTCCTGGTAGTCTTTTAAATCTATGTGTGATACCCTTGCTGGCTAGCTTTTTTAAATGCAGGAATTGTAAAGCATGTTTGTATTAGGAAGCAAAGTGATATTCCAAAACAAGGCTTCAATTCAAGAAACCTCGATTTAAATTTCAGTTTTGGCAAGCTACTGGGCCTTTCTTTTTCTTTCTTTCTTTTTTTTATTTTTTTCTTTGAGACAAGGTCTTGCTCTGTCACCCAGGCTGGAGTGCAGTAGCATGATCACTGCTCACTGCAGCTTTGACCTCCCGGGCTCAAGCTATCCTCCCACCTCAGCCTCCCTAATAATTGGGACCACAAATGCGTGCCACCACGCCTGGCTAATTTTTGTATTTTTTGTAGAGCTGTGGTTTTGCCATGTTGCCCAGGCTGGTCTCAAACTTCAGGACCCAAGCCATCTGCCTGCCTTGGCTTCCCAAAGTGCTGGGATTACAGGCAAGAGCCACCACACCCGGCCTACTGGGCCTTTCTGAGTCTCAGATCCCTCTTCAGTAAATTGGAGACTCGATACCCACCTCTTTGTGTTATTATAAAGTCTGGGAATAAATATGCACAGTAACAGAAATATGTGTAGACAACAAGCAGAACATGCTATGACCATTATCATCATCATCACCAGCAAGGTCATTCTCTCTCCTCCTCTGAGTCATCACACATTTATGGCCTACTTCTCAGACAATGGCCTCAATGGCTTTAGTGAGGAAATCCAATTTTCTCTTCCTAGAGAATCACATTTTACTTATCCTTAATTATCACTTAAAATGTATTGCTACTTTTCCAAATAAAATTAATATACCCTTGTTAGCTTGTCAGTTACATACTTACGGTTCAGGCATCACTTCAAGAATCTGCACTCACAAGACACTAACCAGAACCTGGGATAATCAAGTTCAACTTCCTGCTCTCTAAGCATGCAAAGACGAAAAGAAATATAGGTGCTCCCAGGGTAAAGAAACTGTTTATACTGAAGACACATAAAAACCATCCTAGAGAGCTGACAGACAACTTGGCTATCATCATGTCCTGATTATCCTAAATCTGGCTAGTACAATTACACTCACACAGGCCTCAGAAAGATTAAAACACAGCCGGGCACAGTGGCTCACACCTGTAATCCTAGCACTTTGGGAGGCCGAGGCAGGGGGATCACGAGGTCAGGAGATTGAGACCATCCTGGCCAACAGGGTGAAACTCCGTCTCTACTAAAAATACAAAATTAGCCAGACATGGTGGTGCACACCTGTAATCCCAACTACTCGGGAGGCTGAGGCAGGAGAATTGCTTGAACCCAGGAGGCGGAGGTTGCAGTGAGCCGAGATCGTGCCACTGCACTCTAGCTTGACAACAGAGTGAGAATCCATCTCAAAAAAACAAACAAAAAAACAAAACAACAATAACAACAACAACAACAAAATACACACAAAACCAAAGAAACCTCAAAGGGGAAATGCTACCTGAATGAGCAAGGCCAAAGCACAGAGTGTGGCAGAAACACACAGGGACACTCAACCCTATTCACTCATTGACAACGTCTGATCAAATTTAAGGGATTTTCCTATCGGAAAAAAGCATCATCTTTGCTGTTTATCCTAAAACATAGCTGACTAAAAATGGGATATGCTATTTTAACAATGACGAGTATCAAACCATATGTTTGCCAGGACAATTTCTTTTACATCACACACTAAGGAAAAACCAAAATCATATCATTGGAACCATCCCAGCAGAAGAGCTTGAGAAATCAGCCCATCCATTGCCTTCTCTAGAGAGAGATACAACTGTCCCCGTACAGTTTTTTCCAAGTTCTCCAGACAAGACACTATAGTTCCTCATTCCAATACTAGATAATTCTCCCCGATAACAAATTGTTGGGTTTTTTCATTTTTGTTTTGTTTTTGAGACAAGTTCTCGCTCTTTCACAGATGGGAGTCTTGCCATGTTGCCTAGGCTGGTCTTGAACTCCTGGGCTCCAGTGATCCTCCAGCCTTGGCCTCTCAAAGTGCTGGGATTACAGGCGTGAGCCACTGTGCCCAGCAAAAAAAAATTACAGGCGTGAGCCACTGTGCCCAGCAAAAAAAAATTGTTTTTATCCAACTTAAATTTCATCTAGGACTTCTGTGTCCTGGAGTACCATGCGCTGATCCCAGCTCAGCCAATGACTTTGTGGTCAACAGTGGGTGTTTAATTTCCCTGGGGCTCACTGTCTTAACTATAAAGTAAAAGAGATGGATTATGGTTCGAATTCTTCAAGAACTTAAAATTAAAAAGCATACTTCTGATAAATGAATTCAGCAAAGTTCCAGGATATGAAATTAATGTACACAAATCAGTAGCTCTGCTATACACCAACAGTGACCAAGCTGAGAATCAAATCAAGAATTCAACCCCTTTTACAATAGCTGCAAAAAAATAAAGTATTTGGGAATATACCTAACCAAGGAGGTAAAAGACTTCCACAAGAAAAACTACGAAACACTGCTGAAAGAAATCGTAGATGACACAAACAAATGGAAACATCCCCATGCTCATGGATAGGTAGAATCAATATTATGAAAATTATCATACTGCCAAAAGCATGCAATTCCCATCAAAATACCACCATCATTATTCACAGAACTAGAAAAACAATCCTAAAATTCATATGGCACCAAAAAACAGTCCACATAGCCAAAGCAAGACTAAGGAAAAGGAATAAATCTGGAAGTATCATTTTAACCGACTTCAAACTATACTATAAGGCCAGAGTCACCAAAACAGCATGGTACTGGTATAAAAATAGGCACACAGACCAATGAAACAGAATAGAGAACCCAGAAATAAAGCCAAATACTTATAGCCACTGATCTTCAACAAAGCAAACAAAAACATAAAGTAGGGAAAGGACAGCCTACTCAACAAATGAACAAATGCTCTAGGATAACTGGTTAGCCACATGGAGAAGAGTGAAACTAGATCCTCATCATTCGCCTTATACAAAAAGCAACTCAAGATGGATCAAGAACTTACATCTAAGACCTGAAACCATAAAAATTCTAGAAAATAACATCAAAAAAACCATTCTAGACATTGGCTTACGCAAAGACTTCATGACCAAGAACCCAAAAGCAAATGCAACAAAAACAAAGATAAATAGATGGGACTTAATTAAACTAAAAAGCTTCGCTCAGTAAAAGAAATAATCAGCAGAGTAAACAGACAACCCTCAGAGGGGGAGAAAATCTTCACCATCCATACACCTGACAAAGGACTAACATCCAGAATCTACAAGGATCTCAAACAAATCAGCAAGAAAAACAAACAAACAAAAAATCCCATCAAAAAGTGGGCTAAGGACGTGAATAGACAATTTTCAAAAGAAGGTATACAAATGGCCAACAAACATAGGAAAAAAATGCTCAACATCATTAATGATCAGAGAAATGTAAATCAAAACCACAATGTGATACCACTTCACTGCTGCAAGAATGGCCATAATCAAAAAATCAAAAAACAATAGATGTTGGTGGGGATGTGGTGAAAAGGGAGCACTTCTACACTGCTGGTGGAAATGTAAACCTAGTACAACCACTATGGAAAACAGTGTGGAGATTCCTTGAAGAACTAAAAGTAGTTTTACTGTTTGATCCAGCAATCCCACTACTGGATATCTACCCAGAGGAAAAGAAGTTATTATACAAAAAAAAAAAAAAAAAAGACACTTGCACATGCATATTTACAGCAGCACAATTCACAATTGGAAAAATATGGAACCAGCCCAAATGCCCATCAATCAACAAGTGGATAAAGAAATTGTGGTATATATATACCATGGCATACTACTCAGCCATAAAAAGGAATGAAATAATGGCATTTGCAGCAACCTGGATGGAACTGGAGACCATCATACTAAGTGAAGTAACTCAGGAATGGAAAACCAAACATCATATGTTCTCACTCATAAGTGGGAGCTAAGCTATGAGGATGCAAAGGCATAAGAATGACACAATGGACTTTGGGGACTTGGGGGAAAGGGTGGGGATGGGTAAGGGATAAAAGACTGCACAGTGGGTACAGTGTACACTGCTCAGATGATGAGCGCACCAAAAAAGATCTCAGAAATCACCACTAGAGAACTTATTCATGTAGCAAAATACCACCTGTTCCCCCAAACCTATGAAAAGAAAAAATAAAGAAAAAAAAGCACAATGCCCCCACAGAATGCTGGCCATGCAATACAATAATAAATATATATAGTTAGCTAATGTCAGTTGTTCAATTTCTCCAGGTAAAATTATACTTTTCAAAACAACACACAAATTTCCCAGAACCTAATTTCCCACCACTGGCCATTACTGGGGTTCCCCATAGAACTCTCTCCACACACTCCCACATTCTTCTTAGGCTGGTGTTCATATGAACACGATGTGGCTCTCTGTGACTTTTGCTTTTCTCTTTTTAGTGGGGCTTAAATGGTACAATCTTTTATGATTTACATTGCATTTTTCAAGTACAAAGTGAAGCTTGTTCTAGTTAATAAGTCCTGTTTGAACAGTAAGACTTCTGCATACAAAGTACATGTTCTACTCTCATCTGAAACCAAGTTCTCAGAGGAGTTAATCTGTAGCTAATTCAACAATTGCAGAGTCACTAGCTTTGTACACCAAATACTGTCACCTGGGAGACCAGGGGCCAGAAACAGCAGGCTCCAGTCTCCCCTTAAAGCTGTATTTTAAAAAAAAGGAAGGAAGGAAGGAAAGGAGGGAGGGAGGGAAAGGAAGGAAGGAAAGGAGGGAGGGAGGGAGGGGAATGAGGGAGGGAGGGAAGGCAGGGAAGGAGGGAGGGAAGGAGGGAGGGAAGGAGGGAGGGAGGGAGGGGAAGGAGGGAGGGAGGGAGGGAGGGGAAGGGAGGGAGGGAGGGAGGGGAAGGGAGGAAGGAAGGGAGGGAGGGGGGAGGGAGGGGGGAGGGAGGGAGGAGAATGAGGGAGGGAGGGAAGGCAGGGAAGGAGGGAGGGAAGGAGGGAGGGAGGGAGGGAAGGAGGGAGGGAGGGAGGGAGGGGCATATTTTAGTCCAAATACATTGGCACAGCCTAGATGCCCAATTCCTAAACATCTGTTAGTCAAACAGATGTTTGTTACAGACGATGTTGACGAGCAAATCGTAGCCTTAAGAATTATCTCGAGACAGGAAAGATCTGGCTCACACAGCCAGGTCTGAATGACTAAACCTTTAGGAAATCCCTCACCAGGGAATACTGGCTGTGCCCAAAGACCCTGAGAGGTTCCACAAAACAATACTTTCCTCCCCAGAGGAGATGGCATCACTGGGTTTTCTGCGGAAGGAAAAACGCCCAAGGGGAGGCCAGGGGAAAAAGCTTAGAGCAGACACTTTTCTAAAGGATTCCACCCCGGCTCAGAGCAGACACTTTTCTAAAGAATTCCACCTGAGCCAGGGCAACAAGGAGGTTTACAGGCCCTTTTCAAACTCAGAGCCACTCCGTGAATCTCCAACCTATCTTGGTGGGAACTCACGGAGACGGATCCAGAGAAGAGACCCAACCTCTCGCTTTAAGGAGTGTGAACCATGACAAGGGTGGTGCAGCCCTCGGTCCCCCATGACAGTGAAGGCATCTAAGAGCACGAAGAGACAACTGTGACTGGTCTGGTCCGGAAGGCTTCATGTTTGGGTAACACTGGAGTGAGCCTGAGAGATGGGTCAAGATTTTTGACACATAGGGAAAGAAAAGGGTGCAGGGAAAAAGAGCAGTAGATGGAGAGAGGAGAAAGTTCTTTTTGTTTGCTCCAGTGGGAAGAGACAGACAATGTCATGAAAGATCCATCAGGAAACGCAGACTGACCCCCAAATACAGAAGGCCTGGAGCTCCGGACTCAGTGGTCTGACCACATTCCATAGGCAATGGAGAGCCACTCTTTAATGGAGAGAACAAGATGATCAAAGAAAGTTACATGATTAAATTGGCTTGAGTAATACATGATGGATGAGAAGTGGAGAGAAAAGGCTGCTGTAATTGTCCAGAGATAAGGCCAGGGGGCCCAACACAGGATTCAGAAGAAGGAAAGGAAAGGAAGGGAAAGACGTGAGGTGTGCTGTGCCGGACTCTGTAACTGCAGACCCGGGAAGTGGAACCAGAAGCGGAATGCTCCCCTCATCCTGCATCAGCCACAACGCTGTTCCCTGCTCATACCATGCTGTTCCACCCCCACAGCCTCACTCAGGCTCCTTCCCATGACTCCTCACTCTCCCATACCCACCCAGCCAATTGTTTCTTGTCTTTGAGGCTCAGTTTAAAAGAGTTTCTCAGTGAAAGCCCCTTCCGTGGGGCAGGCACACTTCCCTATGCCCCTGAAGCATATGGCACTTCTCAAAGGGCTGCTGTCTTCTGCTCGTGCCTCTGGGCACCCACTAGACCGCACATTCCCCAGCGCAGGGCTCATGTGCTATTCATCTCTACCCACTGTATTCACATAGCACCTGAAAACAGTCAACAAAGAGTAGAGCTTCAGCTTGCAGTCTCTAAAGTCAAACTGAACTGGTGCAAATCATCACAGAGGTAAGGTAACTTCCACTAGGTCATCACTCCCTGGGTGGCCCTGTGGAAATTACCTCACCTCTGCGATGGTCAGGTTTCTCATCTGTTAAAAGTGGGTCATCAGTCTCGGTGCAGTGGCTCATACTCGTAATCCCAGCACTTTGGGAAACTGAGACAGGAGTATCGCTGGAGCCCAGAAGTTCAAGACCAGACTGGGCGACATAGGGAGACTACGACTCATCTCTACAAAACATTTTTTTTTTTTTTTTGAGATGGAGTTTCGCTCTTGTTGCCCAGGCTGGAGTGCAATGGCGCGATCTCGGCTCACAGCAACCTCTACCTCCCAGGTTCAAGCGATTCTCCTGCCTCAGCCTCCCGAGTAGCTGGGATTACAGGCATGAGCCATCACGCCCGGCTAATTTTGTATTTTTAGTGGAGATGGGGTTTCTCCAGTTGGTCAGGCTGGTCTTGAACTCCTGACCTCAGGTGATCCGCCCACCTAAGCCTCCCAAAGTGCTGGGATTATAGGCATGAGCCACTGTGCCCGGCCCTACAAAGCATTTTTTAAAATATTCGCCAGGCAAGTTGGAGCATGCCTGTAGTCCCAGCTACTTGGAAGGCTGAGGTGGGAGGATCGCTTGGGCCCGGGAGGTCGAGGTTGCAGTGAGACATGATGGTGCCACTACACTCCAGCCTGGGCAATAGTGCAAGACCCTGTCTAAAAATAAATAAATAAAAAGTAGACTATCACAATACCTTCCTTGCAGAATTGCTGTGAGGATATAAGATAATGCAAATATAAAAGCTGGCAGCTGTGCTTGCCTAATAAATGTTAGCCGACATTACTGTTAGCATTGAATATCAATTTGTTGACTGGATGGATGATTGGATGAATAGGTGAAGATTCCATCTTTGATTTTTTATGCAGATAACTGGCATCCTGGTAACGACATTTGCAAAGGTAACAAGGAGGACACCACGTGGGTGGGGAAGGAGGAAAATGGGCATAATCTTTGAGGGGCTGAGTTAATGATGTCAGCCAAGCATCATTCGCTGTTTCAGGGCATTGGCCGGGATAGGGGTTAGGTCTCCAGAAGTCTCATGAATAGAACCCCTAAGATAATCTATAGCAGGAAGAGAGAATGGACCAGTCGAGAACTGGTGGCTTAGAAGCAAAATAGGGACCACAAAAGAGGGAGACTTTTCGGAGAAAAAAAAAAAATCTCCTATTTGATCATTCTGAAATAGCCATGACATAGTAATAATGGCAGAAACAGAACTTTGTTGGATCTCTTTACACTTATTATATGGTTTAAAATGTTTAATTTAGTTCTTTAAATAAAGAAGAAAGGCAATGTTTCAGTGCTTTGTGCCTCTTAACGATCTGAATCCAGAACTGGGTAGATCCAGGCTGGAGGCCTAGAGGGAGAGGTCAGATTCAGAACTGGAGGTGGCAGGTGTTGATCCACCAAAGGGCTGGAGGCGTGGTTCCTAGTGAGAGACCTGCAAGCCTAGAGCTGGAACTGGGCTGGGAACCCAGCAAGGGCACATACAGAACCAACCAGGAATTTTGGCAGTGTGTCCAGGGACCTCCCCTGGGCTTGTCCTGGCTTGTGTTATGGGCCGGGGGACCACAGTATACACGGGTGAGTGACAGGAGGGCTTCAGCATGCAGAGTCAAGGTGGCCGTCACCTCCTGCAAGTGCCTCAGCCTGGCACATATTAACAAAGGCATCCTCAGTTCGTGCAAGAAACCAAGATGCATGTAAAACAGTTCTGGAGCTGGTTCCAGGGCCTCTCTCGGCCCCTTTCCCCAGGCTGGGTTTTGGGGCTCTGTGTCACTCACAGAGATGTGGTTCCTTTTCTGCCAGACACCCCAGCTCTTCATTCTGAGACAGACGGCATGTAGGCGTGTTCACTGGCTGACATGCACAGGACCAAGCCAGACGCTAGCATGGATTTGTCTACAAAGCTCTAGAAATACAGAGCCGAGTCTCTAGAACAGGGGTACCAGGCTGTGGAACCGGGCCGCACACCAGGAAGGTGAGTGGCAGGCAAGTGAGCATTCCTGCCTCAGCTCCACCTCTTGTCAGATCATTGGTGGCAACAGATTCTCATAGGAGCGTGAACCCTATTGTGAACTGTGTATGCGAGGAACCTAGGTTGTGTGCTCCTTACGAAAATCTAATGCCTGATGATCTGTCACCATTTCCCATCACCCCCAAGTAGGACCATCTAGTTACAGGAAAACAAGCTCAGGGCTCCTACTGATGCTACATTATGGTGAGTCATAGAATTATTTCATTATATATTATAATGTAATAATAATAAAAATAAAGTACACAACAAATGTAATGCACATGAATCATCCTGATATCATCATCCTCCCCCTCTCCCGGTCAGTGGAAAAACTGTCATTGATATAGCCAATCCCTGGTGCCAAGAGGGTTGGGGACCACTGCTCTAAAATAAGAGTCTCCAAACTGTGTTAATTATGTGCCCCCTTCAGTACAAAACACTCAGGTACAAAACCCCCAATATGGATACATTGACTTACAAATTATCACGGAGATACCACTGCACTCATATCTTATGTAAATGTAAAACTTACACAGCCTTAAAACTTTAAATAATTCGATCAAAGAAACAACATAAATAAACTGTATTTTACTTAGGAACAATGCAATTCACATTTTTGCTTTCACTAGAAAAATGTTATGAATAAGAGAGTACTTTAAGTGAGATCAATGAAACTGAATATTTCACTTGTATTTGTATTGTTACTAAATTGTTTTATCCTTGTAACACGACTGACAAAGAACTCCCAGGAGTAGAAATCTGAGCTCTTTCATTATCCTGTTGTGTGCTTGCGCTTGCATTTTCAATATTACCTTCAAGCCATGGTTTCCTTCCAGGAATCTTCTGAAATTCCTGCTCTATTTTGTGAAGGTTGGTTTAGGTAACACCAGGGCATATAACTCACAAATCCACTTAACCAGCCACATGCAAACCACCACTGTCTTCTCAAGCTCAAGGCAGAGGAGCAAGAATTCTGGGGGAGTTCACAGGTCCCTGGGAATGACTCACAGGCTTGTGACTGTCTGCCTGACAAACTGTCAATCCAAAACAATACTCATGACTCTTAACTTCATCCTCATTCTAAAAGATCAAATTATAAGTAGGAGTGTTAACATTTTTTTTCTGCATCCCAATGGACCGTCTTGTCTACCCACTTTGGAGATCACTGCTTTAGAGAGACATGAAGGCTGGAGATTTTGCCCTGGACATCCTCCAAATTAAAGTGAGAGACAGATCAAGGTGGATTCCACAGATGGACATTTGGAAAGCAAAGGAGACAGGGTATCAAATTGCTTTAAATGTCCCCAGCTAAGAAACAGGAGTGATGGCCGGGTGCGGTGGTTCACACCTGTAATCCCAGCACTTTGGGAGGCTGAGACGCGTGGATCACAAGGTCAGGAGCTCAAGACCAACCTGGCCAAGATGGTGAAACCCCGTCTCTACCAAAAATACAAAATTTAGCCAGGCACGGTGGCAGGCACCTGTAATCTCAGCTACTCGGGAGACTGAGGCAGGAGAATCGCTTGAACCCGGGCAGCAGAGGTTGCAGTGAGCCAAGATTGTGCCACTACACTCCAGCCTGGGCAACAGAGTGAGACTCCATCTCAAAAAAAGAAAAGAAAAGAGAAAGAGAAAAGAGAAGGAAAGAAGAAAGAAATAGGAGTGATATGGTTTGGCTCTGTGTCCCCACCAAATCTCATGTTGGAGTGTGGTCCCCAGTGTTGGAGAAGGGGCCTGGCGGGAGGTGACTGGACCATGGGGGGCGGTTTCTCATGAATGGTTTCGCACCCCGCCACTGGTGCTGGTCTCCTGATAGTGAGTTCTCGTGAGATCCGGTTGTTAGAAGTGTGCAGCACCTCCTCCCTCACTCGCCCTCTTGCTACTGAGGGGCAGGGGAGACACTTTACTCCTCCTTCCACCATGACCGGAAGCATCCTGAGGCGGCCCCAGAAGCAGAAGCCTCGATGCTTCCAGTACAGCCTGCAGAGCCATGAGCCAATGAAACTTCTTTTCTTATAAGCTACCCAGTCTCAGGTAGTTCTTTATAGCAGTGTGAGAACAGACTAATACAAGGAGGAAGAAGTCAGCAAAGGAGGTAAGAAAAAATCCCAGGCCAGGTGCAGTGGCTCACACCTGCAATCCCAGCACTTTAGGAAGCCAAGGCAGGTGGATCACTTGAGGCCAGGAGTTCGAGACCAGCCTGGGCAACACAGCGAAACCCCATCTCTACTAAAAAATACAAAAATTAGCCAGGCATGGTGGTCTGCGCCTGTAATCTCAGCTACTTGGGAGGCTGAGGCATGAGCATCGCTTGAACCTAGGAAGCGGAGGTTGCAGTAAGCTGAGATTACACCACTGCACTCCAGCCCAGGCAACAGAACAAGACTCTGTTTCACCAAAAAAAAAAAAAAAAAAAAAAAAAAAAAAAATTAAATGAGACTTTAAACACTTGCCTCCCTCCTGTTGACCTCCTATGACTCGCAGGGCTCTGCTGATTCTTCCTTCTCAATGTATCCAGCAGGGTCAACCTGCTTGGGTTGGGCATGGTGGTTCACACCTGCAATCCAGCATTTTGGGAAGAAAAGCGGGAGGATGGCTTGAGCCCAAGAGTTCAAGACCAGCCTGGGCAACATACTGAGACTCCATCTCTACAAAAAAATTTTAAAATTAGCCATGCATGGTGGCATGCCTGTAGTCCCAGCCATTCCAGAGGCTGAGACAGGAGGATCACTTAAGCCCAGGAGTTGGAGGCTACAGTGAACTGTGATCTCGCCCCTGCACTCCAGCCTGGGCGAGAGAGCAAGATGCTATCTCTAAAAATTAAGCCTTTAAAAAAATGATCAATTGGCTTGCCTGGGGCCCCTCCCCTCCAGCCAGGACACTCACAATCAGATGCCAGGTGGCCAACTGGTCTCTATTCTGCAACTGCCTAGTCCATCCCCATCCCACACACCCCTACAGGAATCATCCCTCATCTTCCCAGCATTCCTCCGCAATCCTTTGCTATGCAAAAATCTTTTCAATGGTTACCCCTTGGCCTAGCAAATGAAGTACAAACCCCTAGATTGTGATGATTTCAGGATGAAGTACAAAGGGAAGCAAGGCACGTCTTACATGGTGGCAGGAGAGACAGAGAGAGAGAGCTAAGGAGGAAGTGCCACCTTTAAACCATCAGATCTCTTGAGAACCCCATCACTATCATTACAGGTGTGAACCACCACGCCCAGCCCAAGAATAGGCACCTCCATGCTTTGCCCTCGGTTCCCTGCACCCTATCCTTCCTGTCGCACCTTCTCAAACACTTTTCATCTTTATCTCTGTACCTGTTCTAGCTGTTCTACCCACTAAACTGTTGCCCTTTTTTCCTGCCTCCACCCAGGAAAAGCCCACTCGGTCTTCGAGTTCCTCCAATGCCACCTTCTTCTGATTTGCCAGATGGCTATGATGGGTACCTCTTCTGAACCCCCTGCAAGCACCTACTCCCCTCCTACAGAGTCCTAAGGCTGCTTTCTCGCACAGTTACAAGGTATACTTGGAACCCCCACCCCCCCAATATAAATTCTCAGCTCCTTGAGGCGTGGATGGGGTTTGACTCATTTTTAAAAGCGTGTCTAAGTCATTAATAAGGCTCAAGAAGTGAAATCTGTTCATTCAGCTCAAAACAGTGCCAGCTTCTTTCCAGAAGGTAGTTTACTCATGGCAACTTTGGAGCCATTAATAGCGTCTTCTTATGTTTAAAACTCTGGAGAAGCTGTGAAGACAAATCCCAGCCAGAACGTTTTCAACAATAGGAGTAGGTCTCTGGTTACCATTCACACATCTTGCCCTGCTATGATTTGTATTTTAAAAGAGTTGTATTAGTCCCTTCTCACACTGCTATAAAGATACTACTTCAGGCCAGGCATGGTAGCTCATACCTGTAATCCCAGCACTTTGCAAGGCCAAGGCAGGTGGATCACCTGAGGTCAGGAGTTCGAGATCAGCCTGGCCAACATGGCGAAACCCTGTCTCTACTAAAAATACAAAAATTAGCCAGGCATGGTGGTGCATGCCTGCAGTCCCAGCTCCTTGGGAGGCTGAGGCAGGAGAATCACTTGAACCCAGAAGGCAGAGGCTGCAATGAGCTGAGATTGCACCACTGCACTCCAGCCTGGGTGACAGAGCACGACTGCATTCCAGGAAGAAAAAAAAAAAAAATAAAAAACTACCTGAGACTGGGTTATTTATAAACAAAAGAGGTTTAATTAACTCAGTTCCTTATGGCTGAAAAGGCCTCAGAAACCTTACAATGATGGTGGAAGGTGAAAGGGAAGAAGCCATCTTACATGGTGGCAGGAGAGAGTGAGAGTTAAGGAGGAAGTGCCACCTTTAAACCATCAGATCTTGTGAGAACTCCCTCCCTATTGTGAGAACAGCACAGGGGAGCCACCCCCATGATCCAATCACCTCCCGCCAGGTCCCTCCCTTGACACGTGGGGATTACAATTCGAGATGAGATTTGGGTGGGGACACAGAGTCAGACCATTATCAAGAATCTTACACTTCCCATATGAGAAGAAGTGACAACAAAATTGAAAATTTGGCACCAATTCTGCTTGGGATTTCATGTATTCTATCAGATTTTGTTTTGTTTTGTTTTTGGGTGCTGGTTTCTATCACTGAAATGAATACATATTTACTACTCGCAAAAGCTTTTTGTTAGGATACACGTGCTTATGTTAACTATCTAAAGTACTTGGCAATTCTATAAAATAAAGCATTTTTATTTTTTTAGAGGGAAGGGAATACCTGTTGTTTTCCTTAATCTTTCCTCTTGTGAAAATAGCACAATCTGACTCCTCCCAAGAGATATCAAACACCCACAATGTAGCAAGGACTTTGCCAGACACTAGAAACCCATTTGGAGCTCAGGCAGCATCCGTACCTACAGGGAGCTTTAAGTTTGCTGGGAAAGAAAGACAAGTAAACAGACCGTTACTTGTTATGGAGACAGTGTTACAATGGAGGCAACACTGATGCTACCAGGGAACAGAAGGGGTAGCAAGGGTATCCTGGATTTCTGAAGCAAGGATTCCTAGACCAGTGCCTTTCACAGGTAAATAAGCAAACGCATCACTGGGAGATCCAGCTTCCACACACACTCTGATTCAGTGGGTTTGCAGCGGGGCCTGAGAGCATTTCTAATCCGCTCCCAGGTGATGCTGCTGCTGCTGGTCTAAGGACCACACTCGGAGTAGCAAGGGGCCCAAAAGACTAGACCCCAACACTGAGGCCACATCAGTGGGGAACAGCTGCATTTTGGGGAAGGAGGTGATGGAAAAACAGCCAGATGCGAGACCTACAACAGTGCCCACTCCTGTCCTCAAGGATCTTTTTTTTTTTTTTTTTTAATTGACATGAAGCCTCACTTTGTCACCCAGGCTGGAGTAGAGTGGTGTAATCTCGGCTCACTGCAACCTCCACCTCTGGGTTCAAGCTATTGTCCTGCCTCAGCCTCCTGAGTAGCTGGAACCACAGGCATGCTCCACCACGCCTGGCTAATTTTTTTTTTTTTTTTTTTAAGTAGAGACAGGGTTTTGCCATGTTGGCCAGGCTGGTGTTGAACTCCTGGCCTCAAGTGATCTGCCCTCCTCAGCCTCCCAAAGTGTCACTGTCTTCATGGATTTTGTTTTGTTTTGTTTGTTTGTTTTTGTTTTTTTGAGATGCAGTTGTGCTGTTGTCACCCAGGCTGGAGTACGATGGTGCGATCTCAGCTCACTGCAACTTCCGCCTCCTAGGTTCAAACGATTCTCCTGCCTCAGCCTCCTGAGTAGCTGGGATTACAGGCACCTGCCACCGTGCCCGGCTAATTTTTGTATTTTTAGTAGAGATGGGGTTTCACCATGTTGGCCAGGCTGGTCTTGAACTCCTGACCTCAGGTGATCCGCCCATCTTGGCCTCCCAAAGTGCTGGGATTACAGGCGTGAGCCACCGCGCCCAGCCCCTCATGGATCTTAAAGAGGTAAATGAAGAGGAGGAAAAAAAATTAAAGGCATCTACAAAAATATCAATTACCTTGGAGGTGTGATGAAACCTTCTTACACAGATTTAAGCGCTCTTGGATTCAGAGTAATTCGAAGATGACAAATCTAAATTATTTAAAAGTCTGAGTTATAAAATTTTTTTAAAAAGAGTTATTTCAAGTACTTGTAGAATCCTGAACCTATGGGAGGGTCACTGCCACATCCACTTAGGTGACAAGGTCATTACTGCCATGGGACACACTGGTGTCAAGCCCTTAAAAATATTCCTTTTCCTAGGTAAGCTGTGTAATATCTTCGTAAGTATTTTTTATTCTATCGTATGTTCACCACACAATTTTTAAGAGTAGTAGAAAAGATGAATTTCAATCGGACCTGTATGCCGAGTACACAGAGTTCAAAATGACAAGATTTTCTGTCATCCATGTACAGGATGCCATTCCAAAAAAGACTATGAAAAATTCTAAAGCGACATGTTGATATGACTGTTGTTTTCTTTAAAATAACTACAATGTATGCAATTAAGTGAGTGTTGTTTGCTACCAAAAAAGGAAATTAAATGTCCACACTAATTGAACGATTGAGTACAGAGATGACAGGAGTCTGAAACATACACCCTGAAAAGTTTCATTGCCTCGTAGACCATCTGTTCATCGGACTCAGCAACAATCCTGTGGAAATATTCAGGGATATTTCTTGAGTAAGTAGTTTCTTCAGAACAGTTTCCATTTGGAAGTTTATATTACGCTCCTCGACACAGTGATATTTATAAAGAAGAAAAAACCGTCCCACTCTAAATCGCCTTTTAAAGAGGCATATTACCTTTTTGAAAAAGTTATATTAACTGAATAACAATAATAATGGGCTTAATAATAATGGCAATTATTCCCAAAACAAATTGCCTACAGGAGGAAAAGCACCCATATCTGTGTAAGGAAACACTGTATCACTTATTTAGTTGACTGTTTCAGAAAGTCCACACTACTGGACGTATATCTGTAGGAAATTATTTCAATAAGCAGCTCATTCATAGATTCTGCTTGTGGTTCAAAAGTAGCTTGCTGATCTGTTCCCACAATCTTCTCCAAAGTTTTAAGAAAAGAAGCACTCAAAACAAAACAAAAAAAAGATGAATTAAAAAAAAAGAAAGAAAGAAAATTGACAAAGAGGCTGATCTGGGCACACTGCCTAGGCGTTAGCCCTGCTCTGCAACCAGGAAGAAAGATGAGGGGAGGGAGGGAATGAAGGAAGAGGAGAGAAAGAGAGAAAATGAAAGAAAAGTAGAGAGAAAGAGGAAGGAGAGAGGGAGAGAGAGAGGGCGGAGGGAGGGAGAGAGGGAAGGAAAGAAGGAAGGAAGGAAGGAAGGAAGGAAGGAAGGAAGGAAGGAAGGAAGGAAGGGAGGGAGGGAGGGAGGGAGGGAGGGAGGGAGGGAGGGAGGGAGGGAGGGAGGGAGGGAGGGGAGGAAAGGAAGAAAGGAAGGAAGGAAGGAAGAAAGGAAGGAAGGAAGGAAGGAAGGAAGGGAGGGAGGGAGGGAGGGAGGGAGGGAGGGAGGGAGGGAGGGAGGGGAGGAAAGGAAGAAAGGAAAGAAGGAAGGAAGGAAGAAAGGAAAGAAGGAAGGAAGGAAGGAAGGGAGGGAGGGAGGGAGGGAGGGAGGGTGGGCGGGCGGGCAAGGAAGGAAGGAAGGAAGGGAAGAAGGGAGAGGAGGGAAGGAAGGAAAAAAGGAAGGAAGGGAGGGAGGGAGGAAGGGGGCAAAGGGGGAAGGGAGAGGAGGGAACGGAGGGAAGGAAGGCAGGCAGGCAGGCAAGGTGGGAGGGCAGGCAGGCAAGGTGGGAGGGCGGGCAGGCCTAACTGACAGTGGGTTCCAGAACAAATCAAACTTGTAACCACTCTATAGACATATTTAAAGGAAAACTCAGTAAAAGTGGCCCCCACCTACAATGTGCCATGTTCTGAATCCAACAGAACATGGAACCCATCAAAAATGGGGCCCACAGACAGATTTGCCTCCTAAATTTTAACATAATCCCAGGTATACCGACCATTCTGATTCAAGCTCGAAATTCAAGGCACTCTCTGAAATGTACACTCTGCCAGGCTTTAGGGCTGCCCACCCTGTTGCTATATCAAGTGGCTTTGTCCTGGACGAGGTCCTACCAGGATTAAACAAACAACGACAACATCAACAAAAAGAAACCACACACTCACAGAGAATCAGGTGTGGATTTGTGAATACACAATTCAAACTATTTTAAAGAAAATAGCTGCATTATCACTTGGCTCTAAAACCCAGCGAGAACTCATTAGAAAGAACAGCAAACTCCTGAGTAAAAACTTCTTTCTGCAAGTTTACTTTTCTACCTAGAAAAATGTGTGCACACATGTAGAGAAATGAGTCATGGAGGAAGCAGCCACGGCCTCTTGGACAGGTTGGCTTATCCCCCAAACCATGAACATCTCTAGATGGTTTTCAGCTCATCGGCTGCCCCATCCCTGCCTTCCCTACTCTATGCCACCCCGGGGGATGATGCCCCCCAAACTCACTCTGTTGTCCATGATGGTACATGGGAAAGCTTCCTCCCTTTTTTTCTAGAACATCTTGGAAAACTACAGAGAGAGCAAAGGATCAAACAGGACAGAGAAGGAACAGCACAGCTCTCAGGCCTGCAGCTGACGGAGAGGATGGAAAAGGTCTTTCTGGATTATGAACTCAAGCCAGAGTAGCATTGTCCATATTTTCTAGATCATTCCACAATCTGTAACTGGCTTCTTCCCACTGCACTTCTGAGAAGTAGTATCTTCCCTGTATTCCCAAGACACTGGCACACTGCGCCAGAATCATCAGACACACCTGAAATGAGAGCAAAGCCTCTCCAGCGTTCCACCTGTATTGCAGGCTTGGAGGCAGGCCTCTGAGCTCCGTTCTAGTGAATACCAGGCACCAGAGACAGCCTGGAGCAGAATACGACCGCAATCCCAGCAGCTCGAAGAAACACTGCACCGCTGCTAGGGAGGGGAAGTCAGAAAGAACGGCACATCTAACTGAAATCACCAGGGGAATTTCTGACACTAGAGTCAATATCCCATTGTGGAATCTGGCCAACCTACTGGAGTAGATTCTTCAGTCCTGTACAACATACCAAGGACCTCTACAAGATAAGGAAGAGTTACTTTCCTGCATTCTCCTGGAAGACGCTGTCCACGTATGGTTATGTGGAAAGAGTTCTGAATTTGGAGGCTAGAAACCATCCTTCTGGCTCGGCGTCTGCCTGGCTTAGCTCCATGACCTCGGGCAATCACTTTACCTCTCTGCACCTCTTTCCTCATCTGAAAGTCAAGAGAACTGGACCAAGATGTCTAAGTTCCTTTTCTAGTTCTAATGCTCTGGTGACTCTAACATTAAGAGAAGCAGACGGTAAGAGAACCAAGGAAAGCGAGAGTTTTCACAGGAGTTTTGTCAGCAAGAAAAATGGTGAAACTGATGTATCCTTGGCAACTCTGCAGCAGGGTTGGTCTATGACAGCAGCAGCCTCGCCCCTGGAAGAAGGCTGGCCACCTCCTCGCTGCTGCCTCGGTTTCCTATTTCAAGAAGGACTCCCTTAGGCTTCAACAGGGGGCCTTAGGGAGGCGACACTTGCGTGATACGGCTTCTGGGAAGGAACCTTCCCCCTATTCCCACTGTCTAGCAAGATGTCCCTTACACATAATAATAATGTACACAGCAAACATTTGAAGAGCCCACACTATGTGCCAGGCACACATTGACTGTTTGATCCCTACAGCGACTATTGGAGGCAGATATTATCATCATCCCCATCATCCTGCAAATGGGGGCTCAGAGTTCAAACGACTTGCCCAAGGTCAAGTAGCTTCTAAGAACAGGAGTCTGATGCAAACTTAGACGAGCTGATTTTCATGACTTCATCACACTGCATCCTGCCTTTCTATTAGCTGAGAAGTCACAGTTACGGATTTATTCTTTCGCCATTCATGAACACCTCCTACATAGAGTTGGCTATTGCCTGTATCAAGGAGAAGTGGCCCCGTTCTTCACGAGAGAGCACAGAGACAGCAGATGGGTCAAATCATAGTGGAAAGAGATACACAGACCTGGGTAACTTCCTCTCCGCATATTACTAGTTATGTGGCCCCTAAAAAATGTCTTAAATAAGTCCAAGTTCCTTATCTGTGAAATGTCAATCATAATATCCACTTTATAGGTTTATGGTGGCGATTAAATAAAACAATGCTTGTAGAAGTCACTAGTTTCTAAATCATGACACAGGAAGAAGGCTGTTTTTAAAACCCTTGAAGGTACATTTACTAAACGAAGCAAAAGTACATTTTGTTCTTCAATAAAAAGACATAAAAAACTGAGATGTGGCCAGGCGCGGTGGCTCACGCCTATAATTCCAGCACTTTGGGAGGCCGAGGCGGGTGGATCACCTGAGGTCAGGAGTTCAAAACCAGTCTGGCCAACATGGTGAAACCCCGTCTCTACTAAAAGTACAAAAACTAGCCAGGCCTGGTGGCAGACACCTATAAACCCAGCTACCTGGGAGGCTGAGGCAGGAGAATCACTTCCTGGGAGGCAAGAGGTTGCAATGGGCCAAGATTGCGCCACTGCACTCTAGCCTGAGCCACGGGGTGAGACGCCATCTCAAAATTAAAAAAAAAAAAATTTAAAAACCTGAGATGTATGTATGTATTTATTCATTTTCAGGGTCTTGCTCTATCACCCAGGCTGATGTGCAGTGGCACAGTCAGAGCTCACTAAAGCCTCAAACTCCTGGACTCAAGCGATCCTCCAGCCTCAGCCTCCTGAGTAGCTGGGACTACAGGCACGTGCCACCACTCCAGGCTAATTTTCTTTGATTTTTCGTAGAGACAGGGTCTTGCTATATTGTCCAGGCTGGTCTTAAACTCCTTGCCTCAAATGGTTCTTCTATCTCAGCCTCCCAAAGTTTTGGGACTACAGGCATGAGACACTGTGATTGGCCTCCAAGACATATTTACAATGTGTGTATCTGCATATTTATTTACACACCTACATACAGTACACTTACGTGTGTGTATACTTAGTTCATCAGTTCTACAGCTTTCAATAAGAACCAAAAACACCACATCTATTACGGCACTGTATTTCTTAAAAGATACCCTTGTATGTGTTTGTATCCCAAGTGATACCTCCTACTTATCCACATCATATAGTCAAAACTGTTTTTTAAATATTCATAAAAGAAAAAATGCAAATAGCTAAAAAATGGATATTAATCCATTTACCAAATTCTATCCAACTATTACTTTAGAAAAAATTTCTTCCCCCAAACCTGCCTTCAGACCAATCATCAGAGCCTCAGACCTCAATTTTAAGCTTTGAGAAAAAGAGTTACATAGCTTTAAAACAGTAAACAACTCTTCAAACTACTCAAACGATAGCCCTGGACTTCACATATGTGAAATGAAATTTGTTAATCAAATTACATATAATTTAAAATACACAGTAAGTCATAAATAAAGCTTCACTAAAATAATTCATTTGCCATATGAATCATGCCAAAACCACATAGAAGACACAATGGACGCAACCTAAAGCTTAACAGAAAAAAAAAAAAAAATGAATCTTTGGTGTCTATTTCTTTTTCTATATCTGCCATCCTAGTCTATCTCAGGCCTACTCGCATTTAATCTTTCATTAGTGTGGTTCTCCAATGTAAGCTATTCTGACTTTTTAAAAATATTAGCCTATGAGAGAAAGAGAGATATCTATATAGATAGATATCTAGATAGACTGTTCTTGAAATCATTTAAGTGGAATTTGTATAAATCATTAGCTAAATAAGTTTACAGAAGAAAGGGAAAAGATCTACCAAGATATATTATTCGAGGAATTTAAGCCACCAAGTATGAGCTGAACTCCCATGTAAATATCCAGATTAGATGACAGAGATGGCACAAGGAAATAAACATGCAAAGATGCAACACTGGTTTTAAAAGTGTGATGAAACACATTGTTTTTTTCAACTACTCTAAATATCTACAGAGTAATATACATAGTACACAAAGTGGCAGGAGAGGTCAGACCAGATTTAAGTATACTCTGTTGCCATAAAAGAATTCTCTCCTCTCCCTCTCTCCCTCTCTCCCTCTCTCTCTCTCTCTCTCTCTCTCTCTCTCTCAAACCTTCCGCCTCTTCTGGAATGCCCCATATTGATTGAGGAACCTGTCATCCGCTTGGTCAATGTAACGGATAATTTTATGTGTGAACTTGACCGGCCTAAAGGATATCCAGACAGCCAGTAAAAGAGTATTTCTGGTGTATCTGTGAGGGAATTTCTGGAAGAGATTAGCATCTGAATCAGCCGACTGAGTAAAAAGATTATCCTTACCCGTGTAAAGCGGGTATGTTCAAATCCACCGAGAGCCAGAATAGAACAAAAAGGCAGAGGAAGAATCAATTTGTTCTTCTTCCTTTTTTTTTTTTTTTCTTTTTTTTCAGAGACAGAGTCTTACTCTGTTGCCCAGACTGGTGTGCAGTGTATGATCACGGCTCACTGCAGCCTCGATTCCTGGACTCAAGTGATCCTCCCACCTCAGCCTCCCAGGTAGCTGTGGCTACAGGCGCATGCCACTAACCTGGTTTTTCTCTCTCCTGGAGCCAGGACATCCATCTCCTGCCCTTGGAGGTCGGCTCCCCTGGTTCCCAGGTCTTTGGCCTTGGACCAAATCATTGCTTTCCTGGGTCTCCAGTTTGCAGATGGCAGACTGTGGAACTTCTCAGCCTCCAGAATGACAGGAGCCAATCCCTCACAATAAATCTTTCTATATATCTATATATATATCCTATTGCTTCTGTTTCTTTGGAGGACTAATACAGTCACCAAAGCCAGAGAGAACTGGCAGTCAGCATAGACTCCTCCCTTCCACCAAACCTTCTTCGCCTATTCAGCACCCAGTCCCAGGGTTTCTGACCTCCTTAATTTTACCTGAGTTCCCCTAATCCTTGCCTCCATTCCCACCATGTTGCCTTTAGTTCAGGGCTAGATTCAGGAAGTCCACAGTCTAGAGCAGCAGAGATCCCACGGCACAGTCAGGAGTGACAGAAGCAAACCTTGGTGCCGTGGAATCTCAGAGGGAAGGACCCGTCCAGACAGGAAATCAAGGGACATGTCCCAAAGGAGGTGTGTGTCGAACTGCAGCAGGAAGGATGCGGGGCGGGGGGCGGTGGGGAGAAGCAATTATCTGCTCTTTTCAGGACAACTCAACTGAAACATGGGTGAAGGGTGGGAAGATGAAAACTAAAGAGGTAGATCACAAAGTGGGGGGCTCGTTTGCAAAAGAGTTTGGATCCTATCAAGCAGGGGACTTTCTGGAATTAAGGTAGTAAGGGTGATTATCAGACACGCATTTAAATACTCATTTGCACAGTGCTGTGGGAGAAGGAACTAAAGAAAGGGAAACTGCCATGCTTTGAGCGTGTCCTCCGACACTTCATGTGTTGGAAACGTAAATCCTCAATCCAGCAGTGCAGGGAATTGTTTTGGTCATGAGGCATCTGCCGTCATGAAGGAGTGAATGCAGCTCTCATGGGACTAGGTTAGCACTAACAAGAGCAGGTTGTTATAAGGCGGGGTGTTCTCGTCACCTCCCCTCTCTTGGCACACACTCACTTGCCCTTCTGTTTTTCTGCCATATGCCATAAAGCAGCACAAAATCCTCACCAGAGGCAGCCACCCGATCTTGGACTTCTCAGCCTGCAGAACTGTGAGCTAAAGAACTCTGTTTCCTTTGTAAATTACCTAGTATCAAAGTATCATGTTATAGCAACAGAAAATGGAATAAGACACTAACTTCCACAAGAGCCACACTTAGTGCACTATTTGGGAAGTAGAAACCCTAGGCAGGAAGAGGCCCCAGAGATACGTGGACCCTGGAGAGATAACCAACATGCCTACTCAAAATAGGTTCAATTCCTTGTTTTGTAGTATGGGATATGGCCAGTTGTCTTTTCCTTCAATTCAGGGAGTACTATAAGCAATGTCTAAGAAATTAACAGAAATGCATTGATTCTGGATCTCACATCAAAAGTAAAACGTCCTTGATTTTTGCAACGGACAAAACACCATGAGAAAGTCACTGGAAGGACCAAATATATTACCTCTTGGCTAGAAAGTGGCACTAGCATTAGACCACTTCTGTTTCCTCTTACAGACATGCACAGTTACGATGAAATAAACAACGATCACCAAACGGTGGTCAGAAACGAAGGTGAGTTTACTGCCAACCAGGCAGGGGAAGCCTCCGGACTTAGAAGGAAGCTCAGCATGGCTCCCAGGATAAGAAAGCATAGATATGGAGCAAAAAGGAGGGAGTACACTAAATAAGGCAGGACTCTGAACTGCTACGGAAGAGCCATCATTATGGAAGACCTGTCAATGTCAACTCTTCTCAATCATTAATGGCTTTCACAGAGCCTGGTTTTCACAGGTCCGGGGTGCATTGTTTAAGATTCCAGAAAGCCTTAGCTCATTCAGCAGACAGGCTCACATATGCATGCCCAAAGCTTGGCAAGATTTTGGCTTTAACCACACACACCACCACCACCACCACCACCACCACCACCACCATCAGTAAATAACTTACTGCATCCCTCAAAGCCTGTTTCATGGGGATTGCCTGGTTTTATCTGAAATCAAGGTAACAGCCTGGCACAGTGGCTTACGCCTATAATCCCAGCACTTTGGGAGGCTGAGGAAGGCGGATCACAAGGTCAGGAGCTCAAGACCATCCTGGCTAACACGGTGAAACCCCGTCTCTACTAACAAAGTACAAAACAATTAGCTGGACATGGTGGTGGGAACCTGCAGTCTCAGCTACTCCGGAGGCTGAGGCAGGAGAATGGCATGAACCCAGGAGGCGGAGCTTACAGTCAGCCAAGATCGCGCCACTCTACTCCAGCCTGGGCGACAGAGCGAGACTCCGTCTCAAAAGAAAAAAAGAAGAAGAAGAAGAAATCAAGGTCACTTTCAATACGGTTTCCCAAGGTATCCGAGAGTCTAGAATCGTAAGATATACACCTGCCTCCCTATGTGTCACCATAAGCAAGGCTTTCAACCATTACTTTTCACATTTCCTGCTTGTGTCCTCCATTCCAATGCAAGCTTCCCAGAGAGGAACTCTCTGTCTTTTAGAACAGCGCCTTCTAAGCAGGTCAGATTGATCCTTAAAAAGCTGTATTGGTGCCTGAGAAATTCAAGTACTAGCTTTACCAGCTTAGCCATTTTCAGTCATTGGAAAAGTGGTTATCTTCAGCCCCAATCAATGGATTTCTTTTCTTTTTTTTTGAGATGGAGTTTCCCTCTTGTCGCCCAGGCTAGGGTGCAGTGGTGCGATCTTCGCTTACTGCAACTTCCAACTCCTGCGTTCAAGCAATTCTCCTGTCAGCCTCCCAAGTAGCTGGGATTACAGGTGCCCACCACCACGGCCGGCTAATTTTTGTATTTTTAGTAGAGACGGGGTTTCACCACATTGGCCAGGCTGGTCTCGAACTCCTGACCTCAAGTGATCCGCCCGCCTTGGCCTCCCAAAGTGCTGGGATTACAGGCGTGATGCACCGCGCCTGGCCCCCAATCAATGAATTTCTATTCAAGTGTCAGTTTCTCTAACTCACACAGACTGGCACTTGGCAGTGATTTAAACAAGTGAACAGGGCCAGCCTCCCTTCAGAACAAAGCCGCAGGAGCAGGGGCAGGCTAGATTTCCAGAGTTCATCCATGTCAAAGCCTTTCTCCGGAGGCTGTTCCTTAATCCCAAAGCAGTTGTTTTCTTTGGTTGCAGAAGCTGCCCTCCCTTTGGTCCACACTGAGAGGAAGGTGTCTGCCTTCAGGTAACTGGAGGAGGAGGCTCTGCCCTTCCCACGACAGAGGTGCCAACTCACTCTCCTGCCACACGTCCTGCCATCCATCCTGACCTTGACCCCAGGGATTTCAGGGATGCCAGCCCAGCATCCTGGGCTTTGTCACCTGCTGCCTTTAGCAGTCCTAACCCTCTTCTGATGTGCTTGGCACCGCAGTGTGCTGGCTCGACCACACCCTACCCCAGCCTCTCAAGGCCTGGCACTGCCACGACTGCCCATACTTCTTCAGCCACCTTTGAGAAGTGAGGTTTGCGCTCCTGAGCCCAGTCAGTGGCTGGTGCCTGCTCCTCAACTATGGGATGATGGACTCAAGTCAATTCACCAATCTCATAACAAAACTAGGCTCTTCCAAGGCAGCATATCTGAGTTTGCTCCTCTCAATGAAGCCTCTGCCCTGAAGGAAACATTGCCTGGCATGGGTTTCTGCCTGTGGACACATCTGGACACATCCGTCCACACCCCTGGTCATCACACAGAGCAGCCCCACCCTAGCAGGTGAAACCAGGGGGCAAGGGCTGGAGACGGGTGGCTCTGACATCGCACTGATTATGTGTTGGGATCAGTAGGTGGGGTTTGGGGGAGATGCTTTTTCAATTTTCCATCACTTGCCATCACCTCCAATTCTGACTCAATTGGTCTTGGATGGGGCCTGGGCATCAGTATAATTTTTTTCTTTTTCTTTTTTTTTTTAAGAGATGGCGTCTCAGTCTGTCACCCAAACTGGAGTACAGCCTCAAACTTCAAGCAATCCTCCCACCTCAGCCTCCAGAGTAGCCGGGACTACTGGCAACCACCACACCGGACTAGTTTTTAAATTTTTTTTGTAGAGACAGAGTCTCACTATGTTGCCCAGGCTGGTCTCGAACTCCTGGCCTCAGACAATCCTCCTGCCTCAGCCTCCTAAAATGCTGCAATTACAAGCACAAGCCACTCACTGTGCCCGGCCCATCAGTATGATCTTAAGAGCTTCCTAGGTGATTTTAAAGTGCAGCCAGGGCTCAGACACACTGACGGGGAGAGAAAGAGGCAGAGACCATCATCTGAGACTCCCCAGTGTACCCAGATAGACGAAAACATGCCAATTCAAATCAGTTCCAGCCAGGGTCTCTTCCCCAAGGCAAGACAATCTCTGCAGTCTACAAAGAAGCCATCAGAACAGCATGTTGAATTCTGGTGCCATGTTTCATTCAGACAGTATCCCTTCCACCAAACTGAGCCTGAGTTTTCCCAACTATTAGTAAATGGGCTGCTCTAGACATAGCTGCTTTGCTTCTCTCAGCCCCCACTTTCCAATCTATGCATGCCCGTCTCTCTTCATCACTCATTTAAATGCAGACTGTTGATATATTTGCCTTTCTACTCCTGCAAAAGTACTTTAAGTGCTGCCTTGAAATTATTATTATTATTATTTTTTGAGACGGAGTTTTGCTCTTGTTGCCCAGGCTGGAGTGCAATGGCGCAATCTCGGCTCACTGCAACCTCCACCTCCCGGGTTCAAGCAATTCTCCTGCCTCAGCCTCCCGAGTAGCTGGGATTACAGATGTGTGCCACCACATTCGGCTAATTTTTGTAGTTTGAATAGAGATGTGGTTTCACCACGTTGGCCAGGCTGGTCTCAAGCTCTTGACCTCAAGTGATCCATCCATAGCAGCCTCCCAAAGTGCCGGTTTACAGGCGTGAGCCACTGCACCGGTCAAGTTTTGAAATTAGATTTGGGCAGTGCCTGCCCTCGAAATAAATAATGCCACAGAAATCATAAACTCTGTAATCCAGCCCAAGGAGAATAATACCAATGATGTTCTATTCCATACTGCATACAATACTCTGTTGTGGGATCACAGCTAACCGTTCTGTCTGGAGCAGCTTGTGCTGAATTTTCTAGATGCGACCGCTGATGCCAGAGCGAGGCTGCCGGTCCTCACAGCTGCATAGCAACAGCCTACCTCCATGTTTATCTGAATGTTTCCCTCTGAGTTTCGTTGAGTATCTACTGATCAAGTAGAAAATTCATTTTGGAACAATTTCCAGAGCAAGTACAAAGACATCCTTAAGGACATGTTAGCTACATTACTTCAGTCCAGTGAAATAAATAAATTTCTCAGCCTACAACAAGCTCAGCACAAAGGGGGACAGGCAGTCTTTTCAATGTGCCGGCTTAGCAGTTCCCCGGTGGTCCAGCAGCTAGGATTCAAATGGGCCTACTTCCAAGGAAAATAGCGTGGAAATAAACAAATGGCCAGGAAATAAACACAAATAGTGTGGAAATAAACAAATGGTCAGGAAATAAGCAAAAGTAGTGTGGAAATCACCAAAGACAGTGGAATTTAAGGCAGTCTATTTGGGATCCCGTCTACAATGACTTAGTCATGAAAATCATCAAAAGACTTTTTTCTGTTTTCTTTTTTCTTTTTTTGAGATGGAGTCTCGCTCTGTCGCCCAGGCTGGAGTGCAGTGGTGTGATCTGGGCTCACAGCAAGCTCCGCCTCCCAGGTTCACACCGTTCTCCTGCCTCAGTCTCCCGAGTAGCTGGGACTACAGGCGACCGCCACCACGCCCGGCTAATTTTTTTTTTTTTTTTTTTTTTTTTTTTTTTTTTGTATTTTTAGCAGAGACAGGGTTTCACCGTATTAGCCAGGATGGTCTTGATCTCCTGACCTCGTGATCCACCTGCCTCGGCCTCCCAAAGTGCTAGGATTACAGGCGTGAGCCACCGCGCCTGGCCAGGACTTTTTTCTTATATGCTGTGTCTGAAAAACTTTACCATTCAGCAAGTCCAGATCACAGTTGAGTTCCAGACCTGGACAGTTAACTGGACCTCTCTACCGGGACATCTCCCCAGCCCCCAAGTTCAGCATGTCTAGATCAGGACTCTCCACTTGCCCTCCTGCTCTGGTATTTCTGATCTCAGTGAATGGGGTCATCACTCACCCAGGCATCCATGTCAGAAACCTGGCAGCCCTCCTGCTCTGGTATTTCTGATCTCAGTGAACGGGGTCATCACTCACCCAGGCATCCATGTCAGAAACCTGGCAGCCCTCCTGGAATCCTCCTTCCCCTCCCTGCTCTCCCCATTCCTTCCAAATTCCTGAGTCCTACAGATTCCACTGCGTTCACACCCTCATACCTGTTTCTTCCATCTCAAGTCCAGAGCTTCTGCATTCATGTGTTACGTCTTCATTTCTCCACCAGATTCTTCCAATGGCCTCCTCACTATTCTCCCTACATACATTGAGTCCTGGCCCCCCAGTCCATTCTTCTCAGTCCTGCCACAATAATCTCCAAAAATTAATCTGGATCATGTTGCTCCTTTCATTAAAACCCTCCAATGGTTCCCCAGGGTCTAGAGGATGAAGTTCAAAGTGGGTACACAAGGCCCTCCACAATCCCACCTCTCCAACCTTAGTGTCTCCAGGCCTCCCCCTGAACCCTTTGCCCTGGAGAGCTCCCCGGCACACCAGCCTTTCTGTCTCCCATGTCCTGACCTCTGTCTGGGCTGCCACTTATGGATGGAATGTCCCTCTGTGTTCCGACCCTGCAAACCATGCCCATTGTCCGGGCCCTCCTCCTCCGTGAACCCTCTCCTCCCATCCCACCCCAAAGGAAGAAGAGGGCACCCCTACCCTCCAGGCCCTGGCCACGCTCCTACGCAGCATCTGCAATGCCACTGCACGTACTTAGTGACAAAACTATGAGCTCCCAGAGGGCAAGGAGAGCACCTTATCTTTTACACTCAGCGCCCACCAGTGCTGCCTGCTGCACAGTGAGAATTTAACAAATATTTGTTAAATGAATGAATGTCTCCATGACAACATTCTGAGTGCTTTCAAACTGTTTTCTTTCTAGCTCATTGACGTTGCTTTCAGCTGCTCGTGATGTGGATCTGCCTCTTATTCCACATGTAAATCATTTGCAGAGGACCAAAAAAAAAAAAAAAAAAAAAAAGTCAGTGCGGGAGATATTATCGATCACCTTCTTATCCCTGGAGAAATCACTTCTTTGTTCTTGACTCCTAAAAGACGGGCCAGGCTTCCAGGCACTCCAGCAGCGGATACTGAGAAACCATCACAAGTTATTCCAGCCCTCCAGCCCTCCTCGGTTTTTCAATGCCCTCTCCCTGGAAGTGATTATTTGAGTGAGGCACAGGGTGAGGACAATTAAAACAGACCATCCACAGCATCAACAGGACTGGCTTATAAAGCCTACCTCCATGGCCTCTGCTCATGCAAATGAAAAATAACGCTAAAAAATGAAACTGACTCCCTCCGCTTTTGGACTTCTCAGCCCTAAGGGAGTCACACAAAAATACAGTCACCATTCTCAATCCTCAGCAGACAGCTCCTGCGCCCAACGTAAAACCTTTGGAAGACTCTGGGCCCACCCAGAATTCCATCTACAGTGTCAAATATCTGTAATATGCCTGCAACTTAATGTCACCAGCAAACAACTTCTTCTCCAAGTACTGATTTCATATTGGAAAATGAGCAATTTAAATAAAGGTCTCATTAACATCATGTTTTCCTGCTAGATGCTAATGTACCTAATTTGTTTTCCCAGATTCTCTTCCATACAATCATCTCCTGCAATCCTCCTCAGGACAACCTGAAACTCACTGGGTTCCTAATAGACAATCCAGAGCACCTAGAAACAGTCCAACTACCAAACAAATAAGCAAACCCCTTAGGCTACAATGTTATAGAGACCTGTTGGTTCTCAAACACTTATCACGCATGCTGTAGCTTCTTCTGGGAGGTTCACAAAGGTCAGAAGACTACAGATCGACTGTCCTGGCCCTCTCAGCACTGCTGGGTTTGTACAAATAATGGCCCATTATTTGTTCGGTGGACACTGCTGGTCCCAGTAAGAGAGGAGTGGGTAAGATGTTTATTCAGAAAGAATGTGAGGAGCGTGATATTTTGTGTTGAGGCTCTAGAAGACTTGTTCTCATTCTGCTTTGCTTATCGGTACAGAGATTCTTGCTATGTGCTGATTCCAAACCCCAAAAATTTCAAGGATATTTCGAACATCTTTTATTCATAGCAACTCTTACAAATTTCCGTAGCACCCTGCTCAGACACACTCCAAACATGCAAAATCAGGTACTACATAAGGGCTTACTCCCCCAAACCTTTTGACATTACAGGGCAATGGCTTAATCATGGCAGTGTGGGGAACGGTGCGGACACCACACCCATGAAAGAACATCGTTGGGGTGGATCCAGACACATCAGAATGGTTCTGGGAGCCAGGCGCCATGGCTGATGCCTGTAATCCCAGCAATCTGGGAGGCTGCGGTGGGAGGACCGCTTGAGGCCAGGAGTTCAAGACCAGCCTGAGCAACACAGTGAGTCCTCCATCTCTAAAACAAACAAAAAAAAATGTTTTTTAATTAGCCAGGCATGATAGCATGTGCCTACAGTCCCAGCTACTCAGGAGCCAGAGGTGGGAAAATCACTTGAGCCCAGGAGTTGAGGTTGCAGCGAGCCAAGATTATGCCATTGCACTCCAGACAGGGCAACAGAGCAAGATCCTGCCTGGAGAAAACAAGAAAAAATGAATGGTTCTATGTGTGCCATTATACAAGAGGGGACTTTCTTATATTTTCACTCCCCGTGCGTAATAGAAACAAATGAAAATCTTGGCCAGGCACAGTGGCTCATGCCTGTTATCTCAGCACTTTGGGAGGCCGAGGCGGGCAGATCACCTGAGGTCAGGAGTTCAAGACCAGCCTGGCCAACATGGTGAAACCTCGTCTCTACAAAAATACAAAAATTAGCTGGGCATGATGGCAGATGCCTGTAATCCCAGCTACTTGGGAGGCTGAGGTGGGAGAATCACCTGAATCCAGGAGGTAGAAGTTGCAGTGAGCCAAGATTGCGCCATTGTACTCCATCCTGGGCAACAGAGCGAGACTCTGTCAACAAGTACGGAAGGAGGGAGGGAGGGAGGAAGGGAAGGGAGGAAGGAAGGAAGGGAGGGAGGAGAAGGGAGGCAGGGAGGGAGGGGAAGGGAGGGAGGGAGGGAGGGAAGGTAGGAAGGAGAAGAAAGAAAGAAAAAGAGAGAGAGAGAGAGGAAAGAAAGAAAGAAAGAAAGAAAGAAAGAAAGAAAGAAAGAGAGAGAGAGAGAGAGAGAGAGAGAGAGAAAGAAAGAAAGAAAGAAAGAAAGAAAGAAAGAAAGAAAGAAAGAAAGAAAGAAAGAAAGAAAGAAAGAAAGAAAGAGAGAGAAAGAAAGGAGGGAGGGAGGGAGGGAAGGAGGGAGGGAGGGAGGGAAGGAAGGAGAAAGGAAGGAAGAAAGAAATGAAGAAAGAGAGAGAAAGGAAAGGAAAGCGGGAGGGAGGGAGGGAAAGAAAGGAAATAAAGAAAGAAATGAAGAGGTAAGCACTGAAACAGTGAACTCCATGCAGCCTGCTGGGTGCCAAGTGCCACGTCTGTGGCAGAGAATGGGAGAAACCATCGGAGCATGTGGAAGTACCACTGGCCGGGTTGGTATTCCAGGCTCTGCCACCCTGGAGCTGCAAGGCTTTGGACACATGACTATATTTTATGAGCTTTATCACCTTATCATAAATAAAACAGTAACAACAACAACAACAACAACAACAACAGTACTCATAGCGGTGGCAACAGCACAGACCTTTACTGAGCACTTACTACGTGGTGAGTGCCGCAGTGAGCCCTTCACAAAAACGTAGTAAGCAGCATCTTACCAAATCCCTACAACACCCTGCCAAGGAGATGCCAGTAACTCCATTTTACAGAGGAGACTCAGGGCTCCGTAGCCGGCCCACGGTCACTTGGATATCGTGAGTGGCAGGGTCTCGGTTCCCAAGCAAGTCTGCCTGACAGCTGTGCTCTTTGGAATTGAGAACTACTTCCAACCATGGCCGTGAATGTTATAAGACACGAGAGATCTATGGGAAAAGTGCTTTGAAAGTGGGTTATCATTTGCAGAGTCCTCTGGGGGCCCCTCTGCCCCCGAGGAAAGTCTGCCTCCGGGGCAGGCATCCTGCAGGACACAGGGGCCAGGAGGTGGGGAAGGGAGGAGGGGAGGTGTTGGGGAGGGGAGGAGGGAGGAGGGGAGGAGAGGAGGAAGGGAGGAGGGCTGCCCTCCAGCACTTACTTTCTCAGGACAGCTATCTCATTCTCTATGCTGCTTTCCTTGCCCTTCAGCGCCTTCTTAGGGATACACTTCACGGCAAAGAGCTTGCCAGTTGCCTTCTCTTCAGCTAAAACCACTTCCGAAAAGGCCCCGCTGTGAACAAAGAGGGAAAAAAAGAACACTTAGATGCAGGAGTCTGGTTTTGCAATAGCTCTATTCACCCTACCACCAAAGTTTAAGTAAACAATAACGACGGCTTAATTGTAAGCATTACTGTTACTTTTATCCACCATGGCTCCTTGCCAAACATCTTCGTGCAAACAAATACACAGGGGCGGCCAGGCACAGTGGCTCACGCCTGTAATCCCAGCACTTTGGGAGGCTGAGGCAGGCGGATCACCTGAGGTCAGGAGTTCAAGACCAGTTTGGCCAACATGGTGAAACCCCGTCTCTACTAACAATACAAAAAATTAGCCAGGCGGGGTGGCACACACCTGTCATCCCAGCTACTTGGGAGGCTGAGGCAGGAGAATCGCTTGAACTCGGGAGGCAGAGGTTGCAGTGAGCCGAGATCGTGCCACTGCACTCTAGCCTGGACGACAGAGCAAGACTCTGTCTCAAAAAATAATAATAATAATAATAATTTTTTTAAAAAAGAAGTACACAGGGGCAAGCATGCTTTCCTGCAAAGGGACATGTGGATGTGGAGGTCGACATGGTGAGGCCACCTCCTGGTACCACCTGCTGCAGAGCACAGTGGCGTCACTTTGGAGCCCACAAGAGGTTTCTTCTACAGAAAAGGACTGGATCCTTCTGCCGGTGTCAGCTCTCCGCACCTCCACACGGACCAGAAAGTCACACTAAAACCCCCAGGTCCTCACAGGCTTTTTCATCTAGAGGAAATTTCAGAGTGCTCTGCAAACACTGGACCCCTTCTCCCAGCTGGGTAAGGATATGACGCAGTGTGAGCAGTGTTGTAGGTGGCCCAGACACAGGGTCATTAATTGGTCCGAGGGTACAAGTGCTCACCAAGCAGCTTGAATCCTTTTTTTTTTTTTTTTTTTTTTTGAGACGGAGTCTCGCTCTGTCGCCCAGGCTGGAGTGCAGTGGCGCTATCTCGGCTCACTGCAAGCTCCGCCTCCCGGGTTCACGCCATTCTCCTGCCTCAGCCTCCCGAGTAGCTGGGACTACAGGCGCCCGCCACCTCGCCCGGCTAATTTTTTTGTATTTTTAGTAGAGACGGGGTTTCATTGTGTTAGCCAGGATGGTCTCGATCTCCTGACCTCGTGATCCGCCCGTCTCGGCCTCCCAAAGTGCTGGGATTACAGGCTTGAGCCACCGCGCCCGGCTTGAATCCTTTTTAAACCAAAGAAACTAACAAACAAGGGCCATGGACTGGGGAAGACTGTCCTGCCTGAAAATACACATTTCACTCTGCAACGGCAGAGCAACAAACTAAAACCAGGACATCTGGGGCTGGAGAGTCCATTTCTCTGGAGGAGCCCCTTGTGATCAGGGAGCCCCAGAGCCAGCATCCCGGGACCAGCTCCTTCACTGACAGCAAGCAAGCCCTGCATGCACAACTCCACTAATAACCCTGGCATGGAACAGGCTCCTCCGTCATCCCCAGATCCTCCAGATCCCAGCTCTGTGCACAGGGAAGTACCAGAGCCCACCGAGTCATCCTCTGTCCCGAGACTTTCAACTCCTGCTTCAAGAAACCAACGGTCCTGTGTCCGGAGAAACCACTGGAAGCCCCAGTGTTATGGCAATGCCAGGGCTTCAGGCATTACCTTCTTCAGTCCAATGGTCCCCAACCTTTTTGGCATCAGGGACCAGCTTCATGGAAACCAATTTTCCCATGGACCCGGGAGAGCAGGGTGGTTTGGGGATGACTCAAGTGCATTACATTTCTTGTGTACTTTATTTCATTTTTTTGAGACGGAGTCTGGCTCTCTTGCCCAGGCTGGAGTGCAGTGGCACAATCTTGGCTCACTGCAACCTCTGCCTCCCAGGTTCAAGCGATTCTCCTGCTTCAGCTTCCTAAGGAGCTGGGAATACAGGTGTCCACCACCACTCCTGGCTAATTTTTGTATTTTTAGTAGATATGGGGTTTCACCATGTTACCCAGGCTGCTCTCGAAGTCCCGACCTCAAGTGATTCACTCGCCTCGAACTCCCAAAGTGCTGGGATTATAGGTGTGAACCACCATGCCCAGCCACTTTATTTCTATTATTATTACACACGAATGTATAATGAAATAATTCTACAACTTGCCATAATGCAGAATCCGTGGGAGCCCTGAGCTTGTTTTCCTGTAACTAGACAGTCCCATCTGGGGGTGATGGGAGACAGTGACAGTTCATCAGGCATGAGATTCTCATAAGGAGCGTGGAACCTGGATCCCTCGTGTGCACAGTTCACATCAGGGTTCATGCTCCTATGAGAATCCAATGCCGCTGCTGATCTGTCAGGAGGCGGAGCTCAGGCGGTAACGAGAACAACAGGGAGTGGCTGTTAAGTACAGATGACGCTGTGCTTGCTTGCCCGCTGCTCACCTCTTGCTGTGTGGCAAAGTTCCTAACAGGCCACATACCCTACCAGTATTGGTCTGTGGCCTAGGGGTTGGGAACCCCTACTTTAGTCACTGTCAAAGAGATTCCTGCACAGAGGGAACACCCTTCCTCCTCCTCTCCTTGGCCTCCTGACAGCAATGCACACTCTGTCACAATCCAAGGGAAGGTAAATGCATGTTTAAAAATCCTATCCAGCGAGAGGAATTCACTTCCGCTCACTGCAGTTAACCTCAGGACAGCGCTCCCACCGGCCCATGAATGCTCATGAGACAAGCTTGTCTATAGCTTCAAGGTCTGTTTGAAATTATACAAACCCAAGGGGCAGAACATAGTCCTTCCACAAAATATCCCAGATGAAAAAGATCAGAAACAGGATCTTCTGCCCAAATCCACAAATGATTCATCCGTAGGATTCTCCCCTCAAAACACTACATCCCAGAAGCCAAACCTTCTAGAACCTGCCAGAACAATCATCATTAAATATAAACAGATAAAGACCCAGCACAGGTTTATCACAGAGGGATACACGGAGTCAGGCATTCCCAGTGACACTGGCCATGGCCAATGGCTTTTGTCCAGGAAACTCAAATCATAACAATTCCAGAGACGGCCCCTGAGCCCATGGCCCATCCCTCCTCACTCATCGCTAAGCCAGGGGGAGACAGGTGGCTGCACCTCACAGAGTTCTTAGGTGGGCCAAGACCCTGAATGAGGAGGTACGTGTTCCCCCTCACTACCCTCTGGGAGGTAGAACAAGAACTATGTTAGAGTATGAGAAAAATCACTGGGGAAAGACCAAGGTTCAAGCACCACGGGTGGTTTTTTTTTCTTCTTTTTTTTTTTTTTTTTTTTTTGAGAAGGAGTCTCGCCCACACTGGAGTGCAGTGGCCGGATCTCAGCTCACTGCAAGCTCCGCCTCCCGGGTTTATGCCATTCTCCTGCCTCAGCCTCCCTAGTAGCTGCGACTATAGGCGCCCGCCACCTCGCCCGGCCAGTTTTTTTGTGTGTTTTTTTAGTAGACACGGGGTTTCACCGTGTTACTCAGGATAGTCTCGATCTCCTGACCTCGTGATCCACCCATCTCGGCCTCCCAAAGTGCTGGGATTACAGGCTTGAGCCACTGCGCCCGGCCACGTCGTTTAATACCAGATACTTCATTCATTCATTCATTCAGTCAGTCAGTCAGTTTCCCTGTTGGCCACTTGAGTCCCTAATGCTGATGACACCCCAATGTTCCTTAGTTTGTTGGATTTACTAAGTCCATTTTCCGGAAGGTGGAAAAGCCCTTTGGCAGCAGTGACCACGGACAAGGGCTTGGGCTGGGAACGGCGATCAGGTCCCTCTCCTCCTGGGCTGCCCCTCGCTCCACTCTCCATCCACAGGTGCTCCTTCCTCTACAGAATCCCTGTGATCAGAAATGACCACGGCCCACACAGAGGGGACACCCTGCTCAATCGGACCCTTGGTAGCCTATAAGAGAAAAGCATTTCCTTGCTTGGAGGAAATGGAGTGAGAAGTGAGGTTGCCGCAGGACTCAGCCCGAGGGACAAGAGATTGAGGAAGGGACCGAGGGGTCTCCTCAGAGCCAGCACTGCCACGGCAGGAAGCTGACAACACGGCGAGGCAGTAGTGCCCGTGGAGCTAGGGTTTTTCTGCCTTTGTCCCTGGCTAGGTGGCGATGGGCTATGTGGCCCCCTATGGGGAAGGCAGGACAGCGGCACAAAGCGGCACAAACGTCAAGAGAGTCACATGCTAAACAGCCCAGGCTTGACACCACATGACCAAGGAGTCTCCATCAGAAGATCCTGAGTAGAGTCACGGAGCCAAGTTTCCAGTCCCATTCTCTGCGAATGCAAGTCAGCATGCAACTCCACGCCTAGGTCTATACCCAGAAGTGAAAGCGGGGAATGAACAGGGGCGTCGACAGCCACAGTCACAGCGGCATTATTCACAACAGCCACGAGGTGGCAACAACCCTTGCATCCACTGGGGGACAAATGGATAAAATCTGGTCTACACATATAACAGTAAATAGCCACAAACAGCAATGGAATTCTGACCCATGCTGGAACACAGATGAACTCTGAGGACATTTATGCTAAAGGAAATAAACCAGATACAAAAAGCCAAATACCGTATGATTCTACTTACAGGAGGTGTCCAAAGTCATCAAATTCATAAAGGAAGAAAGTAGAACTGTGGTTGCTAGGGACTAGGGGGAGAAGGCAATGGGGAGTTCTGTTTAATGGGGACAGAGTTTCCGTTTGGGAAGATGAAAAGCATCTGGAGGCCAGGCACGGTGGCTCATGCCTGTAATCCCAGCACTTTGGGAGGCCAAGGCAGGCAGATCACTTGAGGTCATTTGAGACCAGCCTGGCCAATATGGTGAAACCCCGTCTCTACTAAAAATATAAAAATTAGCAGTGTGTGGTGGCACATGTCTGTAGTCCCAGCTACTCAGGAGGCTGAGGTGGGAGAACCACTTGGGTCCTGGAGGCGGAGGCTGCAGTGAGCTGAGATCACGCCTATGCACTACAGCCTCAATGACAGAGCGAGACTCTGTCTCAAAAAAAAAAAAAAAAAAAGAAAAAAAAAGGTCTGGAGATGGATGGGGTTGATGGTTGCACAACGATGTGAATATACTTGATGCCACCAAACTGTACTCTGTCAAATGGTTAAAATAGGCCTGGCACAGTAGCTCATGCTTATAATCCCAGCACTTTGGGAGGCTGAGGTGGGAAGATCGCTTGAGCCCAGGAGTTCGAGACCAGCCTGGGCACCACAGTGAAACCCTGTCTCTACAAAAAATTAAAAAATTAGCCAAGTACGGTGATATACACCTGTCATACCAGCTACTTGGGAGGCTAAGGTAGGAGGATCACTTGGGCCCGGGAGGTCAAGGCTGCAGTGAGCCATGATCACGGGACTGTACTTCAGCCTGGGCCATAGAGCAAGACCTTGTCCCCCGCCGCATCCCACACCCCACCCCCCAAAGAGGTTAAAGTGGTAAAGTTTATGTTATGTATATTTCACTGCAATAAAAAGATAAACATAAAAGGTCTGCTTGCTTCTAATCAATGATGTTGCCTGAGGACGGATACATTGGAAAAACTAGATAGACCTTTTCACTAAATACCTCCCTAAAGGAGAAAAAAATTTATCAACTGTAGGGTGCCAGCTGGAGTGAGCAACTTGATATTTACAAAGGACTCTGGCATATATCAGTGAATCCACTCCTTACAGCAACCCCATGAAGCAGACGAGAAGTTACTGCCATCTCCATTTTACAGATGAGGATACTGAGTCCCATCACACAAGTGGTAAAGGGCAAAAAATAGAACTCGGTTTCCTATTCTCTCCGAGGTCCTTTCTCAATGAGTCATGCCGGGCTGATACCCATGGCTACCAGGGCATGTGCTTGGCAAGCACTGCAGGTGACAGGGATGGAGGGGTTAGAAGACCCTGTTGTCAGATGAGCTGCCATCGCTCCAAGCCCGCAAATCCACCTGCTTTATCATTTAGCCAAACAATGTGCATTTACCTGCTTTAAGCTTTCGAAAGACAAAGTTCTCTGGCCTTCTTAAGGGATATAAGATTACCATAAACTGTTACTGTTCCCACAATAAACAGAAATCACTTGAAGACACTTCCCCTGTTCCAGGAAATTTAATTAGAAACATCAAACACAAAGCTCATGAATGAACAGTTTGAGCACTTTCTATGATATTATATAACACAGTGGTGTGTGTGTGTGTGTGTCTGTGTGTGTGTGTGTGTGTGTGTGAGAGAGAGAGAGAGAGAGAGAGAGAGGAGGGGGGGTGTCCTTGTGACAAGAAAGGCTACAGCAAGGAAAATGATCTGAAAACCTATAAAGACTTCCTGCAACCCAAGAACATAAATTCCAAGGAACAAAAGCAGGGACAGAGTGACAAAGTTTTAAAAAATACAAAGAGGTCAAAGCAGGTTGCAGTCTATAGGCTATAAAACACAAGCATTGTGCATTTAAAGCTGAACGATGGGGCACTCCAGCCAGACCGAATCATGCTGGCAACTTAAAATTGTCTGGGCACAGCTGTCACTGGCCTGGAGCCCGTGCCCCACTCTTCTCTCCGCAGTCCGCCTTCTTCCTCCACCACCACTTGACTGGACCCTCGTGGGCAGGGCCCCCCAGGGGTCTCCCAGTTGCTAAACCCAATGGCTTCCTCTCACTGCTCATCCTACTGGTTTTTGCCTTGACCTTCTTCCTAAAATTCTTTGCTTCTTGGTTCTACAGCATAGTCCTCTCCTTCTGCCTCTATGTCCATTTCCTCTCCATCTCCATCTCCTCTTCCTCCCTTCAAACATCAATGGGCCCCCAAGGGTTCATTTGCAACCCTTCCTTCTTCCTAGTCTGTATCTTCCCCATGGAAATCTCAGCTGTTTCCATAGTCTCAGCCCCCTCTGTCCTTTGATGGTCTCCTAAGCTTCATCCACATTTTAATCTCTCTCATGTGCAAACCTTACCTTCTCCACTCACAAAGGCCCTTCCCAGCCTCTCAAGAGCACGATAACAAAAGTGAAACACAGTTATCTTTACCCCAAAACTTCTCTCTTTCATTTCTACTAATCAGTAATGCGGCCTAAAACCTGTCTACTTTACTGCTCTCTGTCTCTGTCATTTCCATCGCCAAGTACGTTCAGGTCTTCCGCTTGAGACAAGAGTCTCAAACGCCCGCCTGTTCCTCCATCCCTTCACTGTTCCTCTGGTTCATGTCCTCCTTCTCTCGATTCTGCAATACCTCCACCCACTCCTTCCTGGTCCCGTAGCCCCCAGCGAGCCCACTGCTACCTGCTACCTCCTGTTACTGAAATTACTCTTCTGGAAATAAGATTTGATTATGTCATTACCCTCCTTAAATCGTTGAGGTTTCGTGTCTATGGGATCAAGTTCAAATCCCTTTGCAAGTTACCCATGCCACTCGAAGCTTTTCTAAACCTGACCACAACTTTGCAGGCTCATCTGCCACTATAGCCACTGTCCCCAACACAAACACTCCCCACCATATACAAGTCACCTCAACCCAACCACACCACTCAACAGGCAGTTTCCTGAACACACAATGGCCTTTCACACCACTGGCCTTTGTTCAAGTTCTGCCCATCCCCTCCTTCCCTGAATGTCATTCATTCCTTTTCCTTTCTGCTTGGTAAAATTCCATGCCTTTTTCTTTCTTTTCTTTTTTTTTTTTTTTTTTTTTTTGAGACAGAGTCTCGCTCTGTCACCCAGGCTGGAATACAGTGGTGCTATCGTGGCTCACCGTAACCTCCGAATCCCCGGTTCAAGCAATTCTCCTGCCTCAGCCTCCCGAGTAGCTGGGATTACAGGCCCATGCCACCACGCCAGGCTAATTTTTGTATTTTTAGTAGAGACGGGGTTTCACCATGTTGGCCAGGATGGTCTCGATCTCCTGACCTCATGATCTGCCCGCCTCGGCCTCCCAAAGTGCTGGGATTATAGGTGTGAGCCACTGCGCCCAGCCAATTCCAAGTATTTTTCAAAGGCCCAGATGGTATATTTCCTCCTTTTTCCTTTTTTGTTTTTTACTGTGAGACAGAGTCTCACTCTGTCACCCAGGCTGGAGTGCTGCAGCGTCATCTCAGCTCACTGCAACCCCCGCCTCTGGGGTTCAAGCCATTCTCCTGACTCAGTCTCCTGAATAGCTAAGACTACAGGCGCATACCACCATGCCCAACTAGCTTTTTTTTTTTTTTTTTTTTTTTTTTAGTAGAGACGAGTTTTCACCATGTTGATCAGGCTGGTCTCGAACTCCTGACCTCAAGTGATCTGCCCACCTTGACCTCTTATTTCCTCCTCTCTTAAGGTTTTCTCAATTGCTTCTCACCCAGGCAGAATGATGCTCTCCTTCTGAAAAATGTGGCTTAAACGTACATTACCTATCCCATGTGCACATCCCATTACAGTCCTTAACATGCTTCCTATACGAGAATAGGAGGTGCATGTATTCTGTTTCTGTGTCTCTAGACCTAATAATACTTGTGTCAACTGGTGCCCAAGACACTTCTGATGATGACCATTAATGGGGGCTCTCCTCTGATTCCCCATCAGGCTCTTCACTCTTCTCCTGTGCTGTAGATCTGCAAAGTAAGTAATGTATCCTAATGACCTTCTACTCAACACCAGTACTATCCACTCAACACTAGTACCATCCACTCAACACTAGCACTATCCACTCAACACTAGTACCATCCCCTCAACGCTAGCACTATCCACTCAACACTAGTACCATCCACTCAGCACTAGCACTATCCACTCAACACTAGTACTAGAAAACAGTACTATCTCTTTTCTCCTCCATAATATGTTTCTCTAAGTTTCTATGCAAGCCTGTGCAGAAAGAACCTCAAAGGTTTCTCTTGAGGCATAAAAATTATTTGAGTCCCTCCTGATTTATTTTAAAACATGCACTTACGTGCCTGAATGCTTAAGTAATATTATACAGTTGAATAATCCAGAGATCACTGTTTGTTTTGACTAGAAAAAGTCTTAAATTTGTTGATTTATGATATTTTCTCCCTATAAACCTTCATCCTTGTTGAATAAGTAAAATTTGGTAAAAAGAAACAGCAGATTTTTATACAGATGAAAGGACTTTAGAAAATGCATAACTGTGGGAGAAATAAAAATTTCAGTGTTTCAAAAACTGCATTTTTTCAAGTTGTGACAAGACATTTATTTGAATGATAAAGAAAGCCATTATTCTATTTAAAAAACACAAAATTTCCATCAAAAAGGAATCTCTGTGATAAATTACTGGAAAGGTCAAATAAAAATTTAATCTTGAAATGCTAAATGTTTTCTTCACCTGATGATAGGCTGTACAAATTGCAAAAGTTGAATCCTTCCTCCTTTTCCCCACATTTCAAAGAAAATCAAATCATCACCCACAGGCAGCTCATCCTGATTATAAGCCAGGTGCCTGCGAGGAAATAATCTTTTGAGAACCAAATTTCCAAGACTAAAGGAAACCATCCCATTTTCCATAGTGATGAAAGAATTCTAAATGGCTACTTAGACTTTTAACTTCATAAATGATGGCTCTGGAAAATAAAAGCTGTTTTGCTTTGCTTTATCTAGTCAGTTTCAATGGACTGTGGTGTTACGATGGTTGGCTCTCCATGCTGTTAAATGTATACCCAGTCCTCTCTGAGTGAAATGATCTGAGGTCCAAGCGACCAGTGAGTGACAGGGCAAAGAAAAGAAGTGGACCTGGGATCTGGGAATGTTCTTCCTGAGTTCCCTGAAAAAGCAACACAAAATGCATGTGCCCTAAGGATGCCTTGGCTAAAAACAGACATTTAAGGGCTTGTGAACTGGTTTTTTACCCTTCTCCTGTGCTATAGATAGGCATGTGCTTACCTGTAGTTAAAAAATTATCAGAATCATTCTGACTCCAGTCATCTTAACTCCAGACCTTTAGCTTATGCTGGGCCCAGAACTCAGAACCAAGCCAAGCCCAGAGATACGCTGGCTAACTCCCTCCTCACTACCAATTATTATTGTAAAAAATGGAAACAAGAAATCTGTTTCTATCCCAGTTTCTCATAATCTTTTCCAGTTTCTAATACCTTTCATCTTTAACCTAAGGTTGTTAAGAATAATCGGGCAACAGCCAGGCGTGGGAGGCTAACACCTGTAATCCTAGCACTTTGGGAGGCCAAGGCGGGTAGATCACATGAGGTCAGGAGTTTGAGATCAGCCTGGCCACCATGGCGAAACCCGTCTTTACTGAAAAAATACAAAAATTAGCCGGGCGTGGTGGTGGGCACCTGTAATCACAGCAACTCGGGAGGCTGAGACAGGAGAATCACTTGAACCCAGGAGGCAGAGGTTGCAGTAAGCCAAGATCGCGCCACTGCACTCCAGCCTGGGTGGCAGAGCAAGACTCTGTCTCAAAAAGAGCAAAAAAAAAAACCCAAAAAACAAAAAAAACCAATAATAGCTGGGTGTGGAGGCTCACACCTGTAATCCCAATACTTGGGAATGCCAAGGAGGGCAGATCATCTGAGATGAGGAGTTCAAGATCAGCCTGGCCAACACGGTGAAACCCCGTCTCTACCTAAAATACAAAAATGAGCCAGGAGTGGTGGCGGGCGCCTGTAGTCCCAGCTACTCGGGAGGCTGAGGCAGGGGAATGGCTCGAACCCGGGAGGCGGAAGTTGTTGCAGTAAACTGAGGTCATGCTGCTGCACTCCAGCCTGGGCGACAGAGTGAGACTCAGTCTCAAAAATAAATAAATAAATAAATAAATAAATAAATGCACATTATTTTAAAATAAATTCTTTTCTCGGACAAGAGCAATTTAATCACAAAATGGTCAAAAATTGTAGCCTCCGACCAATCTGCTGTGACTTGCACATTTTAGGTGCTCCAAAACTGTTGGTCAAACGGAACTGCTGAAACCTGGAAAGGACTCCTCTGACTTTTAATGAGAATCAGGAATTCGGGAGCTGTCTTTTTGATTCATGACAGTTCACTAAACCAACCACTGGGTGAAATTATATCCATCCCAAATTAGACCAAGAAATAATCAGATGATACTGAAATGATGTGCCCTATTAGCTTAGTGTAGCTATTATTGGCTCTTTGCCTTTCTATGCTTTTTAGTCATTCTACATACAAATCAGACTGACTGTGTTATTAACTTGATGAACAGCATCGCTTCCAGCCTACTGCCCTTACCAGACTGTGTAACTGGGTCTGTAGATGTTACCCCCTGGCCTCTGACCATAAATTAAAATGTTCTTTTCTACTAATCATATTATTTTCCCCAGTGTCACGTCAGCACAATATTAAAGGCTGGTTTTAAAACACTGAAAAGCTGGGGTGCCATGGCTCATGCCTGTAATCCCAGCACTTTGGGAGGCCAAGGCAGGAGGATCACTTAAGACTAGGAGTTCCAGACCAGCCTGGACAACAGGATAAAACCCCTCTTTACCAAAAAATTCAAAAATGATCCGGCCATGGTGGTGCGTGCCTATGGTCCCAGCTACTCAGGAAGCTGAGGTAGGAGGATCACTTGGGCTGGGTGGCTGAGACTGCAGTAAGCCATGACTGCACCACTGCACTCCAGGGTGACAAAGAGAGACAGGAAGGAAGGAAGGAAGGAAGGAAGGAAGGAAGGAAGGAAGGAAGGGAGGGAGGGAGGGAGGGAGGGAGGGAGGGAGGGAGGGAGGGAGGGAGGGAGGGAGGAAATTGGTGGTACTTGGCTTGAGACCGTCTAGGAAGTAGACAGGTGCCTTTTAGACCTATTGTTCCAGATTAGAATCAACTCTTCAAACGGAAAAACCTGTTTGCTAACCCTAACCCTTACAGACCCCAGAGAATCTGAATGGATCATAACAGTAGTGAAGTTGGCTGGGCGCAGTGACTCACGCCTGTAATCCCAGTACTTTTCGGGTGCCAAGGTGGGTGAATCACAAGGTCAGGAGTTTGAGACCAGCCTGACCAACATGGTGAAACCCCATCTCCAAGAATACAAAAATTAGCCGGGCATGGTGGCACATGCCTGTAATCCTAGCTACTCATAAGGCTGAGGCAGGAGAACTGCTTGAACCCCGGCAGCGGAGGTTGCAGTGAGCTGAAATCACATCACTGCACTCCAGCCTGGGTCACAGAGCGAGACTCCATCAAAAAGAAAAAGAGAGAAGGAAGGAAGGAAGGGGGGAAGGAGGGAAGGAGGGAAGGAAAGAAGGGGGGAAGCAGGGAAGGAGGGAAGGAGGGAGGGAGGGAGGGAGGGAAGGACGGAGGGAAAGAGGAAGGAGGGAAGGAGGGAGGGAGGGAAGGAGGGAGGGAGGGAGGGAAGGAGGGAGGGAGGGAGGGAGGGAAGGAGGGAAGGAAGGAATGACAGTAGTGAAGTAAATGGTCTCAATGTTCAATGTCTACGCAACTCTCCCGGCAGAAATTTGGCAATTTTAGAAGTGACATTAACTCCTTCTGATAGAATCTTCAGCTAAAAATCTTTACTAAATCGCACACCACTAATGACATTTTGTAGTGCTAATTCAGCACATTGACCTAAGAAAAGCCAGGCCCAATCTGGAAAATAAAGTTCTGCCAAGCAAACACAGCAAAAAGACTCGCTTTCACATGCCTGAAGAACAAATGTGTCCAAGAACATGGATATCCAACTTAGATACAATGTCTATTCATTAAAATGTATCTTTTAAAGCTCTCCACCTGACAATTACATAGTAAGCCTTACATTTGTTTATGCTAATGCTTAAGCTAAAAGTATTAAAATTCTATTCCTTAAAAAAAAAAAAACAGAAAAAAACAAAAACAAAAAAACTCTAACTCGGGTTCTTATTAACTAGGACTGGTGCCTGACCAACCAGTTCAAATTAGAAACATATCCTTAACTTTAGCAAGTAGATGCTTAGGAACAGAGAGAATCCTTCAAAACAGCTACGCTTTCTCACTGAAAAATTTTCGTCTTCCTCTTTAACTGGTAAATTCCTCAATGATAAGCAACCCTGCATAATAGCTTCAAGAACCATGATGAGGCATTCTTAAATACCCACACGATTAGCTTAATTTTTGTCCAGATCAGTTTTCATTCTGAGTACAATCCTATGTCTGAAACTGCCACCAGGGCAGGTCTAGGTTATGACAATACTTGTCACAGGGAGAACGCATCAAAATGCTGACACAATCATTGCTTGTGACATCTTTGGTTTCTGCAGGTGTTTCTGTGGCACTAAATCTTTGCTGTTCACAGCCTCACTGATCCAAATGCAGAAGACAAATAAATTCCACGTGAAAGCTTACTGCCACACTCTTAAAAACACGCTTCGTTTAATAGCACTCCTTGCTTTCCTCCTTCACTTCTCTGACAGGCTCCCACGTTTTATCTCTGCTCTTTTCATGCCATTTGTTAAAGGTTGATATGGAACCGAAGTGAGTCAATCATTTTTTTTTTCTTATACCAACAGGGAGCATCCATGGAAGCCTGCTTTTTGGAGACGGAGGCAGAATAAAATATTCAGGCCAGATACGGTGGCTCATGCCTGCAATCCCAACAGTTTGAGAGGCCAAGGCAGGAGGATCACTTGAGGCCAGGAGTTGGAGACCAGCCTGGACAACATAGCGAGACCCCCAACTCTACAAAAAAAAAAGAAAAAGAAAAAATCGGCTAGGTGTAGTTGCACACGCCTGTAGTCCTATCTCCTTGGGAGGCTGAGGTGGGTGGATCGCTTGAGCCCAGGAGTTCAAAGTTACAATGAGCTATGATCACACCATTGCACTCCAGCCTACAGTGTGACAGAGTGAGACCCTGTCTCTTAAAAAAATATTCAGTTCTTTTTGAGATTACAAAATCTCCTTATAGCTACAGCGTAAAAAGCTGGCAACACTCAAGGGCAAATAAAGTGTCCATGTGGGCCATGCATGCATTTGTTGCCAGGGTATATTTTCCATGGATGACAAAGGTACTGACTTGGATGAAACTGCAACCGCCGGGATACTCTCTTTCTTCATCACCTGTGCGGACCTCTTCGCCAGCACTTCTCACTGTGGTCTTCCCAGATCTCCTGCTGGAGACAGATTTCTCCCTGCAGAGGTGGCTCTTCAGAGGCGAACTCCCCCTTCTCACTCCCATCCCTGATGGTGAGGGAACCAGACCTAGCAAATGCTCATGTTCTGCCCTCTGGCTGCTACAAAAATCCAACATGCTCCTAATGCCAGCCGCATAGCCCCATTGTCACATGGTGGGCAAAACCTGAATGGTGAAGTGGCGATGGGACAGAATGTTCATGATTAATCCCAACAGGCCATCCCTCATCCAGCCATTCCCACTCGCCAGATCCTCTGACTTTAGGCACTCTTTTGAGCTTATTTTCATTCTCATTCAGGGCAGATGTCTCAACAAGTAACTTAAAGGAAAATTCTTTTAAGCTCCCTGCTAACTAAACACACATCAATACACTTTAAGTATGCTTCAAGCTATTCCATAAAAAAACACAGAGTCCTTATAGGTAAAATAATTACTACATTTAAGGGACATTTGGCTGTGTCTGTGTAAAAAAAATCAATATTCTGGCTTAAAACAATCAATAAAAGTTTGAAATAGCAGAACACTGGAAAAATTCTAAATATCCATTAATAGGGGACTGGTTAAGTAAGTTACAATCTAAAAAAACAATGGAGGCCAGGCGTGGTGGCTCATGCCTGTAATCCCAACACTTTGGGAGACCAAGGCAGGAGGATTGCTTGAGGCCAGGAGTTTTGAGACCACCCTTAGCAGCGACCCTGTCTCTACAAAAATAAAAAAATAAAAACTTAGCTGAGCATGGTGGTGTGCGCCTGTAGTCCCAGCTACTTGAGAGGCTGAGGCAGGAGGATCACTTGAGCCCAGAAGTTCAAGGCTGCAATGAGCTATGATTGCACCACTGCCCTCCAGTCTGGGCAACACAGTGAGATCCTATTTCTAAAAATAAACAAATAAATAGATAAATAAAAATACAATGGAGTACTATGCAGTCATGTAAAATAATTAAGTAGATTTACATGTATAATACAGAATTATTCCCAAGATATACTGTTAAATGCAAAAACAAAGATGCAGAACATTGTGTATTTTATATTCCCATTAATTATCCCTATTTTACAGATGTGGAAATTGAACTCATCAAGGTTCAAGAAGTTGTCTAAATCTCAAAGCTAGTGTCTGGAGGGATTTTGACTCCGGTGTGACGAGTTGATGAAATGCTGCTGCTGGCAAGGTACCCTGGGACCACACTGTGGACATTTTGAACATCAGATGAACAGCGTCCACACAGCGCAGCCAGCAGTGAGAAGGCACGAGTCCTTGAATAAATGACAGAAACAAACAGAGCCAACTGATATGTAGTATTCTCAATCCCATCAAATGTGTTTTAGATAATTTTTGTGTTCTCTGACATCCTTTTGAACAGAAACAGGTAAGCATCCTCCCTAACAACGTGGTATGCCTCTGCCAGGCAGAAAATTCATTTATGATCTACATTTTCATTTATGCTACTGAATGATATAAAAAATACCTTCTCTATTTTTCCTTTAAAAATTTCTTGCTCTAGCAAGTGTTTGCTTCATAACTGGCTGGATCTCCCTACACTAGCCCGAAACACCCTGCATGTCTTTTGATCACTGAGCTGCACCTTGGGCAATTTAACAAACAAGGCTGTTAAGAGAATTTGGTCAAGATGCAAACTATTGCCGGGCTCAAGCCTGTAATCCCAGCACTTTGGGAGGCCGAGACGGGCGGATCACGAGGTCAGGAGATCAAGACCATCCTGGCTAACACGGTGAAACCCCGTCTCTACTAAAAAATACAAAAATCTAGCCGGGCGAGGTGGCGGGCGCCTGTAGTCCCAGCTACTCGGGAGGCTGAGGCAGGAGAATGGCGTGAACCCGGGAGGCGGAGCTTGCAGTGAGCTGAGATCCGGCCACTGCACTCCAGCCTGGGCCACAGAGCGAGACTCTGCCTCAAAAAAAAAAAAAAAAAAAAAGATGCAAACTATTCTGTGCTTCCTTACATATATATAAAGTTGGAGCACAGAGAACAAATCCTTTCCCCGAGAAAACAGGTTATTGTGCAAAGAATGAAGCTTCCCTAACCTAAATAATCATCATCATCATTATGATCATCATCACCATCATCATCATCAGTCATTATCACCATCACCATCATCATCATCATCGCCATCACCAGTCATTATCATTTTCGCCATCATCATCACAGTCATCATCATAGTTATCACCATCATCATCATCTCCATCACTGCCACCATCACCATCACCATCATCATCACCATCACCATCGTCAGTCATCATCGCCATCATCATAGTCATCATCACCATCATCATCACTATCACCATCATCTCCATCATCACCATCATCACCATCACCATCATCACCATCATCACCATCGTCATCTCCAGCATCACCATCATCACCACCATCATCACCATTATCTCCATCATCACCATCACAATCACCATCACCATCATCACCTCCATCATCACCATCATCATCACCATCATCACCATCATCTCCATCATCATCACCATCATCACCATCACATTCACCATCATCTTCATCATCACCATCATCACCATCACAATCACCATCATCTTCATCATCATCACCATCACCACAGTCATTATCATCATCATTTTCACCACCATCATCAGTCATCAGAGTTATCACCATCATCATCATCCTTGTCATCACTGCCACCATCACTATCACCATCATCATCACCATCATTGCCATCATCACCATCACCATCAGTCATCGCCATCATCATAGTCATCATCACCATCATCATCACTATCACCATCATCTCCATCACCACCATCATCACCACCATCATCGCAGTTATCATCCCCACCATCATCGTCATCACAGTCATCATCATCATCGCCATCATCACGATCACCATTACCATCATCATCACCATCATCAATACTGCTCATTAAAAACTGTATATAATTTTTTTGAGAGAAAGGGTCTTGTCCTGTCATGCAGGCTGGAGTGCAGTGGCATGGTCACAGCTCCCTATAACCTCACATTCCTGGGCTCAAGCCATCCTCCTGCCTCAGCCTCCCAAGTCTAAATGAGCATAAGCTTATTTTTAAAAAACTATTTGCCAACTACTTCCCAATTCTAATAATAACCCTGCATGATAACATTATTATGGCCATCTTACAGCTGAGAAAACTAAGGTTGAAAAAGGCGAAAATTTTGCTAATATGGCACTAAACTGACATTGTAACCCTAGTTTGATGCCAAAGTCACGCTCTTTCATTTTTAAACCACGCCTCCTCACTGGGTATAATTTTACAATTTAGAAAGAGTAACAAGAGTGAGGGCGGTGCAGTGGTTTTCTTCCCATATGCCCCTCCCCCAAAATACTGTCTAAATTCTCATCCAAAATGGGCTACAACGGATAGACAAATCCATTGAAATTTTCTTAACCAGAGACCTCTCCTAGGAAACCCCAGTGACATTCTCTTCCTTCTCAGTTTCTGACAGCGATTGCCCACTTCAACCCCAAGGGCTGAAGACAGAGATTTTCTTCCCTCCTACTTCCATGAACCCAGACTCTCTATTAGGGGAGAGTGGAAGAATTGTTAAGTTGGACTTTAGGTTCTGTTCCTAAACCACTCTTTGTAGAATTAGGCACTCATCTAATTGCCTTGACATCTTAAAATTCTACATCCTAGTTTTCTCTGTTTTCCAAAGTGCAAATACTGACTGACCAAAGTCCACAGATGCAAGACTGACCCTTACGTTGCCCCACTTGCTAATTTCTTCTCCTCTGAAATGGCAACCATCTCTCTTTATTCACTTCCTGACTCACAGAGCCAACTTAATCTTCAAGTATAGTTGACAGTTTCTCCCATTCCCTACAACATAATCACATTAACATTCCAGCAGAAAGAAAAGTTCATACTTCCTAGGCTTTAGTGCCATGGTAAAATGCTTTAATTGCTGTTCAATCATGTACACACAGATTAATCAATCTGTTGTGGGGTGCCAGATGGTGGGTGGGTGGGTGGATGGATGAATGAAAGAATGGGTGGATGAAATGGATGGATGGATGGATGGATGGATGGATGGATGGATGGATGGATGGATAAATGAATGGATGGATGGATGGATGAATGGGTAGATGAATGGGTGGGTGAGATGGATGGATGGATGGATGGATGGATGGATGGATGGATGGATGGATGGATGGATGGGATGGGTGAGATAGATGGATGGATGGATGGATGGACGGACGGACAGATGGATCATGGGTGGGTGGGTGGATGGATGGACGGACAGATGGATGATGGGTGGGTAGGTGGATTGATGGACGGATGGATGGATGGACAGACAAATAGATGATAGAGATAAACAGATGAATAAATTTATAGATGGACATACAGATAGCATTTTTGTACAATTACAGACGCGTAACCAGGGCAGGTCTCTCTGCTGAGAATCGAACGGAATGAGGAGAGAACTCCAGGCGCATGTAGAAGCCTCTACCAGGGAGACAGAAGCACAAACGTAAGGCCTTTTGGGTTGGCAAGGCTCTGGTCACAGAAGAGCAGGAGGCTGTGTGAAGAGAGAGAAAATGGGGTTCACAAGATCCCTACAGGGCTTTAGGGCCTGTGGGCCGTGGCAAAGACTTGACAATTTTCTTCTGAGAGATGTGCAAATCCACAGGTCGTAGGACACGCATTTCTTCTGTGTGACAGGTAAAAACAAACACAAAAAAGCCAGCCCATACAGGCAACACAAATGTCATAATTCCAGCTAAATTAATAATGACCAGATGTCAATCAGGCTCCCGAACTTTCTCCTAGGCCCATCTGTGCCCTTCCTTATAAAATTCAGTTTCAACAAGAACCCTGCTAACTCAGTTTAGCAAGAAGCCTCCACCACCTTGGACATCTGAGCCCCCCTGAGATCTGATGAGGGTCGTCATCCTCCAAAACCCCCAAGGTGATACTTGATCACCTTGGCCTGTATTCAGCAAGAGTCCTGTTAGGTGGGTTTAGCCAGAATTCCCCTTTCCTCTGATGTTCTTCTTAGTAATCTTCCATCCACTGACCACCCCCACGCAGCTCTGCTCCTGGGCATTATAAATCTCCTGTTTTCAGAGTTGAGCCCGATCTCTCTCCCACACTGCAAGATTCCCCTGCAACGGTCCCTATCACCATCGTCCTGAATGAAGTCTTCCTTACCGTGCTTTAGCAAGTATCACTGGATCACTTTTTTCTTGAACACCCTTAAAAAGCGGACTCACGCCTGTAATCCCAACACTTTGGGAGGCCAAGGTGGGCGGATCACCTGAGGTCAGGAGTTCGAGACCAGCCTGGCCAACATGATGAAACCCCATCTCTACTAAAAATATAGAATTAGCCACGCTTGGTGGCACGTGCCTGTAATCCCAGCTACTCAGGAAACTGAAGCAGGAGAATCACTTGAACCCACGAGGCTGAGATTGCAGTGAGCCAAGATCATACCATTGCTCTCCAGCCTGGGCAAAAAGAGTAAAACTCCATCTTAAAAAACAAAAAAGTGGACTTGATAGTGATTTAGTCAAAGTTCCTCACTAAGCTACGAAAAGGCCTGTTGTTCTTGTCTCAATTCTCCCATGCGGCTGCCTACACTCTTCCTTTTTTTTTTTTTTTTTTGCCTCAGTTTTGCCACCTGCAAAATGGACATGAGTTCCACTGCCCTCCCGCCCACCACTTTAGATGAAAGCTGCCAGGGAGAGCTCCTGACCTGCCCTGAGACCCTCCCAGTGGGGAAAGCCTTAACCACGCACGGTCTGCATGTTTGCTTTCTGCACAGCGCTGGCTGCAGGGAGAATACTAATGTTCTTCTTCATCGAATCACTAGTCTGCTGGACACCCAGCAACTGGCCTGCACCCTGCACCTCCTCGGGCCCTTCCTGGAACTGGCCCTCCATCCTTATCATGGCAAGCCAATGCATATGTCAGCAAAACGTTCTGGAAATGTATCTAAACCACACGCACAGAAATGTAATACTAATGTGATTTAACACTGTCCCACGTGCCATACACTTCAACGCTTCTGAAAAGTCTTAAACCTAAAAACCGGATACACAGATCGTTTCCACCGTTCAATCAGATACATCTCACAAGCAGCAGCAAAATGATCTCCCTTTCTCCACTCACTGTTCCCTTACCTTCACCTGCAGGAACAAATCACCACGTCTCACCTCTTATAAACGCGAGGGTCACAGAGCTAAAGAGATCACCTGTCAGCCTCCAGGATGCTTCAGTCCTGGCATATTTCCTGAGGGTAAATGTCACAGGCAATGATACAGACCATGTTTCTTTACTGGATTTTAAAACAAAAATACCAAGTCCAGCATAATCTCAACTAAGCGGGTCTACTTTCCCTGTGTGTTCCCAGCTAGTGGCTGACAGCGCCTTCCCCTTTCCACAGGCCTCACAGTGCGCGGAACAGAAAAGATCAGAGAGTACATTTTAAAAAGGAAAAGATGGAACACAAGTCATGCCATTGTCCTTTGGCCGAGCATTTGATACGGCCTCCAAGCAAGTGATATTTAGTCAGTCAGTTCCAATGCCTTGGCCATGCTTAATTACACAGAAAGATAATCTGGGTTTCTTGAAGAATTCAGGTTGATTACATTTCTAAATTAAAAAAAAATACAACGAAAACGTTGGAACATTTTAGGGGAAAAGAATTAGAAGGCATACATAGGTTAATCTTCTTAAGCAAGATGCAAAACTCAAAAGTCTCAGGGGAAAGGGGAAAATATTCAACTCCTGTTAGTAAAATATTAATAAAGAGATGATAGCCCTGTTACGTCAAGGGCTTCCCACTAACACAGCCATGTGCACAACTCCAGGGGCACTCACTGTGCACAGAAATCATGCCCAGCAGACATGGTCTGGGTGGGCCTGCAGATGCGGGGAAGGATACAGACATACAATTCACAGAATGGCCAACACGCATATTAACTGATGCTCAAAGCTCACTAGCAGTCGCCAAAATGCTGAACAAAACCTCAGCAAGGCAAATTTCTTCTCAGCAGGTTGGGAAAAGGTAAAGTGATGTGGGAGAGCTGCTAAGTATAAACTGCTACAACATTTTGGGAAACTAATCTGGCTATGCCTGTTACATTACATTTTAAGAACTCTTCTATACAAATAAAAGCATTAAGCTGGGCGCGGTGGCTCACACCTGTAATCCTAGCACTTTGGGAGGTCAAGGCAGGCGAATCACTTGAGGTCAGGAGTTCAAGACCAGCCTGGCCAACATGGCAAAACCCTGTCTCTACCAAAAATACAAAAACTAGCCAGGCATGGTGGTACCCATGTGTAATCCCAGCTGTTTGGGAGGTTGAGGCAGGAGAATCACTTGATCCCGGGAGGTGGAGGTTGCAGTGAGCTGAGATCACACCACTGCACTCCAGCCTGGGCAACAGAGCAAGACTCTGTCTCAAAAAATAAAAAAAGAAAAGAAAAAAAAAAGAAATAAAAGCATTATATAATGGTATATGTATAAAGAAAGATGTTTATTGCAACTCTATAAGAAGTGAAAAACAGGTCGGGCGTGGTGGCTCACACCTGTAGTCCCAGCATTTTGGGTGACTGAGGCAGACAAATCACGAGGTCAGGAGTTCGAGACCAGTCTGACCAACATGGTGAAACCCTGTCTCTACTGAAAATACAAAAATTAACCAGGCGTGGTGGCGCATGCCTGTAATCCCAGCTACTCTGGAGGCTGAGGCAGGAGAATCGCTTGAACCTGGGAGGTGGAGGTTACAATGTGCCGAGATGGCGCCACTGCACTCCAGCCTGGCAACAAAGTGAGACTCCGTCTCAAAAAAAAAAAAAAAAAAAAAAAAAAAATCAAGAAGTGAAAAACAATGAAAACAACAGAGATTCCTAGTAAGAGTTTAATGGTACATCTGTACTATGGAATATTACATGGCTAGCTAAGACAGTCCCTCATTCAGCAGAATACTCTGTAGCAGTTTAACTAACTGATGAGATCTACATGCATTAACAGAAATAAACCTGGAAAACATAATTTATATCAATCTATAGAATACACACAAACCAATACTAACCACTACACTGTTTGGGTATATAATACATACACAGGTAGTGAAAGTACAAACGCAATCAGGATACACCACCCACTTAAAGTAAAGGTTGCCTCTGGAGAGAAAAGAGGGGTTACAATGGTTTGAAGGTCAGGCGCAGTGGCTCATGCCTGTAATCCCAGCACTGTGGGAGGCCAAGGTAGGTGGATCACCTGAGCTCAGGAGATCAAGGCCGGTCTGGTCAACATGGTAAAACCCCATCTCTACTAAAAATACAAAAATCATCTGGGTGTGGTTGTGTGCACCTGTAATCCCAGCTACTCTAGAGGCTAAGGTAGGAGAATGGCTTGAACTCAGGAGGTGGAGGTTGCAGTGAGCCAAGATCACGCGACTGCACTCCAGTCTAAGAGACAGAGACTCCATCTCAAAAAAACAAAAATTAAAATAAACAAAAAAGACATGAAATATGGCTGGATGCATAACTTTTTTTTTTTTTCAGAAATCTGAAGCAAAGATGGCAAAATGTTAATTAACATTTGCTCAATCTGGGTGGTGGGTACATGGTAATCTGTTCACTGATTTTTCTACACTTTTTGGTAAATCTGGCATCTTTCATGATTTTCAAAAAATTAACCAAAGGCATAAAACATAATAGTGCCTTCAGGAAACTGCAGAGTTGGGAGGACACACATGGAAGGAGACCGTAGGTCCCAGCTCCCTGTGGAGGGTCCAGGTTTATGTATAGCATCCCAGCACAGCAGTTAACAGCCACACTGTGAAGCCCAGGGCAAGGTACTTATCCCCTCTGAGCCTGTGTCCTCACCTGTGAAATGCAGATGGTACCACCACAACTCCATGGGGTTATGAAGAGATTCAGTGAGAAGATGAAAAATCTACCCTCGCTACTTAGCGCGGTGAGTAAACAGTAACCGCATGGATGAGGCAACAGACCCTACCACGAAACTATTCACAAAACATTACAAGAACTCAGAGGCAAGAGAACTCAACTTTGCAGGCCAAAATTAAGCACCAAACCTTCACAAAGTAGCCACATTTGAGTCATCTTTCAGGAGCGGGAATTTTCCAGAGTAAACCTGTCCATGTTTGCGGAGTACAGGACCAACACTGTGTTAGAACCTAACTAAGGAGGCCCAGGGGTACTAAGAACGGCTTCCGGATGCTGGCCAGGCAGTTTTAATAACTTTACTTCACTCCTGGCCCCATTATTTCTTGGAGCTGATTTCATGGAGGACTTATTGGCCATTCTCATGAGGAGGAATCACCACTTAATGGGGTAGAGTTAACCACTAATGGCGATGGAAGAAGGGAATAAAGTCCCTGCTCTTATACACTTAGGGGAGGAAAAAAAAAGACCCAGAAAACACCGAACAAATAAAAACAAGTCGCTTCAGAACCGAGAGTGAAATCTGGTAGTATCCTAAGAGGCTGGAGCCAGAGCTGGTGTTGGCAGACAGAGCTGGGAGAGACGGGGCCTGGCCTGGCTGTGCACAGATGTGCAAAGGGCCCTGTGGTGGGTGGGTAACTGAGAGCAGGCAGAGTCCCCACAGGCAAGGCAAGCAGGTGCACGCGATGGGCTGTAGCAGCGACTGTGCCTCACTTCCTGTGTCTCAGCTTATCTTAATGCTTTTCCAGCTAACAGGATCCTGATGTCACCAGGGCAACAATGTGGCCAGTGGCTGGCTGCTCACCAAACCGGTTTCCTTCTCTTCCCAGGCACAGAGCTAGACTCTAGTTCCCAACCTTGCACTTATCTGTGGTCACATGACTGGGCTCTGCCAATGGAGCCTAAATGAATGACATGGGCACTTCTAGGCTGGCCCACAAACACCTCTCACACATGACTCACCACTCTAGTTCACCACCTGCCTGCTAAACGCAGAGGACTCCAAGGTCCTAGAGGAGGACAGTGCACAAGATACAAGGAGCTTAGGTCTCAGTCCCCACGCGGAAGAACTACTGCCAACCAGGAAAATCCGCACTGATCCCTGACAAGAGAAAAATAATGGCTTATTTTGTTAAGCCATTAAAATGTGGAGGTTTGGCCAGGCGCGGTGGCTCATGTCTATAATCTCAGCACTTTGGGAGGCCGAGGTGGGCGGATCACCCAAGGTCAGGAGTTCGAGACCAGTCTGGCCAATATGGTGAAAGCCTGTCTCTACTAAAAATACAAAACTTAGCCGGGCGTGGTGGCACATGCCTGTATTCCAGCTACTCGGGAGGCTGAGACAGGAGAATTGCTTAAACCCGGGATGTAGAGGCAGCAGTGAGCCAAGACCTTGCCACTGCACTCCAGCCTAGGTGACAGAGCAAGACTCCACCTAAAAAAAATAAAAATTAGCTGGACATGGTGGTGGGCGCCTATAATCCCAGCTGGGGAAGCTGAGGCAGGAGAATCACTTGAACCTGGGAGGTAGTTGCAGTGAGCTGAGATCACGCCACTACACTCCAACCTGGGTGACAAAGTGAGACTCCATGATTGGTTGATAGATAGATAGATAGATAGATAGATAGATAGATAGATAGATAGATGGATGGATGGATGGATGGATGGATGGATGGATGGATGGATGTGGAGGTTGGTTTGTTACAAGAGCTAACATTGGCCTATTGCACCAAATTACAGAAGTACAATCCCCAAAATTCCCTTCCAGCTGGAGGCAGCCAGTGGGACTCCAGCCAAGCCACCCCGTGAGGCTTGCAGAAGAACTCCTGCAAAGGGGTTGATTCAGCTATCTGGCAGATTCTTTTGTCCCTTGCCCAGGAGATGTCCTGGAATAAGAATGTGATGGCTGGATCTCCAGCAGTCAGCTTGTGACCCTGAGGATGAAGTTTCTAACGGTGACGGACCAGAAATAAACAGAAAGAACCTAGGGTTTCTTGTAATTTTACAGAGCCACCATACTAGCCTTGCAGACCCGATTTTTAAAATTATTTTACATGAAATAATAAACCCATAATCTATTTATGCCATGTCAGAACACTAACTGCTCCTCCCAAGTTTTCTGTTACTATCAGCCAATTTTGCCTCTTTAAAAATAAAGTGGCCACAAAGATGACCCGGTTAGACCGGAGGGGCTGTGTCATTTGAAGAGTAGTGGGAGGTGGGTGGCTCATGATAACACAAAGTCATTATCATAATGGCACTAAAGACTCAAAAAGCACAAAAACTTGGTATCTAACACTTTCCATGAAGCAGAAAACAGTACAGACTGGAAAGTAAACAGATCACAAGTTTATGGCAGGAAAAAGGGTAAACTCATGATCGGGTCAGTCTGCGAAGGAGGACGGCAGCACATTATGGAATGATAACCAGGAGATGGTACTTGGAGTGATGTACGAGCCACCTCCTTCCAGTCAGATAATCTCACAGCCAGATGAACGATGCAAGGGAAAGCTGGTCCAGTGCAGAGGAACACCAACCACTGCCAATACACAAAGCGGTGCAGTTGGAACGGGCAGTCTTTCAACATGTTTTTAATGTTTAATTTTTGTGGAGACATAGTAGGTGTATATATTTACAGAGTGCATGAGACGTTTTGATACCGACACGCAATGCGTAATAATCCCATCATGGAGAATGGGGTATCCATCCCCTCAAGCAATTACCCTTTGTGTTACAAACAATGCAATTATAGTCTTTTAGTTGTTTTGAAATGTACAATTATTATTGACTGTAGTCACCCTGTTGTGCCATCAAACAGTCTTATTCATTCTTTCTATTTTTTTACCAATTAACCATCCCCACTTCCCACCTACCCCCCTCTCCAACCTTTCCCAGTCTCTAGAAGCCATCCACCTACTCTCTACCTTCATGAGTTCGACTGTTTTGCTTTTTAGATCCCACAAATAGGTGAGAACATGCGATGTTTGTCTTTCTGTGCCTGGCTTATTTCACTTAACACAATGATCTCCAGTTCCATCCACGTTGTGGAAAATGACGGGATCGCATTCTTTTCATGGCTGAACACTACTCCACTGTGCATAGGTGCCGCATTTTCGTTATCCATCCATCTGCCGACAGACATTTAAGTCACTTCCAAACCTTGGCTACTGTGAACAGTGCTGCAACTAACACAGGAATGCAAATACCTCTTTGATACACTGATTTCCAGAAAGGTCAGTCTTGAAAATAAAAAGATAAACAGGAATCTTTTGGCCAAGTGGTCAATATGAATCTGTTGAGTAAAGGAATGGAGACAAAGTCCCAAATTAAGAAAATTATAAATTGGAAATTACAGTTTCCAATTATGAATTTTTCTAATTATAAATGAAAAAAATGAGATTTTTTTTTCTGTTATAGCAATGATTTAATTGCTCAATAACCTACCCAGGGAGAGGGCTGTCAACTGGAAATGATGGGCTAGGCTAGCCAAAACTCTCCCCTGTGTAGTATTACTAATAAGCCTTTATTGGGAAGAGCCGGGTAAGGGACCTGTTAGAAATTTACTACGAGAGAATTCTCTGATCCTAGATTATAAATCTTTGTAATTAGAGACAGAAAATCTCCTTCGACTTTACTGTCAATTCCCTGGCCTCATCATTTAGCAGTTATTTGCCATATCAACCACCCAGGTAAGAGGACCAGCAAAAGCAATTTTTCAGTTCGTGACCAACCCGGAGAGAACTGGATGAGAACATTATTGCTTAGAAAACAGAGAAAGGCCAGGCAATGTCAGGAGAGGGCAGTTTTCCGTCTTATTTCCTCAGTGATAATTAGTTTGCAGTTTGTATTTCTCACTGGAGCATGTAAGTTGGGTCTCGAAGGAGCGAGCACCATCCCACGCTCTTTCTGTGCAAAACGGGAGGCGTGGTTTGGATCCGTTCCACTGCGATGATTCCCTGGAGTCTCCTGCTCCGTGGCGGTTCACGATGGTAGACGCTGTAATCATTATGTTTATCATCAGTAACTTGGTTCCAAATAATTGGACTTTGTTCACAGACAGTTTGTTTAAGCAAATGTGATGCACATAGTAAGCTCCGGGCACTAGAACCTTCTGACGTTGGTAATTTCCATGTGTCCCTGGCAACCACTATCTCATTTCAGGACAGGGGAGAAGGGGGATGAATGCACTCTGGGAAGCCTCTTGGAGCCAGCCTTGTTGTGTGCCTAACTAGGTCCTTAATATATATTTCTGAAGACAAACAAGTTATCAGCACGTCATAATCAAACTGTGATGGACTCTCTGTGAATGCTCAAAGCAGGAATAATGATGCGAATAAAAACTTCGTGAAGGCATCTGCTGCCTGTTTTATTTTCTACAGGAGAAGCCTCACATGTAGGGTCCTTGAAGCCTGCGCTCAAATTAATTGTCTTATCTTGGATAATGTCAACCTTTTTTTTCTTTTTTTTTCTTTTTTGAGGCAGAGTCTCACCTGTCTTCCAGGCTGGAGTGCAGTGGCACAATCTCAGCTCACTGCAACCTCCACCTCCCGGGGTTCAAACAATTCTCCTGCCTCAGCCTCCCGAGTAGCTGGGATTACAGGCACCTGCCACCACACCCGGCTAATTTTTGTATTTTTAGTAGAGATGGGGTTTCACCATGTTGGCCAGGCTGGTCTCGAACTCCTGACCTCAAGTGATCCTCCAACGTCGGGCTCCCAAAGTGCTGGGATTACAGGTGTGAGCCACCGCACCCGGCCTAATTGCAACTTCTGATTACCTCAGTCTCCAGTTTTAATGATGAAACAGAAAGAAAGGGGTCTAAAAAAGTAAACTGCAAAACTAGTTCTTGGCAGAAACTAGGGGAACTGCTGCCTCCCCAGACCCCGAGGCCATGGGAAGACTTTCCTGGAACCCCCGTCAATTCTCCAAGACCCCACAAAACACACAACAGGACTTCCGCGCTTCTCCATTGGTTAGACTACACAAACCAAAACTATTAACATGTCAATTACCGAGCTGTCTGTTCCCACCAAAATACCTACCATGTTGAATGGGAAGATTACCAACTGTCAGACCTGGATGACTCAGAGATCATGAAATTCAACCACCTCACTTCCCAGAAAAGGAAACTGAGGCCCAGAAAGGAAGAATGGCTTGCCTAAGACCCAGTTGCTTACAACACTGAGGTAATTCAGTCCCGTGCTTTCCCCAAACAAGATATTCATGTCCATCTGAGAGTTCAGCTTGTCTAGGGCTCTCCACTCACAGTCTGAAGGGAGCAGCCCCACTGCGTTCCTGTGTTGATGCCAACAGCCTCCGGGTTCAGCGGGGGCAGCGCTGAGGAATGCGTGGCCTTGGGAGCCGGCCAGACCTTGATCCAAATCCCAACACCAGAGCTCATCAGCTGTGCAGATTTGGGAAATGACTTAACTACCCTGAATGGCAGCTTCCGCTTACACAGAGCAGGGATACTATTCCCTCCCTTAGAATCACAGTAAACACTGTGTGCTTACGTATATCACAGGCACACCATCGAGCTTCATACGGGGTGGCCAGTTGGCTTAATGTCTTTTTCATGAGTTTATAAGAGAAAATTCACATTTATTTCCATTTCCAAAACCTTACCTCCATGAAGCACATGACAAGAGATCCACATTCATCCCAGTGTCATATGGGGAAAAAAGGCTTCTTATCTATTCTTGCCCATATTTAATCATTTTCATCCTGAAAGGCTCATGGGTATCTAGCCGTGGAAAAAAAATTCCTTATAATATATATTGCCTTAAGGGCTTTCTTCATGACTTTTCCCAGCACTTGTATTTTTAAATTACATTTGCTTAAAAGAGACTTTCTTGCTCAGCCAGCACGAGCAAAATTTGTGTGTGGCCACTGTACACGGAGTAAGGGACTACCCGGCGTTGTGGGGTTCATCTCTATGACCTGAGAAGACAGACTCACAGACCCGCTACTAAACACTCACGAGCACCAGCCGTCTACAATACGTATGTCATCTAAATCAAGCAAACTCATGGTCAATAGAAATCATGCAATCCAGAAACACAGACTCATAGGGAGGGGAGCCCCTTTGTCCCAATTTGCCAGGACAATCCCAGTATAATTATTCCTAGTGCCCCTTTGCACCCAGAAAACTGTGCCAATGTGGACAAGACACTCCATGGTGATTACACATACCATTCGCACATGGCAGGTACCCACAGGTAAGACGTCCTCAGTAAAGAAGAATCCATGAACCCTGACCCCAGTGCGCCACCCTGGTTGGGAAGGCGGTCCACCCTCTCTGAGTATTTGTTCCCTCTTATGAAAAAACTGAGAATTATGCTACCTACTTTGCAGGGTGATTTTAACATCAGAGATGTGCCCTGCAGGGCGCTTGGGACATCTGTGCCTTACAAATGCAGCTATGACGACGAGAGTGAAGATCAGAGAGCAAGCACAGGGGCTCACACCTGTAACCTCAGCACTTCGGGAGGCCAAGACGGGCGGACTGCTTGAGACCAAGAGTTCAAGACCAGCCTGGGCAACGAGGGGAGACATTATCAAGTCCAGGAGTTCAAGACCAGCTTGGGCAACAAGGTGAGACACTATCTCTACAAAAAATAAGAAAATTAGCCAGGTGTAACGGCATGCACCTGTAGTCCCAGCTACTCAGGAGGCTTAAGCAGGAGGATTGTTTGAGCCTAGGAGTTTGAGGTTGCAACGAACCATGATCATATCACTGCAGTCCAGCCTGGGTGACAGAAAGGAACCCTGTCTCCAAAAAGAAAAAAAAAAAAAAAAAGTGAGGATTTCATCACTTTACCTGTCTAGAGCTGTTTCCTTATCTATAACACCTGACACTCACAAATCATTTTACCTTTGACATGGTGCCTCCCTACCCATGAGGGGTGTGATTGTTAAAATCAGGAGGTGGGCTTAGACCCCGTGAGTCTCTTCCAACTCTGATCCCCTATGATTCTACTATTCCAAGATTTGCTGCCTACAAATGTACCACACCTTCCAGAAAGGACAGCAGCAGTCACTGAAATCACGCTTGTCTGTACTATAGAATTCTATTGGCACCTCTTCCGCAAGCCACCTGAATTTTCTCAGATTTCCTACATGCAGAATGAATATGATTCTTACTTTAGGATGATCAATGTGTGGCACTAACCAGGCACTTCATTCTGAAAGTGACTTGTACATTTATCGCTGAGGCACTTTTCTAGCTAGCATGTGCTAATATGTGACAGTCAGGTGTTAAGATATTAACATGCTTCCTCTTATTGTATCATTGTAGTTATGTCTGTGGACTTCTGAGCCATACAACCTAGATCATTCCTTGACTAAGTAGCTATGTGACCCTGGCAAATGACTTAATTCCTCCAAGGAGGTAACATCATCTCTAAAATGTGACTAACACCACCCACCTAATAGGGTTATTGTGATGATTAAATGGGTTACTATAAGGATAATGCTGAGAACAATGCCTGGCCCTTAGTAAGAATTAGATAACTGTTATTTGACTTGTCGTTGCTACTAACAGCCAAATAAAAAAGTTTTTAAAAATCAAGCGCCAAAAAATATTATGCTACTATTTGTTCTAAATAGCGGGGACATACGACATGCAGGACCAGCCGAGATGGAGCAAGCCCACCATGCCGCCCACTAATTACAGGTTAAATTTCTGCACAGAATACAAAAACCAACTCCTTGAGGTTCTGCAAAGGAAATAGTATCAGAGAGACTGAGAAAGAAGTCAAAAGTGGAAGAAATATCCATTGGTAAGTTTCCTGGATTAATTTTCCTCCTTTATCTCTTGACTTTGATCCAAAAGCAAGTCAAAGCCGGGTGCAGTGGCTCACGCCTATAATCTCAGCAATTTGGGAGGCCGAGACAGGCGGATCATTTGAGGTCAGGAGTTGCAGACTGGTCTGACCAACATGGTGAAACCCCGACTCTACTAAAAATACAAACAAACAAACAAACAAATTAGCCAGGCGTGGTGGCGCACACCTGTAGTCCCAGTTACTCAGGAGGCTGTGGTAAGAGAATCGCTTGAACCTGGGAGGCAGAGCTTGCAGTGAGCCAAGATCACACCACTGCACTCCCACCTGAGCAACAGAGCAAGACTCCCTCTCAAAATAAATAAATAAATTAATTAATTAAAATAAAATAAAATAAAAAAGCAAGTCAAGTCAAGGAACTGCACCCTAGAAGAAGACACCAAAATTCCAAGAAAAATCCCCTTTTTCTGGCCAGAGGACTGAGACAAGCAGTCCCTGAAAGTGTAGAGTCAGGTGGAAGAGCCCAGGTATTTTTTTTTTTTTTCTCTCTTACTTTCTACCTGCCCTGCTCTAAGGCCAGCCCTAGTCATGAGGTTACACTACTGCTAGGCAATATAAGCCCCTAAAATCCCAAGAAATAACCCTTCTCCCTGGTCAACGAAAGTGGGAATAAAAGGGTTCTATGGTCTAGAAAGTGTAAGGGAGATTTTATTTATTTATTTTTGAGAAATGGGGTCTTGCTACATTGCCTAGGCTGCTCTCAAACTCCTGGGCTCAGTCGATCCTCCCACCTCGGCCTTCTGAGTAGCTGGGACTAGAGGTGAGGTTCTGATTTTTTTTTTTTTTTTTTTTTTTTTTTGAGATAGGGTTTTGCTCAATGATATGATCATGGCTCACTACAGCCTCAACCTTCCAGGCTCAATCAATCCTCCTGCCTCAGCCTCCCAAGTAGCTGGGACGACAGGCATGCACCACCACACCTGGCTAATTTTTGTATTTTCGGTAAAGATGGGGTTTCGCCACATTGCCCAGGCTGGTCTTGAACTTCTGGGCTCAGGCAATCTGCCTACCTCAGTCTCCCAAAGCGCTGGGATTACAGGCTGGAGCCACCACACCCGGCCTCTGATTATTTTTATCTTCCTTTTCTCTTGCTTTGCTCTGAGGCCAGCCCCAGTTATGAAGAACTGCAAAATAGCAAAATCACGTATGTGGTGTGGGAGGGTAAAGCTCTCAGACATATCCATCTGCTGGGAAGAGACCTGGGAAAAAGGACCCCCGAGATCAAGGGTGTGAAAGAAATCCCAGAGAGAAGAGAGTTCAAAAAAAGAGATCCTATAAATCTGTGTATGCATCAGCACAAGTCCCAGGCTCACCCAGGAAATGCTCATGCATAAAACACACCCAAAGAAACAGGGCTTTGAGAATTAAACTACAACTTAAAGAACCACGCAAGTCCCATACTAACTCCTGAAAAGTGTGTATGTGGGGCAGATACAAACAGCATAGCAAAGGCTTTGAAAACTAAACTGATACCATTACCACCACTCACAAAAGGCAGGACAGACTTGCCCTCTGAGCCTGATTTGGTTGACTATCTGCTTTTTAAAGAAAACAAAAGGAAAAGGAAAGGAAAAAATTTTCAACTTTTTCCAGTAGATTTTAACAAGATTCAGAATCTCACAATATAATGTTTAAAATGCATAGGATATAGGGCCAGGCGCAGTGGCTCACACCTGTAATCCCAGCACTTTGGGAGGCCAAGGCGGGCAGATCACTGGAGGTCAGGAAGGAGTCTGAGACCAGCTTGGCCAACATGGTGAAACCCCATCTCTACTAAAAACACAAAAATTAGCCAGGCATGGTGGTAGGTACCTGTAATCCCAGCTACTTGGGAGGCTGAGGCAAGAGAATTGCCTGAACCTGAGAAGCGGAGGTTGCAGTGAGCAGAGGTCATGCCACTGCATTCCAGCCTGGGCAACAGAGCAAGACCCTATCTCAAAAAAAACACAAACAAACAAAATACACAGGATACAATCCAAAATTATTTATCATACTAAACAAACAGGAAAGACACAATCAATAGATGCCAACCCCCAGACAATTCAGATGTTGGAATTACCAGACACCACTGTAAAGCAGCTCCCTAAGTAAGTGGGAACACTGTTGAAATGAATGAAAAGACAGACATTTTTAGAAGTAAAACTTTTGGAAAAAATTGGAATTTTAGACTTGAAATGTACAATAATTGAAATTTTTTAAAAAATTCACTAGATGGGTAAAAACAACAAAATGTAGATGACAGCAAAAAGACTCAAACTGGAAGACAGAATGATCTCGTAGAGAAAATAAAATGAACAATAGGTGAAGAGAGCTTAAAGATATCTGGGACAATATCAAAAGATCTAATATTCACGTCACTGCAGTCAAACAATGAGTGAAGAAACAGAAAGAGATTGGTACAGAAAAAAATATTTAAAGAAAGAATGGCTGAAAACTTCCTTATAGAAGTTCATCAAATCCCAAGCAAAATAAACTCAAAGAAAAGAACACCCACACAATAATGAAACTGCCAAAAATCAAAAATAAAGAAAAACAATCTTGAGACTAGCCGGAGAAAATCAACACATGACCCCTCTATAGGAAAATGCGACGCAAATGAGTCCAATTTCTCATCATGAATGATGGAAGCCAGAAGACAACGGAAAAAAAATCCTTAAAGATTTTAAATTCTATCCAATGAAAGTCTATATCCAATAAAATACCATTTGGAAATAAAGGGGTAATAAAGACATTCTCAGTGAAGGAAAAAAGAGGGAGAAAAAGACTTTATCAGCAGAAAATGTTCTCTAAAATAAATGCTAAAGGAAATCCTTCAGGTTGAAGGAAAATGATGGGAAAAGAAAACTTGGAACTTTAAGAATAAAGAGAGAGCTAAAGAAATGATAAATATCTGGATAAATATGACAGATAATTTGTCTCTGCTTAACTTCTTTATAATTAGAATGACTGTTGAAAGCAAAAATTTAAATGATGCTTTATGTATGTAGATGTAATAAATATAAAAACTATGAAGAGGAGACAGTAAACAAGTCTATTTGGTTATAGGACTTTTAGATTTTCTTCAAGTGATAAAATGCTATCTTAATTTCAGATTTTCTTCAAGTGATAAAATACTGTCTTAAAGGCTGTGAAGTGGTAGGCATTATATAAATCCCTAAAAAACACACACACAAACACAAAAAAAGAAAGAGTCAGTAGACAGAGTCAGAGAAAAAGTTTAAATTGAATATTAAATATATCATATAACACAAAAGAAGGCAGCAAAAGGGTGAAGAGAGAAAAAAAAAAAACAGAAGAGATCAACACAAAGCAACTAATAAAATAGCAGGCCCACTATTTACTCTAATAATTAGAGTAAATGTAAATGGTTCAAATATATCAGTAAAAGCATACAGATTATTAGACTGGATTTCAAAAAGCTACAGTCCAAATATATGCTATCTATAAGAAACACCTATAAATATAATGATATATATAAGGTCAGTTAAAAGGATGGGAGAAGAAGTATCATGCATACTAACCAAAGAAAAATGAATATTGGCCGGGCGCGGTGGCTCAAGCCTGTAATCCCAGCACTTTGGGAGGCCGAATCGGGCGGATCACGAGGTCAGGAAATCGAGACCATGCTGGCTAACACGGTGAAACCTCGTCTCTACTAAAAAAAAATACAAAAAAACTAGCCGGGCGAGGTGGCGGGCGCCTGTAGTCCCAGCTACTCGGGAGGCTGAGGCAGGAGAATGACGCAAACCCGGGAGGCGGAGCTTGCAGTGAGCCGAGATCGCGCCACTGCACTCCAGCCTGGGCGACAGAGCCAGACTCCGTCTCAAAAACAAAAAACAAAAAACAAAAAACAAAAAAAAAAAGAATATGAATAGACAAAGTAAACTTCAGAACAAGGACATCCATGAAAAAGAGGGCTGTCATATAATGATAAAAGAATAAATTCACCACAAAGAAGTAACAATATTAAATGTGTACCTATCTAAAAACAGGGCTTCAAAATATATGAGTCAATAACTGAAAGAAAAATAGGACACATCCAACATCATACTTGGTTGGTTATTTCAGCACCCCTTTCTCGGTAACAAATAGAATCAGCAGACAGAAAATTGGCAGGGATGCCGAAGTCCTGAATGATACTATGCTTTTACCTAATTTACACTCTACCCACTAATGGCAGAACACAAAGTCTTTTTAAGTACACATGGAACATTCAACAAGATATACTACATATATAAATCAAACTTTATCATAAAACAAACTTTAAATTAAAAAAAAAATAAAATCACAAAGTTATCTGACTGTCATTTACTTAAACCAGAAATCAGTATCAGATTATGTAGAATATTCTCAAATATTTGGAAAGCAAACAACTCACTTCTAAATCGTCCATAAGTCAAAGACAGGCAAGTTAGAAAACATCTGGAATTAACTGAAGTAAAAATACAACATACCAAAAATTTTTGGAATGTAGCTTGGAGAGAAATGTATGACATTAAATGCTTATATTAGAAATAAGAACTAAAATCAAACATATAACATTTCACTTCAAGAAACTAGAAAAATAAGAGCAAATTAAACCTAAATTTGGCAGAAGGAAAGAACATATAAGGATAAGAGCAGGAATCAATGAAATTGAAAACAGAAAAACCATAGAGCAAATCAATCATACCAAAAGCTGTCTCTTTAAAAAGATATATAAAACTGATAAACCTCTAGCCAAGCTGATTTTAAAAAGAGAACACAAATTACCAATTTTAAGAATGAATGAAGAGATATCACTACAGACCCTATAGACATTAAAGGGCTGATAAAAGAACATTATGAACAACCCTAAGCCCCGGTATGTGACAACTCAGATCAGATGTGAACAAGTATTTTTATAATGGGCAAACAGCAAATATTTAAAATTTGTTGGTCACATGGTCTCTGTCATAACTATTCCAGTCTGCCATTATAGTGCAAAGATAGCCATGGACAATAAGCAAATGAACAGGCATGGCTGTGTTCCAATAAAACTTTATTCACAAAAAGAGGTGGCTGGCCTGTGGGCTTCAGTCTGCTAATGCTTAGCTTTGCGTAACTTAGATGAAAAAGACCAGTTCTTTAATAGATCAAAACTACCACTCAGGAAAAAACAGGTAATCTGGATATATTACTGTATCTAGGAAAGAAATGGAGTCTGTAAAGTACTTCCAAAAAAGAAAACTGAAGGTTCAAGTAATTTCACTGATGAATTGCACCAAGAATTTAAGTAAAAAATACTACCAATTTTACACCATTTCTTCTAGAAAACAGAAGAGAAGGAAATACTTTGCAACTCATTTGTAAGTCAAGGATTTCTTTGATATCAAAATCACACAAAGATATTAAAAGTTATACACTGTTGGTAGGAATATAAAATAGTACCAATATTCCCCAAAAGCACAGACACAAACCTTCTTAACTGTTACCAAACGGGATCCAGCAATAAAAAAAAAAAAAAAAAAAAAAAAAAAAAACCCACAACGATGTGATATGCATCTCAAGAATACAAAGAGGGTTCAACATTCAAAAATCAACTGATATCATCTGCCATTTTAACAGACTAAGAAAAACCATAGGACATCTCAACAGATGCATAAGAAGTATTCCATAATATTCACTATCCACGTAAGACTTAAAACAATTTCAGCAAACTAGAAATAGAAAGCAAACTTCCTTAACTTGATAAAGAGGATCTACAAAATTCCTACAGCTAACATCATACTTTAGGGTAAAAGCCTGAATGGTTTCTGTTCAGGTCAGGAATAAGGTAAAGAAGGATGCCTGCTCTCTCATCAGTCCTATGTCCTATTCAACGTTACAATCAAAAGTCCTAGCGAGGATAAGAAAGCAAGGCATACAGATTGAAAAGGACAAAATATAACTATGTCTCTATTGGCAGATAACATGCTTTTATGTTTTTAAAAATCTCAAAGAATTGACCTAAAAAAAGCATCTAGAACTATTAAGTGAGTTTAGCAAGGTCACAGGATACACGTAAAAACCAACTATGTTTCTATATACTAGCAATGAACAACTGGAAATAAAAATTTAAAAAATAATACTATTCACGACAGCTGCAAAAATAAAATGCTCGGGTGTAAACATTACTCTAATGAAGTACATACAGTATAATATGCTGAAAACTATAAAACACTGATTAAAGAAATCAAAGAAAACAAAAATAAATGGATAGATCATGTCTATGAACTGGAAGGTCAATACTATAAAGACACTAATTTTTCCAAAGTTGATGTACAGATTCAAGGCAATCCCAATCCAAATCTCAGCAAGTTTGCTGTAGAAGTTGACAAGATAGTCCTAACATTTATATAGAAAGGCAATGTCTACAAAGAACTCTCAAAATTCAACAAGAAAAACAACGTGGTTTTTAAACATGGGTAAATGATTTGAACAAACACTCCGTTAAAGATACACAGATGGCAAACAGGCAGATGAAAAGATGCTCAAACTCATTAGTTACTAGGGAATTGAAAATTCAAACCATAGTGAGATATTACCACATGTCTATTAATTTGACTAGAATGTTTTCAAAACTGACAATAACAAGAGCTAACAAGAACATAGAGCAAGAGCATCATGATACACTGCTGGTGCAAATATAAAATGGCATAGATGCTTTGGAAAACAGTTTAGCAATTTCTGATAAGGTTCAATAAATACATATGACCCAGCAATCCCACTCCTAGCTATGTATTTATGCAAGATAAATGAAAATACATGTTCACATAGAAACCTATATGCAAATGCTTATAAGAGCTATATTCGTAATCATTAAAACTGGAGGCCGGGCGTGGAGGCTCACACCTGTAATCCCAGCACTTTGGGAGGCCGAGGTGCATAGATCACGAGGTCAGGGATTCAAGACCAGCCTGGCCAGGATGGTGAAACCCCATCTCTACTAAAAATACCAAAATCAGCCAGGCGTGGTGCTGCACGTCTGTAATCCCAGCTACTCAGGAGGCTGAGGCAGAGAATTGCTTGTACCTGGGAGGCGTTGGTTGCAGTGAGTCAAGATCGTGCCACTGCACTCCAGACCGGGCGACAGAGCGAGATTCTGTCTCAAAAAGCAAAACAAAAAAAAAACACCTGGAAACAACCCCAAAGTCCTTCAACTGGCAAATGGTGAGACAAACCCTTGGCCATGATACGATGGCTTACCACTCAGCAACGAAAAGGAACAAAATGTTGATACATGCAACAACATGGATGAATTGCCAATGAAATATGCTAAGAGAAAGAAGCTGTATACTGTAAGAGTATTACATTCTAGAAAAGGAAAACCACAGGCAAAGAGACCTATAGAGAAAGGCTGCCAAAGCTTAGGGCTGGACAGAGAGTTGGACTGCAAAGGAGTAACACAGGGGAATCTGGAGAAGTTCTGGGAATGTTCTCTTGATTGTGGTGATGAAAACATGATTCCATGCCTGTGTCACAATTCAGACTGCACGCCATAAGAGTCATTTTTACTGTGTATATATTTAAAAACTTTTTTAAAAAAGAAAGGCTAGGCCAGCTGTGGTGGCTCATGCTATAATCCCAGTACTTTGGGAGGCCGAGAAGGGTGGATCACCTGAGGTCAGGAGTTTGAGACCAGCCCGGCCAACATGGTGAAACCCCATCTCTACTAAAAATACAAAAAAAAAAAAAAATAGCCACGTGTGGTGGTGTACACCTGTAGTCCCAGCTAGTCAGGAGGCTGAGGCAGGAGAATCACTTGAACCCGGGAGGTGGAGGTTGCAGTGAGCCGAGATCGTGCCACTGAGCTCCAGCCTGGGCAACAGAGTGAGACTTGGTCTCAAAAATAAAATAAAACACAATAAAATAAAATAACGGCTATAAACATACACCAGTAGATACATGGCACTAGCTATGTACCACACGTTGTATTAGACACTTCTTATTCAGTGGGGAAAGCGAATAAGATCATTTCTTCTCTCAAGCTGCAAGACAGCTTTGACTGAAGCCTGTGCTAGCTTGGTACCCTGTAAAACCTACACCAGGGAACCCACGGGACTAAGCTGTCACTAAAACGTAATTATTAATAATACAGACTTTGAGGCAAGGACAACCTGCGAGCTGAAATCCTGCCTGCTCCACATACTTCTTGACTTTAGGCCTTATCTGTAAAGAGGAAGTAATGCTTTTTTACAGATAAAAATGTCATTTTGGGAATTGAATTCACTAGAGTGAGCCCACAGGGCAGTGTGTAGCATTTAGGCTAGAACTGAAGGGACATTATTCTTTTCATCATTGTGGTGGTGAGTGCTTTGCGGTACCTTAGAAATTTTTATTTACTTGATGCACACCCTTCCAAACGTGGCCCAAAGGAGACCTGAATTGCTACCAAATTTGCATAATAATAAGTAGTATGATATTATAAGCAATATATGTGTGTGCAGGGTTAGCCGTGTGCTAGCAATCTATAATGTGTTCCATCACCCTCTTGCCTCATAGTGGAAGCAGCGAGATAAAACAGCTGGTTGCTATGAGCATTCACATTAATGAAATCTCACCACTGCCACGCTGCACTCCAGTTGAAAAGCACTTTCAGATCCATTATGCCATCACCTCATCATAGCAAGTCAGGGAAACTCTGTTCTCTCCAGGGGGGCAGTGACAAATGCCTGTGTGCAGATGGCATCATTCATAATCCTAGTGGTATCCAGCACAGCCCACCGCTGCAGTCAAGCGAACAGAGAGGCATAAATGTTTGAAGTGAACACAGATTAATGTAAAGATACAGCCACATCCATCACTTGCGCTTTCGCTACTTTTGAGTTCTGAATTCACTCTAAACGCAGGATAATGCATTGTCAGTTCAGCAAACACTAATTACATTGTTTTTTACTTCGCTTTTGTTTTAGACGGGGGCTCGCTCTGTCACCCAGAATGAAGTATAGTGGCATGATCATGACCCACGGCAGCCTCGACCTCCCAGGCTCAAGTGATCCTCCCAAGTCAGCCGCCTGAGTACCTGGGGCCACAGGTGCACGCCACCACATCTGGCTCGTTTTTTTTTTTATTTTTCTTTTTTGGATTTTTGTAGGATGTAGTTTCACCATGTGGCCCAGGCTGGTCTCAAACTCCTGGACTCAAGCAATCCGCCTGCCTCGGCCTCCAAAGTGCTGGGATTACAGGCATGAACCACCATGCCTGGCCTAATTAAGTACTTTTGATAAAGTCAAGGGTTCTGCCCTCAAGAAGCTCACATATTCATAACAGGCCTTACTTGACAGGCCCACTGCACATTGTATGACTTGACCAACTATGGGTTCAGCACCGAAAGCTGAAAAGCCCACAGGTTTACAACAGCGTTGCTTCATTCCCCACAGACCCACACGATTCATTTACGGTCTGTCCAAAGAACTCAAAAGCCTGTCATCATACCTTCCCCAGAGCTGCCAATGTCCAGGGTGGCTGTGTCCTCACTCCCCATCCTAACACATCTCGTGGAGCGCATTCAGGAAGGCCTCTTGTTGGTCAAGAGGCAGACAAATAAAAGGCCAGGCAATAAAGCCAGCAAAACACCTGGCTAGGCAGCTGCAGCCAGAAACACTTGATTTGGGGAATATGACAAAGACGGGTCCCCATCAGAATTTCCTCTTCTGAGCTGGCCTGGGCAGTCAATCCAAACCTCTGCTGCTCGAGACAGAAAGACACCACCATCCCCAGCCGCCGTGTTCCTCCAGGTGTGTGCTGTTAATTCTGCTCGAACAAAGAAAACAGCTGAGGCAAAGTTAAACAACGTGTGCTCGCTCCGGTCCATCTATTACAGGAACTGTCAATATTAGCCCCACGTGGTCGGCTTGCTTTCCCCGCTGCGGTCTCAGAACGTGCTGAAATCACCTGGACCAGGAACCTTTCTTCCTTCGGAAATAAGCAAACACCCGTCCCAGCTTTAGTGAGCTTTTATGAGCACAATCTCTCTCCTTGGCTGGACAAAACACACAGATTGACCATCCACTGTGCCACACTTGCAGGCTTGATGACATCTACAAAGGGGCACCTGGAAATCAGAAAACGATGCCCCAGTAGCCACCATGGAGTCTAATTCCTGGAAGCCAAAGTGAAGCCTTATCTATGAAAATAAAGACATGCCACATTTAGTAATGCTTCAGTAATGAGCTCCGAGTCTCCCAACAGGCAGCTGCTGAGGCAGGAAAATCGCTTGAATCCGGGAGGCGGAGGTTGCAGTGAGCCGAGATCGCGCCACTGCACTCCAGCCTGGGTGACAGAGCAAGACTCCGTCTCAAAAAAATAATACTAATAATTAATAAAGCAGGTTTGTGCTGGTGACGGAGCCTCGGGGGTTGTCTGAAACCGGTAACAATGTAAGGCAGTGCTTTCTACTGCTTTAACTTCTCCCAAATCAATCAGAATTCCTAAAATTCCAGGTCCTGTGTAAGCGCAGCTCCGTTTATTCCGGTACCTCTTTTGGAAGGGGTTTTATAAATGTTTTGATGAGCTGACACATTTTGATATTTATTTGTGCTTTCATGCTAAAGTCGCCAGGCACCGGGCTTTTTGTCACCTCTAATACGCCAGGGTATAGCACAGGTCTCTTTAGCGTAGTGCCTGGTTACATTTTCCAGTTGCTTTTCCAAACACATCTGGTTTCATTTCTCGTTTCCGGCAGCTCTATGAGGAACACCAGGCAGGTTATCTTTACACCCATTGCACAGATGAAGAAACTGAGAGTCAAAACACACTCCGTGGGTGAACTCATTCAGCTTCTTCACGGCACGGAGCCAGAGAGCTCCAAGTTCACAAGACGGGCACGTTCTCCCCACTGCTGCAGACGCCTCTGGCTTGGCGAGAGGTTGTACGGTTCATCGTCATGATCGCTGTAGTGGGAAGAAAGTCTCTGTGTCTATCCAGCAGAGCCGATCCTTCTGGGTGGCCCGTGGGTTCTGCATACTGCGATACATTTGAATCACCCAAAGGACTGATTTAAAGCAAACAAACAAACAATCTCTGGGCATCACCCAAAGATTCTGATCCAACTGGATTGGAGTAGGACCCAGATACGTGCTTTTTTTTTTTTTTTTTTTTTTTTTTTTTGAGACAGGGTCTCACTGTGTTGCCCAGGCTGGAGTGTGGTGGAGCGATCACCACTCACTACAGCCTCAACGTCCTGGGCTTCAGCGATCCTCCTGCCTTAGCCTCCCAAGTAGCTGGGACCACAACAAGCACACACCACCACACCCGACCAATTTGTTTACTTTTTTTTTTTGTAGACAGGGTTTCTCTATGTTGCCCAGGCTGGTCTCAAATTGCTGGGCTCAAGAGATTGTCCAGCCTCAACCTCCCAAAGTGCTGGGATAAGCACTGCGCCTGGCCTTGTATATTTATTTTTTAAAGTTCCCCCAGGAGATTCCAACTTGCAGCCACAGTTGCAAATGGCCTCCAGGCCTACCAGGTCATCAGTAACTGAGCTGACTCCCACATCTGCATGATAATCCATAAAGGCAGAGGAAGAGACGTTCCGATGCCCAACCCCAGATTCCCCGCCACCCAGAGCATACTAAATTGGGAGTGAGGCAGATACCAGTGAAGAAAAATGGGAGCATATTTACAGCAAAGCAGACCACCGAATGCAAACTAAAATTCCGCATCCTGTGTCAGCGCTGCAAGAATGAAAAGTGGAGGTCAAACCGCCCCGCTGGACAATCTGAATCTTTTGCACAGCCTCCCAGAGCCGAGTCCTTTCCCTCCTCCAGTCTCCATTTCTTGGCAGAGCAGGGACCGCCTTGAAGAAATGAGAAATCAATTGTGTGTGCTCTGCTGAATAAAGGCTTTTCCAGGCTTGTCGATCTGCATTCATTTGCATGCACTGGCACTGTCTTCCCTACAGAATGAATTCACAGGAATCCGGAAAATGCCACGCTTGTACATTTGTGTCCCCACCACATCCTGCAGAAGCCACTCCTGTGATTCATTCAGGAGTGGCCAGAATGAAATCTCCTGTCATTGGTGACTCTTGGGAAGCACTTAATTTGGAGGGGGCCCCAGAGGTGGCACTGGCAGCAAGACCACAAGTCCCCTTGGCAAACAATCCTATTCTGCCTCACTTACGTGCAGCCAAGGTAGTGAAAATATATTCAGTTCTCAGATATGCTTGTTGTTGAAGGAGTATTTGTGTTGTAGGTAAAAGGAAATGATTCGACAAGATCTTTAGACAGCTTTGGAACTGGCTTCAAAATGCCCACATGGCTACACCCTTTTTTTATTATTATTATGTTTTAGATGGAGTATTGCTCTGTCACCCAGGCTGGAGGGCAGTGGCATAATCTCGGCTCACTGCAACCTCCAACTCTGGGGTTCAAGCAATTCTCCTGCCACAGCCTCCCAAGTAACTCAGATTACAGGTATATGCTACCACGCCCAGCTAATTTTTGTATTTTTTAGTGGAGACAAGGTTTTGCTCTGTTGGCCAGGCTGGTCTTGAACTCCTGGTCTCAAATGATCCACCTGCCTTAGTTTCCCAAAGTGCTGGGATTGTAGGTGGGAGCCACCCCAAACCCTCTTAAACTGAACAGTGGGGTATCTTGAGCTAAGGGCCCACAGGGCACATTCATTGATACTGAAGTCTGAGTTTGGTTCTTATTTGCCTGCATGATTTATGGCTGAAAGCCTGACTTTCCTTCCTACGGTAATGAAAGCAGGTAACACCTCAGAATCTTGTTTTCAGTGATCACAGCCCACATAGGAAACAGGCGCCCAGCCCAGGAGTCTGTTTAACTCAGGCCTTCGTGAAATTCACCCAGTGCCACGTGGCTACTTTTGAGTCACAATCACCAATGAAGTCCTGGGTGAACTGAGAAATTGCTACCATGTGTTACGTAGAACACCAGGACTTTACTAGAGTCTGGTTTCAGACAAGGACCACTTAGAAGTCACACTCTTTTTGAAACAGTCTCCTTCTGTCACCTAGACTGGAGTGCAGTGGTGCAATTACGGCTCACTGCAGCCTCAACCTCCCGGGCTCAATCCATTCTCCCACCTCAGCTTCCTGAGTAGCTAAGATGACAGGCATGCACCACCACACCCAGATATTCGTTTTGTTTTGTTTTTGTAGAAATGGGGTTTCACCATGTTTCCCAGGCTGGTCTTGAACTCCTGGGCTCAAGTGAGCCATCTGCCTTGGCCTCCCAAAGTGCTGGGGTTACAGGCGTGAGCCACTGAACCCAGCCTAGAAGTCCTAGAAGTCACATTGTAAAACCTCAAGGTTCTGGCAGAAAAGAGTGGCATCGTTCCACCCGTGTCCAGACAAGCACATTCACAGCTAAGAGGAAGGTGGCATTCCAGGCCAGCTTATGGAATGATGAAACACTGGTTTGGCCAAATCTGGTCTCTAGTGGCTTTTCAAACAAGAGCTGGGTTCCATGTCACAGAATGGCTGTATTAGAAGCCCGGAGCAGGGTAGAGATCAGACCTCACCAAAGCCAGGTGACAAGCCTCTGCCTGGGGCTCCTTCCCACTGGCGGCTGCTAAAGGGAAAGTCATGCAATTATCCAGAGGAAGGTTCTCCCCTGACCTCTCTGTCTGGGCACCTGCTGCTCCCTCTGCACAAGACAAAATGCAATCAGCTGTGAATGGTCCGGGACTCTCCCCACATCCCCTCTCCAAGGTGATTTACACCAGCAGAACCCCAGCCCAGTCCTCGGTCCTTCCCAGCAGGGTTCCGTCAACAAACAGGACAAACGGAAGAAGAAAAGATTTGGGGAACAGGTCAGAGAATTTTCCAGGAGTGTCCATGTGGCTTATGAACCTGGTTTCCTTTCATCTTCTTCCAGAGAGTCCAGGAAAGAAGGACACCGCGTTTTCATGACTTTCAGCTTAAATGCAAAAAATAAGTCAAGTGGGTCCCCCAAGCCCTCCCCTCAGCTTTCTCAGGGTTATGTGAACTGCAGCGAGGCCTCAGGATGGGGAGTTTAGCTGGGAAGGGAGAAAGGGAGGAGACCCATGTGTTTGCTTTTTTAAAAAACTGTGATAAAATATATGTCACATGAAATTTACCGTTTTTACCATTTTCAGGTACAGTTCAGTGGTACCGGGTATTCACATTGTTGTAAAACCATCACCACCATCCACCTCCAGAATTTTTTTACCTCCCCAAATGGAAACTCTGTGCCCACTAGCAAGAAGTCCCCATTTCCCTTCCCCCCAGTTCCTGGTAACCACCACTGTTCCTTCTGTGAAGTTGTCTATTCTGGGTACCTCAGTAAGTGGAATCATAGGACATTTGTCCTTTGCATCTGGCCTGTTTCGCTTAGCGCATTCTCAAGTTTCACCCATGCAGCAGCGTGGGTCAGAATTTCCTTCTTTTGCAAGGCTGCATAGTATTCCACTGTAGGGAAAGACCACATTTTGTTGCTCTTTCATCCATCAACGGAAATTTGAGTTGTTTCCACCTTTTGGCCTTTGTGAATAGCGATGCATTTACTTTCAGAAGGATTCATCTGAGGTGCCAAGGACATACACAGCATGGAGCCGGAAAGCAGGATTTCTCCCTGAGAACAGGCAGCATCTGGATTTGGGAATCGCCTTCCTACAGCTGTTTCTCCAAGTGTCTCGGGATGCTTGTTAAAAACACCAGCATCTCAGTCCTGCCCCAGGCCTGCCACATCAACACGCCGGGGACAGGACCCAGGACTCTGCATTTCACAAGCTCCCCAAGGCATTCTAAGGTCCGGGAACAGTGTGGCCTGGACAGTGTGCAGAGGCTTGGGGAAGAAAGGGATGAGAGAAGAGGGGGTGAGTTCTAGAACACAACCCCGAGAAGCAGCCACAGACACAGGAAAGAAGCAAGGACCAAAATTCCCCACCACTGGGGACAGAGAAAGACAAAAGCATTATGCAAGGCAGTCAGCTGGGAATGAACACGAGGGAAAATAAAGAATCGGGACCCATGGGAAGGGCCCAGCTGAGAAACAGGGGAGGGACCGGGCTGGTGTTTTTGAGAAACACAAACCCACCACAAGCCCATCTGCAGTACCTCTGTGCAATGTGAAAAAGCATCCTTTCTTCTGGGTGGCCCTCAGCCAAAACCGACACAGAGGGGCGCAGTTGCTGGGCCTAAATCAATCTACTAGTTCACCCACTCGCCCTCTGTCATTCCCAAAAAAGGAACAATAGGATTTCCTGATATTACAGGGAAATTAGCAGAAGAAACTAGGAGGTGAAATTCCCCTTTGACAGAATGTACTCCCCTATCTGATTAACAGAAATTAAAAAGAAAAAGGGTGTTTCCCTGCTGTTGGCCGGTTCCCTGTTTCTAAGGACAGAATCCTCTAAGCAACAACCTGTAGCCTGCAGGCACCAAGCTTATATAAGAAACCTGTTGCCACTAGGTCCCAGACTTCAAGAGCTTTTTTAGCCTCTTTGTGTTTCTCCACTCTGTGTATTAGCTTGTGAGATACATTTTGCACATGACCCATGGGAATAAAGGGTCACAGGGAAAGAGGACTGCAAGAAAAGTCCAGGTCGTGTTCGCACAGTAGCTGCAAACTTCTCCAAACTTTTCAGAAATTCATCCTTGCCTATCTTTACATTTTTTAATGAGCTGCTCAGCATTTCAACGAACAACCCAATACATCATTTCCTCTATTAATTGCTGCAGTTAATTTGAAAACTGTTCTCAGTTCTATATTTATATGGGAAATATTAAGAGTCCATCTTCTTGCTCCTTTTTCATTAATTCCATACACATTCATGGAGCATCATGCTAGGAACCAAGGACACGAAGTGACCTGAGGTCGGCAGGTCCTACCCTAGGGCTTGGGGACACCAACTGCTGGGTGCACATGAAAGAGAGAGCTCAGGCAGGGCGCGGTGGCTCACGCCTGTAATCCCAGCACTTTGGGAGGCCGAGGCGGGTGGATCACAAGGTCAGGAGATTGAGACCATCCTGACTAACAAGGTAAAACCCTGTCTCTACTAAAAATACAAAAAATTAGCCGGGCGTGGGGGCGGGCGCCTATAGTCCCAGCTACTCGGGAGGCTGAGGCAGGAGAATGGCGTGAACCCAGGAGGTGGAGCTTGCAGTGAGCCAAGATTGCACCACTGCACTCCAGCCTGGGCAACAGAGCAAGATTCCATCTCAAAAAAAGAAAAAAGAAAGAGAGAGCCCAGATCTTCCCTTTACTCCTTTACAGTGTGTAGAGAAACTTACATTTCCCAACAATGGTCTAATTCATTATCTTTTCTTTTTGAGAGAGTCTCACTTTGTTGCTCAGGCTGGAATGCAGCGGCACAATCAGCTTACTGCAAACTCCGTCTCCCAGGTTGAAGCAATTCTCCAGCCTCAGCCTCCTGAGTAGCTGGAATTACAGGCACGTGGCATCCCACTCGGCTAGTTTTTGTATTTTTAGTAGAGACGGGGTTTCGCCATGTTGGCCAGGCTGGTCTCGAACTCCTTGGCCTCAAGTGATCCTCCCACCTCGGCCTCCCAAAGTGCTCGGATTACAGGCGTGAGCCACCTTGCCCAGCCTCATACACTATCTTTTCTGATCCTCACAGCAACCTCAGGAAACAAGCTGAACAGGCATCATACATCCATCACATGGACGGGAAAATAAAGGCTCAGGAAGTTAACTGACTTGCCATCTTCACACATCTAGGACTTGGTGGAGCCTGGAATCAACCTACATTCTCCTTCCATCTTATCTATGACTCTCATTCAAAAGGATGAATTCTAAATGGTAGATTTCCATTGACATGTGATGTGCAGAGGGCTGGAACAAGGGAGGAAGAGGAAGATGGCAGCTGTCCGAAATCATTTGTGTATTGAATCAGCCCTCCTTGGCTTCTTTAGCATCTGGTACACGCTAGAGCATCAAGTCCTGGCCCTAATAAAGACCAAACAGCAATAAAGCCACAAAGAAGAGATCTGACTGCTCTGAGAAGCGTAATTAAATTCTCAGAAAACAGATTCGAGGGCTGGACCATTTGCTTTCAATATTATTTATTCTTTGTTGTGCAAATGTGCCAGACAAGCAATAAAGGAGAGACACTGCTTGTAATGAGCACAATCTAAGCTCATTTTGCAGACCAAGCAAGGAGCCGGATGGACCAACTGCCCAGGAAAGAACCCTCCAGAAAGGAGGGCCTGAGCTCTGAGTGAGAAGCAGCACTGACACTGGTCACACTGGGAAGCTTTTGATCTTCCTTTGAGAGGCTTTCTATACCCATTTTACTGCCTTTAAAATTATAGTGCAGGCCTAAGGGTCTCTATATTCCTATCCAACAATGAGTTTTGCAGAGGAATTTTCATTTCCTTGGCATCCTTGAGAGAAAAGAGGTCAACAAGCTCCTCTACCTACAAACAAGTGCAATTCTTGAAGACTCCCGGGAGCCATCTGTTCTTAACACACATGGCCAACGTGGCCTCCAAGTGTCACTTTGCTCCTCTACAACCGCACGCCTCTTTTCTCTTAGACTGCTCACACTGCTTCTGCATCTATCAGGACAGCATGGGGTTAACAATGATCACGGAGCACCTCCAACATAAACAGCAATACAGGGAGGAAAATGCCAAGAACTAAAACAAAATGATGATGGTGCCTGACTGCCCTGCTGTCAGTCAGCAGCAAGAATCAGTGGCAGCCTGTGCTTCGAAGCGTTGCTTTGTTGCTACCAATGTTCTTTCAGTTGAGAGTTCCTAAGTAGCAACGCTTCAGACTCTGCCTGCAAGGGATCTGGGCCCACACCTCAGGAGAGCATCAGAGGGGGCAAGAAAGCAGAGCGAGGGGTCATGGAACCCGAGGCTGTGTGCACTGCAGAACTCAGCGGAAAACCTGAGAGAAGCCCTGTCCCAGGAGGTAGTAAGAGAAAGGTACAAAGTGGCTTAAAGGTACAAAGTGGGTCTTGACATGTTCCCAGGGAATCTCAAATTCAGCCTTTCTAGGTTGAACACCATGATGGTTAATTTCATGTCAACCTAACCGGGTTAAGAGGTTCCCAAAAAGCTGGTAAAGCATCATTTCGGGATGTGTCTATGAGAATGTTTCTGGAAGAGATGACCATTTGAATTGCTAGTGAGTCAAGAAGGTTCACCCTCACCGATGTGGAAAGGCATCACGTAATCCACTGAGGACCTGGATGGAATGAAAAGGCAGAGGAAGTGTGGGCGACTTCACTTTCTCTTCTTCAGCCTCCTGACCTCGGACACTGGTGCTCCTGATTCTTGGGTCTTTGGACTCTGGGACTCACACCATGACCAACACCTCCTCCAAATCCCCCCAGTTCTCCGGCTTCTGGACTTGGACTGAATTACACTACTGGCTTTCCTGGGTCTCCAGCTCCCAGATGTGCGCGTGTATGTGTGTGTGTGTGTGTATGCATGCATGCGTGTGTGTAAAATGTGTATTTGGAACATATTTGTGACATTTAGAAGACTGATCCACTTTTTGAGAACATATTACATACATCACACACACACACACACACATCTTACTGGTTCTGTTTATGTTTACTGGAGCAGCTTGACTAATACAAGCACCCAACTCTTTGGCTAATATGCTCAAGGTCTCTACTGGAGAAATCTACGTCTCAGTGGACCCGGGAAAGCAGGTGCCCTGTGGGACTGTTATCCATATGAAATCCAGCTGAGGCCCTCAGAAAGGAACTAAGTCTCCTTGAGGAAAACCCACTATCCTAAGTCTGGTATATTCCCTGCCTAAGAACTCGAACTTTTTAACACTGTAACTTTAATACCAGCACAAAGCAGGACTCCAAGAGAAAATACTCGAACCTGATCTTCCATCCTATACACTATCTTGCAGGGGCCCATGGACCTAACTCTGAAAAGTTGGCCCAGTCATCATGGAAAAGGGGGAAAATGATTTTGTTAAAAATCACAAAAAAAAACCCCGAGCCAGCCGTCACCTGCAGTCAATCCTCTCATCACATGTATTCATTCATAAGGGTGGAGTCAGCTGGCTAGGTCTGGGCCAACCGGAATTTTCTGTGATAAGATCTCCACTCACAAACGTCCCGCCCCTCTCCCCAGGAGCCCGCTCTTGCCCACTCCCTCCTCTCTCACAGCCCACTTCTCTGCTCTCCCTTCTTCTGTCCTCTTACCTCACCTGCGCTCTCCTCCCTTGTTAAAAGTAGCTTAGGCTGCCAGACAGCTGTGACATACACCAAGAGGGGACCTGCTACTCAGCTGTAAACCCAGCGACCAGGAGTTTTTGGTTCATGCATCTCGTTGAATGCATTTAAATATATTACATGCAGCCACCTGGCCACATCGGGCAGGGCACGGAGCAAATGCTCCTCCCAAAATCCCAGTGGCAAAAGTGCACACACACAACACACACAGACTTACATGTCTACCCACATACATGCATACACACGTACATATATACGCATATACACACATGCATAAACATAAACACATGCATACACATACATGCACATATATTTACATATGTGCACATCTAGGCATACACACATAGGCACACACATGCATACATACGCACACATATGCACAAATACATACATGTATACACAAATATACACACATGCACATCCATACACATGCACATATGTGGGCATATGTATATGCACACACACGTAGGCACATGCATGCATAGGCACACACACATATACATAGCATATACACATATATGCAAATATGCACACATGCACACACACACCCATGCATGTACACACGTGCATGCTAATACACTGAAGGGGCAACAGTGCACAACGGACGAAGCCTGTGCCAAGGGGGAGAACGTGGAGACACCACCATCGCAAAGGCAACACTGGACTGGCAAAGGCAGTGAACTGCACCCTGCAGTGAAGATGGGCTCCAAGGAGAAAGTGAGCATGGCAAGTAACAGACCTTCCAGGGTCGCAGGCACACCATGGGACTCGACTCCCAGCCAGGCAACGGGTCCTACACACACCTCCTTCCCAACGCTCTGGCTTCACCCTCTCTACACTCCCACTGCCAGCCCGGGGCAGGCTGAGCAGCCTTGTACCTGGAACGAGAGTAGCCATGACTAAGGAGCAAGCATCCCGGTGTCTGAGGACCCGGGCTAAAGCCTGGCACTGCTACTTCCAGGACAAGGCCTAGGGCAGGTGGCAGTGTGTGTCCTCTCCTCTGTATGTGGAGGTAAATTATGGTGTCTGCCTTGTGGAGCGGCTGAGAGGACAGGCTGAGGCTTCCCATGGGATGCTGGTCAGTAGGGGCCGGGTCCTGTGGTCCAGGACCTGCCTTGAACCCGGTGCTGCCCATGAGCCGAGACACCTCATCTCCCCACACCTGATTTTCTCACTGGTAACCTGAGAAACAGGCCAGCATTGGCAATGTTCCCTCCAGCTTGCACGATACATCACCGCCTGATTTTCCATTCCCTGGCTGGGGTCTCCTTCCTTTGGATTGGTCTTTCTCTGCCCCATCTTGCCCAGCACCATTGAGGACCTTCCTAAAGCTCTGCATCCATCACAGCATCACTCAGTCCAGAGTCTGCGATGTGCCCCATTCCTTCGGTCCAGACTGCCTGCTGCTCCCGGCACAGAGCCCTCTGCCCTATGACAGGCCCTCCTCACCATGCCACCGGCTCCACACTCGTTCCTGACCCTGAGCCTGTGCCTGCCCTGGCGGCTGCCTGCCCTCCCTGCAGCTGCCTCAGTTCTATCCCAGCCCAGCACAGTCCAGGCTTCCCTGACTCTCCCCAGAGCCTGCAGCTCCGAGCGCTTCCATTCCGTTCTGCCGCCACCCCTCCATGGAGGTCACAGCAGCACTGTCACCTCAGCAACTCCACACACTGCCCCAAGAGCATCAGATGGCTTTTGGGGGACCATACCCTTGAGACATACCACAGTTCTCAACCCAGGCACCCCTGACACTCGGGTTGGATAATGCTTTAGGGTGGGGAGGCTGTGCTATGCACTGAGGGGTGTTTAGCAACATCCCTGATCTCCACCCACAGACACTAGAAGCGGCACACACAACCCCCAAATGTTTCCAGATGTCACCAAATGTCCCCTGATGGGGAAAAAATCACTCTCAGTCGAGAACTGCTGGAACATGCTTATCTCCGCAGATAAGCCAGGAATTCCTGGTGAACAGAGTCCATGTTCTTCTTCTCTTTTCATTTCCTCCAAGCACCTAGCACAGAGCCGTGCATACAACAGACACTATGTAAATACCTGGAAGGAACGAACACATGAATGGCACATGACACGGCAATCCTGCGGAACAGCGCTGAGCACAGGCACTCATGCCCCAGGTGAGCTGAGGCTTCTGCACACCTGAAGTCCCCCCCGCCCCTTACCAGACGATAAACTAGCACCAGAATTTCTCAATCTCTGCACCTCTTAGTGCGTTTCAGCCAGTGCACAGCGCTCTGAATATACAAGGGCTCAATAAAAATGTGAAGGCTAAGTAAATTCTGCCCCTAGGGCACTATTTATGGGGAAAAAAAATAACTAAAATAAACAGGAAACTGCTATGACCCACTTAGGCTGGGACTACTGACTTCCCCTTTCCCTGTGTTTTCCATCATTGCTTTGTGAGCAGAATGGATTGAGTTGAGGGCAAGGTGGAGTATGGGAAAGGGAATGGGGTTTGGAGTCAGGGGGACAGGGATCTGGGTGCCAGATATGCCCATGATTAGCCCAGAGGTCTTTGGCACGCTGCCTCTGGAAGCTTCACTTTCTTCATCTGTAAGAGGAAATATAACGCCAACCACAGGAGGTTATTGCGAGGTTGCATTGAAGCAATCTACGCGAAAGTGTTCACACAATAGGCAGTTAATAACAGCACAGTCTTCAGGCTAACAAGAGAATGTGATCATGTCATTTTTAATCAACAAATAAGAGGCGTACAACATACCTGTGTACTTCACTGCTAAGTCCCTTGCAAAGAATCCACACTTGGTGTCTAATAAAAGGAAGGTTGATTCAAGGACAAATTGGCAGAATGCCCAAGCCTCTTTAGCTGGATAATCTTATCTAAACTGAAGCCCAGAAAGGTTCAGTGACTCGTCCAAGGTCACAAGGCAAAGGGTGGGGTCAGGCTTCAGAATCTGATCTTTTCTACTGTATACCTCAACTTCTTACTTTTCCAGGAGAATTCTCAATCTCTGGAATGGCACGCCACCCAGCCCCGGCAATGGCAGCAAAGGCCCCTCCATGCCCGCAGGGAGAGGTTCCCGGTGCTGGCTGCCTGTCACCACCAGAGCAGATTCACCCTGGGCAATGCTGTGTCTCACTGACCTCTAGGCTCAGTGAGGTCTGAGAAGAGGTGAGCCAGGTCCCCAAAGGGACTAATTCTGACCCAGGAGACAAAGAAACAAGTCAGACAGAGGTTTTTTGGGGGGATTTTTTTTTGTTTTTGTTTTGTGTCTTTGAAACAGTCTTGTTCTTGTTGCCCATGGGGGCGTGCAGTAGCACGATCTCAGCTCACTGCAACCTCCACCTCCGAGGTTCAAGCGATTCTCTTGCCTCAGCCTCCCAAGTAGCTGGGATTACAGGCACCCTCCACTATGCCCAGCTAATTTTTGTATTTTTAGTAGAGACGGGGTTTCACCATGTTGGCCAGGCTGGTCTCGAACTCCTGACCTCAAGTGATCTGCCCACCTCGGCCTCCCGAAGTGCTGGGATTACAGGCGACAGCCACCACATGTGGCCCAGACAGCTTTCTTCTAACTCCAAATACTTCACAGAGCCACAGACTATGCCTTCTTGGAGCATCCTGGTGCTGTCACGGTCCTAAACGATCCGTGGACTGGTCCTCTTCCTGTAATTCCCTCTCCTTGAATAGACCATGGCCAGTGTCAGTCTCTCCCAGAGCTATGGTAAGGTCCCAGAATTCTGCTTGGCAGAGACACCCTGTTATGTAACGGGGCCGCTAACTCCCACCAATCTCTTGTGAAAGACTTTCCTCAAAGCAGCTAAGGGCAGACAACCAACCAACGACCTTAAGTTCTTCGCTGCTTGGTCTGCTCTAAGGTGAAAATCCCTCCTCTCTCAAACCCTTGTGTTGGAGAAAAGCAGAAAAATAGCCCTCCTTTGTGTGCTTCCAGCCAAATCCTATCAAAAAACCCTGGTGTGCCCCCTCCCAGACACCGAGCCTCCTTGGAAAACATTCGGATCTGGGGGGAAATCAATCCTGATGCCTCAGGGCCAGCCACATCAAAGTGTTTATTTCTGCTTTCGGTTCTGACACATCTTTCTTTTTTCATTTGATTTTTTTTTCAGAAGGAACTGGAAGGTAAGAAAATCATGAAATATGCATGTAGATATGGATTGTGGGCAGCAGAAACAAAGCAGGATTCTTACCAGAATGAGAAAAGAGGGATCCGCTCCCGGCAATGAAATGAGACCCAAGACTGTCCATCCGCATCTTACGGAGGTTACTGGTCACCCTAAGTGAACTCATCAGTTCAGCCTCTGAGTACTGAGATTGATAAAAAGACCACATAGGAAAGAACTGCCCAGGAAGCCTTTATTTTCCTGGTCTCATTTCCATTCCTCTTGCTTCTAGCTCATTAATCAGCAAATAGCATACACAACTTTAAAGCACTAAGTTCAATATGGATGCAAAAAAAAAAAAAAGCTGTAATCTACAAGCCAAGCGAGTAGATTTCAGGTATGACCCATTTGCAATCTATGCCTTGATTTACCCACTGCTAAAATTGTGCATGAGTATCTGCTGCCTAAATTCTATTGTGTAAATGAACAGAAATCCTTAATGAGATGACATTCTATGGAAGAAACAGCTCTATAGACAAAGCAAGGCAATATTATTATTGCTTCTCGTCATTACCTCTTCATCTGCAAAGTACTAAATTGTACCCCCAACCAGTCTGAATGTAAAGAAGTACAGAGTTCAACGGCAACGACGACTTTGATGATATCTTGGAGCTCCGAGGTCTGAAGATTAGCTACTTTTCCATCCTCTCTCACCTTGGAGGTCTGCTTCCCCATCACTCCCCACCACCCAGCTCCCTCTGGAAGCCAGAGTTTCTTTTCAATTTCACCTCTACTCTTCAAGCAGCTGTGGCCTAGCCCTTCCCTAATGACATCCAGTGATGAGAGCTAACTCAACACTTCCTGAAGTGCTCCTCCTTTTCTTTAGAATCCAAGCTTTATCCCGGCCGAAAATCGAACACATCAGTGGATGTGGGATTCAGCCATATCTTAGCAAAGAGTTCCTGCATACCTCTCTCTGTGCCAAACCCACCTACCCCTGCCCTAAGGCCTTACCTACTGGATAACGCAGAATTCTTCTCCCTCGTTCTCCTGGTGCCAGGTGCCCACTCTAAGATCACAGTCACAGAACAAATGAGCTCTTTCCGTCCGGCTCAGGCCCTCGGCTTGGAGCCCCAGGTCCACACTAAGTCTCTACTGTTTCTAATCACCCTCACATTCTTCCTTCATCTGTTTCCCTCTTTCCTCCCGCCCTTTCTCATATGGTTTGGTTGTGTCCTCACCCAAATCTCATCTTGAATTATAGCTCCCATAATCCCCATGTGTCATGGGAAGGACGCGCTGGGAGGTAACTGAATCATGAGGGTGGGTTTTTCCCGTGCTGTTCTCATGATAGTGAGTAAGTCTCATGAGATCTGATGGTTTTATACGGGGCAGTTTCCCTGCACACGCTCTCTTGCCTGGTGCCATGGAAGATGTGCCTTTGCTCCCCATTCGCCTTCCGCCATGACTGTGAGGCCTCCCCAGCCATGTGGAACTGTGAGTCCATTAAACCTTTTTTTCTTTATAAACTATCCAGTCTCAGGTATTTCTTCATAGCAGTATGAAAATAGACTAATACGCTTCTCCATCCCACCCAAATAAGTATCTTCCTACGACACCTTTCATCTACTGTCCCCAGCCTCTGGACTTTCCAATCTAATCACCTAATTTGTACTTTCTTGCTGCTTCCAAGGCTGAAGTTTAGTCAATTTTCATGAATCAGGCTTTTGTAAAATTGGACTTTTCAAGCCCAGACATTTGGCATACAGACATAAAATTAAAATAAAATATATTAGAGTTTGAGTAGTTGCATTTAATAATTTTAAACAGGTAAAGTTTATGTTAGGTATTGCTGTAAGGGAACACACACCAAATCTTAAACCTAGTAGAATTTAAGCCCATCATAACCATAAAAAGAAATTCAACCTTTTTTTTTTTTTGAGATGGAGTCTTGCTCTGTCACCAGGCTGACGTAGAGTGGCACAATCTCAGCTCACTGCACCTTCCTCCTCCCAGGTTCAAGCGATTCTCCTGCCTCAGCCTCCTGAGTAGCTGGGACTACAGGCACGCACTACCACATCCTGTTAATTTTTGTATTTTTAGTAGAGACGGGATTTCACCATGTTGGCCAAGATGGTCTCAATCTCTTGACCTTGTGATCCACCCGCCTCGGCCTCCCAAAGTGCTGAGATTACAGGCATGAGCCACCGTGCCTGGCTCAACTTGTTTTTAAATGCTGTTAACAAAATACATGGAATCAACCCAAATGCCCATCAGTGAGAGACTGGATAAAGAAAATGTGGTACATATACACCATGGAATACTACACAGCCACAAAAAGGAGCGAGATCATGTCCTTTGCAGGGACACGAACGGAGCTGGAAGCCATTACCCTCAGCAAACTAACGCAGTAACAGGAAACCAAACACCGCATGTTCTCACTTATAAGTGGGAGCTGAACAATGAGAACACACAGACACAGGGAGGAAAACACACGCTGGTGCCTGTCGGGACTGGCTGCGGGGGGAAGGAGAGCATTAGGGAAAAGAGCTAATGCATGCCGGGCTTCATACCTAGGTGATGGGTTGACAGGTGCAGCAAACCGCCAGGGCACACATTTCTCTATATAACAAACCTGCACATCTTGCGCATGCACCCCAGAACTAAAATTAAAATACAATTTAAATGAATAAATACATGCTGTTAGCAATGGGTTGTTTCTGTTGTATTTCTAACGAAAGTTAGGTATTGTCACAGAGACTCCAAGCTGTTCTTCACCAGCTATTCCCTCTTCTAGGGCATAAGGCCCCTGGTTTGGGGCTAGACCCACCTCCCTCAGAATGGAGGCCATAGTTCCACCTTTGCTTGGACATTACTGCCCATCAAGTCTCTCTTCATTGACATCAGCTCTGGCCCCGTCTTCTGTGTCCTCTCCTCCATTCTGCTGTCTGGGATGCGGATGCCCCCATTTAGGACCACACAATCAAGCCACATAAGACAGAGCAACAAGACAGAAACAGCCAGGGTCCCAGATGCCATGAAGAGCCACACCGACCCTAGAGAGAAACAGCCCCTACCCTGGTTTGGCCGCAGTTATTTGCAGTCGTAGTTCTATGACTTGCAGGCAATCTTCACCCTAACTGATATAATCATTAAAGTGTCTCAGGTTTAAAAACTGAACACCAACTTCATAAAGACATTAGCAACCAAGGTAATTTACTGAGAATACATCTGTCTACATCCCTTAGAGAACCACGGAACATTTAAGAAAACACACACATAGGCTAGGCATGGTAGGCTAATGCTTGTGATCCCAGGACTTTGGGAGGCCGAGGCAGGAGGACTGCTTAAGCTCAAGAATTCAAGACCAGTCCGGGCAACATGGTGAAACCCCATCTCTACCAAAAAAAAAAATAGAGGGCATGGTGGCACACCCAAGTAGCCCCAGCTACTCAGGAGGCTGAGGTGGGACGACGGCTTGAATCCAGGAGGTATAGGTTGTAGTGAGCTGAGATAGCGCCACTGCACTCCAGCCTGGGTGACAGAGTGAGACTCTGTCTCAAGAAGAAAAAAAAAAAACATATAAAGGAATATTTGAGAAAAAAAGTTTTACCAACAGTAGGTAAATATGTATTTCCAATTTTTTAATCTTTCACCCACGAAATCCTCAACAGACAACAATGACTTCTGTTGGACATTCTTCCTTCCTGAGTCTATTAGTGTCACATGTTGGAGTCTTTTCGTTCTTTCAAATTGTCCAGCTGTTTAATCCTCAACTTTCCAAAGGACGTCGAAAGTTAAATGAACAATATACAAACATGAGCCATTCTGCGATTCTGCATTTCTCAGAGAGCTAAATGTTTTGTGCCATTTATGAGAAAAAAGTCATCGAATTTAAAAATTCAGTTACATTTTTTAAAAACTGGAAAAAACTGGCCTATCAAAACAGAAGTGTCTTGGATCATCGGAAAAGGCATATCATGGTTATAACTAACTGGAAACATCCCTTGATAACATTTAGCTCATTCTAAAGACCCACTCCAATGGCTATCACTATATCCTGCATTATTATAAGGTCATTTGCACACACACCCATTAGAAGAAACAGATGTTCACCTGAATCTGAAAATTTTTTTAAAAAGCAAGTAAATTGAAGCCATTTCCTTTTTCACAAATGGTACGGGCTTTACCATTTGTATTTTTTTTTGTTCTGAGAAATTCACAAGAATGACAAGATGTGCTTGCTTCAGAATTCACCTGGAATAACCAGATTCTAAGTTTACAGCCCACAAATTCATAGCCCAGAAGTTCACAGTCCACCTTTCTTTTTAATCGAAGGATTTTGATAGTGGTGTTTTTAATTCACAATAAAAAGGTTTTCCATGAGAAGAAAGTCCATGTTTGAGCCACTCTGACCACAGTGATCTCGTTTACAATCAGCTGTATTACTAGATCTCAAATCCGAAACAATGAGATACTCAGTTCTTAGTCAACCAAACCAATCATGGTGAAAAGTCACACGAAAATTCAAGGCCAGGCTGGGCACAGTGGCTCAAGCCTGTAATCCCAGCCCCTTGGCAGGCCGAGGAGGGCAGATCACCTGAGGTCAGGAGTTTGAGACCAGCCTGGCCAACATGGAAAAACCCCGCTTCTACTAAAAATTAAAAAAAAATTAGCCAGGTGTGGTGGCACACGCCTGTAGTCCCAGCTACTCAGGAGGCTGAGGCAGGAGAATCGCTTGAACCCAGAAGGCAGAGGTTGCAGTGAGCCAAGATCGCCCCACTGCACTCCAGCCTGGGCAACAAAGTGAGACTCTGTCTCAAAAAACTAAAAAAAGAAAGAAAGTTCCAGGCAAAAGCAAATAGGAAATGGACATAAAAATACCTGGCTTTATGATGCACTAAACTGAAACGCAGGGGTGGGGGCATCAGACTTATCTTCCGACCTATGATTTCCTAAAATAAATATCTGTGTGTGTGTATGTAACACTAATATTAAAAATTAGCATGCATTTCCTAAGTACACACCACTTGATAAAGAAAAATAGCTAAAAATAAGCTGTGTACCAAAAATATACCAAGAGAACCTGGCTTGGGATTCAGCATTTTTCATAGATAATCCGCCACAGATAATCTGGCTCTATAACTAAATTTAAGCTTCTTCTAGCATTTCTCTTCCTCTGATGGACTGTGCTATAAATGGCTAAGATTTTTTTCTTGTCAATAATGGCACAACACCTGTCAGACGGGAGACACCCTGGGCTTTTCAAGACTCCTTTGGGAACCACAGCAGGCTCAGTATTTCCCCCTCCACCAGCACTGCGCTCAAGAGATGTTCACCATATTAACCCAGGTCTCAAGTCCCAGGAGAAACGTCCTGTGCTCTTCCTTCATCCACCAGCGTATTTCCCCTCACCTCCGTCCAACGGCATCCCCACATTTTAAAGCAACATGCACCTTCCATTTGTCCTCCTAAATCTCAGGTGAGAGGAGAGGCTTCCAACAGAAATCCACTGTGACCTCCCTGTGGCGGCTCAGCTGCAATCCACTTACTCCCACCCCACATAACCTAGATAACTAAAAACAGATACACAGGCAGGGCACAGTGGCTCACGCCTGTAATCCCAGCACTTTGGGAGGCTGAAGCAGGCAGATCACCGGAGGTCAGGAGTTCGAGACCAGCCTGGTCAACACAGTGAAACCCCATCCCTACTAAAAATACAAAAATTAGCCAGGTGTGGTGGCGCACACCTGTAATCCCAGCTACTTGGGAGGCTGAGGCGGCAGAATCGCTTGAACCCAGGAGGTGGAGGTCACAGTGAGCTGAGATTGTGCCACTGCACTCCAACCTGGGTGACAGAGTGAGACTCTGTCTCAAAAAAAAAAAAGAAAAAGAAAGAAAATTGCAGGTATGTGTGTATACATGCATTTTCTTCTGAGAAGATGCACAGCTTCCACCTAATGTTTCAGACAATGTTAAAAGGTTAAGAACATGTACTCAGTGATCATGGAAGTTTCCTTCCTGCCCCAGCATGCTGAAAGATGGGAGGCTGCTGATGCTGGCCACATCTCCCCAGGACCCCTGTGAGTACCCCAAAGGTAACCCCCCTGCCCAGTCTCACGCTTCAGTCTGTGCTCCTCAACCCTTATAGAAATCATTCGCTAGCCACGCCACCACTTCTTACAGGACACACCAGCAGGACCTGTCCTGGGGTAGCCCAAGGGACAGACTGCAGACCACGGAAGGTTGTTTCTAGAAACTGTGTCATGAAAAGATTCGCCTACATGGCTCACTGAACATGCCACAATGCCCTGTTATCAACAAGAATACAGAAATCAAGTGTGCGAGGGTTTCATCCATGAATAAAAGCACCCTGAACCTGCCAGGAACAGGAGCAGAGCCAGGAAAGCCGGGCATCCACCATCAGCCAGAGACAGAGGGAGAGGGGCTTTAAAATCGGTACCAAAGATGAACAATCCTATACCAAGAAAGTAATGACGGAGAGTCACCTACAGCAACAGGAGCAGCCGTCCTTGTGTACAGCTCAGGGGACCTCAAGCTACCAGTCCGGAGGCTCAGACATGCAGGTGTGGCTAGGAGCCCACAAATGACTCCTTGGGGTGGTGAGGATCTGCCCTTGGGTCCTGTGGCCCTTAAATGGTCAGTGTCACCATGTGATATTGTGACCGTCACACAGTGGCTGTGTGTGCATTTTTGTTACTACAGTTTCACTTCATTTCATCTGAGATGAGGTCTCACTGTGTTGCCCAGGCTGGTCTGTAACTCTTGACCTCAGGCAATCCTCCCACCTCCACCTCCCAAGTAGCTGGGATTACAGGTGTGTGCCACTGCATCTAGCTAATTTTTTGTAGAGACAGGGTCTCACTATATTGCCCAGGCTAGTCTTAAACTCCTGGGCTCAAGCCTCCCACATGAGCTTCCCAAAAGCATGTGAGCGGATGGCAGGTATGAGCCACTGTACCCAGCCTTTTCTTTTTTTTTTCTTTTCTTTTTTTTTTTTTTTTTTGAGAAGAAGTGTTACTCCAGTTTCCTAGTAAGCACAACCCCACGGTTTGATTTCTCTGTTCACGGCAGGAATAGCAGAATTTCACCATGATGGCTGCTCAGGCTCTGCCACAAACCTGGCACCGTGAAGGGCAGCCCCAAAGTGGAAGGAGCTGGGCCTGCAACCGCAACAGCCATGGTAGGGGCTTCCCACTGTCATCCTCTCAAAGACACCCTGTGAAAAACAGAAAAAAATTAAGCCTCCAGTCAGAAAGGCATTAAACAGGCCAGGCACGATGGCTCACACCTGTAATCTCAGCATTTTGGGAGGCTGAGGCAGGCGGATCACTTGAGGTCAGGAGTTCGAGACCAGCCTGGCCAACATGGTGAAACCCCATCTCTACTAAAAATAAAAAATTAGCCAGACGTGGTGGTGGCGCCTGTAATCCCAGCTACTTGGGAGGCTGAGGCAGGAGAATCGCTTGAACCTGGGAGACGGAGGCTGCAGTGACCGAGATGGCACCCCTGAACTCCAGCCTGGATGACAGAGTGAGACTCTGTCTCAAACAAAAAAAAAGATATTCTTTAAACAGAAGGAGACTAAGAATCATTGCTACAGAGCTTTTAATGACTTTATCAACAATTAGCAACCGGGGCCAGCCTCCCTGTGCCAGACTCTGAAGGAAACACTCATGATTTCAGCTCATCCTCTCGGCGATACTGGGAAGTATTTCCCCACTTCGTAGGTGAGGAAAGGCAGGTACAGCCTGCCCACTGCCTGCAGCTCAACAGGACACCAAGGGCTGACTTACAGGATCTTTTATTCTGGTAGAATTTTCTTTCATACAAGGAAATTCCCACCCACCCATCCCCTCACAACAGAAAAAATATATACATTTCCTTATTTTTGTATCACCTCCAAAAATATTTTTTGAATGACCTTGGCCTATGAGGCAGCAGTCATTTTCTAATAACAAAAAAAGGTTAGTGCTCCTGGCAGAAGCACTATCACCTGGTTCAACCCCTGTCACTGGTGTGAAGACCACCACATCCAGCCCGATGAACTCAATTAATCACCATCAGTTACACACCAGAACAGCACAGCCAATGTTCCCAGGGATTTCCTAGCAAAGCCTGAGGTTCCGTCTTCAAACACCTGCACACACACACGCGCGCACACACACACACACTCTCATACCCTCCAGTGATGCAGTTACAACCAAGTGAGCATGGGGCCAGGTGATTCTGGCAAAAACACAGAAATCAGCATGTCTCAAATCCCAGCATCTGCACAGAACCATTTTCCTTATTTTCCTTCATAGAAATTCCCACCTAAACATGAGTTTATTTCTGGAAATCACTTTGTTCCATTAATGTTTTAAGAACAATTTTTTATGGATACCTAATAGTTGGACATATTTATGGGGCATGTGTGATATTCTGATGTGTGCGTACAGTATGTCATCACCAAATCAGGGTATTTAGGATATCTATCACGCTCTAACATTTACCATTTCTCTGTGGTTTTTCTTTTTTCTTTTTGGCTCATTGCAACCTCTGCCTCCCGGGTTCAAGCGATTCTCCTGCCTCAGCCTCCTGAGTAGCTGCGATTACACGCATGTGCCACCACACCTGGCTAATTTTTGTATTTTTAGTAAAGACAGGGTTTCACCACGTTGGCCAGGCTGGTCTTGAACTGACCTCAGGTGATCAGCCTGCCTCGGCCTCCCAAAGTGCTGGGATTACAGGCATGAGCCGCCGCACCCGGCCTCTTTGTAGTTTTCCTTTTCATTATAGAGTGAATAATTTCACTATAGAGTGAATATCGGTGAGACTGCCCTAACTCTATCACACTAAGAAAGTAATAATGTTCTGCTACTTTTTCTCAGCGCCCTCCCTCTGTCCACCCTCTGTCAGAATACTTCTCCCATATCACTATCCTGTCTTCCCATTAAGCTGAGGAGCCGGTCCCCCAATTCCCCCTCCACACCACAGGACCTAACAGCCCCGGGCAGCAGAATAACCTTGTCCCGGCACCCTGCAAGCAGCTGGCTTTAATGACAGTTCCAAGAACGGTCTCACCATTTCAGTACACTTATCACACCCAAAACAATGTCCTCAGGCAGGACGGAAAGAACCTGCAAGTGATTGCCCAGGCCCAAGCAAGGCTTCACAGGAGCGGCCAGGGCTGGGTAGAGCAGGCGAGCTGCTGTCACTCAGAGGCCCTCGGAGACGGCACCCAGGAAAACCCTCCCGATAGCAGTGGCTAAAGACACACGTGCATGGCACCCACGCCTCCCCTGCTCCACCCAAAGTGCCACCGACACCTCCAGAGCCCAGACCCGTGAGTGTGGCTGCCCCGTTCACGCCTGCCCCACACTCCCTCGAGCCAGGGAACATCACGTCCCACAACACATTCCTCTGGGGCTGAATGCTGGAATGCAGATTCGGAGGTGTCAGGTGTCGGGGCACCTGGCAGCTGCAGGGACATCATCAGCCCATGGTCCCACAGAACCAGCTTCACCTAAAACCAATCGCTGACACCAGAGAGGTCACCTTGGGCAAACTTCCGTGACAGCTGCAGATAACAGGTCAGAAATGATGGTGCAGGAAATTAAACAGAGGGGAGAAACGGTTCGTCCAGCATAACTACCGTGAAGGCAAAGGTGGAAGTTATCCCATTCGTTTATGTCATGTAAACCAGGCATCCCCAACCTCTGGTTAGGAACGAGCTGCACAGAAGTGGTGAGCAGGAAGAAAACGAGCGAAGCTTCATCTGTATTTCTCCCTCCTCCCAACGTCACCCCAAGAGCCCGTTGTTAAACATGTACCAGCACACCACTGGGCTGTTTCCTTATCGCTTCATCGAAATGATCCTTATGGAAGCACAAAGGACTTCACTGTTACTAAATCCAAGGGACACTTTTTAGTGTTTATTTTTCTTCAACTCTCCAGGAGGTTTGAGAGCTGATCCTTCCCTCCCTCCTGAGCCTCCTCTCCTGCCTGGCTTCTGGGGCTCACTGCTGACTTTTCTTCATTTCTAAGCACGTGTTTTCAGGCCCTGGACACCAGGGGTCCTCAGCCTGCGGGCCATGCACCAGTACCAGTCCCAGGCCTGTTAGAAACCAGGGGGCACAGGCCGGGCGCGGTGGCTCACGCCTGTAATCCCAGCACTTTGGGAGGCCAAGGCGGGCGGATCACGAGGTCAAGAGATCAAGACCATCCTGGCTAACATGGCAAAACCCCGTCTCTACTAAAAAATACAAAAAATAAGCCGTGCGTGGTGGCGGGCGCCTGTAGTCCCAGCTACTTGGGAGGCTGAGGCAGGAGAATGGCATAAATCCGGGAGGCGGAGCTTGCAGTGAGCTGAGATGGCGCCACTGCACACCAGCCTGGGCGACAAAGCGAGACTCCATGTCCAAAACAAAACAAAAACAAACAAACAAACAAAACCAGGCTGCACAGCAGGAAGGGAGCGGCAAGTGAGGGAAACCTCATCTGTCTTTACAGTCGCTCCCCATCCCTCGCATCACCACCTGAGCTCCTCCTCCCGTCAGATCAGTGGCACCATTAGATTCTCATAGGAGCGTGAACCCTATTGTGAACTGCGCATGCGTCGGATCCAGGTTCCACGCTCCTTATGAAAATCTAATGCCTGATGATATGTCACTGTCTCCCATTACCCCCAGATGGGACTGTCTAGTTACAGGAAAACAAGCTCAGAGCTCCCACTGGCTCTACAATGATGGTGAGTTGTAGAATTATCTCATTATATATTACAATGTAATAATAATAGAAGTAAAGTGCACAATAAATGTCATGTGCTTGAATCATCCCAAAATCATCCACCAATCCGGTCCACAGAAAAATGGTCTTCCATGAAACCAGTCCCTGGTGCCAAAAAGGTTGGGGACTCCTGCTGGAGACAGTCTGTATTCACGAAAATCTCCTCTGCCATCTGCACTATCTGGAGTCACTGCTTATCTTCACAGTGAGTTGATCCGTGGAGTCAACCCCTCATTTTGTGCCCTGTAGAAGATGCTCTAAAGATAGTCATTTCCTCATACCATACTCATCCAGGGTGCACAGGGGAAACACGGAGTGTTAATCACCATCACATCCAGGACTTGGGCACCCATCTCTGTGATTTCAGGGGATTTGGAAGGCTTCTCTGGGGAAAAAAAAAAAAAAAAAAAAATCTGCACCCATTCAACAGTCAACCCTGCAAACCTGACCCAGACTTGCAACTCTATGAAGTACAATAGCAAGCTGTTAGCAGTCACTTCTACTTAGAGTGAATGGGGTTGGGAGAATTAGAGGGAATGATGGCTATGAAGGGAGTGGAGCTTGGAAAAGAGGTTTCCTGGGACCTTAGGAAATACCATTGGATTTCCCAGGCTTGTGTTCATTAAAGGAAGTCGCCCTGTTGAGACCCTGAAATGCCAAGGTTATTTCAACAAGGCCAGAGGAGCCATCAACCCATGTCTATTTAATAAGTGTAGATTAAATAGGTATTTTTATGCTGCAGGTAATTTGCTGTCCCAAATCCACACTTTCCATTTCAGCTAATATTGACATTTGCTGAATACTGCTCAGGGTCTGCAGAGAACCAACACTCTTCTGTTAGAACAGAGAGAAAAATCACAGTCCCAGTGACTCCTCAGAACAGACAGCATCTTTCTCAAGACAAAAGCCCCTTGTGGGATCCACAATAAGTGATTCCAGTTACTTGACACCTTTCTTCTGGGATCTGTGGCATTGCAATGATGAGCTAAGCTCGCTGCAGGCACTGATTTGAAAAGGACTCAGGCATGACTTTGGAGTCAACCCAATAAAATCAAACTCAAATCAACAAAAGTACAAATCAACTCAAGCTGTCTCTGCCACAGGCCAACTCCCAGGTCCATGTTAGCTGATAGAGAACAGTCGCTGAAATAAGTCATCAAATTATAAGTCTTGTGAATTGATCAATACGGTCACTCAATTTGATGAATTAGAGGCTGGAAGCAGTGTGGGGTAGTTTATTTGAAATAATCCATGTATTCTTGGAAGAGTTCATATAAATCAAAATTTTCCATACAAAAGAGGAAACCAGATAATTAAAGGGACCTTGAGGAGAAGCCTATTTTTATGTAAAAATTTAGCTCCTAAAATGATGAGAACATATGAACATAATGCGAGGGACAGCAGACACCAGGGCCTCCTTCAGGGTAGACGATGGGAGGAGGCAGGGGATCAGAAGAAATCACTATTGGTTACTAGGCTTAGTACCTGGGTGATGAAATAATCTGTACAACAAACCCCCGTGACATGAGTTTACCTGTGTAACAAACCTACACGTGTATCCCTGAACCTAAAATAAAAGGTGTATTTTTTTAATTAGCTCCTCAATTTCTCCTTTTGCCCAGGTTTAAGTTTTATGTGTGAATATTTTTAGATTTTCAGAGACAGGATCTCACTCTGTCACCCAGGCTGGGGTGTAATGGTGCAATCATGGCTCACTGCAGCCTCAAACTCCTGGGCTCAAGTGATCCTCCCTTCTCAGCCTCCCAAGTAGCTGGGACTACAGGCATGAACCACAGTGCCTGGTAATGCATGAAATGTTTTAAAAGTGGGCCCCTCAGGGCTGTAAGCCTCTGGCTCACTGCCTGTAACACAAAGATTATACAGAGAGACCCCAAATTTCACTGCTCTGCTTCACTGCTGCCTTTTTATAAAATCTTTTAACAGAGAAGCTGGCATTTCGGCTGGGCTACAAAGGAGGAGTTTACTCGGCAGATAGTTGTATTAGGGTTCTCCAGAGAAACAATACTAATAGTGTCTGTGTGTGTGTGTGTGTGTGTGGAGTGTGCAGTGAGCCGGGATCGTGCCACTGGGCGATAAGAGCAAGACTCTGTCACAAAAGAAAAAAAAAAAAAAAGAGAGAGAGAGAGAGACTGGCAAGTCGCAAGACTCGCAGAATACATAGCATACGCGCACACACATGCACGGCTGCATGGGTATTTGATTTATTACAAGGAATTATAAGATGCTGGCAAATCCCAAGACCTGTAGCGTACGTATGTCAACAAGCTGGAGACCAGACTCTCTGCTAGTCTTGTGGCACCCTGCCATGGTCCCTGGGAGGGACACTGCCTTCAAATCAGGCCCTCTGGGTGACACGGTAGCCAGAGCCCAGGATGAGTACCAAGGACTCACTTGAACACAGCTGAACTTGGCTCTGCTGCGAATAGCGCCACTACAAGAGACAGACGCATACTCACAGGGTTATCAGGTGTTAAGCCCTAGTTAATCTGCAGGGGAAAAAATAATATGACATCTTGGCATTTTTAGCAATTCTCTTCTGAAAGTTCCAACCTTCCCTTATCGGTGACCCTATCTGAACTCATGACTCCTCGAGAAAACATTAACATTTCCTGTTTGCACATAAAGAAGCTGAATTTTGAGCAGTATGGCAGAGGCAACACAATCTGGCAGTCAGAATCTAAGTCCCACCCTCCCTTCCGGGACTCCTGAAGCACTTACAGCCCCAACAAGGAGTGCCTCTGCAGCCTGCAGACCCGCTGGCTCCGTGTGACCAGCCCTCCCCTCTCCTTCACCTGGGACAGGCAGGTGGTGGCAGATACATGTGCAGCTGGGGGCACCTCGTCACTGAACCTGGGAGCCAAGCTTCACCACCATCGTGCTGCCTGTTTCTACTCACTCCCCCACGACAGAAGGCACAAGGAGCTCCACGGCCAGACAGAATCCCCAGGAAGCCCTGACCATCCCAGGAGCCACCGGTGGCCACAGTCCTTCAGCTCCCCAGGGACAGCCAAGAGGCAGCCACGTCCCTCTACCCCGGTAGCTCCTCCTCCCCTAGCTTGGTGTCACTCACTCGCTGCAATAATCTGCCTTAGCCATGTTCGCTAAAAATACACTTCGCCTCTCAGTTACACTTACTAATGCATTCTATTTCAGGCCTGTTTGCATTCTTGCTTAGAAATACCCGTATGGGGAGCAGTGAAAACATGCAAGACGTGAGGGCGACTTTCCCTCCCGAAAGCCTCCTCTCTGTCCAGCTGTGCTCGGCACACCAATCTGAAAAGCAAATCTTTCCACACCGGATGGTAATTGGTGACATTACAGAAAAGGCCTGGGGTAGGAGGAGAAGGGAAGAAGCCAGTATGAGCAGAGATTTCTGCGGGGCACACCATGGGGTACCCCTGCTTCCTGGTCCTCACACCTGCCCTCCCATGGACACGCCCAGCCCAGCCCCGCCCAGAGTCACTGTGCCCACAGGAGCAGCTGCAGAGTGGCCTCGCCATTGGAGTTGCATGCCACGTGTTAGAAGCCTGGAGAACATCTCGAGAGAGCCACAAGCTAGGCTCTACTCCACGAGCCGCCCCCTGGAAGACGCTTTCCACATCTGAGGCCAGGGGACGTCATCACTTCCACTGCATAGTGGTCCCCATGAATGAGCTCATCCGCCCCGCAGCTATTTCCCTGCCTGGCTTCCACCATCTTGGAAGAGCAAGTGAGTTCAGCTGCCAGTGGCTCCCTGACTTGGCTGGCGTTTCCAAGAACTTCTGCTCTCTCCTATAATTAAGGAGGATAATGACAGCTCTCCATCTCCGATCTCTGCCTTCCTGCAGGGAAGGAGGCAGAAGAACGATTGTGTGATCAGTGTTTAAAGTCCTTAATTCATGTTTCTTCTTCCTGTTTCAGCCCAGGATCTCCTATAATTGACCCTCCTGCCTCCGAACACAGAGTTCACGCATTTTCCTCTATCTGGAGGTGAAACATGAAGAGAGATGGTGACTTGGTGCTGCCAGCTGCAGAGCAGGCGGGGCCGGAAGCAGGGATTGCAATGCCCGGTGGGAAGCTGAAAGCAGGGAGGAGGCTGAGCCGGAGCTCAGAGCCCAGCTGGTGCATATTCATGTCTTCCTTATTGCAAAGCTCATGGGTGACAGACACTTGGATGCACATAGTGAAGCATTTGGAACGCCACCCAAGCCTGCCTTCTACAGGTCCAGGATCGTGGATCGTGGCTGCGGGCACCAACCTCACACCTCCATGAAGTCACTGGGTCACCAGCTATGAAATCAGCTCATTAAAATTGGAGGCCGAGCACAGTGGTTCACGCCTGTAATCCCAGTACTTTGGGAGGCCGAAGTGGGTAAATCACCTGAAGTCAGGAGTTTGAGACCAGCATGGCCAACATGGCAAAACCTGGTCTCTACTAAAAATACAAAAATTAGCTGGGCATGGTGGTGCATGCCTATAATCTCAGCTACTTGGAAGGCTAGGGCAGGAGAATCACTTGAACCTAGGAGGCGGAGGTTGCAGTGAGCCGAGATCACACCACTGCACTCCAGGCTGGGCAACAGAGTGAGACTCTGTCTCAAAAAAAGAAAAAAAAAAAATTAAAATTGGATCTCTGTTTTTAGAGGCCAGGTGTGATGACTCCGGCCTGTAATCCCAATGCTTTGGGAGACCCAGGCGAGAGGATCACTTGAGGCCAGGAGTCTGAGATGACCCTAAGCAATATAACAAGACCACGTCTCTACAAAAAATAAATTTATAAATAAATTTTTTAAAAATAGAAATTTTAAAAAAAATTTAAACTTGAGACTGCTGTAATCCCAGCACTTTGGGATGCAAAGGCGGGCAGACTGCTTGAGCCCAGGAGGTCAAGAACAGCCTGGGCAACACAGCAAGACCCCGTCTCTACAAAAAATGCAAAAGTTAGCCAGGCGTGGTGGTGCACACCTGTAGTCTCAGCTACTTGGGAGGCTGAAGTGGAGGACTGCTTGAGCCCGGGAGGTTAAGGCTGCAGTAAGCTATGATCATGCCACTGCACTCCAGCCTGACTGACCAAGTGAGACCTTGTCTCAAAGAAAAATTAAATTAAAATATAAAGCATGAGACTGAATGATGCTCCACTAACATAGAATGGAGTCTCCCACAGGGTGGAATTTAGGGGCTACACCCAGGTCCACCTAGACAGCAGTGCAGGGCAGGGAGGAAGCTGGGCATTAGAACGGGAGATGAGAAGAAAAACGGGAACAGGGATAATAGAAATGAGTGTTTTTCTAACCATATTATCTCTTTTGCTGGCACCGTGATGTGGGTAGGGAAAGGTTATTAACCACCTGAAATATGAGATCCTACCATCTGAAAACGTCCTGAACCGCAGCAGCAGCAGTGTTATTTATGGAGGTCTCTTCCACCCTTAGTAACAGAAAGTGCGGCTGTGAACAGGGAGCTCTCCAGCACTGTCGTGACATCCCATTGGTGAGTTCAGAGACCAAAATTAGCCCTATCTCCTGGCAGTCTATCTTCAGGTGCTACCACTGAATGCAATCACATGCGCATAACAAAAGCTAGTCACAGCCACAGGCTGTTCATCAAGCTGACCCAGTAGGTGTCCATGCAAATGTGTGTGTCACATATACACACATATGGGGGGAAAACCCACTAGCACTCAGGCAAAGTTCCCCAGGTTCCCAGGCCTCATCCTTTTGCATTTTCTCTGCTATTCCTCTGAATCTAGCTTCCAAGACAGAAGAATTCACTGCTTCAAGAGAAAAAAAAAAAAATCTATTACTCCCACTTTCTTTCCTGGAGCATAAAGAGCGAGATTTCTTCAGGACGAAGAAAGTTACTTCCATTTCAGCTTTCGGGTGTTATAAAACAAGTGGGGATGCAAGCGCTGACCGGGAGGTCCCCTAGGTGGCCCTACATCTCCACCCAGCTCCAAAGGTGACCTGCGGGAAGGGCCTCATTCCCTCCAGAACCACCCCCAGCTTCCCAATGTGCTGCTGGGCACAGCCTGCAAACTCTAGTGGGCAGGGGTGGGGTGAAGAAAGGAGAGGAGGCAGGAGCCAGCGCTATGCTACGGGTTCACGTCCCTCTTTTCAGAGACAAGCTAAGGGGATTAAAGAGGTAATTGTTGCTTCTGGAGCTCTTCAGCTATAAGATGCTCTATAAATACCGATAACCACCCCCTCAAGGGAAACACATTTCATTACAGTGGAGGTAAAAGCTGCATCAGCCTGCAAGAAAGATGTGACGGATCACGAAGGGATTTGCTGCCATTCTAAGCACACTGATGGAGAGTAACTAGTAAGCATCATGAGTAACCCACACAGTGTCCAGCTCCGACTGGAGGCCCGAGCTCCCTGGGCTGCTTGTAATGGCCCAATGGGTTCTTCCTGCCCACTCCACAGACAAAAGCAATTCATTGAGACATGGCATTGCAATAAAGAGAGTTTCGGCCAGGCGTGGTGGCTCATACCTGTAATCCCAGCGCTTTGGGAGGCCAAGGCGGGCAGATCACCAGGACAGGAGTTCGAGACCAGCCTGACCAACATGATGAAACCCCGTTTCTACTAAAAATACAAAAATTAGCTGGGCATGGTGGCACACGCCTGTAATTGCAGCTGCTCAGGAGGCTGAGGCAGGAGAATCACTGGAACATGGGAGGTGGAGGTTGCAGTGAGCCAGTTCGTGCCATTGCACTCCAGCCTGGGAATCAGAGCCAGACTCCATTGCAAAAAAAAGAAAGAAAGAGTTTAATTGACACAAGGCTGGCCACGCAACATGGGAGACAGGTTATTACTCAAATCAACCTCAGAGATTACGGTTTTTCAAGGATAGTTTACTGAGTCAGGGGCTAAGGGAATGGGTGCTGCTGATTGGCTGGGAATGCAATCATAGGGGTTTGGAAAATGGTCCTGGTGCACTGAGTCCATTTCTAGGTGGGGCTACAGGACTGGCTGAGCCAAGAGTTGAGGGTCCAGGTAGGGCCACCTGGTCATCAGAAATGCAAAAGCTGGAAAAGACATCTCAAAAGGCCCATCGTAGGTTCTAACATCACAATAGTGATGTTATCTACTGGAGTAATTGGGGAAGTTGAAAATCTTGTGATCTCTGGAATAATGGCTGGTAACCATTTAATTATGCCCATGTCTTAGCAGAATTCAGGCTGCTCTCATCCTCCTAACCTGGTGGCCTTTCATTATGAGTTTTATAAAAGCAGCTTAGTTTGGGGAAAAGGCTATTATCATTTAAACTATAAACTAAATTTCTCCCAAAGTTAGCTTGACCCAAGCCCAGGTATGACCAAGGGCCATTGGAGGTTAAGGGCAAGATGGCGGTTGGTTAGATCAGATCTCCTTCACCATCTCATTTTTTCTCACTGTTACAATTTTTGCAAAGGCAGTTTCATGCTTGCATCTCATATACGTATACATTTCCATCTGGCCATCCAATGTGCACTTATTAAGCACCAACTCTGTGCCTGAGAGGCAGTGGAATCTAGCAGTTGGGTGCATGGGCTCTGGGGCTAGGGAGCCTGGTGGGGATCCTGGTTCTGCCTGCTCATCAGCTACATGGCCTTGGGCAAGTCCCTTAAGCTCTGAGCTCCTCCCTTTCCTCCTATGTAACATAGGGGCGATAAGAGAACCCACCCCATGAGGTTATTGTGAGAATTCAGCAAGATTATCTGAGTCCAAGTAGTTAGACCCTAACTGACACACAGCAAGTGCTATTGAAGGGATGGCTATTAGAGGTACCTAGCAAATATACGGCTCTATAGTATTTTGTTTATTCCTTGAATTTTTTTTTGTTTGTCTGTTTTTTGTTTTTTGTTTTGAGATGGAGTCTTGCTCTGTCACCCAGGATGGAGTGCAGTGGCGCTATCTCGGCTCACTGCAACCTCCGCCTCCCAGGTTCCAGTGATTCTCCTGCCTCAGCCTCCCGAGTAGCTGAGATTGCAGGCATGTGCCACCATGTCCAGCTCATTTTTGTATTTTTAGTAGAGACAGGATTTCAGTTGGCCAGGCTGGTCTCAAACTCCTGACCGTCCATCTCAGCCTCCCAAAGTGCTGGGATTATAGGTGTGAGCCACCGAGCCCGGCCAACTATTTTAAATTAGATTATTTTAGTATCAACGACTAGAGGAAACAGGTAGGATCTGCCAAGCAGGTGTGGACCAAGCCCTTACCCAGTGACCGGAGATGTGTGGGAAACAGACAAGAAGCAGAAGACAAGGTCGCTGAATTTGGAGCTTACCAGGGCTCCAACAACGAAGGGGTGCTTAGGCCGTCTTTTAGTCTTTGGCTGCCAGGCAGTGGCATTTGAGCAGGGGCAGAGAGCAGAGCATGTATCCAGGACATTGTTGAGAACTATGGGCACAGAGTGATAATAAACAGCTGACTGCATTTTAGTGGATTTTATTGTTGCTTTAAGTTCTGCGTAGGCAATGCACTCCCTCGGCTCCTCCTGCCCCGTCCCTTTGCCTTGTCACACCCGTGCATGCCAGGATCCCAGCCAGAAGAAAGAAGAGCCGCTCTCCTGAACCTACCACTGGAAGCCCTCAGTGCCTCCTGAGTAGTGACAGGCTCCCCTCTGCTGCAGGTTCCTGAGCTATACATACCCTAAAGGCCAGAGCACATCTGCTAGGCGAGAGACAGGCCCAGGGGACAGTCCCTGTCCTGCCCCTTGGCTGAGTGGGAGACTCAGCATCATGCCCCTCAAAGCATGGTCCCCACAGCAGCAGTAGCAGCAGTAGCAGCAACAGCAGCAGCAGTGCTGCCTGGGAACTTGTTAGAAATGCAGCTTCTCGGCTGGGCTCAGTGGCTCGCACCCGTAATCCCAGCACTTTGGGAGGTCGAGGCAGATGGATCACCTGAAGTCAGGAGTTGAAGACCAGCCTGCCCAACATGGTGAAATCCCACCTCGACCAAATACAAAAAATTAGCCAGGCGAGGTGGTGCACGCCTGTAATCCCAGCTACTCGGGAGGCTGAAGCAGGAGAATCGCTTGAACCCGAGAGGCAGAGGTTGCAGTGAGCCAGAATTGCACCATCGCACTCCAGCCTGGGCAACAAAAGTGAAACTCCGTCTCCAAAAAGAAAAAAAAAAAAAAAAAATGCAGCTTCTCCAGCATCATCAGGGACCCACTGGCTCAGCAACGCTAAGGGCGGGGCCCAGCAGCCGTTTTCACATACTCCACAGGAGGCTCTGATGCATCTTCAAGTCTGAGAGTCACTGGCTCCCAAAAAAGTTACTAAAATGATTCTGAGTCACAGTTCCCTCATTCATAAAAAAGAGTTAATTGGATGCACCTCATAAGGCTATTGTAAGAATTAAAGGAGAAGATACGTCAAACACTTGGTAGAGGGCCCTAAATGTGGCAGGCGCTCAGGACACTGTGGCGATGACTATTATTATCATCCATGTCAGCGGAACACATTTACCAAACAGCAGTAACTCAGACACAGCAGGGAGGATGGAATCTGTAACAGGGAAGTAGTTTAAAGGAGAGTGTGAGAGAGAAGCTAAGATCTAACTGCACAGTGCCCCAGAGACAGGGAACTCACAGTTTCCCAGGATTCGGGGCTGCCAGTCCAGGTTACCTGTGATCCAATTTCAAGATCCACGGAGATCCCCACAAACTCTGACTCAAGTACCTTGGATTTGGAATTCCAGGAAATAAAAGTGTACCCCATATTACTGTTAAAATGAGGACAGGCCGGGGGCAGTGGCTCATGCCTATAAATGCTGGAACTGGTTGGGGCCAAGAGTTTGAGACCAGCCTGGGCAACCTAAAGAGACACTGTCTCTAAAAAAAATAGAAAAAAAAAAAAAAAATTAGGATAGTGGCACATGTCTGTAGTCCCAGGTACTGAGGAGGCTGAGGTTGGAGGACTGCTTGAGTCCACAAGGTTGAGGCTGTGGTAAACCATGATCACACCACTACACTCTAGCCTGGGTGACAGAGCGAGACCTTGTCTCAAAAAATAAGTACAGGCTGGGCGCGGTGGCTCACGGCTGTAATGCCAGCACTTTGGGAGGCCGAGGCAGCTGGATCACGAGGTCAGGAGATTGAGAGCATCCTGGCTAACGCAGTGAAACCTCGTCTCTACTAAATACACACAAAAATTAGCCAAGTGTGGTGGAGGGCACCTGTAGTCCCAGCTACTCGGGAGGCTGAGGCAGGAGAATGGCGTTAACCCAAGAGGTAGAGCTTGCAGTGAGCCGAGATTGAGTCACTGCACTCTAGCCTGGGTGACAGAGCAAGACTGTCTCAAAAATAAATTAATACATACATAAATACATACACACATACATACATACATAAAATAAGGATAATATGAGTTTTGAGGAGATGCCTCCATAGAGGACAAGAGATATCTGAGCTCAAGTACTGGTATTAACTTTTTTTTTTTTTAATAGAGATGGAGTTTCGCCATATTGCCTAGGCTGGTCTCGAACTCTTGAGCTCGAACTCCTAAGCGATCTGTCTGCCTCAGGTTCCCAAAGTGGGGGATTATAGGCAGAGCCACAGTGCCCCAAGTACTGATATTTAAATAGACGTTCATAAAGAACAATGGACATCTTAAGAATGTGTACTAAATTAGCCAGATGCGGTGGCTCACGCCTGTAATCCCAGCACTTTGGGAGGCTGGGGCAGGTCAATCACCTGAGGTCAGGAGTTCAAGACCAGCTGGCCAACATGGGGAAACCCCATTTCTACTAAAATCACAAAACTAACCGGGCGTGGTGGCTCATGCCTGTAATCCCAGCCTCTTGGGAGGATGAGGCAGGAGAATCGATTGAACCTGGGAGGTGGAGGTTGCAGTGAGCAGAGATGAGGACACTACACTGTAGCCTGGGCAACGAGAGTGAAACTCTGCCTTTAAAAAAAAAAGTGTACTAAATTGCTGAAGGGGGTTTTTATTAAGAAAAGGTGATATAGAGCCAGGCGCGGTGACTCACGCCTGTAATCCCAGCACTTTGGGAGGCCGAGGCGGACGGATCATGAGGTCAGGAGATCGAGACCATCCTTGCTAATACGGTGAAACCCCGTCCCTACTAAAAATACAAAAAAATTAGCCGGGCGTGGTGGCGGTGCCTGTAGTCCCAGCTACTCGGGAGGCTGAGGCAGGAGAATGGCATGAACCTGGGAGGCAGAGCTTGCAGTGAGCCAAGATCACGCCACTGCACTCCAGCCTGGGCAACAGAGCAAGACTCCGTCTCAAAAAAAAAAAGAAAGAAAGAAAGAAAAGGTGATATAAAGAGGCATAATGTCCAGATGAACAGCATCTAGAATTCAAGAACTAAGGAGAAAATGTGCTGAAAGAATCCCATCTACAAGAATGGAATAAAGCACACGGGATTCCATGGGATCCAACACCACCACTGCCTGAAACGATGGCAGAGGTCACAAGGGCTTCCCAGCAGCCAACACGCTGATGTTTGTCAATCACCCTTCCCTTCTGGCATCTCACAGGTGAGCACTCCCTCCGCCCTCAACTTCTTCCCCCTTGACTTCCAAGACATTGTCTGCCCTGGTTCTCATCTGAACACCCTGCCCCTCCCTCCACATATTCCTCTGTGGGCTCCCATTCCCTGGCCCACATGACTACCACACATCATCCTGTCTTTTCCAGCCCCTTCACCTGTCTACCCAAATCCCGTTCTTCCTGCTCTGGAGTCTGCAGTAGTGCCTATGAAGAGAGTAGAATGGGACCACACTCCAGGGCAGACCCCGCCTTCCCTTTCGTCTTCCCCAGTCATCTCAGATGGACACAGGAGTAGACAACAAAGAGGACAATCTTCTGCTTTTTTGAACCAGACTGGAGTTCATGGTATGATCTTGGCTCACTGCAAGCTCCGCCTCCCAGGTTCATGCCATTCTCCTGCCTCAGCCTCCCAAGTAGCTGGGATTACAGGTGCCCGCCACTATCTCCCAGTTAATTTTTGTATTTTTAGTAGAGACGGGGTTTCACCCTGTTGGTCAGGTCTCGAACTCCTGACCTCCAGTGATCTGCCCACCTCAGCCTCCCAAAGTGCTGGGATTACAGGTGTGAGCCACCGCGCCTAGCCTGGACTTGTCTTCTTCTTGTGACTTGCGTTCTTTCTAACAATTCCATGCCACTAGGCATTGGCGATGACCCCATAATCCCTCAAGCTTCAGGTCCATCCTAGGCCTCAGGCCTCAGGCCTCTCCATCCAACTGCCTATTTAACTCTGTCTGGATATTCCAACAGCACAGCAAGAGAAAGTTATCTGCCAGTGAACTCATTGTCTTTCCCGTAACAGCCACTCCTCTAACTATGGGCTTCACTCCAGTCCCATATAACAGGACCTGGAGCAGAGAGAATGGAGAGCTGGGTTTCCTCCAGTGTACAGATGGGCAGGCCTGCTGAGAAAGGACTTACGGGGCCAGACGATGAAGGGCTAGCAAGAGAAAAGCTGCAGTGACTAATCCCAACTTCAAGTTCAAAGTAGGGTAAGAAAAGAGGTGGAAATACTTATCACATTTAATATCAAATTATCCTCCCAGTTTCATCTGTCACCTTCGAAACAAACCAGGACAATATGACCCTCCCCACTCCAGATTCCCAAAATAAAAAAATCCTGACATGGTAAGAGAAATTTTTTTAAAGAAATATAATGATCCTCACTGAGTAAGGATCTAAATTTACACTCATTATACGGTATCTTTATTTCATTTTTCCAGCTTCATTTTATAGTCACGTTGTAATTATCTTTACCCTGAAGATTGTCTGTAGATCCCACGGGACTTCCTCCCCTGTTCTGGGGAGCCCTAAAATAAACGCATGCTCTGTGGTCTCTCAACCCACCCTCCCGCTTTTCCAGACATCCTAGCTCATGGTCATCTAGTCACCCAAGCTAGAAATCGGGGATTCACTCTAGACTTTTTTTTTTTTTTTTTTTTTTTTGAGACAGAGTCTCATTCTGTTGCCCAGGCTGGAGTGCAGTGGAGTGATCTCGGTTCACTGCAACCTCCGCCTCCCAGGTTCAAGCAATTCTCCTACCTCAGCCTCCCAGGTAGCTGGGATTATAGATGTGTGCCACCACATTCGGCTAATTTTTGTAGTTTGAATAGAGATGGGGTTTCACCACGTTGGCCAGGCTGGTCTCAAGCTCTTGACCTCAAATGATCCATCCACAGTAGCCTCCCAAAGTGCCGGTGTACAGGTGTGAGCCACCCCGCGCGGCCTAGACTTCTGTCTTCCTCATGTACCACCATTTAATGCAAACTCATGAATTCCCATAATGTCTATCTCCTAAGCTGTGCTCAGTTCACTCAGGGAGCCATCACCTCTAGCATGAAATATGTTCACTGTGCTTCCTATTTAATACAAGTGGGAGGAGAACCAGTTCTAGAACACAGTCCCTCTGAAGGTCATCTCTAATGTGTGCAGTATGATTCATGTGACACAGTAGCAGAAAAAGGGGGACAAGGAAGCAACTCCCACGTACATCAACAAACAATCCTACTTCCCAAACCCAGACCTAGGAGGGGTGAAGAGCTCAGAAGACCTAAAGGAACTGCAGGGAGGATCTCAAACAGGTATTTGTACACTCATGTTCACAACAGCATTACCCACAATCGCCAACAGGTGGAAGCAACCCGGGTACCCATGGATACAGGAATGGATAAACAAAAGGTGGTACGGCCAGACCGTGGAATATTACCCAACCTTCATGGGGAAGGAAATCCTGACCCATGCTGCAACATGGGTAAACCTTGAGGACATCATGCTAAGTGAAACAGACCAGACACAAAGGACACACAGTATGACTCCACTTGTATGAGATTCCTAGAATAGCAAATTCATAGAGACAGAAAGCAGAATGGTGGTTGCCAGGTGCTGGGGAGAGAAGGAACAGGGGACTTGTTGTTTATTGGGTGCAGAGTGTCAGTTTTGCAAGACAGAAAGAGTTCAAAACATGGATGGTGGTGATGGTTGTACAATGCTGTGAATGTACTCAATGCCACTGAACTGTACATTATAAGATGATTAAAATGAATTCGACCCAGCAATTCCATGACGTGGAATCAACCTAAATGCCCATCAATGGCAGACTGGATAAAGAAAATGTGTTACATGTGCACCATGGAATACTAGGCAGCCATAAAAAAGAACAAGATCATGCCCTTTGCAGGAACATGGATGGAGCTGGAGGCCATTATCGTTAGAAAAAAAAATGCAGGAACAGAAAACCAAATACTGCATGTTCTTACTCATAAGTGGGAGCTAAATCATGAGAACACACGGACACCTGAGGGGAACAATGGATACTGGGGTCTGCTTGAGGGTAGAGGGTGGGAGGAGGGAGAGACTCGGAAAAAATAACTATCAGGTACTATGTTTAGTACCTGGGTGATAAAATAATCTGTACAGCAAACCCCCGTGATATGAGTTTACCTGTATAACAAACCTGCACAGCTATCCCTGAACATAAATAAAAGTTCAAACACCAAAATAATACTAATATATACCTCGAATAAATGGTTAAAAATGGTAAAGTTTATGTTATGCATGTTTTAACACAATAGATAGGATGGTTAAAGAACCATCCTCGTGCAGGGTGCGGTGGCTCACGCCTGTAATCCCAGCACTTTGGGAGGCTGAGGTGGGCAGATCCTGAGGTCAGGAGATCAAGACCATCCTGGCAAACACAGTGAAAACCCGTCTCTACTAAAAATACAAAAAATATTAGCTGGGCGTGGTGGCGGGCACCTGTCGTCCCAGCTACTCAGGACGCTGAGGCAGGAGAATGGCATGAACCCGGGAGGCAGAGCTTGCAGTGAGCCGAGATCACGCCACTGCACTCCAGCCTGGGCAACAGAGGGAGACTCCGTCTCAAAAAAAAAAAAAAAAGAACCATCCTCATTGAAGAGGTAGCAGTTAGGGACACGGTGACACAGACTAGCTTATTGCTTCCTGCCCCTCCCCTCTTCCTCTGACTACCAAAGGCACTGTTGGTGGAACCGCCAGCCTCCCACTGGACCCAGAAGTAAAAAGGAAGTCCAAGGGGACTCTAAATCCTATCAGCATATGACTTAATTCAAACATTAATTATCATTAGTTTTGTTATTAACTATTCTGTGTTTAAAAACAGGTTCCAGAATTGCCTTTTCAGTACCCATAATTATGAGAAAGAGGTTCTAAAAGAAAATTCCATTGAGAATCCCCTACAAAAACTATAGAGGACTCCTAGCAGTCTCCCTGGTTCAAATCTCCATCTGTCTCTGAAGATAAGGAATTACCTTGACAAATTTGAGATCCTTTTCCCTATTGCTTAACACCTCCCCATGGTTCTGCAATGCTGGCAGGATCAAGTCCAACTCCAGAGTGTGAGAGCAGCAGTGGGGTGGTTGGAAGATCCGACTCCGCCATCTAGTCACCAGTGTAGACTCCCCGGGCTTGCAGCTGGCCCTACAGCCTGCTGCCGGGTGACCTCAGATAAATCTCAGCCTCTCTGGCCTTTTTTTCATCTGTAAAATGGAGACAATAGCAGTTCCTACCGAGTTATACCTGATGTAAATGACGAGTTGATGGGTGCAGCACACCAACATGGCACAAGTATACATATGTAAAAAACCTGCATGTTATGCACATGTACCCTACAACTTAAAGTATAATAATAATAAATAAATTTAAAAAAAAAAAAAAAAAGAGTTGTTATAAGGATTGAGTGAATTAATATCTACGAAATACCAGACAATACCTTGCACATAATAAGGACCATGAAAGGGTTCACTATTGTTATAGTTTTTTGGGGTTTTTTGGTTTGTTTGTTTGTTTGTGTTTTTTTTTTTTTTGAGTCAGAGTCTCGCTCTGTCACCCAGGCTGGAGTGCAGTAGTGTGATCTCAGCTCACTGCAACTTCCACCTCCCGAGTTCAAGCAATTCTCCTGCCTCAGCCTTCCGAGTAGCTGGAATTAAGCCACCGCACCCAGCCTCAGTTCACTAATGTTATGATTTTGATAGGCAAAGATCTTCACGATGTGGCCACAGCCTACTTTTTCCAAGTGCAACTTCTCCCCCTGGATTCCCACGACATCGCTGCTAGCCTGTGCCCCGGCAAGCCACACCTGTCTGTGCCTGCAGCTTCTGCATCTGCCATTGCTTCCACCTGGCGCACCCTCTCCCCTCCGACCCCACACTGGCCCAGCAAACTCTAAGAGGCATCTGTTTACCACCTACAGCTTTCCTGACTTCCGGTCAGGCATACGCTCACTTTCCTCTGTTTCTCCTGATCCTAGCCACCTTAGAGCAATCCCCACCTGGATATTTCAGCTTCCCTGGCTCCCTGGGTAAGGAGCAGCGAGTTCCTGCAAGGCAAGACTGAGCCACTCATTCCTGTACTCGAAGCCTCAAGCAAAAGGCCCTGCATATAGAAAATGATCAATAACAGTCAAATGAATGAGGCCGGGCGCAGTGGCTCATGCCTGTAATCCCAGCACTTTGGGAGGCCGAGGCGGGTAGATCATCTGAGGTCAGGAGTTCAAGACCAGCCCGGTCAACATGGTGAAACCCCATCTCTACTAAAAATACTGAAATTAGCTAGGCGGGGTGGCGCATGCCTGTAATCCCAGCTACTCAGGAGGCTGATGCAGGAGAATCGCTTGTACCCAGGAGGCGGAGGTTACAGTGTGCCGAGATCGCGTCACTGTACTCCAGCCTGGGTGACAGAGCAAGACTCCATCTCAAAAAATAAAATAAAATAAAAGCTGAATGAATTGAGTGTTGAACTGAAAGAGTGAGACAGAGACTAGGGATGAAGGGAGAGGAAAAAATAAGAAACAACCCAACAAGCGAGGCCTCCCTGCATCGAGGGAGAAGGGATGTGCTCAAATGAGAAGAAGCAGAGCAAGGTTTTGAATCACAGGAAGGAGAGCAGCTCAAGGCACATGAGGAAGAGCAAGCAGAATGTGGGACAGGGACCATCTGAGGTCTACAGAGCTCCCCAGGTCTAACCTATACATGCTTGTGATAAGTTTAGACATGAATACACAGATGGGCAATGGGGAACTGAAGGCAGAGCATCACTGTATCTCAGCATGTCCTCACACCTTAGTAAAGAGAGTTACAGGTGACTGTGAACTCGCCAAAGGAGAAGGCTGAGGGTGGAGGCATCTCAGATTAAATAGGAATCAAGTCAAACTCAGAGAGAGCTTTTCCTTTTTACTTTTTCTTTGAGACAGAGTCTTGCTCTGTCACCCAGGCAGGAGTGCAATGGTGCAATCATAGCCGAACGCAGCCTCAAATTCCTGGGCTCAAGCGATCCTCCCACCTCAGCCTCCAGAGTAGCTGGGACAATAGGTGCACACCACCAAGTCCTGCTAATTTTTTTGTATTTTTTGTAGAGAGAGAGTCTCGCTATGTTGCCCAGACTGGTCTTGAACTCCTGGACTCAAGCGATCCTCCCATCTCGGCTTCCCAAAGTGCTGGGATTACAGGTATGAGCCACCACACCTGGCCAGAGACAGCTTTTTCAACACGTCTGTCCTTAGCAGGAAAGGAATAAACTGTGCTCGCAGGAAAGGAAGAAATCAAATCCATTCTGCAGGCAGGGAGCTGGGTAGAGAACCAAGAGAGGTGGGAGTGAAGGGGCAGGCATTCTAGTCCTGCCTTTCTTGATTCTCAGGAAGGAATGAGCTGAAAGGCACTTGGCCAGTACCCCGGCAACCTGGATAGCTCCTGCCCTGTTCCTCAGGTTTTAGGCTGCTGAGCTCTAGTCAAAGGACCTCGGACACGGTTCACATGGTCACCTGATGTGTACAGCCAGTCCCACCCTGGCCACTAAGAAACAAGTTCACCACCTTGAACGAGGTGCTGTTTACAGTCAGCAGTCAATATAGACAGCATTTGGGCTTCACGCCCAAAGGTAAACATGAAAGACAACCATAGAGGAAGCCGCTCCCACGTGGACCCAGACACATTGATCCAGACCAGGGGCTGATTCCCACTGTGAAAGTGGGACAAAGCCTGTTTCCTGCAGCCTGCAGTGAACATGTGCCCTGGGGCGGGGGAATCAGTCACCAATAGTGGCCACTCAGCTTCAAGCTTCAGATCGACACAGATACAGGCACACAAGAAAGTAGAACTAGAAAAAAGCATGGAGGAAAATAATGTGGGAAAAAGACACAAAAGGAAGGAGGAGGAAAAGGAGCAAAAAAGAAACAGGAGAAGTCATAATGGGGCTCTAACGAAAAGAAAGCAAATCAAGCAGGGCTCCTGGAGCCGAGCCCCACCACACCCACCCACACCCACCCACCCACACACACACACGCACACACACACACACACACACAATGTGGCTCGGTTTAGTACAGAGGTGGTGGCAGTGCACTGGGCCATAAGCACACCTCAAGCTAGGATTTCTTGGGATTCAAAAACCATACACGACTGGGCAAGGTGGCTCACGCCTGTAATCCCAGCACTTTGGGAGTCTGAGGTGGGCGTATCCCTTGAGGCCAGGAGTTCAAGACCAGCCTGGCCAACATGGTGAAACTCCGTCTACCAAAAACACAAACAGCAGCTGTATGTGGTGGCAGGCACCAATAATCCCAGCCACTCGGGAGGCTGAGGCAGCAGACTCACTTGAACCCGGGAGGCGGAGGTTGCAGTGAGCAGAGATCGCGCCACTGCACTCTAGCCTGGGCAACAGAGCAAGACTCTGTGTTGGGAAAAAAAAAAAAAAAAGAAGAAGAAGAAGAAGCATACACAGTATTTTAGGGATTTTAGTGAAAACAATTACAATATGGGTAAATGCCCAAGATATGTCACTCTGTGGAAAAGGGAAGAAACAACATACAATACAAAACCGATTGTGTTGACTATGCACAGAAAAGGCCTGGAAAATACATCAAACATTTCACAGTGGTTATTTCTGAGTGGTGGGATTAGAGTTGATTTTTATACTCCTGGTCAAGTCTTTATATATCATACAAAGGAATGGCATGGCACAGTTTCCTAAATTTAAAAAAGCTGCCCTAAATATACCACATAGAAAGTCAAAGTTTTCAAAAGCATGATAGAGAATAGTTATGAAATCCAGGAGGCAAATGCAGACCTCGAGGCTAGCTATGTTTATATAATCATGGACAACGATCTGGTTGTTTATTAACAAATGAACATTTGGAATCATTTAGACATATCTTCAAATCCAAAGAAAAATTAAAGCAATCAAACAAATATTTACTATCCTTCTGTCCAGTATTCTCCCATTTATATAACTATCAGAAAATACCCTGAGGAAAGTGTTCAATACTTAAGAAGAACAGTACCCTAATACACCAAAAAAGCGACAACAGGAAGAAAAACAATCAGCCAGGAAGCAAAAAGCTTCTGAAAGAACCGATTATATACGATGACTGAAAAGAATTTAACACATGCATTTACCAAATCCTTTGAAAGGGTCATTTCCACTAAAGTGTTCTCCAAGTAAAATATAACGTTATTTTCTCCAGAAGATGCACACCTTAAAACTGGATTCTTAAAAGCTTCTGAAATAATAGTATACTATCAACACGTTTACAAAAGCTTTTTATGATATTAGCTTTTCCCAGAAATAAGTGATCCAGGTTTCCACATCATAAGCTGTAGCTGTGTAGTTATGTGTTTATGAATTCGTAATTCCTGGGGAAGGTGGCTTGTTGATTTGCCATGACTGTGGAAATAAAGCGCGGCAAACCCAGAAAGAGAAGACGATGCCGATGTCCCCTTTCTTGGTTAGGCCCAAATGGAAGCCATAAATATATTGCCATCCGCACACCTCCAAGGGAAGGCCTCGCTTGGAAGAAAGGGTTAATTGCATGAGCACCTGGTATGGGCTGAAATCCAGATATTTTCTAAGTCTATATGAAAAGGGGAGGGTGGGGGAACCTCTACCTTCTAACCTAGAATGCTGGGTCTAATTCAAGACTATAGAAATGCTGGGTGGCTTTTCTTTCCCTAAATAGAAACAAGGCCATGTTCCCATTCAGAGGAGACCATTTAAGCTCAGCAGGCATGGACTTCAAGGGTCCCAGAATACAACAGGCTCCTCGCCCTACACAGCACTGCCCCCCTCCTCTCCTCACCCCATTTCCTCTTTATCCGGGGAGCTGCAGCTCTCCATCCCCTCAGAATCTCTCCCTGTGGAGCCGTCCACTTCGTTTCTATCCATGCGAATCCCCCACCTTACCCGGGTAGGACGCTATGTGGACTGCTGAGGGCAGATGAGATTTGGGACCAGAAAGGGGCTGTTAAATAATGAATAAAAAGAAGCCCCCCCAGCCCTCCAAGACCTAATTATTGGCTTGCCTGAATCCAATAAGAACAACAACCCCATGAAAGGAAAGGATGACAAAGACAGAGGCTAATTCTTCTCAAACCTTCTGGAAATTCTAGTTCTGAAGGGGGAAGGTGTGGTCAGGGATTTGGGGGCAGGTCAGACTTAGAGCCCTGACAGGCCTAAACTACTCCACATCCGCCCATCACACGGGCTGGAGGGGAAGGTCATGGGGGGTTATAGGCACAAAGGGCCCCCACCAAAGGGCTGGTCCCTACCCAGAGAACACAGGCAGTGCTCCTTGTGCGGGGCTGTGAAGGAGTCTTTGTACTACTGTCTACGCCATGCCACTCCAGGACAATCTTTCCTCCCCTGCTAGGGACGCCCCCAATCATTCCAACCTCACCTCTCCTCTGCACCTGGGAACCAGCAGCATCCCAACAAATGCCCAGAAAGTTCTAGTTCCACCTCTGCCCCGAGGGCCCACAACGTGGCTTTTATTTTCTCCAGTCATACTTCACCATTTTAAAAACTGTATTTGAGGCCGGGCTCAGTGGCTCATGGCTGTAATGCTAGAACTTTGGGAAGGTAAGGGAGGCAGATTGCTTGAGCCCAAGAGTTTAAGACCAGCCAGCCTGGGCAACAGAGTGAAGCCCTGTCTTTATGGAAAATTAGCTGGATATAGTGTTAAGCACCTGTAGTCCCAGCAACTCGGGAAGCTGAGGCGGGAGGATCACTTGAGCCCAGGAGGTCATGGCTGCAGTGTGCCATGATGGCACCACTGCCCTCTAGCCTGGGTGACAGAGTGAGACCCTGTCTCAAAACATAAAAATTAAAAAGCATACTTGCATAAACTCAGTAGCTCGTATGAATGACATGAACTGTGTCAATTTCAATATCCTGGTTATGATACTGTACTGTAAACTTGCAAGATGTTACCATTGGGGGAAACTGGATAAAGGGTATGCAGACTACCTCTATTATTCCTGACAACTTCATGTAAATCTACAATTAGGTCAATAAAAAATTCCATTTAAAAAACCTAAAGAATATATGTTATAAACCTCATGTGAACAAAGACCAATCAAGAGATAATCCTACCTACAAATGGTTATACAAACTGAGCCTGGGTTTTGCAGGTGCTTCTGCAGCCCATTTATTCAACAAATACATCTGCCATCCCTACAACACGTTATGCCAAGCATTAGGAAGTGCATCTCTGCTAACACTCTTATAAAATGAGTGTTGATAAGAGAAAAGTTACCTATTCTAGGTAGACCTGGCATAACTGACAATTTCATTTTTTTTAATCAGAGGTGAAAATATTTTGGCATGCAATACATTTGAAAATGCATTAAGTAACTGCTCTATTTAGGTCGGGACATGGCTCAAGTCACAATTCATAAGTTACTCCAGTCCCAGCTGTCAGGAAAACATGAGAGTAGCTGAGCGCAGCAGCTTATGCTTACAATCCCAGCACTTTGGGAGGCCAAGGTGGGTGGATCACTTGAGGCCAGGAGTTCGAGACCAGCCTGGCCAATAGGGCAAAACCCCATCTCTACTAAAAATACAAGAATTAGCCAGGCATTGTGGCAGCTATCTGTAATCCCAGCTAATCAGGGGGCTGAGGCAGGACAATCGCTTGAATCCCGGAGGTAGAGATTGCAGTGAGCCAAGATCGCGCCACTGCACTCCAGCCTGGGTGACAGAGTGAGACTCCATGTCGATAAAAAAGAAAACATGGGAGTGGAACCCCATTGTGGAGTCACAATATTTTTTATACGTTCCACATGGCAGCATCTACCCACTCCTTCTGCAGGCCACATATTGATGACAAGTTTCTCAGGGGGCTAAGAGAGAGGCGAAATTTCAACCTGAGTTCAAGGGCAACCTCCTGGGGTGTTTGCTTTGCTTCAAAATGAGTCATCAAAACCCTATATGCCTTTTGACCAGAAAGTTCCAGAGATTTTAAACAAGCAAATGTGCCCCAGCCATGACAATCCCTGAAACATCCTGCTTCATTTTGCAGCTGTCATCTGTCTGGACCAGATGTCGCTCTCAGCTCATGTAAAAAGCCCTGTGTAGCTGCCGCCATGACCTTCCCATAAAAAACATTCCCAAGACACATTTCCCAGGCACAGATCCTTCCCAAGGTCAGAGGCTTGAGAGGGGGACCATCTTCCTTGGCATATTTATTGCTGATGGCACTTATCAAAGTATTTTTAATGCATTATCTCATCTGTTATTTACAAATAACACCTCCCCCTAGGAAAACCTATTGACTTCTAAAACAAAAAAAAAAAAAATTCAGAGACAGGGTCTTGCTCTGTCTCCCAGGCTGAAGGATAGTGGTGTGATCATAGTTCACTGCAGCCTCCAACTCCTGGTCTCAAGCAATTCTCCTGCCTTAGCCTCTCAAGTAGCTAGGACTATAGGCACGTGCCACCACTCCTAGCTAAATTTTAAAATTTTGTTTGTTTGTTTGTTTGTTTGTTTTGAGACAGAGTCTTGCTCTGTCACCCAGGCTGGAGTGCAGTGGCGCGATCTTGGCTCACTGCAAGCTTTGCCTCCCAGGTTCACACCATTCTCCTGCCTCAGTCTCCCGAGTAGCTGGGACTACAAGCACTCGCCACCACATCTGGCTAATTTTTTTGTATTTTTAGTAGAGACAGGGTTTCACTGTGTTAGCCAGGACGGTCTCGATCTTCTGATCTCATGATCTGCCCGCCTCGGTCTCCCTAAAAATTTTTTTAGAGACAGTGTCTGACCAGGTTGCCCAGGCTAGTCTCGAACTCCTGGCCTGAAGAGGTCTTCCTGCCTCGACCTCCCAAGTAGCTGGGATTGTAAGTGTCAGTCATGGCATCTGGCCATAACCTCATTTTTTAAATGAAGAAACTGAGGTTAACTCTCTCAAATATTTGTCAATTCCTGGTTACTCAGAAATTGATGATTTAAGATCATTTCAGTCTTTTTCTGGCCTCTTCTTATCTGCTTCTACCAGTGAGCAGGCAGCAATTTAAAGAGAGAGAGAGAGAGAGAGTATGGGTCTTGAGTTAGGTGAAGTGGCAGTCCAGCTCATGACTCAACAGATGACTCTGCATTTAGCCTCCCAGAACCTCTGTCTCTTCATCTGTAACGTGGAGTAATAAATACCACACTGCAGGACCAAAGGGATGATTAAATGTAACAACCTGGATAAAACACGAGGTGGTTGCTCAAAATATTACCTCTGATGCTTGTTAAAAATAAGATTGGCTCGGCTGGGTGCACAGGCTCACACCTGTAATCCCAGCACTTTGGGAGGCCAAGGTGGGTGGATCACTTGAGGTCAGGACTTCAAGACCAGCCTGGCCAACATGGTGAAACACCACCTCTACTAAAAATACAAAAATGAGATAGGCATGGTGGTGGGCGCCTGTAATCCGAGCTACTGGGGAGGCTGAGGCAGGAAAATTGCATGAACCCGGGAGGGGGAGCTTGCAGTGAGCCAAGATCGCACTGCTGCACTCCAGCCTGGACAACAGAGTGAGACTCCATCCCAACAAATAAAATAAAAATGTCAGATTGGCTCAATAGAAGTAAGAATTAACAACCAAAGTGGAATTTTTGAATTATCAGAGAATTTAAATTATATGTAAAACTCTCTGAATTCAGGGGTAATTGGGGATTATCTAAAATTAATGGCTGAGACAGAAGCACCCAGATGAACAGGATTTTTATATTCACTTATCTGAGCTGGTAAAGAAATGCTGCCCCACTATCTTATCCTTCAATTATCTACCATTAAACCTCTGCACATAACTGAAATGTACAAATTGCACACTTTACGGGTGAGGGACAAACCCCAAGCTCTCACCCGCCATTCTCATCAGATTTCAACATGACCACCGTAAAGGCATAATGGAATTTAGGATTGATTATTCCTTGCCCGATATCCAGAATGTCTAAGGAATGTGTGTGCTGTTGAATGTGATGTTCTACTTCAGAGAACTGACTTGTGAATGGTTCTTAAGTGCTCAAATATGAAGAATATGAAATACAACAAAACACATTTGGGATGAATTTGACCACTCCTTTTTTTTTTGAGACGGAGTCTCGCTCTGTCGCCCAGGCTGGAGTGCAGTGGCCGGATCTCAGCTCACTGCAAGCTCCGCCTCCTGGGTTCATGCCATTCTCCTGCCTCAGTCTCCCGAGTAGCTGGAACTACAGGCGCCCGCCGCCTCGCCCGGCTAATTTTTTGTATTCTTAGTAGAGACAAGGTTTCACCGTGGTAGCCAGGATGGTCTCGATCTCCTGACCTCGTGATCCGCCCGTCTCAGCCTCCCAAAGTACTGGAATTACAGGCGTGAGCCACCGCGCCCGGCCTTGACCACTTTTTTCTGCCTTGTCTAACATCAGCCACTAACACTAAACTTCTCAAATTACAGTACACGTGGCAGGGGAGGGTAGCTAAAGCCACAAGATCAAACGGTACACCTTCTGAGAGCATCAGCCTTGCTCGACGTGAGTCTGCAAGTTCTGGAGATGGCCGGTTCATTTATTGACTACTCTCCGCACCTGGGAGCGCTCCGTGGCAATCGGAAAAGCGCTACTGAAGGAGAGGGGAAATACCAATTGATGGAAGACCCACCGAGGCCTCTGCCAGGTGTCTGCAGAGTGTCCCATTTAATTTCTTACCCAGTCATTCAACAACCACGGGACAAAGAGGGTACAAACAGCCAGTGACTTTTATTTATTGTTTTGAGATCTATTTTAACCAGGTTTTCAGACCTCAGTTAAACAGGGGTGTATTAGTCCATTTTCCTACTGCTATAAAGAACTGCCTGAGGCCGGGTGCGGTGGCTCAAGCCTGTAATCCCAGCACTTTGGGAGGCCGAGACGGGTGGATCACGAGGTCAGGAGATCGAGACCATCCTGGCTAACACGGTGAAACCCCTTCTCTACTAAAAAATACAAAAAAACTAGCCGGGCGAGGTGGCGGGCGCCTGTAGTCCCAGCTGCTCGGGAGGCTGAGGCAGGAGAATGGCGTGAACCCGGGAGGCAGAGCTTGCAGTGAGCCGAGATCGCACCACTGCACTCCAGCCTGGGCGACAGAGCGAGACTCCGTCTCAAAAAAATAAAATAAAATAAAATAAAATAAAATAATTTAAAAAAAATAAAGGAAAGAGATTTAACTGACTCACAGTTCAGCATGGCTGGGGAGGCCTCGGGAAACTTACAATCAAGGCGGAAAGTGAAGGGGAAGCAAGGCACCTGTTTCACAAGGCGGCAGGCAGGAGAAGGAATGCAGGAGACACTACCACACATTTATAAAACCATCAGATCTAGTGAGAACTCACTATCACGAGAACAGCATGGGGAAAACCTTTCCCCATGATTCAATTAACCTCCACCTGGTCTCTCCCTTGACATGTGCAGATTATGGGGATTTATAGGGATTATAATTCAAGACGAGATCTGGTGGGGACACAAAGCCTACCCATATCAGTGGGCAATACATATCAGCCCCTTCAACTCACCGAGAGGTGAGAAAAAAGCACGGAGAACTTGGTAGTGAAAATAAAACAGCAGTAATCTCAGAGGTGAGAAAACTGGCTGATATAGACACAGATGTGCTGGCAGATTATGAATTCAGGTTTGCTTAAAAAGATAAGTTGTTGCATTATAAACAAACCACCAAATTTACTAACAACTAAAATACTGATAAGTACCAACCTATGATATATTTATGCATAAATTTTTTAAAACTCTTAGAGCTGGCCAAGTGCAGTGGCTCACACCTGTAATCCTAATACTTTGGGAAGCTGAGATGGGTGAACTATTTGAGGTCAGGAGTTCGAGACCAGCCTGGCCAACATGGTGAAACCTCGTCTCTACTAAAAATACAAAAATTAGCCAGGTGTGGTGGGGTGTGCGCCTATAATCCCAGCTACTCAGGAGGCTGAAGCAGGAGAATCGCTTGAACCCGGGAGGCAGAGGTTGCAGTGAGCCAAGATCATGCCATTGAACTCCTGCCTGAACAACAGAGTAAGATTCCATTTCAGGAGAAGAAAAAAAAAACTCTTAGAGCTTATTTTCTTTCTCTAAGCCAAATAGGAAATAAGTTTGCTGTTATTGGTCTTGGACTCTAGACATGAGTGCCAGCTGCTGGATGCCCAACAGAATTTTGATGAAAGATGTTTCTTCTCTGGCGTATGCTCATTTCTTCTTCCAGTCCAGATAGAGTCCTCTCTGTCTATGCCGCTGAGCTCTGCCCTGCAAGCTATTCTCACTAACATCGCTTCACTCTAGAGGACCCCATTACCTTAACGGGTTAGAAATAAGAGCTCAACCTGGGCACGGTGGTGCATGCCTGTAGTCCCAGCTACTCGAGGCAGGAGCTGAGAAGGGAGGATTGCTTGAGCCCAGGAGGTCGAGGCTGCAGTGAGCTATGACCGTGCCACTGCACTCCAGCCTGGGCAAAAGAGCAAGAACCCATCTCTCAACAAAAAAGGGAATGAGAGCTCCACAGCTCATATCAGCCCACTAGGCATGTCACACTTGAACTCTGACCCTTCTCATGTTTAATAATACATACTATACAGAGCAATATACATATATTAGCTCTCTTTTCTGTAGTTGTTCCTGTTACTGCCATATTTTACAGCAATTCTGTTAGATGGTCTCGGGACCTTCACAAATATGGTCCAATGCTTATAACCATTTATTCAAAAAAGAAAAAAACTCCTGGCCAGGTGCAATGGCTCACGCCTGTAATCCCAGCACTTTGGGAGGCCAAGGCGGGCAGATTACAAAGTCAAGAGATGCAGACCATCCTGGCTAACGTGGTGAAACCCCATCTCTACTAAAAATACAAAATTAGCTGGGCTTGGTGGTAGGTGCCTGTAGTCCCAGCTACTAGGGAGAATGAGGCAGTAGAATAGCTTGAACCCAGGAGGCGGAGGGTGCAGTGAGCCAAGATCACGCCACTGCACTCCAGCCTGGCGACAGAGGGAGACTCTGTCTCAAAAAACAAAAAAAAACTCTTAATAGGTCAGAAATTCAAATTATCCATTTAGTAATGAAAACTAAATGAATTCTTCACGAAATTAACAGAATTTGGACTTTGACAGTACACTAACACTCTTGGGAACATACACTCATTCTTTCGTTGAGTTGCAAGGGAGATAAGGGTCTTGGTATAAGATGTAAGAAGCGCTGGGTGGGAATATTCTGGTGAAGTGGATCCAAGAGAAGCGTGTTCATTGTTTCGGAGAACAGGGAACAGTTCCCAAGAAAAGCAGTGTTTGGTTTCTGTGATGAAAAACAAACTTCCTCCTCCAAAGATAAGTGGCAAAACAATACAGTCTCCACTCAAAGCATCTACGCTAAGAAATACCTTGGCTACCATAATAGAAGAAGAACCCCTAAAAACAACTGTGAAATATTTCCACCACTGTTGGGTTACTTTTGGGTATTCTTACTTTGAAAGCTTCTTTTTTTTTTTTTCTTTTGAGATGAAGCCTCGCTCTGTCACCAGGCTGGAGTGCAGTGGCATGATCTCAGCTCACTGCAACCTCCACCTCCCGGGTTCAAGCAATTCTCCTGCCTCAGCCTCCCGAGTCGCTGGGACTACAGGTGCACGCCACCACACCCAGCTAATTTTTGTATTTTTAGTAGAGACAGGGTTTCACCGTGTTGTCCAGGATGGTCTCGATCTCTCAACTTCACGATCCGCCCACCTCGGCTTCCCAACGTGCTGGGATTACGGGCATGAGGCACTGCACCTGGCCAAAACCATCTCTTCTTTAAACTGCTACCCCAAATAGTAAAAAGCGTTAAAGAATCAGACGACTCCTACCCAACTGCCCTTCGTCCTTTCTTACTTTTGCTACCCTATTCTTATTTCCCGTCTGGAAAGTAAATTCAGAAAGATAACGCAACACGCAGAGCACTGAACATGGATCCTCAGGTGGCCAGGAGCCTTTCTACATCCTTGAGTACAGCTGCTTACGGCAAATCAAACCTGCCCTGGCAGGCGTGTCTCGCTCTGCCAGCAATGGTGGATGTGAACGGTCCTGTCCTCACAGGCGGGCTGCAGCAGCTCTCCATACCAGCCCCAGAGATGCTGTCCAAGCTTCCTGTAAGGTGAATCGAGGAGGCAGAGTGGAGGTCCTTCTGCAGTCACTACCTACCTTTTTTCCTTTATCTACTAGGAAGCAAACATCACATCCTCCTGAGTCCACTCTCAGATCCTAAGAGGACAAATCTGACAAAGCTCTGAATGGGCTAGTCGTCAAAGAGAGCCCAACCCTTTCAAGCAATTAAGCATTGGGAGGTCAGGAGTGCTGGCTCACACCTGTAATCCCAGCACTTTGGGAGGCTGAGGTGGGAGGGTTACTTGAAGTCAGGAGTTCAAGCCAAGCCTGGGCAGCATAGTGGGACTCCATCTCTACAAAAATTAAAAGTAAAATAGGTTGGGTGTGGAGGCTCACACCTGTAATCTCAGCACATTGGGAGGCCGAGGTGGGTGGATCATGAGGTCAGGAGTTCGAGACCAGCATGGCCAACAAAGTGAGATCCCATCTCTACTAAAACTACAAAAAATTAGCCAGGCATGGTAGCAGGCGCTTGTAGTCCCAGCTACTCAGGATGCTGAGGCAGGAGAATCGCTTGAACCCGGGAGGAGGAGGTTGCAGTGAGCTGAGACGGCACTATTGTATTCCAGCCAGTGTGACAGTGTGAGACTCCATTTCAAAAAAATAAATAAAATCAAATAAAATAAGCTGGGCATGGCAGTGCAAACCTGTAGTCCCAACCACTCAGCAGGCTGAGGCAGTAGGATCGCTTGAGCCCAGGAGTTCAAGGCTGCAGGGAGCTATGATCTCACCACTGCACTCCAGCCTGGGCAAGAAAGTGGGACCCCATCTCTTCAAAAAAAAAGAACAGAGAAATAGGAAATACAACAACAAGCTTCCATTACCACCTTTTTGTGCATTTCCTAGAATGACAGAGGATGTCTGCAACTCCTGGAGCTTTTCCTTAATATACCATAGAGTGGAATTGATCATGATTAGGAAATAAAAATCTGTATGACTTTGCATTTTTTTTTCACCCTGAAAACAAATCTGATTTCTGGTGCTTTCAAAACTAGATCACAGATCTAGCAATGCTTGTGAATATGCTGGTTCCATGTCAGACGGAGCGATAGTCTGCACTGGTTGTCAGGAAAAGCCCAGACTCCCAAATCTGGCTGCCCAGTCTGTGTTATTTTTCCTTCATTCTCTGAGCAAAACTTAACTCTTGCTGTTGCAGACCTAGAGATGCTGGAAGCAGTAACACTGCCTCTCCCCATGGCTTTGATCTATGTTCCTCATTATTTCTCAAGTTTCACCAACATTTAATTGAACCCAAAGAGACAGAGAAAAATCTCTCTTGCAAACTAATCATTTCATCGTAAAAACTTTTTTAAATAACCATATTAATCTTTCATCGAATTCAGAAACTATGACAGATAACTCTGCCAATAAAAAGACCAGGAAGAGGAAATATAAATAAATAAACACGAGAGAAATATGTTTCAAATAACCACATTATCTACTGTGGAGCCATCGCCCTGGGATTCTCAATGACTGTCATGAAGACATATGGAATATGAGGGCTATGTGATTTATCTGAGTCTATGCGTGGGTTTTTTTCAATTTTCTGTAGCTAATATATCACAGTAAAGAGGAATTTTTTTAAACTACTCCTGAATAGAAAAAAAGATAGACTCGTCACAGTAATGTCTCATCACCTAATAATCTATGGTTATAGTCACAAATCATTTAGATAACATTAACCCCAGAAAAACCTGACTATTGTGAAAGCAAACTATCGTGGTCAAATCCATTTTTTATATATTCAACTAAATTCTATTTTTCCACCAACATAGTAGCAGACTGGGGTACAGTCACCTGCCATAATGTGATTTTTTTTTCTTTATTTGAAACTTATCTGAAATGGTAATTATATTACAACAAAATGTAATCCTGGCCGGGCACCATGGCTCACGCCTGTAATCCCAACACTTTGGGAGACCAAGGCAGGTGGATTACTTGAGGTCAGGAGTTTAAGGCCAGTCTGGCCAACATGGCGAAACCCTGTCTCTACTAAAAATACAAAAACTAGCCAGGCGTAGTGGCGCATCCCTGTAATCCCAGCTACTCAGGAGGCTGAAGCAGGAGAATTGCTTGAACCCAGGAGGCGGAGGTTGCAGTGAGCCAAGATCATACCACCGCACTACAGCCTGGGCAACAGAGCGAGATTTCGTCTCAAAAAAAAAAAGAAAGAAACTTATCAGAAGTGATAATGATATGATGATAAAATGTAATCCTGACTGCTGTAGTAAAAGATTAAATGTAAGATTTTACACCACTTTATTATCTAGGTGCAAATATTGTTCATAGGGCCAAGTGCAGTGACTCACGCATGTAATCCTGACACTTTAGGAGGCCGAGGCAGGAGGATCGCTTGAGGCCAGGAGTTCAAGAGACTAGCCTGGGCAACACAGTGAGACCCCATTTCTACAAAAAGTATTAATAATAACAGTAAAATTAGTTGGGCATGACAGCACACACCTTTAGTTCCAGCTACTTGGGAGGCTGAGGTGGGAGGATCACTTGAGGCCAGGAGGTAGAGGCTGCAGTGAGCTATGATAGTGCTACTGCACTCCAGCTTGGGTGACAAGCAAGACCCTGTCTTTAAAAATAAAATTTAAAAAATACTGTTTGCAAATGCATGATGAACACATAGGAATATGTACCAGCAATGAACATCCCCTCTGTCCTCAGCATGGACTCCTCTCGCCTTCCTCTCTAGGTCCTGCTGCATGAGCCTTCTCTTCCTCACTAGTCACCTTTTTGTCATGTGTTTGCCTCCTTAGGAATGCCAGTTCCAGGAAAGCCTGGACCTTCATGCTTCCGTTGACAGCTGTATCCTCGGCATGTGAAACAGCAGACGGTGCATGCGAGAGGCTCAGTGTGCATTTGCTGATTGATTGAATGAATGAACGAATGCACTGACTTTGCTTCCGAGCTAAGAAATGCAGTCAACCACCCTCGCTCTCCACCACCTGCTCTTGGTCTCGTTCAAAGTCAAAGGCATTCCCTGGCTGATTCACTTTTGCTGGTTGCTGACCTGCTTTTCTACACAATTCAAAGGTCAACACAATCCATCAAAAGACCCACGCAAAGGAGGCATTCCGACACCTATTCCCAATCACTCCCTCGCCCTGTACCTCAGACAGAAGAGCAATTTATTATAACTTGTTTATCCTTCTAGTGTTCCTTCATGCAAATATAAGTACATTCACATACATACGTTCATATGCCCATCTTTCTTTTTTTTTTTTTTTTTTTGAGATGGAATCTTGCTCTGTCGCCAGGTTGGACTGCAGTGGCACAATCTCGGCTCACTGCAACCTCCGCCACCTCCGCAAGCAATTCTCCTGCCTTAGCCTCCCAAGTAGCTGGGGACGACAGGCTCGTGCCACCACACCCAGCTAATTTTTGTATTTTTAATAGAGACAGGGTTTCACCAAGTTGGCCAGGATGGTCTCAATCTCTTGACCTTATAATCTGCCCATCTCAGCCTCCCAATGTGCTGGGATTACAGGTGTGAGCCACAGTGCCCAGCCACCCAGCTTTCTTATACAAAGGGCAGCATACTCCATGCACTGTTTTTCACCTTGTGTTTTGTACTTGTTAATGTACCTGGAAATCTTCCCATTTCAAAACACTTTTTTTTTTTTTTTGAGACAGAGTCTCGCTCTGTCGCCCAGGCTGGAGTGCAGTAGCTCAATCTCGGCTCTGCGCATCCTCCATCCTCCGGGTTCAAGCGGTTCTCCTGCCTCAGCCTCCCGAGTAGCTGGGATTACAGGTGTGCACCACCACTCCCAGCTAATTTTTGTGTTATTAGTATAGACGGGCTTTCACCAGGTTGGTCAGGCTGGTCTCGAACTCCCGACCTCAAGGGATCGGCCTGACTTGTCTTCCTATAGTGCTGGGATTACAGGCGTAAGCCACTATGCCTGGCCAGAAACACAGATTTTTATCATTCTCTTTAACAGCTGCATAGCGTTCCACTGTAGATACACACCGTCATCCCTTTAACCAGTTCCTTATTGACCGATGGCCACTTGGCGGCTTCCAACACTCTGGCGTTACAAAGCTTCAATGATAACTGTGAGCAAATGTCATTTCATCACATGTGCGGGTGTATCTGCGGTAAAGATTCCCAGAAACAGGACTGCGGGGTCGAAGGGCAAATGCATCCGTAATGTTAGTTCATGGCACCAGATTCCCCTCCTGTAGGGTTGTTCAAAAATACTGCTGGGTGCTATAAAGAGGTAGTGAATTTTTTTTTAAATTTATTTATTTATTTATTTTTTGAGACAGAGTCTCACTCTGTCGCCCAGGCTAGGGGTGCAGTGACGTGATCATAGCTCACTGCAGCCTTGACCTCCTGGGCTCAAGCGATCTTCCCACCTCAACCTGGGACCACAGGCACGTGCCGCCACACCTGGCTAAGATTTAAATTTCTGTAGAGACAGGCCCTCACCATGGTGGACTGAGTGATACTTTAAATGTGTATGTGTGGTATAGGTCCCGAGAATGTTTTCCATTCTTGTCATGGGGACTGTTAACCTATTTCTTTACTTTCACAAAACACAGGCTCTTTTAAAATTTAAATCAATGCGGCATCCCCCAGTGGTGGTCTGAGTTCACCTTCCCTATTAAACTTGCATCCAACAATTCTCTTCGGCTAACAGGTTTCCCCTCTAGCAACCTATTGGAAGAAAACAGCCCCTCTCAAAGAGACTTGAAAGCCTAGTTAATATGGGTGGAATTAAATTTTTATAAGAGCATTCAGGAATTCTAAATCAGCAGCAAATATTTTTCTCATCACAAGACACACAATGACATGGAAATAAAATGTAAATGAATATTTTAAAACTTTATTCATTCCAATTCAGGGGATCCCCAAACCGAGTTTATATGCCCGGAGTTTTAGTAATTCATGACTTTTTCACAGTGAGAATCTATAATTAGAAAATGGTGCCTATCTGCAGAAGCGATAAAGGGTTCTTTCCCACCCAAGCTTCTGGAGAGGCACGAGGAAACAATACACTTTCACACGAGAATCTCAGATTTCAGGAAACTGACCTTCGGACTTGGAACATTGATTATAGGCAGGGTGCACCAAAGCAACGATCTGCTTTCCTACTGGCACGGACTGGCTAAATACAAGTCATACGAGACTAAATTCACTCCTTTAATATGGTTTTGTGTAATATCTTCCATTTACTTTAAAATCATTTGGCACGGACAGCATGATATTCTCCATGTGCTAGTTGCTGTAAATGTCAACTCTAAGGACAGTCAGTTACCCTAATCAATAACTCATACTCCATCTACCAAAGACATGGACAAGAATGTTTTCAGCTATTTTCTTCATATTGTCCCAAACTGAAAACAACCAAATGTCCATCAACTATAGAAAGGAACCTAAACTTTATACGATGGAATTACAGAGCAATGGGGAAAAATGAACAACTGTTACGTGCAACAACATGAATCAATGTCATAAAGCATAAGTGCAATTCCATGTATATGGAATTTAAAAGCAGACAAAACTAGTCTAAGGTGACAACAGTCAGAAAAGAGATTACCAGGCTGGACACGGTGGCTCACACCTGTAATCCCAACACTTTGGAAGGCCAAGGCAAGTGAACTGCTTGAGCCCAGTAGTTCGACACCAGCCTGGGCAACATGGCAAAACCCTTGTCTCTACAAAAAAATACAAAAATTAGCCGGGTGTGGTGGTGCACACCTGTAGTCTCAGCTACTTCAGACGCTGAGGCAGGAGGATCACTTGAGCCTGGGAGGTCAAGGCTGCAGTGATCCCTGGTCATGTCACCGCACTCCAGCCCAAGCAACAGAGCAAGACCCTCTATCCTTACATGGGATTCCTAAAAAGGTCCAGCCATTGGTTTGGGAAATTTCTGGCTGCCTGAGGCTTCTCCTAGGGTAAGAGAATCATGGTTTTGGAATACTGGAAAATCTGCCTGGAGGGAAGCTTTTATCCAAAGTGGCACTCAGAGCACATAGGAAGGCACAGAGCAGGGACTCCTGATGACAGAACCACCACCCGGACTGTACTCGGCCAGCTGGCCTGCTCACACATTTCCTGAATAAGGGGTCTTAGGTGAATTTGGTCTGAAACTTGCTTGCATTATAACCTGGCAATGAGAATGTAGGAGAAGAGCTAACTGTCATTCACCTAAAATTTTACCTACTAAAAAACCTGAGCGTGGAGAGCCAATCTGACTTAGTTCCATTCTCCAGACATTTGCAGATTATTAGATGAATGGCAACATAGCGCAGGCACAGTGGCTCACACCTGTAATCCCAGCACTTTTCGGGGCTGAGGCAGGAGGATCACTTGAGTCCAGGAGTTCAAGACCAGCCCACGCAACACAGCGAGACTCCATCTCTACAAAAAAAAATTTAAAAATCTGCCAGGCATGGAGGCGCATGCCTATAGTCCCAGCTACTTGGGAGGCTAAGGCACGAGGATCGGTTGAGCCCAGGAATCTGAGGCTGCACTGAGCTATGACTGTGCCATGGCACTCTTCACTCAGGTGACAAAGTAAAGCCTTGTCTCTAAAAAAAAATTAAAATTCGGCCAGGCACGGTGGCTCACACCTGTAATCCCAGCACTTTGGGAGGCCAAGGCGGATGGATCACGAGGTCAAGAGATTGAGACCATCCTGGCCAACACAGTAAAGCCCCATCTCTACTAAAAATACAAAAAATTAGCCAGGAATGGTGGCATGGGCCTGTAGTCCCAGCTACTCGTGAGGCTGAGGCAGGCAGGGTAATCGCTTGAACCCTGGAGGCGAAGGTTGCAGTGAGCTGAGATCGCGCCACTGCACTCCAGCCTGGGTGACAGAGCAAGACTTCGTCTCAAAAAAAAAAAAAATAATTAAATTCAAAAAAAGCATGGCAACCTGCAGTCTACATAACATAGTGAGAATTTTCCTTATAAATGAAATGAAGAAAGGAGCTAGAAGCAAGAAAAACTGGACTGATAAACAACAGCACAGCAAGACCCAACCAGGGGGAGGGTTCCAACAGCCCCCACAGAGCTCTGCTTCTGGCCCCTTCCTCTTCAGCATTTTTACCGGTGACTTGTAGAGAGAGAGAGGATATGATCATAATGGCTGTGGACAACCCAAAATTAAACCAAACTCAGAATTCTAAAAGATCTTGACAGGCTGATATAATGAGCTGGATCTCACAAGATTGTGCACAAAAATTAACAGCTCAGAACAAGACAGCCAAGGCTCCATGATAAAAAATGTATCATGGTTGTTACATTTAAAACTTTAGGGGGTTTGGGCCGGGCTCCGTGGCTCACGCCTGTAATCCCAGCACTTTGGGAGGCCAAGGCAGGCAGATCACGAGGTCAGGAGATTGAGACCATCCTGGCTAACACAGTGAAACCTCGTCTCTACTAAAAATACAAAAAGTTAGCCCGGCGTGGTGGCGGGCGCCTGTAGTCCACCAGGAGACTTGGGGCAAGAGAATGGCATGAACCCGGGAGACGGAGCCTGCAGTGAGCCGCGATCGCGCCACTGCACTCCAGCCTGGGCTACAGTGCGAGACTCCGTCTCAAAAAATCAGTAAATAAAATAAAATAACAAACTTTAGGGGTTTTGGATGACTAGCAGTTCAGGTAAGTCCATGTAAGTCACAAGTGTGTTGTGGTTGCCAAAAATGCAATGCCCGTGTTATATTTCAACAAATAGTTTCCTTTTAAACATGAAATGCGAACATATTCGTACACTGATGTTCCTAGCAGCATGATTCACAATAACCAAAAGGTTACTTCGAGAGTCCGTGCAGAGGAATGGGTAAGCAAAATATGTTCTAGCCTTACAATGGAATATTATTTGGCCTTAAAAAGGAAAAAAATTCTGGCCAGGCACGGTGGCTTACGCCTGAAATCATTACTAGCACTTTGGAAGGCTGAGGTGGGTGGATCACAAGGTCAGGAGTTTGAGACCAGCCTGGCCAACATGGTAAAACCCCGACTCTACTAAAAAATACAAAAATTAGCCAGGCGTGGTGGCTCGCACCTGTAATCCCAGCTATTCAGGAGGCTGAAGCAGGAGAAGCACTTGAACCTGGGAGGTGGAGGTTGCAGTGAGCCGAGATTGCACCACTGCACTCCAGCCTGGGCAACAGAGCAAAACTCCGTTTGTTTGTTTTTTTTTAAAAAAAAAAAAGGAAGAAAATTCTGACTTATGCTTCAAACTGGATGGACCCTGAGGACTGAGTGAAATAAGCCAGTCATAAAAAGGCAAATATTGAGGAATTCACTTCAACAAGATGCCTAGAGTAGTTCAATTCATAGACAGAGAAAGTAGAATGGGGCTGGCCATAGACTGGGAGGAGAGAGGATGAGGAGTTGCTGTTGAATGAGGGCGGAGTCTCTGTTTGGGAAGATGAAGAAGTTCTGGAGATGGATGGTGGCGACGGTTGCACAATGTGAATATACTTCATGCCACTGAACTGTATGCTTACAAACTGTCAAAATGGGCCAGGCATGGTGGCTCACACCAGCACTTTGAGAGGCAGAGGCGGGTGAATCACCTGAGGACAGGAGTTCGAGACCATCCTCACCAATATGGTGAAACCCCGTTTCTACTAAAAATACAAAAATTAGCCAGGCAGAGTGGTGCATACCTGCAATCCCAGCTACATGGGAGGCTGAGGCAGGAGAATTGTTTGAACCCAGGAGGCAGAGGTTACAGCGAGCCGAGACCGTGCCACTGCACTTCAGCCTGGGCGACAGAGCGAGACTCCATCTCAAAAAAAAAAAGGCAAAATGATCATATTTACATTAATACATGTTACCATAACACGTATTAATATATGTACCATAACATGTATTTATACATATAAGTAACACATATACAAATAAACAATGTATAAATATTTATACATTACAAATAATTATACTGTATTGTATACAATATTGTATATTTATACAATTATTTATAATTGTATAAGTGAGCCGAGATTGCGCCACTGCACTCCAGCCTGGGCAACAGAGCGAAACTCCATTTAAAAAAAAAAGGAAGAAAATTCTGACTTATGCTTCAAACTGGATGGACCCTGAGGACTGAGTGAAATAAGCCAGTCATAAAAAGGCAAATATTGATGAATATACAAATAATTATACTGTATTGTATACAACATTGTATATTTATACAATTATTTATAATGTATAAATATTTATTCAGTCCACATAATGTTCTGAGAAATTTCCTTATGATTTCCTTGTAAATGAAAGGAAGGAAGGGGCTAGATGCGAGAGAAACTGGACACTGTATATTTATACAATATAAATTAATATAAATAATTGTATAAATACTGTAAATTCAGTTTACAATAATACATATTACCATTTTTTTAAGAACCCAAAATATGCAATGCAATCATCTGCTCCATTAATGTGAGCAAAGGTCACTGTCGGCTTCCATACTCTGCTCTCAGAACATACCTGAAGAGAGTGAAAACAGGCCTACCTGACTCGCCTGCTCCACGAGCCTCTCCTCCTTCCCTCTCGCGTGGGCTTTGTCTCTGAACCGGGATGGCTCCTCTCCCTCAATGAAGGGACTACTGGCCTCTTGGAAAAGGAGGAGGCTCCCAGCACATGTGCTGCTGCGGGGCCCCAATGTCTCTGTTGCTCCGGTTCCCGGGATCCCAGGGGTCGAAGGTCCATCGGCCAGAGGAGCCCCCGGGACACTCAGAATACGGGCATCCCTCAGGGAATCTTCCAGAAGCCTTAGCTCCCTACCCCACTTCCTCTCTGACCCACTCTCCAACACACACACAAACACACGACCATCCTCAAGTCTCTGCCTCCCAACGCAACAAAGGATTGGTATATTCACGCACTCTACAAATACTCAGAGCTTGAGAGAAATTGTAAAATAAATTCTTTAAAAGATTTACCAGTTCAAAAAATGCGTATCATGTATACGAATGATAATATCTATTAAGTGCCACTGTTATCAGAATTTATATCATTTCTCTCACCCCCTCTAAATAAATTAGTCTGTGAAGCTGAGACAGGAAAAGAGCTGCCCTGGGTGGAAATCCACAAGTGGGACCAGGGTGCTGGGTCCCTGGGGATACCAGGTCCCAAGAAGAAGGCAAGAGTGAAGAGGGAACGGGTATTCCACATTTCCAGCGTCTACAGCGGAATCTCCGAGGGCGTCCTACCTCTTCCTCCTCCCAAGGCAGGAGAAAGGACTTACCTAGCTGGCCAGGAGGGAATGGAGGGTACCAGGCCAGCTCCTTCTCCCTCCTTTCTCTTGGGAACCTGCTGGAAGCCCACAGACTACTTCTCTCCTCTGGCCAGGGGAGGAGGCTTCAGGGGCTAGGCGGACTGCTTCTGAGGTTGAGAGTGAGAAAGCCCTTTATTAAAACGTGCCCCAGTCCTCCAATGGAACGTTTATCAGGAATGAGTTTAACATTGGGATCTCCACCTGCCTAGCCCCTCAGCCCTACTTCTCAATTGGTTCAGAGCTCATGTGGGAAAGAACGGTTCTCCTCACTCCCTCGCCCATGCCTGACACACCCAGCACCGCGCCTCTTACGTGGCCGGCAGGTTTGGGTGGGAAGTCTTCAAAGCTGGTTCTCACAGTGGGAGCCTGCACGAGGCGCAGGACATGCCAGTGGCTTATAACCTCTGGGGCCAGCAGCACCTGATAGCCACCAGGCAGTCAGGGCATGACTTTTTCATTCTTCTCTTATTCTGGAACAATGGGAGTTTCCTTAGATAGGTAACCCAATAGACCCAGCACTTAGCCTCCTTGAAGAAAACACCAGAGTCTCAAATAACAAAACAAAACTAAATCCAAAGGGCTGTCCAAGTCCTCACTGTAACTCGAAATGGCATTCGGAACATTTATGGAGACCAGAAAATACAAGACCCAAAACCTGCTGGGCCTCCTCTCTGGCCAGTACGCAAGTCATCCAACCACTGTCCATGCGTGATCTGTCCAATCTACAGGCCAAGCCCAGCTGGAGACACCACCAACCCATCCCTATTTATTCTCTCAACCAAGTAATTTCCAGATTTCCATTTTACCTTGCTAGAGAGCCATGTTTATGTCTCTAAAGCTTCAATCCCTCTTTAAGAACAAGAAATTAACAAAATCACAATGGCACTTCCTAACGGTATTAAACACAAAACTGTCATGCTTATAGAAACCTGAGAGCTCATGTAGTTAGTTCCACCTCCTCATTCCCCAGAGGAAGTGACTGTGAAGCTGTAAACTCAGTATATAACCCAACTGTAACTGGGAAAACTGGGATATAAACTGGATATTAGAGGATATTAAGAAATTAGTATTAATTGTATTAGTGGTTATAATGCTATTTTAATTACATAGAGAAACTTCCTTCTCCTTCCTTCTTTCCCTTTTTCCTTCCCTCCTTCCTTCTTTCTCTCTCTCTCCTGGCCCTCCCTTCCTTCCTTCTTTCTTTCCTTCCTTGGGTGAAGGAACAGAGATTCACACTACTGTTAGTATGGGTGTAACATCAAGATGTCTCCAATTTACTTTTTTCATATACACGTGTCTTTTTTTTTGAGATGGAGTCTCGCTCTGTCACCCAGTCTGGAGTACAGTGGTGTAATCTCGGCTCACTGCAAGCTCCGCCTCCCAAGTCAAGCGATTCTCCCACCTCAGCCTCCCAATTAGCTGGGATTACAGGCACCTGCCACCATGCCCAGGTAATTTTTATATTTTTAGTAGAGTTGGGGTTTCGCCACATTGGCCAGGCTAGTCTCAAATTCCTGACCTCCAATGATCCACCCACCCAGGTCTCCCAAAGTGCTGGGATTATAGGTATGGGCCACCACGCCCGGCCAACATGTATCTTTTTTTAAGCTTTATTGAGGTATGACTGACAAATAAAAATGGCATATATTTAGGGTATACAGCACGTTTTGATATATGTATACACCGTGAAATGATCACCACAATCAAGCTAATTAACATATGGATCACTTGCCATCATCACCCCTTGTGTGCGTGTGATGATGGCACTTAAGATCTACTCTCTTAGCAAATATCTTCACTTTTCTTTAATGGAGTGAGTTATAATATATAAACAGCTGGCCTGACCTAGGGTATACACAGCTGGTTAGTGGACGAGCTGGTTAACAGCAAGGGTGGTTCTTGCCAAGGCTGTTTTCAAAGTGCTGTATTCTCATCACGGGAGCAGCTACACAAGATGCCCTTCGGACAGCCACACGGGCCCTGCCCACTCAGCTTGAGGAGGTTCTACGTGCTCCCAATGACAATGGCAGACAAACCATACTTCAGTGAAAGAGTAACTGGCTAGGTTGGCTTCTTTGTCTGACCTTAATGGCCAAATACTCATGTAACATTGGCCCAGGTAACATTTGCTCTGAGTTTCAAAGATCACATCAATGCACCAAGGAACTCGAATCTTTGACAGCATAGTAACATGACCTAATAGAATCTGGATATAATCACGCAATAACAATCATGAACCGCTTGCTGTGTACCAGGGACTATTCTAAGCATTAACAAGAATGATCTCAGTAAATCACAACATCCAATGAGATTATCATCTCCATCACATTGATGAAGTAACCAGAGCACAGAGAAGGTAAGAAACCCACCAAAACCACAGAGCCCTACATGACAGTCAGCATTCTGGATGACTCAGCCATACATGCCCCTGTGATCACACTCCATTTCCGGATAGTCACATTTCATGTTTTTCACTGGGAGGAATGGTCCAGGGATAATTTCTTCTCATTCCTGTCTTTAAAAATAGTACAAAAGGATAAAAACAAAAAGTAAAAGAGAAAAATAAAATCTGCCCCGGAGGTTAAAACAACATATCTGATGTCAAAAAAATTTTTTTCACTTTGTTTTTCTCAACAAAAATTCAAATCACTCAAGTACTGCTTGACTCTCTTCCCCAAACAAACCTAGGCAAGAAGTCCATCGTATCTCCACACAAACCTAGGCAAGAAGTCCATAGTATCCTCTACAAACACCTAGGCAAGAAGTCCAGACGGCTCTACAGTTTCTCCTCCAGAGAACTCCGTGGGCCTGGCATGGTGGCCCATACCTGTAATCCGAGCACTTTGGGAGGCTGAGGCAGGAGGATCACTTGAGGCCAGGAGTTCAAGATCAGCCTGGGAAATATAGAGAAACAAAAAAATAATAATAATAAAAATAAAAATAAGTAAAACTAAAAATATTTTTTAAAAAAATAAGTAAAAAAGGCCAGGCACGGTGGCTCACATCTGTAATCCCAACACTTTGGGAGGCCAAGGCAGGAGGATCACTTGAGGTCAGGAGTTCGAGACTAGCCTGACCAACATGGTGAAACCCCGTCTCTACTAAAAATAGAAAAAAATTAGCCAGGTGTAGTGGCGCACACCTGTAATCCCAACTACTTGGGAAGCTGAGGCAGGAGAATTACCTGAATCCACAGGCAGAGGTTGCAGTGAGCCGAGATCATGGCACTGCACTCCAGCCTGGGCAACAAGAGCGAAACTCCATCTCAAAATATAATAATAATAAAAATAAGTTAAAAAATAAGTTAGCCAAGCACTGTGGTACACACCTGTAGTCCTTGTTACTCAGGAGGCTGAGGCAGGGGGATCGCTTGAGCCCAAGAGTTCAAGACTACAGTGAGTCACAAAATTAACTTAAAAATTAATTTTTTTTTAATAGGATCTCACTCTGTCACCAAGGCTGGAATGCAGTGGTACAATCTTGGCTTATTGCAGCCCCAACCTCTCAGGCTCAAGCAATCCTCCCACCTATCTCACTCTTTTGAGTAGCTGGGACCCCAGGTGTGCACAACTACACTCAGCTAATTTTTAAATTTTTTGTAGAGACAGGGCCTTGCTATGTAGCCCAGGCTGTTCTCAAACTCTTGGCCTCAAGCCATCTTTCCGTCTCAGCTTTCCAAAGTGCTGGGATTACAGGCGTGAGGCACCACGCCTAGCCCTAAAAATTAAACATTTTAAAAAAGGAAAAAACTATCCAAAGGCTGCCCAGTGGCCAGCAGAGGCCTCTCATCATGATATGCCAGAAAGTTACCAGTTACTCCCTTTAAGGACTCTAGGCGAGTTTCTGCAGAAAGAGTGACACGGGAAATAAATCATAGTTGGCCTTCCAGTACCTTTGCCAACTTCTCCAGTATTGATAATGACTTTGAACTAAGCTTTATAATTTAATTACTTCTTGAAACTGGTGCCTTCTGAAGCTAACATGAGAGACAGACCATTCTGCAGAAGAATGTACTCAGTAAAAAAAGACAGAGCGAGAGAGAGACGCGGTGGAAAAAACTTAGACCCAAAGAACCGATCCCAGAAAAGGAGACATTCTCTTAACCCATCCTAGAAATGCCGAAATGTCTTAGGATAAATTGGGGAAGCTGCCAGTTGGGACATTCCCTAGTTCTATTCCAAAATCCCTTCCCTACATTTAGTCCAATTTAAGGTATCTCATGTAATCTTGGAAAAGGTCAAAGAATTCTCAAAGGAAGTCAACATCCAACTAAGATACAGCACACAGTATCTGACAGCAGGGAAGGAAGGGGAGACTCAAACCAGCACAAGGACAGAGAGTTCTAACTCCAAAGGGCTTGGGAATCACTGGCATAGAGGTTGCTGTAAAGTCTCCAACTGCAAAAAGAGAAAGGATTTATACCATGGCTACTATCCATACTTTAAAAACATCTGAGCTTCCTCAAATACTAGTGTCAGAGGCATTGGAACCAGATCAACTCCATCTTGAGTAGGGGCTGAGTAAAATGAGGCTGAGACCTACTGGGCTGCATTCCCAGACACTTAAGGCATGCTAAGTCACAGGATGAGACAGGAGGTCGGCACAAGAAACAGGTCATACAGACCTTGTTGATAAAAGAGGTTGCAGTAAAGAAGCGGCCAAAACCCACTAAAACCAAGATGGCGACGAGAGTGACCTCCTGTTCTCACTGCTACACTCCCATCAGCGTCATGACAATTTACAGATGCCAAGGCCACGTCAGGAAGTTACCCTACACGCTCTAAAAAGGGGAGGCATGAATAATCCACCCCTTGTTTAGCATATCATCAAGAAATAACCATAAAAGTGGGAAACCAGCAGCCCTCAGGGCTGCTCTGTCTATGGAGTAGCCATTCTTGATTCCTTTACTTTTTAATCAACTTGCTTTCACTTTACTCTGTGGACTTGCCCTGAATTCTTTCTTGCACAAGACCCAAGAACTGTCTCTTGGGGTCTGGATCATGACCCCTTTTCTGTAACACTAGCAGGCTGAAGGATGAAGTAATAATTGAGGCAAAGAGACTACATTTCATATCTGCAAAAGAAATGAACAGTACTATCTGCAAATAACAGGTGCCTCTTACACAGAATACCTTTATTTCCCTCACTGGGAACTTTTCATTCTTTTTCAAAATTTGTTATTGTTAAAATTAGCATTTGACATTCACAAAAAAACAAAAACAAAAACAAAAAAAACGCCAACAACATGTCTATATCTGCTATTATGACCTCACCATTCATTCACCTCTGAACTGACTTTCAAAACATCGTTAACTTCAGCCCAGCAAACAACAGTCAGGCACAAAGATAAGGAAGACAATTAAATGTTATACTAACAATAAAAACAAATGAGTAATATAATTCTCTGCAGTTGTCAGGGTATGGTTTATGACTTTTACATTAAAAGGACTTTTTCTTTTTATTCTTACAGACAGTACAAAGCAATGATTACCATGGCTAAAGGCAAGTCAGTGGGTAGGGAAAACGGCCTTGGGAAAGTTTCCAGGCTAAAAAAGCATGTTAACAGTACTTGATGGTGATATTTTGAATACTCAAAGAAAAGTCTGTCTACTCTGCAGCCCAGTCTGTAAGGGCAATGCCAACATTGAAACCAGCCAAGGAACAAGAGCAAACGGGCCAATGGCCCGTCTTCAGGCGAAAGGAAGCCAAAACAAAATGGCAGAACCAAAGCTAAGTCTGACTAAATTCTACCCATTCTCCAAGGTAAGGTTTCATTTCAGAACTCTCACAAGAACTCCAATCAGTGTAAACTAAAAATAAAATTCTAAACCCCCCCCCCCCCCAACTGACTGAATGGAAGACCCTCCTCTGGGCCAAGGGGATTCCAAAGTCAACCTGAAAGACTAGCGCAGGGCATGACGGGAAGGGAGGATCAGACACGCCTCATTCTACCCTCCACCCTTTGGAATTCAGGCACCACTGGCCAACATACATTAACATTAAAACAGAAATCTTAAGACTGAGAAAACAGATACTTTGTAGCAATAAGATACCAAATTCCAGCCTGTCTCTAGTATAGCATCAAGTGACAGCAGGCGCTGAAAGAAATCAAAGTATTTTACCCCAACATACATTTCTTTGACATGTTTTGAAACGACCCTGCGAAGCTGTCTCTTGTGGGAAAAATCTACATTCTGTAGCGAATCCCATCTCCTTTCCACATCTTTTCCTGTTCCAGGAGAGATCTAACTAAGAGTCTGGCACCTTTACTGTCTAATCTCTCTGAAGCCTGTTACCTGGAGGCTTCATCTACATAACAAAAACTTTGGTCTCCACAATCCCTTATCTCAACCCAGACATTCCTTTCTATGGATTCCACATCTTTAGATAATAACTTAACTCTTTCAACCAACTGCTAATCAGAAAATCTTTGAATGCACCTGCATTCAAAATCTATTCCAAAATCCCTTTCTTTGAATGCACCTGCATTCAAAGATTTTGGAAATCCCTGCTTCAAGTTGTTCTGGCTTTCTAGACCAAACCAATGTACACCTTAAATATGATATTGATTGATGTCTGCCTCTAACTTCTGTCCCTCTAAAATGTATAAAACCAAGCTGCACCCCAACCACCTTGGGCACATGTTCACAGGACGTCCTGGGGCTGTGTCACAGGCTTTGGTCATTCATATTTGACTTAGAAGAAACCTCCTTAAATATTTTACAGAGTTTGACTCTTTTCATCGACATCAGCATATACTCCTCCTCAAAGCCTCAGAGGCCAAGGAAACGGAGGTTTCCATGATGGTTCTTAAGTCTGAATGTCAGAGGCGTTTGAACCAGAGCAACTCCATCTTGAATAGGAACTGCGTAAAATAAGGCTGAGGTCTACTGGGCTGCATTCCCAGATGGTTAAGGGATTCCAAGTCACAGAATGAGACGGGAGATCGGCACAAAACACAGGTCATAACGACCCTGCTGATAAAACAGGGTGAGCAAAGAAGCTGGCCGGCCACACCCCACCAAAACCAAGATGGTGATGAGAATGACCTCTGGTTGTCCTCACTACTACACTTCTGCCAGCGCCATGACAGTTTACAAATGCCATGGTAACGACAGGAAGTTACCCTATGTGGTCTAAAAAGGGGAGGCATGAATAATCCATCCCTTGTTTAGCATATCATCCAGAAATAACCATAAAAATGGGAAACCAGGCTGGGCACCGTGGCTCACGCTTATAATCCCAGAACTTTGGGAGGCCAAGGTGGCTGGATCACCTGAGGTCAAGAGCTCGAGACCAGCCTGGCCAACATGGTGAAACTTTGTCTCTACTAAAAATACAAAAATTAGCCAGGCATGGTGGTAGGCGTCTATAATCCCAGCTACTCGGGAGGCTGAGGCAGGAGAATCGCTTGAACCCACGGACGTGATGGTAGGCGCCTATAATCCCAGCTACTCGGGAGGCTGAGGCAGGAGAATCGCTTGAACCCAGGGAGCGGAGGATGCAGTGAGCCAAGATCACGGCACTTTACTCCAGCCTGGGCAAAAGAGCAAGACTCTGTCTCAAAAAAAAAAAAAAAAAAAAAAGGAAACCAGCAGCCCTCAGGGCTGCTCTGTCTATGGAATAGCCATTCTTTGATTCCTTTACTTTCTGAAGAAACTTGCTTTCACTTTATAAACTCGCCCTGAATTCTTTCTTGCGTGAGATCCAAGAACCCTCTCCCGGGGTCTGGATCAGGATCTCTTTCCTGTAACAGGACTATATGAGCACAACACATGGTTCGTGCCTTCATGAAGGTCATTACGACACTACATTGCAACTACAAGCTTCTATCCTTGTTTCCGTCCCCTTCTGTGTCATCACAGAGATCCTCAGAATGGAGGCAACCTGGGTAAGCCCTCTCTGTTTGACCATGGTGCCTGGTGTAGAGTGAGCACCCATCATGTCTGTTCCATGAATACTGAATACATTTTACAAACAGGCAAACCCCGACATCTGCGGCACAGAAACATCTTTCCTACTCAAGTCACAATTTCACTACTGAGGCTTCACGTCTTTGAATCTGTTTTCCAGAGTTCTTAGATATGTGGATAAATATATTTCCGAGCGCTCAGTGTTTTCGCTACTGCTGTGAGTTCATATGTAGAGGGAATAAACAAAATGGCTCAAAATTGAAGGGAAACATTAGAAAGCACAGAAATAGTGAGAGAAGGGAAGTAGAAAAGTGAAAGAAATGAGAAGACAAGATAAAATGGGAAGAAAGCAAAGAAATACCAGACTTTGGCCTGAAATTTGCCATCACACTGCTGTCTCCAGTCATGGTTAAAATTTGGATATTTCCAAATATACTCACATCTAGCATGCTTCTCCCTACAAATGAAATGGATGAAGTCAGTTTTCACGTTTCCTAAAATGCTCAACAATGGTTACAAGTTCCCTTCTGATCTTTTCCTTCTTAGGAAAGAAGAAAAAAACACTCCACATAAAACCTTTCAGAACCTAAAGCGCGACATCAGCAGGATGACTTTGGACTCAGGAAAAGTCTAGAAAGTCTTTTAGGCTGAGATGAATTTTTGAGGTTTGGGGTGACAAAAAACTAAAAACAGTGCCCATGTATATAGAAGGGCTTTGCAAGTCTATCTGAAATAAAACATTCACAGAATAAAAGTCCATTCCCATATAACGTCTACGAGAAATCAAAGTTTTAAGAAAAATAAGTTACTAAGAAAGACTACCTTCATGTCCCTTGAGCCTACAGTTTACATTTTATTGAGTTTAGTCCATTTGAATTCTTTAATTAAAGACTTGAAGAATTGTTGCTGCTGCATTTTATACCATCAAAGAGATTCTCTTTTGTAACTTGAAAAATAAAGTACACATTTCCTTTTTTCCCCCACATTTTTGTGCAAGAAAGTTTATTTTATACAACTTCCAATCCGTTCTGTGTCCTAGAGATTTGACGGAAACTGACTATAATCAAGTGCTTCTCGGTTTATCTGGGGGTTTTAGTTGTCATCTTTGAGTATAGAATAGAATATAAAAAGAAAAGGTAAGTTTAGCCTTGGAGGTCAGGGTAAGAGTTTGGCTTTTTACTTTGGTTTTTTGTTTTTTTTTTTTTCTTTTTTTTTTGAGACAGAGTCTCATTCTGTTGCCCAGGCTGCTGGAGTGCAGTGGCACAATCTCGGCTCACTGCAACTTTCACTTCCTGGGTTGAAGTGATTCTTGTTCCTCGGCCTCCCAAGTAGCTGGGATTACAGGCATGCGCCACCACACCCAGATAATTTTTTTTTTTTTTTTTTTAGTAGAGACAGGGTTTCACCATGTTGGCCAGGCTGGTCTCGAACTCCTGGCCTCCAGTGATCCACCCGCCTCAGCCTCCCAAAGTGCTGGGATTACAGGTATGAGGACTTTTTTTTTTTTTTTAACAAAATAAACACATGAAAAATTTATTTAAAGGCCAAGCACAGTGGCTTATACCTATAATCCCAGTACCGTGGAAGGCCAAAGTGCTTGGATCACTTGAACCCAGGAGTTCAAGACCAGCCTGGACAAGATGGTGAAAACCCATCTCTAAAAATATACAAAAATTAGCCAGGCATGTGGCATGTGCCTGTAGTCCCAGCTACCTGGGAGGCTGAGGCAGGAGGATCGTTTCAGCCCAAGAGATGGGAGGCTGCAATGAGCCAAGGTTGCACCACTGCACTCCAGCCCGCGTGACACAGTGTGAGACTCTGTCTCCAAAAGAAAACAAAAATTAATATAAGTCATATGTGACATGAGAGCCTTCAGAAATGAAGCCCAAACAACCCAAGAAAAACTGTCTATTTTTATGGACAGTCATGCTGAAGTATGATTGGAGGATGAAAGGGTATCATTTAATGGTAATAAACTAGGAGAAACTTAGCAAGGCCTGCTTTTTCAAATTCTTCTTGGCCTCTGGCAACAGGGCAGAACCCCACTGGAGTGAGGGTCTTATGACCAACTTTCAGGCAGACCAGAGAATTCTTTTCGGCCCACTGTAGGGGAAAAGGGTGAGAGAAGGTTAGAGGGTGACCTTCCTGCTTCTACAGTTTCCTCCATTTCCTTCAGCCTGAAATCGTCAGTATGCCAAGATGCCGTATTTTCAGGTAGCATTTCCTGCATCCCATCATATATACAGATCATTTTCGATTATGAAGCCTACAGGACAGAAACCATGTTTTATCACCTGTGTGTTTTGCAAGGCCTAAGCACTGCACCTGGCATACACAGCAACTCATATACTTTATTGAGGTATAATTTATCTGCAATAAACCGCATTCATTTAAAATGTGCCGTTGAGTTCAACTTTTGTCACACCAAATTAAACAAAAAAATAGGTATCTGGCCAGGCACGGTGGCTCACACCTGGAATCCCAGGACTTTGGGAGGCTGAGGTGGGTGGATCATGTGAGGTCAGGAGTTTGACACCAGCCTGGCCAACGTGGTGAAACCCTATCTCTATTAAAAGTACAAAATTAGCCAGCTGTGGTGGCGTCCACCTGTAGCCCCAGCTACTCAGGAGGCTGAGGCAGGAGAATTGCCTCCTGCCCCCCGGAGAAGGAGGCTGTAGTGAGCCAAGATCATGCCACTGCACTCCAGCCTGGGTGACAAAGGGAGACTCCATTTCAAAAAAAAAAAAAATCCCTAAAGACTAACATATAGTAGGAATGGCAGGAAAAAGACCTACTATTTCATAATCATGTCATAATTCAAGTAAGACTTTTATGAGGAGTTTCAAGGAAATGAATCCCAGGCCAAACCCATATCTGCCTTTTCTGACTTAGAGAATCTGCTGCTAGAAAGTAAGACAAGTGATAGGGTTTGGCTGTGTCCCCACCCAAATCTCACCTTGAATTACAGTTCCCATAATTCCCACATGTTATGAGAGGGACCCAGTGGGAGATCACTGAATCTCGAGGCAGTTTCCCCCATACTATTCTCGTGGTAGTGAGGAGGTCTCTTACGAGATCTGATGGTTTGATAAGGGGTTTCCCTGTTCACCTGGTTCTCATTCTCTCTCTTGCCTGCCGCCATATAAGATGTGCCTTTTGCCTTCCACCACGATGGAGAGGCCTCCCCAGCCACATGGAACTGTGAGTCTGTTAAACCTCTTTTTCTTTATAAATTACCCAGTCTCGGGTATGTCTGTATCAGCAGCGTGAAAACGGACTAATACAACAACTCTAGGCCACTAACGTCTTTCCCATTTTATTTAGAAAAACAAAATCTCCTCAGATTGTCTTATATCAAAGACACAGCAGAACGAACAATTAAGTCCTCCATCCCTCTCTCAGGATTCCAGGGACAGTGAATTCAACTGCAAAGCATTCAGCAGTGCGGATCTGCAACCAGGACCCCTCACCGATGTGCACACTGACGACACTACCTACAGCAGGGAGGGGACTGGTGAGAGCAAACCCCACTGCTGTTACCACAGCCAAGCCCTAAAACGCCGGCAAACAATAACATGCACATCCTCTCAGTCATGCCCATTTAAACTTGGTCACTCACTGAACAGCAATAATGCTCCCTGAAAAAAATAAAGGGACATACACACACACAGGGTAATTTTGAAAAACACGTGGCTCTCCCTGTCTGGCCTCCAGTCAATAAGTGCCCCCATAGATGACAGCTTTCGATAAATATTAAACCATAACAAACAACCTCTCGGGGCTCCGAGACGTACGCAGCCTTTTCACCCACAGAAAGCACCTGTCAAGAATGACTTTGAATATGAGTTATGAAAAAGAAAAATAATGTTAGTCTGTGGTACACAAGGCAAAGTCCTCAGACAGCCTGCGCAATGGAACTTGGGATAATAGGCCCCGGTAGACGCAGACACTAGTGCCTGACGTCTGTCCTACCCTGGCGACAGTCTCCCACACGTGACGGGCATATGACTCTATTTTAATAAACAAGAGGGGAAGAGACAGGAAAGAGCCTGCACCAGAAAGCTGAGGTTTGGGGAAAATTCCATAGAAAGCAAAAAATCAATTAGAAATATTAAGTATTTCTTAAAAAATTAAAGTAACACAGTGCTGTCCAAGGATGCAGCTTGTATTTAACGTCCAAAGGCAGGTTTGCTGTTACTGTTATTTCACTAAAATCAAGACCGTTAACTCTGTGGTAGAATGGAGCGAGGCAGGAAAGAAAAACAAAGGCTTCCTCTAAGGAGAAATAAGTTATTGCATCTCTACTGCCATGTCTCAGCCTTCAAAAGTCATGGTGAGAATTCTAAGTCTCAAGTCATTCCTAGCGCAACAGCAAAAAGGGACAGCCACCACTCCTGGGTAACAGATCAGCAGTCGTTGCAAATTTCATTAAAATGTTTCATTCCCAAACCAGTGAAACAACATATAAAAATGGTCCCAGTAAAGACAAGAATGTGACCTCAAAAAAAACATTTTTAAAGAAAGTTATGACTGGGTATTCAACTGATAGAATACCCAGTGCTTCAAAAACAGGGTTTGCTTAGAAACTTCTTAAGAAACAAAGTGAATGAATGTCATGGGGGATTATACCTTTTTCATCTTCCCAATTCAGCAGGGACCATAACCACATAAATAATTCCATCAGGACAGGGGAAGCAAAGTATCAGAGATGGAATAAAAAAAAGGCAGCAAGAGCGGCTTCACATGTGGTCCTTCTCCAAGGAGGTCAGCGATGTAGTGGTCAAAGACAAAAGGAAAAGCCCCCAAGCTCACGGTGAAGGATCCGTGACTTCAGGCACCTGAAATGCGCTTTGCTAAGCCTGGTCCATCGTGGAGTGTGCAGAAAAGACCACGTGCTTCAGAAGGCCCCCTCACAAGGTTGGCCCTTGGCTGGCACCTGAGAACCTGGATTTCAGGAGGGTTCCCACCATCCTAAAGAGCAATTCACTGCACCTAAACAGTTTATGCAAGCAAAGTGGTTTTTGCCGAACATCTGCTTTCCTTCTGAGATTCTGGAATTTGGGTCTGTGCTAGGCAGCAGGTGCCCATGTGACCAGCTCTCAGTAAGAACCCTAACAAGAAGCTGATGTGAATATGTACTGCAGGATTCCAAGTACATGACATTCTAGAAAAGGCAAAATATGGAGGCAGGAAAACAGTCAGTGATTGCCAGGGGTTGGAGACAGGGAGGGGAAAATATGCAGAAGAGGGAGAATTTTTAGGGCAGTGAAACTACTCTGTACGATACGATCATGGTGGATCCACGTCATTATCTATTTGTCCAAATCCACAGAATGTACACCACCAAGAGTGAGCCCTAATGTAAACTATGGGCTCAGGGCGATCGTGACGTGTGATTGCGGGTTCATCAGCTGTAACCAAATGCCCCGCTGTGGTGAGGGATGTTGATAGTAGGTGAGCCTGTGCATGTGTGGGGGACAGCGAGTATACAGGAAGTCTCCGTATCTTCCATTCCGTTTTGCTATGAACCTAAAAATGCTTTAAAAAGTAAGGTCTGGGCCGGGCGCGGTGGCTCACGCCTGTAATCCCAGCACTTTGGGAGGCCGAGGCGGGCGGATCACAAGGTCAGGAGATCGAAACCACGGTGAAACCCCGTCTCTACTAAAAATACAAAAAATTAGCCGGGCGCGGTTGTGGGCGCCTGTAGTCCCAGCTAGGCGGGAGGCTGAGGCAGGAGAATGGCGTGAACCCGGGAGGCGGAGCTTGCAGTGAGCCGAGATCGCCCCACTGCACTCCAGCCTGGGCTGGGCGACAGAGCGAGACTCCGTCTCAAAAAAAAAAAAAAAAAAAAAAAAAGTAAGGTCTGGACCGGGTGCGGTGGCTCACGCCTGTAATCCCAACACTTTGGGAAGTCAAGGCAGGCGGATCACCTAAGGACGGGGGTTTGAGACCGGCCTGGTCAACGTGGTGAAACCCCGTCTCTACTAAGAAAATACAAAAAATTAGCCGGGCATGGTAGCAGATGCCTGTAATCCCAGCTACTTGGGAAACTGAGGCAGGAGAATCTCTTGAACCCAGGAGGCGGAGGCTGCAGTGAGCTGAGATTGTGCCACTGCACTCCAGCTTGGGTGACAAAGCGAGACTCTGTATAAAGTCTGTTTAAGAAAAAAAAAAAAAAATCTGGCTGCTGAGTCTAACAAGGTTCCCTGGTAGATGCCATTTCACACATGTCACCACCACTCCTTGCTGATTGAACTAAGCTTGCCCTGTGTGCCCACCCCCCAGGGAGAGGACGCTGGGAAGTTTGTGCCCACCTGACCTGTGCCCTGCTCCTGGAGCCTCTCCCCTGTGCCGCATTTGTTCTGTGTCCTTTGGCTGTGATAAATCTTAGCCATGACTAAGACCATAGGCTGAGAGTTGTGAGTCCATGGAGTGAATGATCAAACCTGGGGGTGGCCTTGGGGACTAACGCATGGGCACTTAATACGTGTATTGTGACTAATCAACTAAGCTCTAAAAATACCAAAGATTCTGTCACACTAAGATCACCCGTTGGTCTCAGGGATTCTGTGTCAAGTCCTCATGCCAGCATGCCCACACAGATGCCCCCGTGGGGCTCTGCTGCCAGGACAGCTTCCTCCATGAGGGCTGAGATGGGCTAACGACAGCACTCGAGCTAATGAGACCAGAATGTCAGGCATCCCACCAGGTAGGGAAACCTCTGCCCCCAAAGGCTTTACCATCACCTCCTTGCCACCAGTGAACATAAACCCCATAGAAGTCAAAAGTTGTCTTTTCTTTCAAAACACAAAGTCGGCAGGCCTCAGTAAAATCCAGAATGAAGCCTCTGATCGGCTTCCTAGATTGCCTTCGAGGATCACTGCTCTTCACTCTCCTTGGATAAGTCTTCATCCAGCGAGGCTGAGGGATGTCCCTGAGAAGGGGCGTGTGGCTTCCACTGACTGTGAGGAGGAGGCACTCCACAAACCCTTGGGTCCACAGCAGGCTCTAGACTCTACCGACAGGATGCCCAGGCTGGCCCAGGGAACCAGAGCAAACCCCTGGGCACATGTGAGGCGTGTACTTGGAAGAGGAAGACCAAGGAAGCAGAATGGTTTTCAGGCCAAGGACAGGCTTGAGTCACAGATGAAGCAGGAGCCCGGGCAGCCATTGGCACTCAGTCTCCCACCCCTAGAAGCAAACCGTCCTTCCTGAGCCGTGTGGTACACGGGTACAGCCCTCTCAGGCTGTCCACCTGCAATCATGCAATCACAGCTCAGAACTGGACACCCTAAGACTCAGTCCAAACTGTCCCCACCTCCCCATTCTGCTCATCTACAGACAAGCATGGAGCCTCAGCAAGCTCTAGCATCTGATCCCTTCTTAACCTACTCTGTAAAGGAGCATGCAGGGACTCACTCGTGCATTTAGCACTGATTTATGGCGGCCAGGAGGCAGCACGAATACAGGACAAGAAGAAGGGTTTGGAGCAGCATTCAAAGAGCTCACCACTGAGCTCTAAAACTGCATTCCCTGTCACCTCTGAAAATACCCCCAGCCACAGGCGACCTACATCCCTCATCTGTTAAAAAACGCAAACAAAAGAGGTCTTGTTGGAATCCTGGCAGGCATTAAAGGGTAGGAGAGTGGAAAGCAGCAGAAAAGCCTGGAGATGACCACTAAGCCATCCTCCAGCCTGCTGGGCACAGAGCAGGTCTCACCTCCTGACTCAGAGCTGCCAACAGACAGGCTGCCTGGGAGTGGAAGGGGCGAGCAGGTCACAGGACGCCCGCCAGTGTTACCTGGAGGTAACAGGAACTCCAGCCTGTTGCACAAAGGTGAGCATCTACAGGAGGCCCTTCCAAAACAGGCAGAGAAGTGCAATCGACAGAAATGAGGTGCTGAGCAGGTGAGGTAAGAAAACCACGGAAGAAGCAGAGAACCTGGAGTTAGGCTCGGAATATGGAAACCCAGGGCAGATCCATCAGTGTTAGTGGGGCTTCTTGTTTGGGGACTGCAATCCGCCTCCTACTACCCACCCCTTTTTTTTCTTTCTTTTTTCTTTTCTTTTTTTTTTTTTTTTTTTTTTTTGAGACAGAGTTTCGTTCCTCACCCATGCTGGAGTTCAATGGCACAATCTCAGCTCACTGCAACCTCTGCCTCCCAGGTTCAAGTAATTCTCCTGCCTCAGTCTCCCAGGTAGCTGGGATTACAGGCACCCGCCACCACACCTAGCTAATTTTTGCATTTTTAGTAGGGATAGTGTTTCACCATGTTGGTCAGGCTGGTCTCAAACTCCTAACTTCAGGTGATCCACCCACCTCAGCCTCCCGAAGTGCTGGGATTACCAGTGCGAGCCACTGCACCCAGCCTTCCCTCCCATCCTGACTCCTCCTGGGCTGCTTTCTCAAAGATAACTCTCCTGCAGGAAGGTCAGGATCACGCCCCAGGGCCAGCCTTTTCTAGAGGGACGATTCCTGCATCCTTCAAGTCTCAGAACACCCAGCACAGACTGAAAGCGATCAAGGTGTCCGGGCTACCACTCAGCAACGTTACCCGGTGAACGTCAGATGGGTATTTACACACCGTTCAGAGTATTATTTAACGGATTTGAAAAAACAGCACAAGGACGTTTTTCACTTTACAATTAGGGAAAGAGATTTGCTAATTTAGGTCCTTAAATCCTTAGAATCTTTAAGCAGTCACTTGCTGGATGTCATTATCCCTAAAGCCACCAGCTAATGCTAGGCCAGTAATGAGAGAGCTCACAGCTCGCGCAAACAACGGCTGGGCTATATGAGCCTGGAGCCAAGCCAACCTCACAATTCTGCCTAGATCCAGCCCTGTTCCTGGTCACTAGGGTAGTGGGCATCTCGTGGGCACCCGTGACCAAGGCTCAGCACCAGACCCCTTATACACAGGATCTGGAAATTTCAAACGCCGAAGGGCACTCGTTCGCAGAGGAGATTCGGAAGGCCAAGCAGCTTGCCTGGGGTCACAAGTCAGGGGCGTGTCTGACTCCAAACCCCAAACACTCTATGTTATCATCCTGTACCCAGACACAATTTAGAAATATACCAACAGACTTTTTTTTTTTTTTAATTTGGAAGAGAAAAATCTTAGGACTAGTTACTCAAGGTAAGAAAGCAATAGGAAAGGAAGGGAGCTCTTAGCCAGGTATGATGGATACCTCCTGCGGTCCCAGCAACTCAGGAGGCTGAGGCAGGAGGATCGCTTGAGTCCAGGAGTTCAAGGCTGCGGTGAGCTATGATCACACCACTGCACTCCAGCCTGGGTAACAGCAAGACCCCTTCCCCACAACAATCATCATAAAACTCAGAGGGGCCAATCCCACTTCAGAGGAGGCGCTTGTAGATGTAACTAAATCCAGACAGAAGGACACACCGGGGGACCTGAGATCCCCACCCAACGACAGGGAGTCTGCGTATGTTAGGATGCTAAACATAACCCTTTACAAAGTGAGCGTTTAGCAAACTGCAGCCCCTAGAAGACAAAGAGCTGAGCGATGGCCAGGGGCAGGGGCCCAAGCACGTGGCTATTTGGCAGGTTCATCAATGTTGCTGCAAAAATGCTCTGAATCCACGAGTTTGTTTTTCCATCTTTTCTATGGTTTTCCATTCAGCAAACATAAATGGCATACCAGCTTTCTGGATGTAAGGCACTGACTGGGGAGATGGCCAATCGCAGGCTCCAGACCCCTTCAAATCAGGCGAGTCCTGAAAAACCACTCCAAAACGCCATGCATTCTGACCACCAGATTCTGCTTTCCTCGACCCCGATTTATCCTTCTTTTGTGGACCAAATAACCAAGCAAAATTAAGGGAGAAGACTCTAAGGAAGCCTAGACTGTTTGGTTTGAATAAACAAATATTTCTTTTAAAAAATCAAACGCTTCCACCTGAGAAAAAAATGACTCTGTACCTGCAGCAGGAAATGAGGGCAGAGGGAAAGATATCAGGCACTGGTAATTAAGTCCTGGGGTCTGCAGGAGGGAGGGCAGCTGGTAGGATGAGAATGATCAGCAAAGCTCCATGAACGTGGTAGGCAAAAAAGCAGCTGGACTGGGGACTGGGAAAGGTTTCCAGCAGGGAGATGGGGGATCTCCAAGCTCCTCTAATCTCTCAAAGGAGAACAGCAGAGAGAGAGCAATTCTGAGGCTGTGAGAGGAAACCTGACCGAGCACCTGGTGTGTGCTTTACGGGTCTTTCCCTGGATCTTACGTAATTCACGCCCCACCTGCTCCCATGCCCGGAACACATCTGGGCACAGTCTGTGGCTCTTTTCCATGATCCGTGTGAGCTGGCTCAGGGACGGTGAAATCCCTGCATAGCCAGCACTGGCATTTACTCTAACCCCACAGACCTTGTACATGACTCTCCCAAAGGGTCATCCCGTGCTGTGCAGCAGCTCCCACTGCTGAGACGGCACCATCTTGGGAGCAGGTGGGTGGAATCTGGGATTCAAGAGTGCCCAGCACCAGCCGGCGCAATGAGGGCAGAACACCAGTGACAAGGACTCGGTGAGGGTGGACAATGGGGAATCTTCAGGGGGCAAGCAAGGCAAGTGCTGGCACCCTGACACCGTTCATTCGTTCACTCATTCATTCATTATTCAACTCATCCAGTCATTCATTTATTCAACTCCCTTGTTTTTTGTTTTTTGTTTTTTGTTTTTTTTGAGATGGAGTCTCGCTCCGTCTCCCAGGCTGGAATGCAGTGGCACGATTTCAGCTCACTGCAACCTCCACTCCTGGGTTCAAGCAATTCTCCTGCCTCAGCCTCCCGAGTAGCTGGGACTACAGGCACGCGCCACCACACCTGAGTAAGTTTTGTATTTTTAATAGAGATGGGGTTTCACCATGTTGGCCAGGCTGATCTTGAACTCCTGACCTCAAATGATCCACCCATCTCGGCCTCCCAAAGTGTGGGGATTACAGGCGTGAGCCACCGTGCCCGGCTTCATATCACTCATTTGTTCATTCACCCATTCATTCACACATTAACTCATCCATTTGCTCATTCATTTATTCATTTATTCAACTCATTCATTTGTTCACTTGCCCATTCACACATTAACTCATCCATTCACTCATTCATTCATTTATTCAACTCATTCATTTGTTCATTCACCCATTCACACATTAAGTCATCCATTCACACATTAAGTCATCCATTCACTCATTTATTTATTCATTCATTCATTTATTCATGTACTCACTCATTCATTTGTTTATTCATTCCCACTTTGGTGTGAAACAAAAGGCTTCAAACCAGGCCCCAGCTGGATGTGCCAGACACACACACACAAAGACAACAGACAAATGAACCTTGGACTAAGTTTCCTGCAAATGAAGGTAGGGGTGATGGGAGAAAACTTGACAATCACAGTCTCACGGGACTGAGGAAAAACTCTTTGGGGCTGTCTCCCCACCACTACAGGCAAGTTTCAATCCACTTCTGTGGGTCATATGATTCCCCCTCTCCCTATCACCATCTCCAAAGGCAAACTAGAGCTCCCAGGCTCTCAGAGAAACGTGGCCCAGGGTCTCCAGACAGCCCATGGAATCTGGAAATCACTGCTCCTCTGATGTATCCAAAACCCCTCTTCCAAATGTAGAATACCTGAGCCAAAGACTGGCCACAGTGACCTCTGCTCAAGGAGACATGGTCGGGCCTTCTTGGTGGCCTCTCCCTAGGTGTGACTGGTCTCTCCAGACCCCGCCACATGGCTGAAAGGGAAGTCACAGCTGGAGGCACTGTGATGCCAGGAGAAAAGTCAGGAACCATCAGAGGTTGCCAAGAATGTCCTCAAATCCTCTGCAGACGTGAAGAGGTTGTAAATCTTAAAATGTAATATAGAAAAGCTGGATAATACCCGTCACTTCTAGTTTTCCCAGTAATCCCTTCAGGGAAGTAGAAAAGAAGGGGAAAAAGTCAGACTAGGTCATGCAGGTGAGATCAGAGGCTTTATTAAAGCAGAGAACGGACGCCCCCAGCTCTGGTCCTGGAGTAAGAGCGCACTCCTCCCACCACGGGGTCCTCGGGTGCGCCACGACAGGCAGGCGCTCTGAAGGATCTCCCTGCATTCCCCTGAGGACGAGTCTATCTTTTGAATGAGTTATTCCTCGGGAAAGTGAGGGGACTGCATCTACCTCTTGGGAGTTAACGTAACTGGCTGTGTTGGAGTCTTGAGAATCAGCCTCTCTTCCTGACCCCACCCAGTCTTTCTCCTCAGACTCTGAGTGATCACGGCCTCCCGCTCACCCAGACCCACCTGTGCACCCGGCTCCTTTCTAAGCCATGAGCTGACCTCCGTTTCCACCTGTGCCCTCAATAACCAGGGATTACAGCGCAGCGGCGAAAAACAGCCCCAGGCTTCCAAGGGGCGGCAGTGGAGGCGAGATGTGTGTTTGATAAACCTCCCGACAAAACTGCCTTTCACATTTGGTTGTTTTAATTTTTCTTCCTTTCTCTACTACAAGAATAAGGCAGTAAGAACAAGGTGGAGAAAGCATCATTTTTTTAAATAAGAAAATGAGGCTCATCTCCTAATTTATTATAAAAAATAATAGCATTTAAAAATAATCACATGTATCAGCTGGGCGTATGGTTCACACCTGTAACCCCAGCACTTTGGGAGGCCAAAGCGGGTGGATCACTTGAGGTCAGGAGTTTGAAACCAGCCTGGCCAGCATGGCGAAATCCCATCTCTACTAAAAACACAAAAATTAGCCTGGCATGGTGGTGCGCACCTGTAATCCCAGCTACTCAGGAGGGTGAAGCAAGAGAATCGCTTAAACTCAGGAGGCAGAGGTTGCAGTGAGCCGAGATTGCGCCACTGAGCTCCAGCCGGGGCCACAGGGCAAGAGTCTGCCCTAAAAAATCATCATCATCACACGTATGCAGCAAAGCTCCAAGCCTGAAAAGCCCCAGAGAGCTGCAATGGAGCGACATCCAACACTCGGCACGTGGATTCTAGCTCCAGCTCTGCCCTAAGGAAGCATGCGGTCATTCACAGCCTGGGCAGTTCTCGGGTCTCAGTTTGTTTGCAAAATCAGCCATATACTGCCTCATTCTCAGACTGGTGTGTGACCCACAGACACCACAAGGAAAAAGTCGTGTAACTAATTCAAATGACTTGGGATAAAGACTAATCTGATTTAATGAAAGCTCTAGCTATTCTGAAGCACACTGATCCCCTTCAAGTTCGTCAGATATAAAAACTCACAGCTACAGGACGCCAAAGGGCCCACAGACCTGTTCCGTGCAAGACCATCTACGAGCAGGGTTGGCCGGTGCCCTGCGGTGCTGTGGTCTCTGGGAGAGCGGATGGCATTCATTTGGGAATTATTGATCACAGGGCTTTGCTGAGCAATCCGTCTTTTCACAGAGCATGCAAAGGTCAACAGGGGCTTGGTCCCATCCAAATGCTAACAAATCCCAAAAGAACAGGATCGGAACAGGGGTTTTCTATGATTATACCAGCTATTGACTTCCGTCCAAGAGAGAACAGCAAGGCAGTGCGGGATGTGAGTGTTTTCATCATTATGTATGGCAAAGAACATGAAGCAGAGGAAGTCAGAGGCTGGAAAACAGTGAGAGAAGCAAGCAAGCAGGAGAGAACGTGTGAGACAAAGTGAAAGGAGAGAGTGACTCCCGGGGTGGGGAGGGGCAGTGTTGCTCTAAGAACTGCATTTACCCAGCCCGTGTGTCCAAAGGATGCTACCAAGTACATTGATGCAAACATTCACACACGCACGGTGGAGGGATTCAGCAGAGGTGAAACCTCGCGTGGAGTGCAGCTGCACACAGCAACCTCCCTGGGCCCGTCTCCCACATGCACCCGGTGGTCTCGGTCATACCACCTCGAACCTGAACTCACTCCCCATATTTATCAGCCCATGTGCTAAGGGCCAGGCACAATGAGGTGGATGACTGAGGAGGTCGTGCAGGGTCACAGGACATTGTAAGAGAGAATGGGGGCCAGGCATGGTGACTCACACCTGTAATGCCAGCACTTTGGGAGGCCGAGGTAAGTGGATCACCTGAGGTCAGGAGTTCGAGACCAGCCTGGCCAATATAGTAAAACCCCATCTCTACTAAAAATACAAAAAAAATTAGCTGGGCGTGGTGGCTCACACCTATAATCTCAGCTACTCAGGAGGCTGAGGCAGGAGAATTGCTTGAGCCTGGGAGGCGGAGGTTGCAGTGAGCCAAGATCACACCACTGCACTCCAGCCTGGGTGACAAAGCGAGACTCTGTCTCAAAAAAAAAAAAAAAGAGAGAGAGAGAGAGAGAATGGGGAAGGGGAAGAGAGCATGGGACATTTGGTGGTCAGGGGAGACTGCCTGGAAGAGGTGGCATTCATATTGCAGGCTGGAGAATGAGAAAGAAGAGTAGGGGAGGAGGGGTCAGCAAAGAGGAAAGAGCGTGCATGAGGCCTGAGACCGGAGAGGGGTTGGGTGCTGGGGAACTCAAGGCAAGCCAAAGTGGCAGGGGTGGGCGATAAGGGAGGCACAACGCGGCAGATGGCAGTGGGTGGGCAGAGGCCGCACCACACCCCACTTCCTGGCCAAAGTGAGTATCGTCCTGCATTCACGTTGCTACAGCAAAGTACCATAGACCAGGTGTCTCATAAACCACACGTTGACTTCCCACAGTTGGAGGCTGGAGGTCCAAGATCAAGGTGCCAGCAGGGTTGGGTTCTGGTGAGCACCCTCTTCCGGGCACGCACGGCCACCTTCTTGCTGTATCCTCACACAGTGGCAAGGCGGCTCTCTGGGGTCTGTTTGATAAGCACACTAATCCCATTCAGAAGGGCTCCCCCTTTATAACCGAATCACCTCCCAAAGGCCCCACTTCCTAACATCATCGCATTGGAAGTGAGAATTTCAACACAGAAATGTCATGAGGACACAAGCTTTCTGCTCCTAACAGTAAGGAAACCGGGCTGTGTTCTAAGGGCAGGGGGAGCCAGCAAAAGCCTGACATGCGACACCACCTAGATCCCGCTGGCCTCCTCCCGGGGCTGCACTGGCTCAGCAGGGAAGCGAAGTTCAAGAGGAACGGGATGAAAGGCAGAACCCCACGGGAAAGCTATCGGATCCACCCAGAAAAGAGAAGGTGGTGTCTCAGACCAAGGTGGTATTAGCAGAGAGAGAAACAGGCATCTTGAGGGATACCATGAGACAGAATGTTGAAAGTGGGGAAAGAAAAGAAATATTGGTGAGAAAGAATAGTCTTGAAGTATCTACATTCAAGGGCCTAAAAGCTCCCCATGTAATTCACAAAGAGCCCAGGCAAGAGGGCTCAGAAAAGCCAGCAGGGATTCTGGGCAGGTCGGACACAACCCAACACTTTTCTGTGAGAAAGAGTAAGTTCAAATGAGAACACATGGACACAGGAGGGGAACATCACACACCGGGGCCTGTCGGGGGACTGGGGACTAGGGGAGGGGTGGCATTAGGAGAAATACATAATGTAGTTGACGGGTTGATGGGTGCAGCAAACCACCACGGCACGTGTATACCTATGTGACAAACCTGCATGTTCTCCACATGTATCCCAGAACTTAAAGTATAATAATTAATTAATTAATTAATTTTTTAAAAAAAGAGCAGCCGGGCACAGTGGCTCACATCTGTAATTCCAGCACTTTGGGAGGCCGAGGCGAGAGGATCACGAGGTCAGGAGATCGAGACCATCATGGCTAACACGGTGAAACCCAGTCCCCACTAAAAATAGAAAAATCTGCCAGGTAATCCCCGCTACTCGGGAGGCTGAGACAGGAGAATCGCTTGAACCCGGGAGGCGGAGGTTGCAGTGAGCCAAGATCATGGCTCTCCAGCCTGGGTGAAAGAGTGAGACTCCGTCTCCAAAAAAAAAAAAAAAAACAGTAAGTTCAGTGAAGCCAGGAAAGTATCTCCAGCCCCATGATATTCCTCCAGGAATAAATGCTTGAAACCAAATGAAGGAGAACCACGTTCCAGGCTCCAAGATGGCCAGTGGAAAGCCAGGCTGGGCCTTTCCCAGACCTGTCTTCCACCTCCTCCCTGTCCTGGGAGGCCAAGCCAGGCCACTTGTCCTCCAGCTTGGGGGCCCGCTGATGGGAGACACTGTCAGGAGAGCAGAGGGCAAAAGGAGAAAGATCGGTGGATCCTTCCCCAGCCTCTCCACGCTCTGGGACTCTGCCGTCCCCGTACCCCACTTCCCTCTGGGCAGCCACCTGCCATGGCTCCAGGACTCTCCGGGGTCCTCCCCCAGCCCCTTTTGCCTAGGGGTGAACTGGTCTTTGGGTCCCGAACCCTACGCATCCTCTGGAATCAGTCCCTCCATCAAAGTCTCTTCATCTTCACCATCTAAAATGTGTTCCCTTTCCTGCCGGGGCTCCATCTGAAGTGCCAGCGATGCCCAGTTGTCCTGAGAAACATCTAGAGCACCCCAGCACTTTGGGAGGCCAAGGCAGGAGGATCGCTTGAACCCAGGAGTTCGAGACCAGCCTGGGCAACATAGGGAGACCTCATTAAAAAGAAAATTAAGGCTGAGCACGGTGGCTCACACCTGTAATTCCAGCACTTTGGGAGGTTGAGGCAGGTGGATCACTTGAGGTCAGGAGATCAAGACCAACCTGGCCAACATGGTGACAGCCTGTCTCTACTAAAACTACAAAAATTATCTGGGTGTGGTGGCATACACCTGTGGTTCCAGCTACTTAGGAGGCTGAGGCTAGAAAATCGCTTAAACCCAGGAGGTGGAGGTTGCAGTGAGCCAAGATAGCACCACTGCACTCCAGCCTGAGTGACAGAGTGAGACTCTGTCTCAAAAAAAAAAAAAAAAAAAATTAGCTGGGTGTGGCGGCACACACCTGGGGCCCCAGCTACTTGGGAAGTTGAGATGGGAGGAACACTTGAGCCCAGGAGTTCAATGCTGCACTGAGCCCTGATCCCACCACTGCACTCCAGCCTGGGCTGGGTGACAGAGTAAGACCCTGTCTCAAAAAGAAAACATTCCCGGCCGGGCGCGGTGGCTCAAGCCTGTAATCCCAGCACTTTGGGAGGCCGAGATTGGGCGGATCACGAGGTCAGGAGATCGAGAGACGATCCCGGCTAACACGGTGAAACCCCGTCTCTACTAAAAAATACAAAAAAATAGCCGGGCGAGATGGCGGGCGCCTGTAGTCCCAGCTACTCGGGAGGCTGAGGCAGGAGAATGGCGTAAACCCGGGAGGCGGAGCTTGCAGTGAGCTGAGATCCGGCCACTGCACTCCAGCCTGGGTGACAGAGCAAGACTCCGTCTCAAAAAAAAAAAAAAAAAAGAAAAAAAAAGAAAACATTCCCAGCCGGGCATGGTGGCTCATGCCTGTAATCCCAGCACTTTGGGAGGCTGAGGCGGGCAATCAGCTGAGGTCGGGAGTTCAAGACCAGCCTGACCAATACAGAGAAACCCTGTGTCTACTTACAATACAAAATTAGCTGGGTGTGGTGGCATACGCCTGTTATCCCAGCTACTCCAGAGGCTAAGACAGGAGAATCACTTGAACCTGGGAGGTGGAGGTTGTAGTGAGCCGAGATTGCGCCACTGCACTCCAGCCTGGACAACAAGGGAAAAACTCCACCTCAAAAAAAAAAAAAAGAGAGAGAGAGAAAGAAAAAAAGAAAAAAATCCCTTCACAGCAAAAATACAACAGCCTAAACAGGCAAGTCTTGAGCTGGGGGATGAGCTTCCCATTGCCAGAGCTGACTCCACGTCAAGCCTAACTACTGAATGGCCCAAGGACATCTCATGAAAAAGGAATTGTTGCAACGCTCAAAATAACAGCTTATCACGAACGGTGCACTGAAGAGGAAACTGTAAAATAATACCAAGATCAGGTAAAGTTAGCTAATGTTGGAGGTGACACATACCTGGCACGGGCTGTTCTCCAGCGAGCCTGAATTATTTAACAGCAGCATGAGAATTTTCTAGTCTGTATTCTCAGTTCTTCCATCAATGTGAGCAAAAATGTTCCTGGGACAGGATTTAAAGGCTGCCTGTCATCATATATAAAGTGGGATAACGGATAAATTATATTTTCTTATTTGGGAGGAATCCCATTTTTGTCTCACCCATACATTCGCTTGTTCAACAAATATGTATCAAGCAATGATTATGTGGCAGGCACTCAACTAACCTCAGGGAGCTGTGCCCAAGACATTCATCCTTGTCCTTAAGAAATTCTCTAGATGAGGAGCGGGATAAATAAGCAATTCAGATCCCAGGCAATAAGTGGTGCACAGGGCTAAGAAGAGGTTCTAGAGGGCGTACGCAAAGGGGCACCTTGGCTGAGGGCGGTGGCTCACGCCTGTAATCCCAGCACGTTGGGAGGCCGAGGCGGGCGGTTCACCCGAGGTCAGGAGTTCAAGACCAGCCTGGCCAACATGGTGAAACCCCGTCTCTACTAAAAATACAAAAATTAGCTGGGTGTGGTGGTGCACGTGTATAGTCTCAGCTACTCAGGAACCTGAGACAGGAGAATCACTTGAACCTGGAAGGTGACGGCTGCAATGAGCCAAGACCGCACCATTACACTCTAGCCTAGGGGAGACAGCAAGACTCTGTCTCAAAAAAAAAAAAAAAGAAAAAAAAAGAAAGGGGCACCTTATCTAGTGCTGAAGAGAAAATGGGAAGGTTTCCCAGATGGGATGGGATGGAATCTAAGCAGAGGCCCAGAGGGTGCCCAGGAGCCAGCTGGGGAGAGGGGACCGTGGGTCAGACTCCAAGCAGATGGACCACGTGGTCAAGGCTGGAGGTGAACATGAAGATGAGGCAGTCCCCACCGTCCAGTGTGGCTGGAGCAGAATGTGAGTCGGGTAGAGATGAAGTGGGTGGCACATCAATCATGGAAGGCCTTATAAGTAGGGAAACCACAGAGTGCATCACCTGAACCAGGAAGAGTTTAAGAGTGACACATTTATACCAGGAAAAATTATATATGCCAAGACCGCATCAGACAAACCAGACGTTGTATGGTCAGACCTTCTATCAGATGACACAAGATGGAGTTGAAGCCTCATGGGTGATGGGAAGTCCCTAATGGGTTTTTGGTTTTTGTGTGTGAGATGGGGTCTCAGTCTGCTGCCCAGGCTGGAGTGCAATGGTGCAATTATGGCTCACTGCCGGACTGATCTCCTGGCTCAAGTGATCCTCTCACCTCAGCCTCCTGAAGTGCTGGGATTACAGGCATAAGTCACCATGGCTGGCCCTGAAGGGGTTTAAGCAGAGGAGTAACATGGTCAGATTTGTACTTTAATCTGAAAAGGAAAATCACTTTGGGCCCATTGTGGAAAATACACTGGACAGGGGCCAAGATGGAAGGAAGCAAGACCAGCGAAGGTGCTGTTAGAGAAATTCAAGGAGGAGACGGTGAGGGCTCAGGGGTGAGTATGCATGTTTGGTGGGGGAAGAGGTTGCTAAAAATAGGTAGGGTCAAGAGATTTACATCGAAATCTGAGAAACTGCACCAATCAGACTTGGGAAGATGGATTAGAAAAGGGGGGTTGGGAGGAGAGGTGAGAGGCTGGGGAAGGAGCCAAAATTGTAACTGGACGTCCAACTTGGGCGACAAGAGAATGTCGGGCCACACGGAGCTAGAGACTTGGTGGGAGCATTTGTCGGGGAGAGGGAGGGGACAACGGAGTTGACTTAGATTCACATCGGGCTTGCTGACTTAGAGGTGTCCAGGAGCAGCTGGATTTAGGGGCCAGAGTTTAAGAAGCGGACCTGGGCTGGGAAAGGGGACTTGGAGATTATCCCGCCAAGTCATCTCAGGACTGGGCAGTGGTGGAGACATGCCAGGGAGAAGTTTCCATGGCCGGTTAGGGCCAACAGGCTGCACAGCATGGATGAAGAGGCCAAAGACAGCGAGACAGGTGGCCCTGAAGGATATCACCTGATGGAGGGTAGGGGGACCGAAAAACACAGCTCAAGACCCTGCCCAGGAAGGCACAGGACCCCCTTGAAGAGCGGCAGACTCAATCACCGAGGCTCAACCACAAGGCTTTTCTCATTTCAGATACACACCATTCAGGGCCTTTTTCTAGATTTTGGCACCACAGACACCAAACCCTAAAATAACCAACTTAGTCAGGCTAACGTATTCCTGGCTGTCTGAACAACGCTGAGGGGAAACGCTTCTTGTATCCAATTCTGAGACATTCAAAGCTATCGTTTCAAGCTGGCTTGAATCTGACTGGGAAAAAGGAAGACTGAATTTCTGCTGCTGACGCTTCCAGACCAACAGAGGTTCCCAGTACCTGGGAGTTCTGGAAATTCACAGGCAACTCACACGGGGGCCGGAGGTAACAGAATGTATTTGTCATGAGGTAGAATTGAAGGGGCCTTTCTTTCTTTCTTTTCTTTAGAGACAGACTCACTCTGTCCCCTGGGCTGGTGCATTGTCGCATGATTGTAGCTCACTGCAGCCTCAACCCCCTGGGCTCAAGTGATCCTTCCACCTCAGCCTCCAGGCAACTGGGACCACAGCACAAGCCACCATGCCTAGTAAATGTTTTCTTCTTTTTTGTACAGACGGGGTCTCACTATGTTGCCCAGGCTGGCCTCGAACTCCTGGTCTTAAATGATCCTCCCACCTTGACCTCTCTCAAAGTGCTGGATTACAGGCATGAGCCACCGCGCCTGGCCAAAGGGGACTTTCTGTATGATACAGCGAAGTGGTCACCCTTATTAGATGAGATCCATGGATAGTACAAAAGGAAATCCCCAAGTCCCAGAAGAACACAGAGGCAGCATAAACATCCCTTCTTCCCTCCCTTATTCTGCATCATAAAAACATCCTGTGCTTTCTAGATACAAACACAAGTTTCATGTACATGAGCAAACCCCCGCAAAAGAAACGAGTCATAGTGTATAAATTATTACAAACAAAACCCAGTACAATAGCTGGGCTCGGTGGCTCATGCCTATAATCCCAGCACTTTGGGAGTCCTAGGCAGGCAAATCACTTGCGGTCAGGAGTTCGAGTCCAGCCTGGAGAAACCCAGTCTCTACTACAAATACAAAAATTAGCCGTGCGTGATAGCAGGCGCCTGTAGTCCCAGCTACTCAGGAGGCTGACGCAAGAGAATCACTTGAACCCAGGGGGAAGAGGTTGCAGTGAGCCAAGATTGTGCCACTGCACTCCAGCCTGGGCGACAGACTGAGACTCTGTCTTTAAAAAAAAGAAAAAGAAAAAAAGTACATTAACTCACATATTTCCAAAAGAGAGCTCAGACTCTCAAATATTTCCATAAGCCCAAATTCTGCTTTCCATTTCTCTGCAAGCTCTCTTTTGGAGGGGAGAGCTCTAGGCCTCTTGCATTTGGCCGGGTGTTCAGGGGGCACACTGCAGCTTGGAATCCAGCAGTCACTCACATCCAGGGACCGCATCCCCTCGTAAGACCTGTTCTCAGGTGGCGATGCCCCGGGCATGGGCCGCCTGCAATCAGAGCTAGTGAGTTCATTTCTGATCGCTGTGTAATGATCCCATTACCAACACACGCTGAAAATAAGAATAACCGGAGAAAGGCAAGACTCCCTTCTTTGCTCCTCCTATTATACACGACTAACATCCTGACTACAGTCATCACCACCAGACTTGTTTGCCCCTCAGCACCTGCTAGCAGTTGAATCAAGGAGGATTTTCATACCGCATAACTACCAAATAGCAATGAAAAAAATCGCTCCTGAATGCCTGCCCCCAAGGAAATAGAATAAAAACCACACGGGCATGATCAGGAACTAGCAAAAAGAGTCCCGAGGTCGGGCGCGGTGGCTCACACTTGTAATCCCAACACTTTGGGAGGCCAAGGTGGGTGGATCACCTGAGGTCGGGAGTTTGAGACCAGCCTGACCAACATGGTGAAACCCCGTCTCTACTAAAAACACAAAAATTAGCCGGGTGTGGTGGTGGGCACCTGTAATCCCCGCTATTCAGGAGGCTGAGGCAGGAGAATCGCCTGAACCCAGGAGGCAGAGTTTGCAGTGAGCTGAGATCGCACCATTGCACTCCAGCCTGGGCAACAGAGCAAGACTCCATCTCAAAAAAAAAAAAAAGAGTCCTGAAAGTCTGCCCCCAAGGGAACAGAATAAAAACCACAACGGCATGATCAGGGGCTATCCAAGAGTCCTGGGTAACCAGTCTGGCCAACCTTGCAAAACCCCGTCTCCACTAAAAATATAAAAATTAGCCAGGCGTGGTGATGCACGCCTGCAGTCCCAGCTACTTCGGAGGATGAGGTAGGAGAATCGTTTGAACTCAGGAGGCAGAGGTTGTAGTGAGCCCAGATTGCGCCACTGCACTCCAGCCTGGGCAACAGAGGGAGACCTGGTCTCAAAAAAAAAACAAGAATCCTGGATAAATGGCCCAGCATGACCAAGGGGAGACAGTGGGATACAGCAAGAGCCACATGGAAACAGCGGCTATGGTTTGGTCGTATTGGCTGGACTCAGCTACACTGCGGCTAGGGAACACCTGGGTTGGGAGCTCCGGGACATCATCGTGGAAAGCACACTGGGCTTGTCCTGCCCACACACACTGTGACTGCCGGTATTAGCCATAGAAACTAGATGCTTTATTCATAGGATTTTTCTCTCACAGTAAAGCTCTTCTCAGAGCAAAGCACAGGCTGATCTGAGCTTGAGAGAAAGTGATTCCTACCCTAGGATGTGAACATGGGAAGGAGACCAGGCCCGGGCACCTGACGCTTACACCCGCCTAGTCTTAGGTTTCTTGATGGATTCTGGACTTGGCTTCACCTGAACCCCACGCCATTCAGCCTGTCCCGTCTCCTAAGGTGTAGAAGGCTGGAGATTATATGATACAGCCTGCAGGGCTCTGAGGAGGGCTGTTCAAACCAGCAAGAAGGACTTCTCTGGCATGAGGGAAAGCAATACACCTGTCTCTCCCAGATAAAAGGAAGAGGCGAGCTCACAGAACAGACACGGCAGCAGCTCCACCTGCACAGCCAACCTCCTCCTTGTCTGAGTACCGGAGCCCTCAGGTGTCCCAGATACCAACGTGAGCCCAGGGGGAAAATGACAGCTCTCTAAAAATGCAACAAAACACATCTAACACTTTATTTTATAGGAGAAAAGTGGAGACATTCTCAGGCAGGTGAGTAACTTGGCACTGGTCTTCGTGGCCCTGATGTAATATACTTTGTTTTCTCCTGAAATCTCTGTCTTCCTAGATTATCCAAGAGCTCAGAGGCTGTTGGAAATATGCAGAATCCCTAAGTAGTTTGGGAGCACGTTCCATCTTTCTGGACAACTGAAAAAAAAAAGAATATATTTGACTAACATGTCCACCAAAAAGTCCCAAACAAATCAATAAGGGTTAAATTAGTAAACCTCAGTTACCTCAAGATCTTACTAAGCCATAAAATACACTGCCAATAATTCCTTGTTGGAGGTATGAAAACAAAATAATTCATAAAGTAGTAAGAACTATTCAAGTAAAATTATTAAAGTTCATTCATTTGAAGTGGACCATCAAGGGGTAATATGAAAAGGACTACTACTACATCAGCTGCCACCACCACCACCTCTATCACTAAAATACCATATGTTTTAAAGTTACATAGATGTGGGCCAGGTGTGGTGGCTCACACACCTGTAATCCCAGCACTCTGGGAAGCCGAGGCAGGCGGATCACAAGGTCAGGAATCCAAGATCAGCCTGGCCAACATGATAAAACCCCGTCTCTACTAAAAGTATAAAAATTAGCCAGGCGTGGTGGCGGGCGCCTGTAGTCCCAGCTACTCAGGAGGCTGAGGCAGGAGAATCACCTGAACCCAGGAGGCAGAGCTTGCAGTGAGCCGAGATCGCGCCGTTGCACTCTAGCCTGGGTGACAGAGCGAGACTCCATCTCAAGGGAAAAAAAAAGTTACATAGATGTGATTTTTCACTAAGGCTGAAAAAAGTATTCTATCTAATCCTTCACTGCTTACTAAAAGTTCTTAAAAACTCAGCTTAGTTTATTAAATCACTATGACAACAGGATCCACCCAGAGTCATGTTTCTGGTGGAAGAGCTACTGTGGTAACTACTTATTTACAAAAGAAAACCTGACGAGAAAACCCAATATATACAATCAAAGTCCTAAGAAGCTGAAAAACCAGGTTTTCTAACCTCAGTATTTTCGGCAACCTAGAAGTTAACAGGAACTCTATTTTTGCTGTGTGTGTGTGTGTGTGTGTGTGTGTGTGTGTGTGTGTGTGTGTGTGTGTGTGTGTGCATGCGCGCGCGCGATTTTCTCTTTTGATCTAAGACTGAATCACTTTCTGGCTTCATTCAGAATCCACTGAGGCCCGGTGGGGAGTGAGGTGTGCAGTCTTATGCACTAAGAAAACCATAGCTGTGACTCCTGTCTAATGTGTGCCCTGCATGTTGTCCAGAAAGGCTGTGGAAAAGTCAGGAAACAGGACTTGGCTCTGGTTATCTCGTGGATTTTCCCATTTTTCAGAGTAACTCGGAAAATGTTGCTACCCGACATTGGAAAATGTTACTGCCCAGTGTTCACAGGTGTCAGGATAACCCAGTTCTATTCTGGGAACTTTCAGTTCAGTGGCCCCAGGCTCCCAACCTCACCTCCTTGGGCTTAGTTTTCTCACTTTTGCCTTTCCTTATTTTTTTTTTCATAGGGGCAGAAGGTAGGCGTGAGTATTCATGAGATCATGGCTGTCGAGTTTTGAGGAAAATATATGGTAAAGTCATTACAGCTTATAAAATCTCCCGTCCCCAGGGTTTTAAAAGGCAGGAGGGATTGCCATTCATTGAGATGATGAAGTTTGAAACGGATGACCTCTCGGACACCTTTCCGAATGCGAGGTCCAAAAGAGACAGAGAAATTCATTCAATAGGGAAAGTCAAGCAACAACGCTGAAACAGGCAGCTGCTCTCAAGTGTTCCGTGAGCAATGGCTTCGGCCACACCACGCCCTCGGCTGAGGCCTTCCATCCACTCTGCAGGACATCCCTCGGAAGGGGTGGACGGCCACTCCCCATCTCCCACCACGTGGGGGTCTGCAACTCCTGGACACACCCAGCAATTAGGACCTTTGCTCAACTGACCGATCAAGTGTTTTCTGGTAATACCTTCCTTCGTTTTAATACTTTTTAAAAGGTTCCATTTTGGACTAGCAAATTAGAAAAAAAATGTAATGCTGATCCCTGGCAAGGATGCCATAAGAAGGTCGCACTCACACATTGCCAGTAGGAGTGCAATAAATAACTTTTTTTAAATAAGAGACAGAGCCTTGCTGTGTCACCCAGGCTGGAATGCAGTGCATGATCCTAGCCCACTGCAGCCTCAAACTCCTGGGTTCAAGCAATCCTCCCACCTCAGCCTCCCCAGTAGCTAGGACTACAGGCATCTGCCACAGCACTCAGCTAATTCTTTAAAATTTTTTGTAGAAATGGGGGTGTGGCTATGTTTCCCAGGCTGCTCTTGAGCTCCTGGCCTCAAATGACCCTCCCATCTCAGCCTCCCAAAGTGCTAGGATTACAGGCATGAGCCAGATGCCCAGCCCATCTCCATCTCTAATCAGTCAACAGCTGGCCAAGCTTTCTTCTTTCACAAGGCACGGCCGCGTTGCAATCATATGTTTCGATGGCATATCCTCTGCCTCATCTGACCTACTGGACTGAGGCCTACCAAGTAATTCATTCTCCTCCCACACCCTGGGGATCCGTATTCATTCTTGCTCACTGCATCATCTGGCAGGGCGAGGGCTTCTTTTAAAGAGCATAGAGGCCAGGCGCAGTGGCTCACTCCTGTAATCCCAGCACTTCAGGAGGCCAAGGCAGGAGGATCACTTGAGGTCAGGAGTTCAAGACCAGCCTGGCCAACATAGTGAAACCCCGTCTCTACTAAAAATACAAAAATTAGCCGGGCGAAGTGGCAGGCACCTGTCATCCCAGCTACTCAGGAGGCTGAGGCAGGAGAATCACCTGAACCCAGGAGGCAGAGGTTGCAGTGAGCCAAGATCACACCACTATACTCCAGCCTGGGTGACAGACTAAGGCTCTATCTCAAAAAAAAAAAAGGCAAAAAATAATTATTATTATAATAAAAATAAAGAGCCCAGAGATGCCCACCGCCCATTGGCCTTCCACATACGAGTGTGGCCATTCCATTGCAGGACCTCTGTGTTCCTGGCTCACACACTCCCCAGATGGCCAGCCCCGGGCCTCCCCCAGCCCTCATTTCTGAAGGAGCCAGGAGGTAGAGGAAACACCAGGAGGCTTGGAACTCACTGTGGCTGAACCCCAGTTCACAGGCCAACAGCCCGGGGCCAAGCCATCTCCCCACCCCAGCCGGAGCCCCAGAGGCTGCCCTCTGCGGAACCCTGAGCAATTCCCCTGGCTGGATGCCACCTAAACAACTCCTGGTCACCTCCTGCTCTGCAAGGGATCATGCCTCTGTTTTCTTTCTCTGGAACCTGTTTTCTCTGGCATAGCAGTACCCCCAAAATTCCTTGCTCTCTTCAAAACATGACATTGACAGTCCGTTCGAACCTCCCTGGAACATCCCCCAAATCCACAGTATAGTTCTCCTGTTCTTTGTCTCTCTCTGTCTCTGTCTTTTTTTTTTTTTTTTTTTTTTTTTTTTGAGACGGAGTCTTGCTCTGTTGCCCAGGCTGGAGTGCAGTGGCCAGATCTCAGCTCACTGCAAGTTCCGCCTCCCGAGTTCACGCCATTCTCCTGCCTCGGCCTCCTGAGTAGCTGGGACTACAGGCGCCCGCCACCACGCCCGGCTAGTTTTTTGTATTTTTTAGTAGAGACGGGGTTTCACCGTGTTAGCCAGGATGGTCTCAATCTCCTGACCTCGTGATCCACCCATCTCGGCCTCCCAAAGTGCTGGGATTACAGGCTTGAGCCACCGCGCCCGGCCCTGTCTCTGTCTTACATACACACGCAGATGGAAGAAGACTCAGGAGGTCATAGGGTCCATCATCCTGCATGTAGGTAATAAAAATAATACTGACAGCTAATATTTTTTGAAAACTTGCTATATGCCAGGCACTGAGCTGAGCACCTCCCATGGATGTCCTATGAGAGACAAGTACTGCCACTGTCCCCATTTTACAGATGAGGACACAGAGGTTTCAGGGGCTTAAGGAACTTGTCCAAAGTCCCACCATGAAACTGGGATGCAGGCCCAAGCAGTGTGACCCCGGGCCCCCAGTGACATTAACAACCACCTGCATGGGCCTCAGCTGTCTGCAGCATCGCTGGCACGGGAAGGTTTTCAGAGAGTCTCCCAACACCACATTCAGACACACCCAAGGGAAAGCTCATTTTTGGCAGAACATCCCCTGGCAAGCTGGGAGCAAAGGGGAAGCCCTGGAGCAGGCTCAGCTGAACGAATACGGAAAGCACAGAATACACCATGAACGCAGCAAAACCCACTGGAAACCCAGAACTTCACTCCCGCTGGAAACTGACACAGAGTATGGAAACCGACACAGAGTATGGCAAGTGAGCTCTGCTTCTTTCCACCGCCCAGGGCGGGTCAGAGCCTTCCCTCTGGTGCTCAGCAAGACCCCGGCCTTACAGCAATTCCACTCTGCAAATGAAGCCCTTCACCGTGAGCAGCTTCCCCCGGGCACAACTGTGGGATTTTCTGCATGGACTCTTGGCCTGGCCCCATCCAATAGTTTATAAATGAAGGCCTCCAGCCAGACTTGCAGCAGAGCAGAGACAGGAGCGGGCAGTCTTGAGTCATCCAACCCCCGTTCTATACGACACTCTTTTTCCAACTCTACATTTTATGTGCAACCAGCAATCAAGACAGGAAAAACAAGCAAAGTTTTACATACACCGACAAAATGCTGATTTGTCTATTCTATTAATAATACAAAATCTCAGCAAATGCAAATGGCATTACATGCATAATTCCACAGAATGTTAAATCCACACTAAACGTTTCCACCTGATTTGACATTTCCAGAGACTTCTCCATTAATATAGTTAACGCTTTTTTTTAAAGAGATTATTCTGCATCTCCTAAAAAAAAAATGTAGACGCTTAAAAAAAAAAGAATAATATCTAAAAAGTGAATTCTATATACCACCTTTTATTCTGAAATACTGTACATCTTAGCACAAGAATAACCCACAATCATATAGTTATAAATATTTCTGCCCATAGTTAAATGCAGATGTTTTTTCATTTTCTTTTTTTCCAGGTCACAGAGTAACACTAGCGCTAAAGGAGTAATAATCAACCTTAGATTCAGAACATATGCCGAATTACTCAAACTGAGGCTGGAGGATCACTTGAGCCCAGGAAGTCAAGGCTCCAATGGGCTGTGATTGTGCCCCTGCACTCCAGCCTGGACAACAGAGCGAGACTTTGTCTCAAAAAAAAAAAAAAAAAAATACATGCCATCTCATTATCAACCATGGCTACCTTTTTTTAAAAGAAGACAAAAAAAAAAATCCCATAATTTTGATGTATTTCAGTAGGGAAGTGATTTCTTAGCATTGACATTAGAATACTGACGCAAAATGTATTGAAGTAGGACCCTGAAAAATAGTCATGAACATATAACATGGAAGAAACAATTTTCAGAAAATATAAATACAGGAGGCCAGGCACGGTGGCTCACGCCTGTAATCCCATCACTTTGGGAGGTCAAGGCAGGTGGATCAACTGAGGTCAGGAGTTTGAGACCAGCCTGGCCAACATGGTGAAACCTCGTCTCTACTAAAAATTCAAAAACAAAAAATTAGCCTGGTGTGGTGGTGGGTGCCTGTAATGCCAGTTACTTGGGAGGCTGAGGCAGGAGAATTGCTTGAACACTGGAGGCGGAGGTTGCAGTGAGCCGAGATCATGCTGCTGCACTCCAGCCTGGGCAACAAGAGACTCTGTCTCAAAATAAATAAATAAATACAGATAGATAAATAGACAGATAGATAGATAGATAGATAGATAGATAGATAGATAGATAGATCGATCACCAGCAAATACTCCAAGATACTCAAGGAAATGGCTAGTGGATGTCCTAAGTCACTTTTTTGTTTTTAAAAAGAAAAATCACATGCATTTTAAGTGATATTAATAGCCTGGAAACCCTTTGGGAAAAGGCAGCTGCAATCTTCAAGAAAAGGAAAGTTAATGAACTAAGAAAGGTGGCCCTGACTATAATAATCAAACACATGAAAACAAGAGGAAAATCTATAAACATGGGAAGGTAACAGAATGAAACTGGGAAACATGACGGATCTATAAAAGAAAATCAAAGAGAGTTAACTAGATTTTTTTTTTCCGAAGAAATTCCAAACGAATGTTAAATGGAACCTTTTGAAAACAGAAGAGAAACTCACTCTCCATAATTTATGTCCTTAATTTGAACTGAATTTGGCCATCAAGCAAGATCTGAAAAACCTCAAATAAAACTATGTCTACACAGACCAAGCCAAATGGAGAATTAAGGCAATCAATCATTCAACTAATCAAGGCAAAAAGCTAGGATACCATGACTAAGAAACAGTGTGTCTCAAGGAAACGATCCAAATTCAAATTAATGGGGGAATAGTTGCTACATTTTCTTCAACACTTTGCCTAAAATATTCCAAAACAATGAGGAAAGCTCATCAGAATGTTTTCAGAAAGGTGCCTACAAGTAGGCATTAGTGTTAAATTTATTCCAACAGCGAGGCCTGAGAAAACCTGTAAAAAGTTTGAAAAATGCAAAATGCTTGTACAAAATGTACATCTCCCACTGACTATGAGAAATTCAGACACAACAGATAACACGTCAGATCAGAAACTCAAGCCAGGTTCCTCCCAGCCAACCACTCTCCCCAGCTATCTTTCTCTAAAACCACAGAGGAAAAAGATAATTTCAAAGATAAAACATGTCACAACTAACATAGCTACTGTACACAAATGCTGTCTTCTTTGTCAACTCCGTTTACTACAAGATACCGGGTTTCTGCAACACAGAAAGTTTACTGTAATTGTCATCAGAAAAAAATTATAAAACATCCAAGATTTACCAAAACAAATAAATGCATGCCTCCTATTTCGCCACCTCCGTTCCTTCTACCTCCTCTTTAGAGGGAGGAAATTTCAAAATTAAAAAACGAAACGACACATAGATTATGGTTTTCAGAGTTTTGGATTTCAGAGATACAATTTTCCCAACTATCAGGGAACTGGATGAGAGTTGCTAACTCTTACTTTTTCATGTTAAGGTCCGTACATCCAAACTACCATATTGTCACCACCATTTCAGGAAAGAAAAGATACTTCATCATTAGAAAACAGGAAAGACCCTGATTTTAAGGGGAAAAAAGGATAAGGCCTTCCATTTAATATACTTGGATTTCTAAAAACCCCACTGCATTATTTTTCTCATTTTACTGCATACCAGTGACAAATGCAGGGCAGGTAGGCCCAAGCTCCTCATCTCCAGACTGTGAAAATATGGCTAACAGACTTTTTTTCAAACAAACAATGGCAAAATTTTGGTCTGAAATATATGGCATGACAATGGAATGGAATATTTGAAATGAGAACTATCCCAAATCCAGAGATTCAATATCCACAAACACCAGCAAATTAGCAACTTCTCCTTCAAACCCACATTTCTCTGTCCTTCCATAATTAGCATCACCATCATCATCACCATCACCACCACCAATACCATCATCGTCACCACCAATGTCATCACCATCGTCACCATCATAGTCAACATCATCACCATTATCACCATCATCACGATCATCAGCATCATCATCACCATCATCATCACTATCATCACCATCATCACCATTATCACCATCATCACGATCAACAGCATCATGATCATCACCATCACTATCATCACCATCATCACCATCATCACCATCATCATCACCACCATCATCACCATCATCACCACCATCAACATCATGACCACCATTATCACCATCACCATCATCACCGTCATCACCATCATCACCATCATCACCATTATCATCATCAGCAGCACCATTATCACCATCATCACCATAATCATCACCATTATCACCATCATCACCATCATCAGCACCATTATCACCATCATCATCACCATCATCATCACCACCATTATCACCATCATCATCACCATTATCACCATCATCACCATCATCACCATTATTATCACCATTGTCATCATCATCACTTCATCATCACCATCATCATCATCACCGTCATCATCACCACCATCATCACAAAATACATACCCCAGGGAAGAGAATAGGGCCTGACTTCTCTCTAACAGACTGATAAAGTTTGGATATTTGTCCCCGCCAAAATGTTATGATGAATTGTAATCCCCAGTGCTGGAGGTGGGGCCTGGTGGGAGGTGTCTGGGTCATGGGAGCGGATCCCTCACAGCTTGGTGCTGTCTTCCTGACAGTGAGTTTTTGCAAGCGTGTGGCACCCCCCATTCCCGCCTCTCTCTTGCTTGCTCCTACTTTCACCATGTAATGTGCCTGCTCCCCCTTTCCCCTCCACCATGATTGTAAGCTTCTGAGGCCTCTCTAGAAACCAAGCTGATGACAGACCATGCTTCCTGTGCAGCCTGCAGAACCATGAGCCAATTAAGGCTCTTTTCTTGATCAATTGCCCAGTCTCAGTATTTATTTATAACAACACAAGAACATATACACACCATTCTGCCTGGACCCACACTGGGGCTCCCAGAAACTCCCCATATGAATAAAACTCAGAGTAGGCGAGGGCGGAATCTCAGTCCCACCACGAGACAAGTGGTAAAGAGCAGTAGGATGTGTTCATGAACCCTTTCCAGGGACAGAAAGGACCTGGGAGGGCCAAGCACAGATGCTCCAGTGATTCACCTGAGAGAAGCAGGGGAGGGGGCTAGAAAACTCAGTACCGAACCCCCCACTTCACCACAGCCTCACCCCAGGCATCTGCTACAACTTACAATTGGTTTCCTTTTTAATGGACACCTGTTCCACCCTTCTCTCTCTCTTTTTTTCTTTTTGAGATGGAGTTTCGCTCTCATTGTCCAGGCTAGAGTGCAGTGGCACGATCTCGGCTCACTGCAACCTCTGCCTCCCGGATTCAAGTGATTCTCCTGCCTCAGCCTCCCAAGTAGCTGGGATTACAGGCATGTGCCACCACACCTGGCTAATTTTTTTTTTTTTTTTTTAGTAGAGACAGGGTTTTGCCGTGTTAGCCAGGCTGGTCTCAAACTCCTGATCTCAGGTGATCTGCCCACCTCAGCCTTCCAAAGTGCTGGGATTACAGGTGTGAGCCACTGCACCCAGCCCCAATTTTCTCTTCTGGTCACTGTAAAGAGGAGCGACCAGCACACTGGAGCAGGCTAGGGGAAGAAGAGACAAGGGCCAGCATCCTCTCTGCTCATCCCATCGACAGCCATCAACGCCACCAGCTCACACTACAGGTGAGGTCGCAGGGGGCACCAGGAGATGAGGACTGTGATAAAAGAAAAGCCCCATTTGCTGTAAAATGGTGGGAAAAAATACCTCTGTGTTACTAGAGCCCTGGTCTTCAATATTCTACTTTGCCTCTCTGGCCAGTTGTCACCTGAGAAACCAGCCCACACTGATAGACTCAAACCTCAAGCAAGACTGGTGGAAAGACATCAGAGGATGTTCTATCCTTCGTTTGAAGTCATTATTTTGATTCTTGACTTTGTAACTACTATCAACAAGAGGGGCATATGAAGCCAGGTAGGCTTGTCTGGGCACAGTGGCTCAAACCTGTAATCCCAGCACTTTGGGAGGCTGAGGCGGGCAGATCACCTGAGGTCAGGAGTTTGAGACCAGCCTGCCCAACATGGCGAAACCCCGTCTCTACTAAAAATACAAAAAAATTAGCTGGGCATGGTGGTGGGTGCCTGTAATCCCAGATACTCGGGAGGCTGAGGCAGGAGAATCGCCTGAACCCGGGAGGTGGAGGTTGCAGTGAGCCAAGATCATGCCACTGTACTTCAGCCTGGGTGACAGAGTGAGGCTCCGTCTCAAAAAAAAACAAACAACAACAAAAACAACAAAAGAAGCCAGGTAGGCCATCGCTGTAACTTAGAATAATCATTTACAGTACATTTCTACTGGAAAACCCACAGTGGTTTTTTTTTTTCACTTGCACAGGGCAAATGAAGGGTGAATGCAGTAGCACCTTATTAAGGCACTCACAGGGCACTCCTGCCAGCTCCCACTCCTGTGCTAGGAGCTGCCTGACCCACACACAGACCGTCTCGACCACAGGAACATGCACGGTGATCGGAGAGCTGCTTCTGCAGGACCACACAGACGGGAAGTGCAAAGTGGATCCACATCGTGGAAGCACAGCCTAAAGCTCTAATGTTTCAGTTCTTTTTAAAGGAAAGGTCAGAAACTTCTGAGCTCAGAATCTCACATATGCCTTAGATATGCCCATGGAATAAGAACACAGGACGTGGAGGGCTAGTGGAGGTCGTCCCATCCCAGGGGTGGTTAGTGGGCACCCAGGCTGGCACAGATACTCCATGAGCCAATGTTTGGTGATATGATGTGATGGGAGCCGATGGGGTGGGCTCGAAGCTTAATAAATTACAGAAGTACAATGGATTTTTGAGTACCTATTTCCATATGAGGTGGGATCTGTGAAAACAGGAAGAGTTTAGGCTAACCATGCACTTTCTAGAAACATCACTGGCACACACGACCACCCCAACAAATCCTTATCCTCTGCCACCTTTGGCAATTAGTACAAAGTCAAGAAAAGCCAAGAGCACTGGAAATATCTGCAGAGATTGCCTAAAAATAATCAATAAAAGAGGGCAGAGTGAAGAATATATTTCAAGACAAAAACCGAGGCTCCACAAAGCTCAGGTCGCACCTAAGGTCTAGGATGACTTTGCCTCTGGTCACAACATTAAACGTGTGTCATTCCTGCTAAAGACGAACTAGTGTCTGTTGTCAAATACATTCTATATATACCCCAGTGCCTCATCACACTGGATGTGTCCTCCATTGATTTGTGAAACAAACAACAAAAATTGATCAATTTTTCTGATAAACTGAGCAGGCCTTCAGAGAAGTCCTTTTTTCTGTGCATTGCTTCAGTTCTGTGAGACACATTTATTACAAGGAGACAGAGTTGAGTCTGTCTTGAGCAGACTCTGAGAGTAACGGAGGGCTGTATTCAGTCTCCATGGGGCTGGCTTTTCCTGTCAACACCTTGGGGAGGTAGGGGGTGAACTGTTCCAAGGCCCTGCAGTTTCACCCCTGCACCTGTATTATCTTCAGACAAGCGCACCAACTGGATGGCCTCACTTAGAAAACACACAGAAACACACTCAAGAAAATACACAGAGTTACACACACACACAGAAAGACAAAGAGAAAGAACAGGAAATGGCACTTCTGCCTTGTAACCACCATCATCTTGTACAAAACTGCTAGTAAATTCAATTAATCAAAAAATTATTTACCAGTAATAAGGCAGGCAAGTTAATCTGATGAGAATTACGGGGAAGTGCTAAGAAAATAAAAAGTATGTATCAAGATTTCAAGTAATACAGATAAACAAAATGTGTGATATCCATACAATGAAATATTATTCAACCATAGAAGGGAATGAAGTTCTGAGCCATGTTATAACATAGATAAGCTCTGAAGACATTAGGTTACCAGTGAAAGAGGTTGGGCACAAAAGAACAAATATTGCACAATCCCATTTCCAAGGAACCGAGAATAGGCAAATTTACAGACAGAAAATAGATTCAAAGTCACCAGATTTAAGGTGAGACAGGAGGGACTGGGGAGTTACTTCTTAATGGGTACAGAGTTTCTGTTTGGGGTGATGAAAAAATTTTGAAAACAGACAGTGGAGATGACTGCACAATGTGTGAACATACTTAACGTCGCTGAACTCTACACGTAAAAATGGCTAAAATGCAGACATGGTGTTTTATATATTACCACAATTTAAGGAGAATTAATAATATACCAAAAACACAGAATGGTACTCTTTAAAGAAGTGAACCGTATGATCTCTGAATTTATACCTCAATAAAGCTATTTTCAAGAAATTTTTTCAGCCAGGTGTCATGGTGTCAACTTGTAGTCCTAGCTATCACAGACGCCAAGGTGGGAGAATGGCCTGAGCCCAAGAGTTCAAGAGCAGCCTGGGCCACATAGCAAGAGCCTGCCACTAAAAAGAAAAAGGAGAGATTTCAAGTAGAGCAGAGGGCTTCCTGACTGCCCTGTCTAGAACAGCATGCACCTGCTTCCCCTCTATCCTCTATCACGGCCGTTATCAAAATGTGTAACTGATTCATCTGTGGTCATTTTCAGAGCCCAGAGCCCACTTCCTTTCCCAATCACGAGTGCAGGCGCCAAGTCCACCGTAATAGGGACCACTAGGGGTCTTGGTGCCTGCTCAAAGGTGGTGCTGAATACCTGATTACAGAACGAGGAGATAAAGTAGGTGAATAAGGAATAGAGAAGGTAAAAACTGGACAAAAACCGGGTGCAGTGGCTCACGCCTGTAACACCAGCACTTTGGGAGGTTGAGGTGGGCAGATTATCTGAGGTCAGGAGTTCAAAACCAGCCTGGCCAACATGGTGAAACCCCGTCTCTACTAAAAGTACAAATATTAGCTAGGCATGGTGGTGCATGCCTATATACCCAGCTACTACTCGGGAGGCTGAGGCAGGAGAATTGCTTGAATTCGGGAGGTGGAGGTTACAATGAGCTGAGATCACGCCACTGTGCTTCAGCCTGGGCGACAGAGACTCCAACTCAAAAAAAGAAAAGAAAAGAAAGAAATGGACGAAAACCATCAAAGAGGAAAAACACACGTGTATCACCTGACAAGGAGGCATACAGGAAAATGCCAACATGTGGGCACATCACAGACCACGTACTGTTTGCAGCATCCAAGAGGAGAAAGGGGGCCTTGCACATTGTTAACACCAGAGTCAGCAAACTTTCCCACACCTCCGCTGGCCACACCCACCTGAACCTGAACCCCCACCACCACCATCCACACAGCGTGCACTGGAAAGAAACAATTATCAAGGAAAAGACTGGAGATGCGCCCATCTTTGGTTCCAGTATTTTCACGACTATGCCACGCAGAATCATAGTTGTGGTGTCTCAAACACAACATTGAAAATGAAAGAGTCAGGCCAGGCGTGGTGGCTCACACCTGTAATCCCAGCACTCTGGGAGGCCGAGGTGGGTGGATCGCCTGAGGTCAGGAGTTTGAGACCAGCCTGGCCAACATGGTGAAACCACGTCTCTACCAAAAATATAAAAATTAGCCGGAAGTGGTGCACACCTGTAATCCCAGCTACTCAGGAGGCTGAGGCAGGAGGATCACTTGAACACGGGAGGCAGAGGTTGCAGTGAACCAAGATTGCACCACTGCACTCCAGCCTGGGTGACAGAGTGAGAGTCCGTCTCAAAAAAAAAAAAAAAAAAAAAAAGTCAGCCAACCGCATCCTTGTGGAGGAATTTGCTTTCATTTTTCCCAGGATATTTGTTTTCTGGGGGGAAGTACCTAGAGCTTGAATCATTTTAAAATGCTCAAGCAAATCACCTATTTGGACGATGCTGGTCAACTTGGACCACAGCTGGAAAGGGGGAAGCAAATCTCCTCCTATATTTAATATTCAATCAACCAGCTCAACCAGCTCCTTCCCCATCCTTGGATGAAGCCTGTGCGGCAGGAGCTGGTTCCTCCTTGCCCTCAGGGTCTCAGAGAGGCTTCCAGAAGGGGCTACCATGAAGTGATGGAGGAGGGAGCTGGAGAGAAGGGATCCAGAGTCAGAGAAGACAACACTGTGGCGACCGGAGCAGACAGGGATCGGGGAGAAGGCAACCATGGGGGCCTTCCCAGAGACGCTTCAGTGGGAAGGAACCTTCTAGCTTGAGGGAGGGAATGGTGAGGAAAGAAATGTGAAAAGGAAGGCTGGTATGATTTCCTGAAGTTCCCTTTCCCTGGCAGTGGGAGCTTCTGGGTTTTAAGTTGGGGCTTGGGTAACAGGAGCCCGTGGGCAACTGAGTCCAGTCCCTCGCGGTGGCTCTGCCCACTCTGCCAGGCCTCCTGCCCAGGTTCCTCAAGGTTGGGCTGAAAGAAGACATGGAGAGGTCTGGCCATGAACGCAGGGCATGAGAGAGGCTCGAGGGTGGCTGTGCAGGAAGATGGAGGTGAGTGGGGCATTTTACAGTATAAGGAGGGCGACAGGCAGCAGGGACAGAGAAAGAAGAGAAGGCAAAATGGAAATTGGCATGGGAGTGGGGTTTGAAGGAGCAGGACCCTTGGAAGTGGAGCAAAGGGAGCCTTCCCCAGAAAGAAAGCAAGTCTGTGGTATAAAGATGTGAAGTGGTGACGTCACCCTAGGTGGCCTTGATCTCCTCTATAAAGGGGCAGAGAAAATAGGGAACAAGCTGTACCGTAAGGGAAAGAGCAGGAATAGCCCACATAAGGACAACTGGAGGCAGAGACTTATTACACAGCAACGGAGGAGGCCCAGGGAGATTTGGATGCATGACTTTACAGAGAGTTCAACAGCTTGTTTTTTTGTTTTGTTTTGTTTTTTGAGACAAGGTCTCATTTTGTCACCCAGGCTGAAGTGTAGTGGCGTGATCTCGGCTCACTGCAACCTCCACTTCCCTGGCTCAAGCAGTTCTCATGTCTCAGCCTCCCAGGTAGCTGAGACTACAGGCTTGCACCACGATGCCCAGCTAATTTTTGTGGAGGGTTTGCTTTTTGTTTTCTGTAGAGACAGGGTCTCCCTATGTTGCGCAGGCTGGTCTCGAACTCCTGAGCTCAAATGATCCACCTCAGCCTCCCAAAGTGCTGGGATTACAGGCACGAGCCACCATGTCCGGCCAACAGCTTAATTTAAAAAAATAAAATAAAAATAAAAAGCTTTTGCCAGATATTAACTAGTATTTTCTTCTTGTTTTATGGGTTTTTTACACTGAACTTTCTAATATCTGGAGTTTGTTTTGGTGTTCGGCGTGACACGATGGTCCTGAACCAGGGAGGGAGCTGTTTCCCCAGGGGGATCTGGAAACAAGTCGGAAACAAACTTCCACGGGGTAGGAGTCAGGGAAGCTGAATGTCCGGAGGCGCACAGCACACACCTGAGCAAGGAAAGATCATCTTGGCTGTGGTGCCAATGGAACCACCACTGAGAAACACAATGAGATTTTTCCCAACTAGCTAACCGCTAATCCCAGCACCATCTGATTTATGCACCCATTCAATCCTACATGCGATAAGAAATGCTGAGTGTCTCCTCAAAGCCCAGTCCTCTTCCCAGCAGCACTGCGTACAAACAAATCAGATGCTAGCATTTGCCCTTTCTCCCGTTGATTTCAAAACATTCACATAAAAACGCTACTGAAGTGCCCTGAAATTCATAAACAACTTTAAAGGGCTGGCAAATTATTGCTGAGCAGAAGTCTTGTTGATCCTGACAAGAAGTACTTGTAATAAATGTTTAACAATGCATGCCAATATTAAAGCTAAGTGTTTGTTCTTGTAAAGCAGATTAAACAATATGACCATGTCACGCTGATATCACAGGTTTGCTCAGCAAACTCCTGTCTCATAGGTACTGGCTCCAGCCAACTTCGGTCTCACCCTGTTGACTGTCACTTGGTATTCCTGATGTATGAGGGTCTTGATTAATGAGGTTGCGCTGGTTTCACTCACAGAACAAGACAATTTCAGGTGTTAATGTCCTATCTGTTTATACCTGCTAGACTGTGGCTAATTTTTAAAGACGGGTGCTTAGTAATGTGGGCACTGAGTCAATACACAGAAAGTCTAAGCAAACAGTGGAGTTTTCTCGTTAGTTCACTGCCTGTCTCTGGACTGAAAATGGTGTACATTACAGCTAGATCACTGTGTCATCCATAAAGAGCGTGACTTCGAGGCTCGCTGATGGGTGCAACGGTTTCCTGGGCACTTTGTCTGCACTGGAGATGAAATATTACTTCACAAAGTCCCCACATCTCTGACCAGGGGCATGGAGCTTAAACGCTTTAGGTCTGCAAAATGAACTGGCTGGGCTGAAGCCGGGTATGGAAGCCCCCAAAAGGAAGTATGGGGGTGCCTATTTTTAGTATTTCCAAAGACCCAACAGAAACTACACATTTACGCACAATACGATGGCTCAGGCTAAACCACTTTTGCTTGAATGATGTCAATTCAACGTGCAGTGACCAGTCTTACCCCCAGAACAGAAGCCTCTTTGGCAGCTGGGTAGTTAATGCTCAAAAATACAGTTTTCTAGCCAGGCACAGTGGCTCATGTCTGTAATTCCAGCACTTTGGGAGGCCAAGGCAGGCGGATCACCTGAGGTCAGGAGTTCAAGACCAACCTGACCAACATGGAGAAACCCCGTCTCTACTAAAATTACAAAAATTAGCCGGGTGTGGTGGCGCCTGCCTGTAGTCCCAGCTTCTCAGGAGGCTGAGGCACGAGAATCACCCGGGAGGCGGAGGTTGCAGTGAGCTGAGATCATGCTACTGTACTCCAGGCTGGGCAACAGAGTGAGATTCCACCTCAAAAAACAAACAAACAAACAAAAAAAACCAATAGTTTTCTTGGTCATTATGGATTAAAATCTAAGGTCCCTTATGTTCTAAAACTCTTTGATTCTAACTTTCAAAGGAAGTTATTCATACCAAGAATAACTCAATCTCAGCATAGCCCTGTACAATACATAACTAACAATAACAGCTTTCTCTCCTAAATTTCCTACACTTGTTTAAATCTTTGCAACTAATTAAGGGTGTACCTATTTATAAGGCATACCATAGTTCCTAAAAGAATAAGATACAACTGTATATTCTCTGAAGATATTAAGAAAAGGTCTGGCTTTGCCCAGTTAGGAGTTTCTTCCTCAATTTCTTGCTTTTAGAAAAGCTCAAATAAGGCCGGGCGCAGTGGCTCACACGTGCAATCTCAGCACTCTGGGAGACCGAGGCAGGTGGATCACCTGAGGTCAGGAGTTTGAGACCAGCCTAACCAACATGGAGAAACCCCATCTCTACTAAAAATACAAAATTAGCTGGGCATGGTGGCGGTCACCTGTAATCCCAGCTACTCGGGAGACTGAGGCAGGAGAATCACTTGAACCTGGGAGGTGGAGGTTGTGGTGAGCCAAGATCACACCACTACACTCCAGCTGGGGCAACAAGAGTGAAACTCCATCTCAAAAAAAAAAAAAAGAAAAGAAAAGCTCAAATAACTAGATGTCCATTTTTGTATCTTGTATCTTTTTTTTTTTTTCCCCAAAAGAAACAGGAAAGTTTTCAATTGGCCCCAACACTACCACCTGCCACAAGATATCAAGAACTGGGAAGCCAAGGACCTGCTCTGTGACATGGGTGAGTCTCACGTCCGCACTGGTAACATCAGGGCCAAAACATGAACCCTATTCAAGGCCTTTAATGGAAGAACAGTTGAGATGCTGATGGGGAAAAAAATACACTTAGAAATTCAAGGCTTTATATAATATAGTTGTTACAATACAAATTATTATTAATAAGACTATTTTAAAGTATGCTGAATCTTTTGCAAATCAAATATTTTTACATGCACTAACAGGGAGGTTTCTTATTCCATTCTCTGCAGGAATCCTATGGTGCACCCCTTCATAAATGAAAAATAAATCACCTACAAAACCAATTTTGAATCCCAGATTTATGTTCAGTAGTAGATTTTGAGTCATTACAGAATAGCTGTTCATGTAAATACTTCAAGAGACAACTTTTTTTGAGCGTCCATTCTTCCAGGAACTGAGCTAAGAAACGCCATCCATCATCCCACTGAATCCTCACAAGTAAAGTGGGACCGATTTTCACCCTTATCCAAGAAAGACAGGTGGGCACGGAGCGAGGACTCACCCAGGGTCCCACACCCATGAAGGGGTGAACAACGTCCACCTGCAACCAGAGCCGGTGTTCTAAGCCATTCCACAATTCTGCAGGGCAGATGTCCATGTGAACACACGCTGGCTAGCTGATGCCAACTTGTTGTAAATCACTTCCAAACACCAGCTCACAACCTTTCACTGCATCTGGCTTCACGTGTCCAAGCTGGTCCTCAGATCACATCATTAGGGCTTCTGCCTTCCTCCTGAGTACTTCCACACATTTCCTGCTTGTTCCTTTTCTGCTAACACACAGATCAACATAAATTGCTTAGGTAGACAATGCAGGCAAAACAAGCAAGCAAAACCAAAGGGTAGAGGGGGAAACCTGCTTGCAGGTTATTATCCTGGAGCCGTATTTCTGCCAGAAGGATGTATCTTATTCGAGCCCTGGAGAGCTCCACGCTGAGGTCTCTCCAATCCATGCAATTCTGCGTATCCAGAACTCGCCACCTTTCGTCCACACAAACCTGGTCCTGTGTACATCCTCAGCAGAAGGCACTGATTACCAATCTACCCAATTACCCGAGCAGGAGACCTGTTAGCCCTTCACTTCCAACTCACGCTCCTAAATCAAATGATCCCAACGAGTGACTGCCTCAGGGATCCTTTCGTCTATCCTGCCTCTCCAGCCCCCGTGCTGATTCCAGGCACTAACCTCTCCCTGACTCCCCCGTTCCAGGACTCCACGAGCAATTTAACTGGTCTCCCTAACACCAGTCTTAGACTTTTTTTTTTTTTTTTTTTTGAGACGGAGTCTCGCTCTGTCCCCGGGCTGGAGTGCAGTGGCCGGATCTCAGCTCACTGCAAGCTCCGCCTCCCGGGTTTACGCCATTCTCCTGCCTCAGCCTCCCGAGTAGCTGGGACTACAGGCGCCTGCCACCTCGCCCGGCTAAGTTTTTGTATTTTTAGTAGAGACGGGGTTTCACCCTGTTAGCCAGGATGGTCTCGATCTCCTGACCTAGTGATCCGCCCGTCTCGGCCTCCCAAAGTGCTGGGATTACAGGCTTGAGCCACCGCGCCCGGCCAGTCTTAGACTTTTTAACGACAGCTCCAAAGTGGTCTTTCAAACACACAAAAAAAGCTGATCATGTTTCTCTTTAATTTCCTCACTGACAGGATAAAAACCAAATGACGAAGCGTGGCATAAAAAGTCCCACTTGGGAGGCCGAGGCAGCCGGGTCACTTGAGGCCAGGAGTTTGAGACCAGCCTGAGTAACACAGCAAAACCCCGTCTCTACAAAAAAAAACAAAAATTAGCTGGGCACGGTGGTGCCTGCCTGTAGTCCCAGCTACTCAGGAGGCTGAGGTGGGAGGATCAATTGAGCCTGGGAGGTAGAGAGTGCAGTGAGCTATGATCGCATCACCACACTCCAGCCTGAGCAACAGATTGAAAGGCTGTCTCAAAAAATGTCGGGTCAGGCGCGGCGGCTCATGCCTGTAATCCCAGCACTTAGGGAAGCCGAGGCAGGTAGATCACTTGAGGTCAGGAGTTCAAGACACCAGCCTGGCCAACATGGTGAAACCCTGTCCCTGTATTAAAAATACAAAAATTAGCTGGGCATAGTTGCGCGCACCTGTAATTCCAGCTACTAGGGAGGCTGAGGCATGAGAATTGCTTGAACCTGACAGGCGGGAGGATGTAATGAGCGGAGATCGCACCACTGTACTCCAGCCTGGGTGACAAGAGCAAGATTCTGTCCATATATATTTATATAGTCTGGGAATATACATATTCCCGGACAACCAAAGCCTCTTTTCAGCTTTCTCTCTCACTACTCCCCTATACATGCCTGAACACCAAAAGAGACCCTTTTCTCATTCATCCATCTTCTGTGTCTCAGGACCAAAGCTGGTCTACCTGCTTGGAAGCTGTCTGTCTCGCTCAGCTGATAAACTCCTACCCATCCCTCAAGCCACAGGCCCAGCTCACCTCCTCTGTGAAGCCTTCCCTGAGTCTCCCAGACAAACTGAGGCACCCTGATGGCCCCCTTCTCAGGCTCCTTGTGGGAGCCTCCCTATCTGCCAGCCCCTCCACACTGCTATACAGATCCTTCTCCCTAGAGAATGTGCTCCCTGACCCCGGGGCTCAGCACTGGCTGTTTCTGTGACCCCAGCACCTAACACAGGCCCAAGAACAAAGTAGAGGCTCAGACTAATTAAATAGCTATTCGCAGAGACAACATACATGGGAAGGAAAGGTAACTGGTGGTTTTACAATTTCTCTGGGGAGGTATATCAGGCCTGGAATCTGATTTGAGCTTTATATACTATAAAACAATCTATAAAGAAGAAAGGTAAAGACAGAAAAGGTATTCTTTTTGGTTTGTTTGGTTGGTTGGTTTTGTAGAGACACGGGCCTCACTATATTGTCCGGGTTGATCTTGAGCTCCTGGGCTCAAGCAATCTGCCCACCTCCGTCTCCCAAAGTGCTGGGTTTACAGGTGTGACCCACTGTGCCTGGCCCAGGAAAGGTACTGCTAGACTAGAGATCTGTCCTGAAGGAGGAGCGGAATTAAACCAGAAGAACGCATTTCCTGGAGGCCTACGTCACACTCTGGGTACAGTTGTAAGTCTCCATCTGTGAAAATGCAAAGCCCTCAAGTGGGGATTCCAGAGAAATCAGGTCACATCTCAAAATACACTCAGTCCCTCAGAGTATAAAGTTCTCAAAACCATGACAATTACATTTTATATAGTATTTAGTAGGGATTAAAGTTTGTAGAGCCAGCGGCTATTAAGAAAAAAGTTTAAGCTACATGAAATCAGAGAATAAATCATGGTTCTGAATATAAATTGGGAGTCCTGGGTAGCTTCCAAACTCTGCACTCCTCTTCTGAGGTCTTTTATCTTCCGGTGACACAAGCTGTAGTCAAATAATAAAAGAGTCACTGAGATGCTATTCTCCTTACTCAGCACTTCGCTTGGCTGCTCAGACTTTAGGTACGCAGCGAGAAGCGAGCTCACAGCGAAGTTTAAATGGCAAAGGCACTTCCCATCATTAGAAATCCTCCTTTGGATGGACTCAAAAGACTTTCCAATGCTTGCCGCTCTGTTAGGGGACTGCTTCCAAAGACTGTCTTGTAAAAATTAAATACTTGTTACTCCCTTCAAATTCCGAGTAAAAAACCTATCTACCTAGACATTATCCTGAACTTATTTCTTAAATTCCTAAAGTCAGAACATCCAGGCGCAAATGACATCCCAGCGTGTCACATCATTTGCAGCAGTTATGTTTTCAAAAGTTGCCGTGGACGCCAAATTAGCCAATACTGAACCATTGCTCCTAGGGGAAAAACAAGACTAGGTTCCTACAGGCCTCTCTGGTCACATCAACTCATCAATATAGAACCTTACTTTATGCGTGTTTCAGTTTAAAGACACATCATTTAACATGTACTGTTGATTCATTAATATTGAACTCACAACCAGCAGCAGCACAACTCATGCCTGAAGAAATTAACATACAAATTTTCTCTACAAGGTACATTACAGCCTTCCTACACTTAGGAACACTAGATACTTCTGCACTATGCTTGGGGCTACTTGAAGCAGCAAAATCACTTTTAGTGAATAGGTGAATTTGCAAATATAGAATCCACAAAACTGTGGAAGCACTATAGTCTGTTTTATTCTTATGACGTTACTGGCACATAGTGCAAACCCCTCTATTAGGTGTCATAGTGGAGGTGTCCCAACAGATCTACGCTGTGGTGTGGCTCCTATCCTTAGGAACACTGCAGTCCAGCAATGACCCTCAACTTATTTTTTTTTCTTTTTTTTGAGCCGGAATCTTGCTCTGTCACCCAGGCGGGAGTGCAGTGGTGTGATCTCAGCTCACTGCAACCTCTGCCTCCCAAGTTCAAGTGACTCTCCTGCCTCAGCCTCCTGAGTAGCTGGGATTACAGGCGTCTGCCACCACGCCCGGCTAATTTTTGTATTTTTAGTAGAGACAGGGTTTCACCATGTTGGCCAGGCTGGTCTTGAACTCCTGACCTCAAGTGATCAGCCGCCTTGGCCTCCCAAAGTACTGGATTACAGGTGTGAGCCACCACACCCGGCCGGCCCTCATCTTTTACTTTCCTGGATACACTTGGGGACTACCTGCCACTCCCTCACACCAGTAAGCCTCAAGGAGACCACGATCTGAGAGCACTCCCATACCACCTTCGCCCACCTCCATGCAGATTCCAATATCATTCCCAGCAGGGCACATCCTTCCACTCAAGAGAGACCTGCTAGAAAGGAAAAGGCTGACCACAGCAACTGCGATGCAGGCAGAATAAATAATGTGACACAGAAATTGGAAAGAGTCCAAAGAACTCACTGAGGGACTGCTGTGAAAAACTCCTATCCCATCTACTCAGTTACATCTGGTTTCTTTGTACTGACATCTACAAAAACACAAAAATAGGAAAAGGACTAATGCGGAACCTCCCGATCCCAGCAATGAGTAATCTTCATCCATATCAAACAACTGAAAGAAAAAAAAACAAAAACTCTATGGATTTGTATTAGGAGATATATTTCCAAATAAATTCTATATTCTCCTTTTGATGTAGTTATCAAAATTTATAACATCTTTGTTTTGTTCAAATGTAGACTCATCATCACAATAACTAAATACAAGAACTTTTGGGCCGGGCACGGTGGCTCACGCCTGTAATCCCAGCACTTTGGGAGGCCGAGGCAGGCGGATCACCTGAGGTCAGGAATTCGAGACCAGCCTGGTCAACATGGTGAAACCCATTTCTACTAAAAAAAATACAAAAATTAGCCGGGTGTGGTGATGCACACCTGTAATCCCAGCTACTCAGGAGGCTAAGGCAGGAGAATCGCTTGAACTCGGGAGGTAGCAGTTTCAGTGAGCTGAGACCGCACCACTGCACTCCAGCCTGGGCAACAAGAGCGAAACTCCATCTCAAAAAATAAAGAAATAAATACAAAAATTTTCAAAAATATGTAGGCCCTCTAGCCACAGGAAACTTAATTTAAATGTATATACATATTTTTGGCAAGAACAAACATAATAGCCTAGGATAAAATTCTATGAGAATAGAATATGACTAAAGAGAAAAAAAGAATGAGGTGGAAATTCCGATGATTAAAGATGAGCTTCTTTTTAAATGGATGACAGTGGTTATCAAATCTCTGTGGTATTTAGCTCCACTGGTTACACTTAAAATAATGACGTAACTGTTTTATTTCAAGATGCCAATGTTTACAATACTCTGGAAATAACATCCTTTGCCTCTCTCAAATTACGATGAAAAATTTTGGCTATCAACTCAAAGTGTGGGAGGGGGTAGACAGCTTTACAAAATTATTTTAGAAATCCGGTGAATACAAAGCCGAGTTGGGTCTCTCAAAAAGAAGACCACCCCTCAGTTCCAGCTAGGCCAGGTCTTTAAATTTTTCAAGAGAAGCTGGAAATCTAGATTTTCAATGTATAGTTTACCTGTTTTTTTTTTTTTTTTTTTTTCTGGTATGTTGATTCAAAAACTTTTCAACAGCGTGCAAGCCAAACAAAACACATCTTTAGGCCAACATTTTTCCTACTACCTTGGCTCTAAGCAACACTCACCCTCTTCAGTCAACTTTTCCGTGAACTTCAAGGAGGTTCACTCACTCAAGAGACCTTCACTGAGTGCTTCCTGGTGTACCAGGCACTCACCTAGGCCCCAGGGTCATGGGGTGACTGAAATACTAGCCCTGCCCTCAAGGAGGGCACAGCAGAAGAGGAAACTGACAGGTAACCAACATCTTCAATGCAGTCTGTTCAATTCAGGGCTAGAGTTAGGACTGGGGAGAGTGGCCACAGGACCTCCACTTCGGTAGGTCAGGAATAAATGGTTTTATTTGCAAAGGTGTAGGGGGAAAGAGAAGCCAGGACTGGAAGAAACAAGGTGTGACTCCATGTTAGTGACTCAGCAGGGCTACCTCAGAAGGCTCCAAGGGTCAAGGGACCCACAAAGCAGACAGAACCAAAGGTCATGGCCATCCTAGGGCGCTTGAAAGAACAGAACACCCGCAGGAGACACAAGCCAGCCCCGCTCATTTTCAGCTCTTATGTTAAAAACAGGCACATGATGGAAATAAACCATTGAGACGAGATCCAAAAATAATCTCAACTGGGCACCAAAGCTCATAGAAAAATCCTTATTTTAATCACTTCTGTAAGGCAGCTGAAAGGTACAGACACCAAACTCAGCTTGGGAAGCAATCAACTTAATCTGCTTCTTTGAAAGATTAATTAAAATGGAGATTACCAATGGCTGCGGAGGAGCTGGGTCAGCCGACGGGGCCCAGTTGAGATGAGCGATAAATTGTTTTAAAATCACACAAACACAGCTGCAGGCCAAACACAGAGATGGTGCATAAAATCGGCATCTTCCTGGGCCCCTCATTCAGCTCCTTAGGATTGAGTTAAAAACCCAAACCTCAGGAACAGCAGAAAGTGGGGCTCTGACACACCAGGCAAGGAGCCTGCCCAGTGGACGTGGACAAGGCCATGGGGAGCCTACGTGGCTGGAAGTGCTAAGCTGAACCAGCAACAGCTGCTGCTGGGAGAAAGAAGGGCAGAGGCACAGCCTGCAGGAGCTGCCAACATACTTGATCTTAACTCAAAGAAGATTGCAAGTGCTTGTTTAAGCCAGTTTCAAGGATCTGCTCAGCTGAAGCCTAGACAGGAAGTTGAGATAGCAAGGAAACAGAAAAGAGATCAAATACCTTCTACACAGCCCTTACACCACAGAGGGCCTGGAAGAAGTGTTCTCCAGCGGAGGGCTGCTTTTCCCCCACAGCACATGACAAAAAGGAGGTTAAGCCAGAGATTCATGAAGACTCAGGTTGGAATGAACCCATTATCACTGGGCATAAGCCCTGAGAGGAAGAAAACCCCAACAGCACTCACCAGAAAGATGATGATTTTGGCAACCATTCCCCAAGTTCTTACTTCCCCAAGAGGACGGTAGACAATGATGAGGACACAGTAGTAAAGACAGGACACCAGCAGCGCCCAGCAGGAGAGAGGCTGATCTTCCAAATTCACTGCTGCTCCGAGTTAAGGAGCCCTGGACTGGGGGCTACTGAACACTTAAAAACCAACTCTTTTGACCGGGCACAGTGGCTCACGCCTGTAATCCCAGCAGTTTGGGAGACCGAGGTGGGAGAATCACGTGAGGTCAGGAGTTCGAGACCAGCTTGGCCAACATGATGAAACCCTGCCTCTACTAAAAATACAAAAATTAGCCAGGTGTGGTGGCAGGCACCGGTAATCCCAGCTACTCGGGAGGCTGAGGCAGGAGATCCCTTGAACCCAGGAGGTGGAGGTTAACAACTCTTTTGTTTTTTGTTTCTTGAGACAGAGTCTCACTCTGTTGCCCAGGCTGGAGTGCAGTGGTGCAATCACGGTTCATGGCAACCTCTGCCTCCTGGATTCAAGCAATTCTCCTGCCTCAGCTTCCCGAGTAGCTAGGACTACACGCACGCACCATCATTTCCGGCTAGTTTTTGTATTTTTCGTAGAGATGGGGTTTTACCATGTTGGCTAGGCTGGTCTCAAACTCCTTACCTCAAGTAATTCACCCACCTCAGCCTCCCAAAATGCTGGGATTACAGGCATGACCCACCTCGCCTGGCCAAAAAACCAACTCTTCTACAGTAAGAGTTGGTTTTTCTATTAGCTTTCCCCAAAAGCTAACAGAACATTCCTCACTGCACTAGGTGTCAGAAGCCCTGAATTCCAGCCTGAACCTGGTGGCCCTTCAGGATACTGAAAAAATATTTATTTTGTCTTAAGGCTTCCCGGCATACAACTCCTAAAATCCTCGGAACCTCCACAGTGATGTCTTTTGTATGCTAACGAGGTGACTGGTGGCTGAGATTCCCTAGGTGGCTTCAGGATGGGCACTGAGCACTTCAAAGACCAAGGCAGGATTAGAGGGTTGGCAATATGAGCCCCACTCCCAAACCTCTGGGGAGGCGGGCACAGCAGGTCAAGTGATCACTTGAGGCCAAGGGTTTGAGACCCGCCTGGTCTCTACAAAAAAAAAAAATTCATTAATTTTAAAAATTACTTGGGCGTGGTGGTATGCACCTAGCTTCCTGGGAGACTGAGGTGGGAGGACTGCTTGAACCCAGGAGTTGGAGGCTGCAGTTAGCTATGATCGCACTACTGTACTCCAGCCTGGGCAATTGAGTGAGACCCTGTCTCTACAAAAAAAAAAATTTTTTAAACAAAATAAACGTTAACTGTTTGCCCTCAATAAGCAGCTACAAAGTGCACCCCAAGTTGGAGACACACCATGCTGAGATGGGTGCGCTCACCTGGGTCAGCACCATGTCCCAGCCCTGCCCTCCAAGGCCTCCTGCACACCGCCTCTTCCCTGCCCACTACCGCACCAGTCCAGGCCCAGATCACAGCCCTTTGAAAAAGGGCCTTAGAAAAAGGTCATTTTCTAAGGCTCGGCTCTGCTCATGTTCCCACATCCTGGATGTGTCACAAGCTAACACTATTAATACTTTAGCCTAGAGCTCAAAACCCATCATGATCTGACCTCTACCCCCCTTTCTAACCTGGTTTCCCACTGGTTCGTTCATGCCCAGCTTCCTAATCTCCTCCCACCCCTGATGTCAACTCTACCACCTCCCCAGGTGTGACAGGGTAAGAAATCTATCTTTGGGGTCTGCCTCCGGCTCCTAGCACAGACCTCCGAAAGCCCTTGGAATTTGGAGTGATGGGGTGAAAGGAACACCTCTTGTTATTCACCATAAGCCCCTTTCAAGCACACCTAAGTTTATGCCAGTGCGGTGACTCTTGGAAAAGGGGGGTTGATTACCAGGAGAACAAACTAGGTGATTAGAGAGGGCTGGAATTTTCCAGTCCAGAAAGGGGAGAGGCACTAGAGGTTGAGTTAGTCACCAATGACTAGTGATTTACATCAATCATGGAATCTCCATAAGAACTCTAATTGGAGGGGTCTGGGGAGTTTCTGGTGGGGGAACACCTGGAGCTAGAGGGAGATGGGGCACCCGGAGAGGGCATGCACGCTCCCCTGCCACCCCACCCCACCCTACACCTCGCCCTATGCATCTCTTCCATTTGGCTGTTCCTGAGTTGTACTTGCCATAATAAAACTGTAAACATAAGTAAAGCGTCTCCCTGGGTTCTGTGAGCTATTATCGCAAATGATCAAATGTGACTTAAGGGTGGTGAGAATCCTCAAAGTATGGCCAGTCGGCCAAAAGCACAAGCCACAACCTAGGACCTGTGACTGGCGTCTGAAGTGGAGGGGGTGTGGGGGGCGGTCTCGTGGAACTGCCCTCAACCTGTGGGGTCTGCAATACCTGCGCACAGTCAGTGTCACAGGTGAATTGCATGACACAGTAGGTGTCCAAGAATTGGAGAACTGCTTAATGAGAGGGGAAAACCCACACATGTGTGCGGTGTGGAATGTAAACTGCCGTTTCCCTTCACCTCCCGCCCTTGATGTCAGCACTGCCATCTTCAGAATAGTGTTCTGGCCGCCGTGTCTGCTCAGCCACTGTCCCCGCCTTCAGAGCAGGACACCTCCCCATGCCTCAAGGTTGGACGCATGCTCCCGCGTTCCATCATGTCTTCCCCCAGGTGGGTTGGGTGTCTCCATCGCTAAACTCACACAGCATTGACTTGGTCTCTGCTTACAGGACACAGGGAGTGTCTCCCAAAGCTGGGCCTGAAGCTCAACTCAGCCACTTAACTCACTGAATGTCCCTGGGTAAAAAAATTAAAATGTCTGACCCCATCTCACTGAGGTCAGGAGGATGGATGGTGGTAACACACATCGAAAACGCTGGTCATGTTTTCGGTTCTCTTCACCCATAACACTATGAGTTCCTTGAGTGAAACGTTTTTGCCTCTCTCAAAGAGCCTAGCACCATGAGTTACATTCAGTAGGAGATAAAAGAAAATGTATTCCTTAAAAAAGGAAGAAAAGGCCTGGCGCGGTGGCTCACACCTGTAATCCCAGCACTTTGGGAAGCCGAGGCGGGCGGATCACGAGGTCAGGAGATTGAGACCATCCTGGATAACATGGTGAAACCCCGTTTCTACTAAAAATACAAAAAATTAGCCGGGCGTGGTGGCGGATGCCTGTAGTCCCAGCTACTCGGGAGGCTGAGGCAGGAGAATGGCGTGAACCCGGGAGGTGGAGATTGCAGTGAGCAGAGATCGCACCACTGCGCTCCAACCTGGAAGACTCCGTCTCAAAAAAAAAAAAAAAAGAAAAGAAATAGAATGTAAAAGGGTGGTTATCAGGGCCTGGGGGTCAGGGGGTTGGGAAGACTTTTGTCAAAGGATACAAAATTTCAGCTGGGAGGAAAAAGTTCAAGAGATCTATTATACTACATAGTGATTGCGCTTAATAACAATGTATTGTGTTCTCCAAAATTGCTAAGATGGTAGATTTTAACTGTTCTCACTATAAAACAAGTTGTTAAGTAATATATATATTAACTAGATCAATTTAGTCTTTCCACAATGTATACATATTTCCAAATAACATATGGTACATGATAATAAATAAAAAGGAAGAAAATTCTGACAAATGCTCTAATGTGGATGAACCATAAGGAAATTATGCTGAGTAGAATAAGGCAATCTCAAAAGGCTAAGTACTGTATGATGACACTTCTAGGAGGTCCTTAGAGTAGATAAATTCAGGAACAAAGTCGAATGGTAGGTGTCAGGGGCTGGAGGGAGAGGGGATGAGGAGTTGTGGGGCTTTTATGTTTTTTGTTTTTGATTTTTTTGTTTTGTTTTGTTTTTTGAGACAGAGTCTTGCTCTGTCACCCAGGCTGGAGTGCAATGGCACCATCTCAGCTCACTGCAGCCTCCACCTCCCAGATTCTAGCGATTCTCCTGCCTCAGCCTCCCGAGTAGCTGGGACTACAGGCACACACCACCACGCCTGGCTAATTTTGTATTTTTAGTAGAAATGGGGTTTCACCATGTTGGTCAGGCTGGTCTCGAACTCCTGACCATAGGTGATCCACCGTGTTGGCCTCCCAAAGTGCTAGGATTACAGGTGTGAGCCACCATGCCCGGACTGTTTTGTTTTTGTTTTTAAAGACAAGTCCCGTTCTGCTATCCAGGCTGGAGTGCAGTAGTGCAATTACTGTTTATCTGATTTTCAAATCGTTCCACCATTTTCAGTTATATGAGCTGTTAATGACAGTAACTATCCCATAAATTTAGTATAGATATCCCAGATTGTTCTGAGGGAGAAACTCTATTTGGAGTCCTGGATGATTCGGTTCTAGTCATCCCAATTTCCTTATGCTTACTATTACAGTGCACTGTATATGTCACTGTGAGGAAGCTAGAATTCTTATTCTCAAATTCACCTGCTGGTACTGTAAGGACATTTTAACAGACCTCCTAAATTTAACCGACTAGGGTGTTTTGTTTTTCTTTCAGAAACATTTGAAAATCATCCTCCTGAAAGGAAATATTTTATTCATGCCAGTTTAAGTAGTGACAGGAAAATATTCAGTACTTAAAATGGAATTTTGTAAAAAAAACGGTCAGCATGAATTTCCAAAGGCATCTGGAAAATTGGCAAAAGAATTAAGAATGTGAAAAGCAACCGGTGATCCCAGCTGGGGTGAAACTGCCTTCCTGTGGAAACCCGGAATAGAAGATAAGCTTCTCAGATTGATTGCTTGATGTATTTTCTTCACGTGTCATACCAACCTCAGACTGCTTTAGGAATTCCCACAGACAATCCCCTGGAAAGTCAATTTACATAGTGATTCCAATTTAATCAGAGGAAAAAAAAAAGCACACCTACAGCTTGTTCCCAGGGCCCCACACAAGCTTGAAGTTAAAGTATTTTATTTTGTATTGAGAATAACAAGAATCCAGGCAAAGATCTTAAAAATTCAATCTTTCCCCTCTACCCTTCATGGCCGAAAGACTGAGATACCAACATATCATGGCCTGAGACAGGGTTTTTCTCCCTCATGAGAGAAGACAGTGTTGGCCCAACGCTGAGCTCTGGAGTTGGCCAGAACTGAGCTTGGACCCCTTCCCACCTCCTACTCACTCAATGCTGGACTCTCAGCACATTAGTTGACCCCACACAGAATCCCATCAAGTTGATTCATAAAGTCAGGATTACACACAGCATCCTCTATTCACGCACGCTGAGCCTGAGATCATTCTGAATCTAGTGGGCCAGAAGGATGGCTCCCTGGGGACAGCTGGACCTGTATTCCAGGCTTGGATGGGTGACTCACTCACTAGCTGTGTGATCTCAGGCAAGTCCCTCTGGCTCCCCTTTCCTCTTGGGTCCTTTACACGTGAAACTAGAAGCTTCTGCTCCCACGTGACATGACCCAGGTGGAACAGAAAGACGGAAACACGCAGGCTGCAGAAGTCCAGGAGGTCACGGTCAGCCCTGGCTCTGCACTCTTACCTGGGTTTTGTCTGGGCACAATGGACCCTATTCTACCCTCAACTAGTTGTAGGACCTTGAGTAACGGGGCTTAACTTTCTGTGCCTATTTTATCTCCACAAAACAAGGGGATAAAGATAGTTTAGAGACAGACACGGACACAGATATAGTGACAGACATAAAGACAGAGACAGAGATAGAGATACAGTGTCTCTTCTAGCTCTACAATTCTACTTATAAGAGAAATTCCTTCCATTCTCAATACAACAGAAACTAAGGTTGAGCAAAGTGGCTCGTTCCTCTAATCCCAGCAACTAGGAAGCTGAGACAGGAGGATCACTTGTGGCCAGGAGTTTGAGACCAGTCTAGGCAATGAGTGGAACAAGACCCCATCTTTTTTAATTTTTAAAAAATAGAGACAACTACTTTATAGTTCTCCGGCAAATCACCAGCAAACGCAGTGTGAAAATTCTGCATCAGCCTGGAGGAAGGACACCGTGTAGTACAAGCGCTTTACATAAGGTAGAAATATGGGAGACACAAGACTATTCATTTCTCCAGAACAGTTTATTGGCCATGCACATGTCCCCAAATTAAATTCCACCCAAGACCACCAGCCACCTCCAAAAGTTAGACTCTCCTTGCCCCGTGGGCAGTGCCTCCCATGCACAGCAAAAAGATGACCCACGGGAAGATGGCCTTCTCTTTGAGGCTCAAGGAGATTTTCTAAGACAAGTGCCTACGACGAATTCACCCCCTCCACTGACCTAAATCCAGATGGAAGGCATCAAAAAAAAAAAAAAAAATCAAATGACAATCCAAAGCCACAGATTTTGTGACCATTTTGCTCTCAATCCTCTTCCCCAAAAAGGAAGCACCGCTCAGACAGTAGGTGACAAGGACACTGTGTCCAGAAAGGGCGTTTCTATCTAACGACAACTTTCAAACTCACGGCCATTAACATTCACCCAAAATAACTGGACGGTCGCCAACCAGGAAAGGGCACGTTACTAAAACCGGCCCTCCAGCCTCCAGGAGGCTCAGCGGAATTCTGCTTGCTGTGAGGAGGGGAGGAAGCAAGGTCTGGTTATTCTGCCAACGTGCAGAGAGGCACAGTAACTAGGTCACGTTCTCACTCGGGCCTGGATGAAACCACCTGCAAGCTCCAAGCCCGTGTCCTCATGGTGCTGGGCAGAAGCTGAGTCTCCCGCACTGAGTATCTCTCCTTGAAGCCTGAAGACACCCCTGGCCACACACTCCAAGGACAGCAGTGTCAGGATGTTCCCAGAATCCTTGACGTCCCAAAGAGCCTGTCCCAAGAGCAATGGGCAGAACACGAGCCTTGGTCTAGGCACAGACCCAGGGCTGGCACACGCCACTGCCAACCACCTGCCACCTAAGCCCCCCAGCCCCCTCTGCAGGGAGTTTAAGCAGTAACTGACCACACACACCCCCACGCCACCCTAGCACAGAGAACCCTTAAATCTGGAGCTGGTGGAGTCACCAGAAACCCAAATAATTAGTCTCTCTCTAAGCAGAAGCTGATGGAAGCTCACAGTCAACCCATCTCGCCTCTTCCTCCTGACCTTGCATCGGACAGGAAGGACCTTCCGTGGAGTGTGATGGTGTCTCCATCAGCTCCGGGACGTCAATCACACAGACGTCACGACAATGTACTTCCCACATGAAATCGCAAGCCACGCCTTTACCCAAGGCTCATCATGTGTTTTCCTCCAACAACAGGCTTTCTAGAACAGCACGATGTGCCTCCGGGGGGGCGTGGTAACAAAATCACATTCATGCTGCATCTCATGACTTCCTAAGCGGTGGGATGGTCTTCTTTCTACAGCAGACAAACCTCGCATTGCCGCACAGCTTATCTGAAAAACTGCCAGAGCCTCTAGCCCCAGGTAATGACGGAGCTGTCTTTGAGCCCCCTCAGATGTGTCCCAAGTAGGCATTTTTAACTATTTCTTAATTTGAAACGCATGTCACGTGTGATGTGTTTTTGCTCTTGCCTTTTGAGACGGAGTCTCGCTCTGTCGCCCAAGCTGGAGTGCAGTGGCGCTATCCTGGCTCACTGCAAGCTCCGCCTCCCGGGTTCACGCCATTCTCCTGCCTCAGCCTCCTGAGTAGCTGGAACTACAGGCGCCCGCCACCGCGCCCGGCTCATTTTTTGTATATTTAGTAGAGACGGGGTTTCACCATGGTCTCGATCTCCTGACCTTGTGATCCGCCCGCCTCGGCCTCCCAAAGTGCTGGGATTACAGGCGTGAGCCACCGCGCCCGGCCTGCTCTTGCCTTTTAACCTCTGCAATTAGCAGACAGGTACGTTTTCTTGTGCCTCTTAACTGCCCCCAACAGAGAAGACAAAACACTCAGACCGCCAAAAACATTTCCCAGGCCGAGAAGGCACACCAGCGTAGACCAAGGCTTTTTTTTTCTGCTCTAAACCTCGACACCCTTATTGGCAGACAGAGAATCTAGAAACTGGAGTCTGGGGGAAAAGATGAAAGTGAGAAAACTGGTTAAGTTTCAAGGTTGATTCGGCGATAATTCAACAGTAACAAGGGCTTGGGCCCGGAGCAGTGGCTCACACGTGTAATCTCAGCACTTTGGGAGGTCAAGGTGAGCAGATCACCTGAGGTCAGGAGTTCGAGATCAGCCTCGCCAACATGGCAAAACCCCATCTCTACTAAAAACACAAAAACTAGCCAGGCACGGTGGCACACACATGCCTGTAGTTCCAGCTACTTGGGAGGCTGAGCCAGGAGAATTGCTTGAACCCAAAAGTCAGGTTGCCGTGAGATGAGATCGCACCACTACTGCACTCCAGCGTGAGTGACAGGGCAAGGCTCTGTCTCAAAAAAAAAAAGGGGGGGGGGCGCCTTGGAATTTCCCCCCTCCCAAAGTGGAGGGGAAAATAACCTAGAGCCCAAGGCAGTCTCCCAAAATATCCGTGAAGGAGCCACTGGAGGAAGGGTCTTCTCCGGTGAAGGCATTTCTGGAGCAGATCCTAGAAGCCTCCTGAGAGTCACCTCAAGCTACTCAAAGAACAAGCAAAGACGCCAGGCTGGCAAGATGCCTACAGAAAGGGAGGTTCCCGGGGGAGAAAAGAGCTGAGGTTTCTTCCCTCCCACAACGGGCTCCATCTGCTTACTCACTCATGACAGCAACTAAGCACTGGTGGGGCGCCAGCAGGGGCGAAAGGGAAATTTTCCAGCCCAATCTTTCACAGTGAATAAAATAGTTCAGAACTTACATCCCAATACAGGATAGTTAGCATTTCTTGAGCAATTATGATGACATAAAAATACACATACAGGCCAGGTGTGGTAGTTCATGCCTATAATGCTAGCATTTTAGGAGGCTGGGGTGGGCGGACCACTTGAGCCCAGGAGTTCGAGACCAGGCTGAGCAACATAACGAAACCCCATCTCCACCAAACAAAATACAAAAATTAGCCAGGGTTCCAGCTACTCGGGAGGCTGAAGTGGGAGGGTCGCTTGAGTCTTGGCAGTGGAAGTTGCAGTGAACCGACACTGCACCATTGTACTCCAGCCTGGGCCACGGAGCCAGACCCTGTCTCAAAAAAAAAAAATGAGATACACATAATATAACTTTCATTAAGAGTTTACAACGTCTACATATATACACGTATCTCAAACTCAATGAAAGTTAGCCATTATATATTACACATATAATGTGTGTGTCAAAGCACGGAATATGTCACTACTCTATGAATAGCAATAATTGTAAAATGAAATATGTAAGGGTAACTTTTTTTTTTTTGAGATGGAGTCTCTCTCAGTCACCCAGGCTGGAGGGCAGTGGTGCAATCTCAGCTCACTGCAACCTCCACCTCCTGGGGTTAAGCAATTCTCCTGCCTCACCCTCCTGAGTAGCTGGGACTACAAGCGCCCGCCACCACACCCGGCTAATTTTTTTTGTATTTTTAGTAGAGACAGGGTTTCACCATGTTGGCCAGGCTGGTCTCAAACTCCTGACCTCAAGTGATCCGCCCGCCTTAGCCTCCCAAAGTGCTGGGATTACAGGCGTGTGCCACTGCACCTGGCTGGGTAAAGTTATCTTCTTAGTTCTACATTATTTTTTTTTATTAAAGTATTAAAACATTATATTGTATGTGAATTTACTTTAAACCTCTTTTTCTGCTAACTAATGTATGATTATTACAGAAAATCTAGGAAATACAGTCAGGCAAGAAGGAGAAAATTAAAGTCATCTGTCATTTCAACACCTTGAGATGACTGCTGTTAATATCATGAATGTACACACACTTCCAGCCTTCTCCCTACAAATATCATTACAAATGTTCTTCCACAAGATTGGGATAATATTATTTGTTAACTTATTTTTTACATTAAGCAGTATATTGTCTGCCCACGTCCTTCAATAACATTCTGCATCGCAACTTAAAGTCTGCAGAGTATCCCATTATATTGATGTGCCATAGTTTATTTTATATTAGCAGTTTCAACTTTCTATTTTTTATATTTATTTATTTATTTATTTATTTATTTATTTATTTATTGAGATAGGGTTTGTCAGTTTGTAACCCAGGCTGGAGTGCAGTGGTACAATCTCAGTTCACTGCAACCTCCACCTCTGGGCTTCAAGCAATCCTCCTACCTCAGCCTCCACAGTAGCGGGGACTATAGGCACACACCACCATACCCAACTAATTTTTGTACTTTTTGTACAGACAGGGTCTCACTATATTGCCCAGACTAGTCTTGAACCTCTGAGTTCAAGCAATCTGTCCATCTTGGCCTCCCAAAGTGCTGGAATTATGTACAGGAGCCACCACGCTTAGCTCTATTTGAACTTTCAGTTGCCATAGGAAATACTCCACAGATTGATTTCTTTTTTTTGTAAAAGCGTCATTGAGATACAATCCACAATTCACCAATTTAAAATGTACAATTCAGGCCAGGCACAGTGGCTCACGCCTGTAATCCCAGCATTTTGGGAGGCCAAGGCAGGTGGATTACCTGAGGTCAGGAGTTCAAGACCAGCCAGACCAACATGCTGAAACCCAGTTCCTACTAAAAATACAAAATTAGCCAGGTGTGGTGGTGCTTGCCTGTAATCCCAGCTACTTGAGAGCCTGAGGCAAGACAATCACTTGAACCCGGAAGGTGGAGGTTGCAGTGAGCCAAGATTGCACCACTGCACTCCAGCCTGGGCAACAAGAGGAAATCTCCATCTCAAAAAAAAAAAAGTATAATTCAATGGTTCTTAGTACAATTACACAACTGTGTAATGACCATCACAATCAATTCTGGAACATTTTCATCTTTTCTCCCCAAGAAACATCGTACCTTTTATCAGTCGTTTTCCATCACTCTTCAACTATCCTCCAACCCCCAGCCTTGGGCAACCACTAATCTACTTTCTGTGTCTATAGATTTGTCTACTCTGGATACTTTATATAAATAGAATCACACAATATATAGTTTCTCGTGACTGGGTTCTTTCACTTAGCAAAATGTCTTCAAGGTTCAGCCATGAGTTGCAGCATATATCAATGCTTAATTCATTTTTACAGCCAAATATCACATCATTGTAAGGATATGTACACTTTCTTTATCCATTCATCTACTGATAAACATTTAAGTTGTTTCTGCTCTTTGGCTACATCAATAACACTGCCATGAACATTCATATACAGGTTTTCATATTGGCACATATTTTCATTTCTCTTGGATGTATACCTAGGAACAGAATGGATGGCACATTTAGTAATGCCACATTGAACCTCTTGAGGAATGACTGCTTTCCAAAGCAGCTTCACCATTTTACATCCACACCAGCAGCCTAGGAGAGTTCCAGCCTCTCTACATCTTCACCAACGCTTGTTATTATCTATCTTTTTATTACAGTCATCCTAGCAGGTATGAAGTGACATCTAATTGTGGTTTTGATTTGCATTTCCCAGACGGCTAAAAACGTTGGGCATCTTTTCATGTACCTTCTTTGGAGAAATGCCTGTTCATCTCCTTGGCCCATTTTTAATTGGGTTATCTATTAATTATTGAGTTACAAAAGTTTTCAACATATTTTAGATTCAAAACCTTTACAGATTTTCAAAACACATTTCCCATTCTGTGAGTTGTCTTTTCACAGTCTTGATGGTATCTTTTGATGCACAATTTCTGATGAAATACAATGTATCTATTTCTGTTGCCTGTGCTTTCAAGGCATGAAATTTTACATCTATGTTTTCTTCTAAGAGTTTTATAGTTTTAGTTCTTATATTAGGTCACTGATCCATTTTGAGTTAATTTTTACATACAGTGTGAGACAACGGTCTAAATTCATTCTTTTATATATGAATATCTAGTTGCTCTGGCACTATTTTTTCAAAAGACTATTCTATCTTAACCAATAAGATAATCAAAAGAAAATAAACCATAAACGTGAGAGTTTATTTCTGGACTCTCAACTCTAGTCCACTGATCCATACACCAGGACCACACCGTCTTGATTACCGTAGCTCTGTAGTAAGTTTTTAATCAAATTGTGAGTCATCCAACTTTGCTCTTCTTTTTCAAGACTCTTCTGGCTATTTTGGGTTCCCTGCATTTTCCATATGAATTTTAGGATCACCGTCTCAATTTTTGCAGAAAGGGCAAGCTGGGATTTTGAAAGGTATTTTGTTTAATCTATAGATCAGTTTGGGGATTTCTGCTAACTCCACAACATTAAGTCTTCCATTCCATAGACACAGGATGTCTTTCCATTTGTTTAAGTCTTCATTAATTTCTTTCAATGATGTTTTATAGTTTGCAATGTACAAGTCTTGAACTTCTTTGGTCAAATTTACTCCTAAATATCTTATTCTTTTTTTTGTTTTTTTTTTTTTTTTTTTTTGAGACGGAGTCTCACTCTGTCCCCCAGGCTGGAGTGCAGTGGTGCGATCTCAGCTCACTGCAAGCTCTGCATCCCCGGTTCACGCCATTCTCCTGCCTCAGCCTCCTGAGTAGCTGGGACTACAGGCGCCCGCCACCGCGCCTGGCTAATTTTTTGTATTTTTAGTAGAGACGGGGTTTCACCATGGTCTCGATCTCCTGACCTTGTGATCCACCCGCCTCAGCTTCCCAAAGTGCTGGGATTACAGGCATGAGCCACCGTGCCCGGCCCTAAATATCTTATTCTTATTGATGATATTATAAATGGGATTGTTCTCTTAATTTCTTTTCTTATTTTTCCTTGCTATCATATACATATATAATTCATTTTTGTATATTGATCTTGGATCTTGCAGTCTTGGTGAACTCATTTATTAAATGGAATAATTATGTAGGTGATTCCTTAGGATTTTCTCTCTACAGGATCATCTCATCTGCAAATAGAGATCGTTTTACTTCTTCCTTTACAATCTGGATACCTTCTATTTCATTTTCTAACTACGTTGGCTAGAACCTCCACTACAAAGTTGAACGGGGGTGGCGCAAACAGGCACTCTTGTGTTGCTCCTGATGTTAGTTAAGATAAAGCGTTCATTCTTTCTCCATTCTTTCATTGCTTTTAGCTCTGTGAGTAGACTTTTTAAAACTATTTGTTTAAAAGGTTATTTTGCTGTTATGTCCATTCCTAAGAGGACCTAAGTATGCTTCTTTCCCAATACACAACTTGCTTAATATTTAGTTATCTTACAGATTTTCAACATTCTTTATGCTCGCACTAGGTAAGAGAAAATAACATGCTCGAGTATTTCTGAAGTTCAAGACTTGAAATGGGCGTTATTTAATAAAACCCAATGTCTGTGATGAGATAAACAGCTGCTAATATAAAGTCCAAGCAATGGACATTCATGTCAGTTTGACATTTCCCCAAGTTGCAAGTCACTCAATTTACTGCTGAAAATAAAGGCTTTATTCTGAGCACGTTCCGAAATTCAGTATCAATTTTCCTGCTTCGACATTCCCTGAGTTCTCATTCTGTTGCTCACCAAAATTAGTTCCAGCACAAAAAGCTCTTTACAGTAACAAAAAGAAAAAAAAAAAAAAGGAAAGATCTATTCTAATTTTATTTAAATCTTAAATCCTAAAACAAAGAGGGATTTGACACTTAGCTAATTTAATTATTTAGTACCAAATACTTCATATAAAAAAACTACACTCTGAAACCTGGATTATGTGGTTTGATGCTCTAAACAAATTATATTAGAGCAACAGCTTGGTTAGCTAGAACGCATAGAAAGAAGTGCAGGGGAAACGTGTGGACTTTGGAAGACCTGGCTTCAAATCCCAGATCTGTCCATTACTAGCTGTACTTCCTTGGACAAGTTATTTCTCTTCCATGTGCCAATTACAAAAAAAAAAAAAAAACCACTGCTATTTGCAGGCATGTTGTAAAGATTAAACGACACATTTAATCAAAGTGCTTGGAAGGAACACAGAAAGTGCTATTATTACTTGAAGTCATAGATTTTTGTTTGTTTGTTTGTCTCAGATGAAGTCTCACTCTGTTGCCCAGGCTGGAGTGCAGTGGCACGATCTCAGCTCACTGCAGTGATCTCAGCTCACTGCAACCTCCGCCTCCCGAGTTAAAGAGATTCTCCTGCCTCAATCTCCCAAGTAGCTGGGATTACAGATGCCAGCCACCATGCCCAGCTAATTTTATATTTTTAGTAGAGATGGGATTTCACCATGCTGCCAGGCTGGTCTGGAATTCCTGACCTCAGGTGATCTACCCACCTTGGCCTCCCAAAGTGCTGAGATTACAGGTGTGAGCCACCATGCTCGTCCTGGTTTTTAAACTTTTATAGCTAAAATCTTTCTAAACAGTATTAGCATTTTTATGTCTGGGTATGATAGTAAACAGACTATTGTACCTTTCATTTCTGAGCATTTCATGTGAAAGATCCTATATAAGTTACCAAAAGGTGTGTCAGGCTCACCCACAAGTACCTTATCATCTAGTATAAACAAGTGTGATGCATACCAAAAGGATTTCGCATACATTATCATTACAAGATATGACACAGATAAAAGATGTCCACAGGACTGACTATATAGTGAGAGGCTGGGCACACATTCTACAACATGGTTTTCATTAATATAATCCAAATATTAGCTCAGATAATTGTTACAACTGTTCTCCCTAAGAGGTGGTACAGTAAGTCCTCACTTAATGTCCAATCAGTTCTTGGAAATTGACTGGAAGCAAAATAACATACTCGAATATCATCATTTTGGTCAACATCATTTCATTACAACACTGATGAAAAAAATGAAAAAAATGGGTTTGTTACGTCATTTCGCTTAAAGTCAGTTTCCAAGGAAAATGGGCTGGTGTGGAAAAATCCACGCAGTGTCAGAAGTGTCATGACCATATGGTAAAACAGTTTTTTTCTTTTAAAAGGATTTACTCTTGCTTTATAGTCCTAAGTCACCTGAAAGGCCATGTCTCTGCTCTGAAAACTCATCAGGCAACAGCACGGTCAAACTCATCATTTCTACCAATTAAACATGCCTCTGGTACCAGCTAACTGGCACATCTGGGATCATCCGATTAGTAAGACAGTGAACACGGACCAGACTCCGAATGTGAACACGGACTGCTTCTGTGTACCACGCCACAATCGTCAGAGAACTCAGACTGTATCATGGATTCTCAGCAGCTTGCACTGTCTTCTTACAAAAACTTGAGAATTGGCCGGGCACAGTGGCTCAAGCCTGTAATCTCAGCAATTTGGGAGACCGAGGCAGGCAGATTACTTGACGTCAGACCAGCCTGGCCAACAAGGTGAAACCCGTCTCTACTAAAAATACAAAAATTAGCTGGGTGCAGTGGCGTGCGCCTGTAATCCCAGCTACTCGGGAGGCTAAGGCAGGAGAATTGCTTGAACCTGGGCGGCGGAGGTTGCAGTGAGCCAAGATCGTGTCACTGCACTCCACCTGGCTGACAAAGGGAGACTCCGTCTCAAAAAAAAAAAAGAAAGCAATATGATTTTCTAGTCCTTCCGACATCTTTTAAGAACCACTACCCAAGATTTCTCCTTGCAGGATTCAGAAGCAATCACCCAAGTCAAGCCATGACGACCCCAGGAAGGGAACAGCATTCATTCTACAACTTTATAAGATGCGGGGCCCATTGTCACTGCTCAATGTATGTACAAAGCTGACCTCCTTTTGCTATTATTTTCAAGACACGACCAGTTCTTCTTTTCATTCCTACTTCCTTTTTTATTTCCAATAAAGGGAAAAGGCAGGCTTTCACCTAAATCAAAATGGAAGAGTCATAAAAATGTACAAGCTACTTCACACAGGCATACGCTTTTCATTGATTTCATCTCAACCTCAAACCATTCATTTTAACTCAAAAACAACCTGACAAATGACCAGGACAATTATATCATTACTAAATATGTGAGCCTTAAATTAGTTGAGAAATGCTTTTTTTTTTTTTTTTTTTTTTTTTTTTTTTTTTTTTTTTTAATTAGAGAAGTCTCACTCTGTTGCCCAGGTTGGAGTGCAGTGGTGCAATCTCAGCTCACTGCAATCTCTGCCTCCTGGGTTCAAGGAGTTCAATGATTGAACAAGGTTCAATGATTCTCCTGCCTCAGCCTCCTGCGTAGTTGGGACTACAGGCATGTGCCACCATGCCTGGCTAATTTTTGTATTTTTAGTAGCAACGGGGTTTCACTGTGTTAGCCAGGATGGTCTCGATCTCTTGACTTCGTGATCTGCCCGCCTTGGCCTCCCAAAGTGCTGGGATTAGAGGCGTGAGCCACCACGCCTGGCCAAGAAATGCTCTTAAACATATATTGACTTGGGTGGTATCATGATAAGAAAAATCTTTCCCTTTTTTCCGAGCAATAATCACATGAAAAACCAAAGTGCAATTATGTTATCAGCTTCATAAAAGGAAGGATTTGTTTGGCCTCCTTTGTGTTGTCAAACTCAATAATCATTACAAAACATAGGCTCCAAGTGTGACGGATTCCTTGTAGCCTTAAAAACCTTTACTCTCATACTTAAAATCATTGATCCTTTTAATTGGAAGGTGACACTGTATCATAATATTTGCTCTGCTAGATTCAGAACTAAGGAAAAAAAGGTTTCACCTGATGCTCAATCAATCAGCGATGACTCCTCTTTTTTTTTTTTTTTTTTTTTTTTGAGACAAAGTCTCACTCTGTCACTCAGGCTAGAGTGCAGTGGTGCAATCTCAGCTCACGGGTTCACGCCATTCTCCCGTCTCAGCCTCCCAAGTAGCTGGGACTACAGGCGACCACTACCATGCCTGGCTAATTTTCTGCATTTTCAGTAGAGACGGGTTTCACCGTGTTAGCCAGGATGGTCTTGATCTCCTGACCTGGTGATCCGCCCGTCTCGGCCTCCCAAAGGGCTGGGATTACAGGCGTGAGCCACCGCGCCCCGGCCGCCTCTTCTTTACTGTCCCCACCCCACACCCATATATACTTATCCAGGTGAACATTCACTGTTGTTAATGTTCCTCTCCCATCATTCCTTGCAATGAGAGCCCCAAAACTTTACAGGTACAGGGCCCATGAATTGTAAACTTCAGAGACAAGAAGAAAACACATGGTCAATACCTTCCCTCTTTCTAGCTCTGCAGGACCACATAGAAAATACCATGAAAGGGTTTTTTGTTTTGTTTTGTTTTGTTTTTTGACACAGAGTCTCGCTCCATCCACCCAGGCTGGAGTGCAATGGCACGATCTTGGCTCACTGCAACCTCTGCCTCCCCAATTGAAACAATTCTCCTGCCTCAGCCTCCCAAGCAGCTGGGATTACAGGCACCCACCACGACGCCCAGCTAAATTTTGTTGTTGTTGCTGTATTTTTAGCAGAGATGGGGTTTCGCCATGTTGGCCAGCCTAGTCCTGAACTCCTGACCTCAGGTGACCCGCCCACCTCAGCCTCCCAAAGTATTGGGATTACAGGCACGAGCCACCGTACCTGGCCAAAAGGATCCCTATTAATTGCTCCTTGAGGAGAGAACAGGTTGTGTCTTTTCTGTGTTTCTATCCACTGACCTGTAATAGAATAGAAACATGTACATACCAAATATCAAACATCTGTGGCTATGCTTTCACTTATCAGTTATCAGGAAGCTTAGCAATCCTTGCCCTTCACATGCAAGGGCAACATCTCAAAACAATACCTTTTTTTTTTTAAGTTCTCCTAAAAGATTTACACTGATCCATCCACTTTCTGGCACATTTTTGAAAGATATTTAGACAGGAGTCGAGTCGTATCTGGCCATGAATCTGAATGGTAAAAACTGGTCCCATATTAAGTTATTTTATTTTATTTTTATTTATTTATTTACTGAGACAAAGTTTCGCTTCCCCACCCAGACTGAAATGCAGTGGTGCCATCTCGGCTCACTGCAACCTCCGCCTCCAGGGTCAAGTGATTCTCCTGCCTCAGGCTCCCAAGTAGCTGGGATTACAGCTGTGTGCCACCACGCCCAGCTAATTTTTGTATTTTTAGTAGAGACGGGGTTTCACCATGCTGGCCAGGATGGTCTGGAACTGCTGACCTCAGGTGATCCACCAGCCTCAGCCTCCCAAAGTGCTGGGATTACAGATGTGAGCCACCAAGCCTGGCCCCAAATTAAGTGGTTTTAGCCAACATTTTTGAGCACTTAAACACCAGACATTAAATAAACAAAAAACTCATACGACTTATCTCACGAAAACCTCATCACAACCCTATATAATATAAACCACTATGATTCCCATTTTAGGAACTATAAGTAGAGGTTCAGCATCATGCAGACAAGTCCCTGGGGAGGAGTCACGCTGAGATTCAGGCCTAAGCAGTGTTATATTCGTCCAGAGACCACCATCTACTTATAAGATCCATTGACTGAGAAAGCCTGCAGGCCATAATATTTTAAGAACATCTCAAATTTTTTTCAAAATAGCACCTCAAAGATTTTCTTGCTCTGCCAAAAGAAATGCATGTTTGGCCAGGTTCGGTGGCTCAGGCCTCTAATCCCAACACTTTGGGAGGCCAAGGCAGGCAGATCACCTGAGATCAGGAGTTTGAGACCAGCCTGACCAATATGGTGAAACCTCGTCTCTACTAAAAATACAAAAATTACCTGGGTATGGTGGTATGTGCCTGTAGTCCCAGCTACTTGGGAGGCCGAGACAGGAGAATCGCTTGAACCCGGGAGGCGAAGGTTGCAGTGAGCCGAGAGCGCACCACTGCACTCCAGCCGGGTGACAGCCGGCAAGACTGTCTCAAAAAAAAAAAAAAAATAGAAAAAGAAATGCATGCTCACACTTGGATAGAGATCTCACAAGAAAAAACTTTTCCAAGTATCCAGTAAACTCTAATGCTCAATAAACTTTTTTAACCACTAACCCTAAGAAAATTTTAGTCACCAAAATGCCTTTGACAGTAGGCTAAAAAGAGTAGAGAAGAAGGTTTTACAACTGAAAGGGATTGGGATCAGCTACCTGATTTGTGGGACCCAGAGTGAAATGAAAATGGGGATACCCTTGTTCAAAAAAATGTATATACTAAGGGGCCAGTCACAGTGGTTCGTGCCTATAATCCCAACACTTTGGGAGGTCAAGGCCAGGAGTTCAAGAGTAGCATGGGCAATATAGCGTGGCCCCATTTCTTAAAAAAAAAAAAAAATTGAAGATTGCCAAGTGTGGTGGTGTGCACCTGTGGTCCCAGTTACACAGGAGGCTGAGGCAGGAGGATCACCTAAGCACAGGAGTTAGAGGCTGCAGTTAGCTATGATCACACCACCTGACTCTAGCCTGGGCAATAGAGTGAGACCCTGCATCTAAAAAGTACATCTATTAAAACATAAAGTAGTAAGGGCTTTAAGACGGAGAGAGCAGTGCGTTAGATGAAGTGTGGAGCCCTTTGCACATGCACCCCTGGGCAGCCATGCAGCGTGAACGCCCATGAGGCCGGCCCGGGAAATAACTGGTGTCTAGTCCCCCAGAGGTCACATTGGACTCCAGAGGAACGAGGCCTCACAGGAAACTGGTACCGTGTCCATGCCTAATTAGCTGGGTGTGGTGGTGTGTGCCTATAGTCCCAGCTACTCTGGAGGCTGAGGTGGGAGGATCACCTGAGCCCAGGAAGTCGAGGCTGCAGTGAGCCATGATCACGCCACCGCACTCCAGCCTGGCGACAGAGGGAGAGCTTATCTCAAAAAAAAAAAAAAAAAAGACATTAAAAAATAAAAACAGGCCAGGTGCTGTGGCACACATCTGTAATCCCAGCACTTTGGGAAGCTGACGTGGATGGATCACCTGAGGTCGGGAGTTTGAGACTAGCCTGGCCAACATGGCGAAGCCTTGTCTCTACTAAAGATACAAAATTTAGCTGGGCGTAGTGGTGCGCGCCTGTAATCCCAGCTACTTAGGAGGCTGAGGCAGAAGGATCGCTTGAACCTGGGAGGTGGAGGTTGCAGTGGGCTGAGATTGCACCACTGTACTCCAGCCTAGGTGAAAGAGGGAGACTCCATCTCAAAAAAATAAAAAATTTTAAAAAAATTTTAAAAACCTCCCATTCCCTATGAACCCCTAAACACTTCATAGCATGCTTACATCACCTGCCATCTGCCACTCTGCATGGTCGGGACATGGGTTTGCATCACATTTTCTCTGTTAAGAGCTCAGGGGGCAGTCCAGATGCAGTGGCTCATTCCTATAATCCCAGCACTTTCGGAGGCCGAGGCAGGTGGATCACCTGAGGTCAGGAGTTCAAGACCAGGCTGGCCAATATGGTGAAATCCCATCTCTACTAAACACTTAAAAATTAGCTGGGCAACACAGTGACACTCTGTGTGTGTGTCTCTCTCTCTCTGTGTGTGTGTGTGTGTGTGTGTGTGTGTGTGTGTGTGTGTGTGTATGTAAAAAGGCTGGGTGCAGTGACTCATGCCTGTAATCCTAGCACTTTGGGAGGCTGAGGTGGGCAGATCACTTGAGATCAGGAGTTCAGGACCAGCCTGACCAACATGGTGAAACCCCGTCCATACTGAAAATACAAAAATTAGCCAGGTGTCACGGCGGGCATCTGTAATCCCAGCTGCTCAGGAGGCTGAGGCAGGAGAATCAGCTAAACCCAGGGGGCGGAGGTTGCAGTGAGCCAAGAGGACATCACTGCATTGCAGCCTCGTGACAGAGCGAGACTCTCAAAAAAAAAAAAAAAAGAAAGAGCCAGGTGGCAAAATTGACCAACCAGGGCAAGGAAGCCCCTTTACAGTAATGGTTAGGAGAGCTGGCTCCTGGCCATTCCCTGTGTCCTGCCATTCCTCATGAACTCCTGAAACACGGTACCGTGTCCTACAGATCCCACAGGCTTACTCCAGTCTCTGTGTCCTTGCTCATGTAGTATCTCCTGCTTCCAGAGCCCACCACTGATTCTTCAGGGCCAACTCAAATCTGATCTCTGCCACCCACTGCTCCCAGATACTTGCAGCCTACTTTGGGCTTCTCTGCCTTTACCCTTTCGGTCTTCAACTCATGCTCTTGAGGGTCAGTTGTCCTATATTTTTGTTTTTTTAGAAATATTTTTGCGAGCCAGGCACGGTGGCTCACAACTGTAATCCCAACACTTTGGGAGGCCGAGGCAGGTGGGGTCACAAGGTCAGGAGTTCAAGACCAGCCTGGCCAACATGGCAAAACCTCCTCTCTACTAAATATACAAAAAATTAGCCAGGCATGGTGGCGTACACCTGTAATCTCAGCTACTCAGGAGGCTGAGGCAGGAGAATCGCTTGTACCGGGAAGTGGAAGTTGCAGTGAGTCGAGATCACGCCATTGCACTCCAGCCTGGGCGACAGGGTAAGACTCCGTCTCAAAAAAGAAAAAAAAAGAAATATTTCTGTGGAGATGGGGGGTCTCACTATGTATTGCCCAGGCTGGTCTCGAACTCCTGGCCTCGAGTGATCCTCCTGCCTCGACCTTCCAAAGTTCTGGGGTTATAGGGGTGAGCCACTCACTGTACCTGACCTGTTTTGCTTTTGGGAGAACTTTCTCTGATGCAGCCGAAAGCTTCATAAGAGCAGGGGACACTTTCTTGCATGTGATCTCTTACACGTGATTTTCCAAACTACCTAGCACACTGAGTAATGGATGGAGAGTTTATCTGGTTCTGTTTTAAAAATCCCAAGTAATGGAATTGTCTCCACAGTGGTTTAGAGAACCTGCTTTTCTAAATGTTTTTGTTACTGATAAGTCCTTGAGAATGTTCCCCCGCTATTTTCTTCCTCTGGATTTCATCTCTGTAAATTACCCCCTCCTTCCGTGTGAGGATTCCTCACGGTGTGGATTAGCTGCAATGAGTGTTTAACCACGGGGCTTTGCCCTGCCTCCCCCTTCGCCTGTTTACAGGCCCTTTTCCTTGGCTACCACATTGCTGTGCTCGGGAAAGGGTGAGTTGTCAGGGAAATGTCATTAGGATGCTGCCTTGGTGCTGCTGGTACTCCAAAAACAGACTCTTGCCCAGTAATGGCCTCAAGCTGAACATAAATGACATTTGGCTTCTTCTATTCTTCCATTCGTTGGGTATCCCGGGTTGCCTGTGTCCTAGGGGCATGCCTGCTGAATACCATTACTCTATTATTTCTTCGTTGGGGTTTCCTCCTCTCAAACACGGCTTGTTGCAGCCTTGGCGTGATTTATGGGAAGCAGTGTGTATCTGGCGTTTTTCATTTTTTACCCTTTACAGATTGTACCCTTTTGCAGTTTTAAGACCTTCAGTCTGTATGCCGATTTCTCTAAAACCAGACCATGCGGGTGGGCGCGGTGGCTCACGCCTGCAATCCCAGCACTTTGGGAGGCTGAAGTGGGTGGATCACTTGAGGCCAGGAGTTGGAGACCAGCCTGGCCAACATAGCGAAACCCTGTCTCTACTAAAAATACAAAAAATACAAAAATCGGCCAGGTGTGGTGGCAGGCACCTGTAGTCCCAACTCCCCGGGAGGCTGAGGCAGGAGAATCGCTTGAACCTGGGAGGTAGAGGTTGCAATCAGCTGACATCATACCACTGCACTCCAGCCTGGGCGACAGAGGGAGACTCTGTCTCAAAAAAAAAAGAAAAACAAATAAAAAGAATAACATGCTTATGGTGTTTGGATTTCTGCTTGGCACCGGGGTACCTCCTTAGACACTCGATGGGGGCTTTACTCCATCACCAACCCTGTGGTTTAAGTACTGTTTGACACATGAGGAGAATTGACTGGCCTCGGGTCACATGACTAAAAGAATAAGTCACAGGGCCAGGATTTGAACCTAGATCTGTGTGAAGCAGCTTCTGGAAGGCTGTGCTGATTGACACGGAACAGACTTTTCCAGAGCCGGCTTTGAGCCTCCTCTAAGGCAGGTCCTGGGCAACTCCACCACCTGCCACTGGTCCAGGGAGTGCTGCCAGGGGGACCTTCATGTGATGGTGTGAAGAGTCTCTGTCAGTTTATTATTGAGTCGTCAGACCTGTACTTCTGTCATGCGTCTCCTGAGGCCCAGTGGAGGCCTTGCCTGGAGCCTGGAGCTGGAAATCACCTTAGGCTTTGCAGGTGAGGATGCAGGGGTCTGGACTCCCCCACCTGGCTCACACTCCTGAGAAGCCTCTGTGCTGAGAGAGGAGTGGGCTTAGTAACCATTTCTTTTCTTTTCTTTTCTTTTTTTTTTTTTTTTTTTTTTTTTTTGAGACGGAGTCTCGCTCTGCCGCCCAGGCTGGAGTGCAGTGGCCGGATCTCAGCTCACTGCAAGCTCTGCCTCCCGGGTTCACGCCATTCTCCTGCCTCAGCCTCCCGAGTAGCTGGGACTACAGGCGCCCGCCACCGCGCCCGGCTAGTTTTTTGTATTTTTTAGTAGAGACAGGGTTTCACCGTGTTAGCCAGGATGGTCTCGATCTCCTGACCTCGTGATCCGCCCGTCTCGGCCTCCCAAAGTGCTGGGATTACAGGCTTGAGCCACTGCGCCCGGCCTCTTTTCTTTTTTTTGAGACAGTCTCCCTCTGTCGCCCAGGCAGGAGTACAAGGGCGTGATCTCGGCTCACTGCAACCTCCACCCTCCACCTCCCAGGTTCAAGAGATTTTCCTGCCTCAGCCTCCCCAGTAGCTGGGATTACAGGCGCCTGCCACCAAGCCCTACTAATTTTTGTATTTTTAGTAGAGATGAGGTTTCACCATGTCGGCCAGGCTGGTCACAAACTCCTGACCTCAAGTGATCCTCCTGCCTCGGCCTCTCAAAGTGCTGGGATTACAGGTGTGAGCCACCGCGCCCAGCCTTAGTAACCATTTTTATAGGTCAAGCACACATTTTGTTATTGCATGGCTATTTCTCTCCTGGCAAATGAAGATAATAATTTTTGAAACATCCAGAGAACCCTGAGATTTCGAATCAGGCTGTTGGCAAACAAAACAAAACAAACAAATTTAAAAAAATAAAACATAATGTTCCTCCCAGGGTTCTGGCAAACAAAATGTAGCATTCTCTGGAACTTTTAAAAAAACGTATATGATCTTTATAGTTTAGGTATCCATTGGCAAAAGGTCATAGAAAATTCAGTCAGATATCCAGAAATTCAGACAAAGTCAGTTTTATTTTCTCAAATGGCTAAAACATGTTTTTGTCCTTGTCCTCTTATATGAGTGGATGTTGTCCTGGTCACTTAAGCAGGTGAGTGAGCAGAACAGATTTTCTTTGACTTGAAGCTCAATGTTCTTCCCTTACTTAAGATTTTTTGCTTTTGTTGCTGCCTTGTTCTGCTTGCACTAAAATAATGATTTTTCTTTTCTTGTTACAATGTATTACAAATATTATTCAGGAGTTTATTGGGTCACATTGACTTTGTTTCAGGGCTTGTTAATTTTAGGAAGTCATTATAAACAAGCTGTGTCATAAAGGACACATCATATAGGAATGCACTTCAGTGATTTCTTCATATTTTTAATAATGGGAGAACGCCAGGAGATCGTGCATGGGAAAATTAAAAATCTCAAACACCCAGTCTCTTAAGAAAGATGATCTGGCATGATGTGAAGAGTTGCTCATTGCTTCTGTTTAGGATATGTTTGGAAATCTCTGTGGCTCTTGAGATTTACGTGTAAGATGACCTTTTCATGTTGTCACAGGCAATTTCACAGCAATAAGGAGTTTAAACTATATCTTGCATTAGGTTAACATCCAAAGGTATTAGGAGCCAAGCCGTGGAACATTCCAGTTTGAGATTCTGATTTTGCACATGGTTAATTCCAGAGAAAGCACCCCAGGCACGCAGCCCAGCTTACAGGCCACTTTGGGCCACCGACACCTGTAATCCCAGCACTTTGGGAGGCCAGGGCAAGTGCATCGCTTGAGCCCAGTAGTTCAAAACCAGCTGGGAAAGACAGTGAGACCCCGTCTCTACTCACAATACAAAAAAATTAGCCGAGCGTGGTGGCATGTGCCTGTACTCTCAGCTACTCAATTAATAAAAATAAAAATTACTCCCATTCCCTAGGAACCCCCGAAACACTTCATACCACGCTGACATCACCTTACCACCTGCTGCTCGACACGGTGGGGACGTGTGTCCCTGTCACATTTTCTCTGTTAAGAGCTCAGGGGGCAAAACTGACCAACCAGGGCAAGGAAAACCAATGGCTGGGAGCACTGGCTTTGGCCCCAGACAGGTACCTTTACTGAGGTTCAAATCCCAATTCTTCAAGACAGATCGGTCTTTGTGACCTTGGCCAAGTTACTTAACCTCTCTGGGCCTCGGTTTCCTCACCTCTAAAATGGTAGTGACAAGAGTATCTATTTTACTGAACGGCTGTGCAGATTTAATGTGAAAATTCACGTGACATACAGCCACGTATCACTTAACGGTCTCGGATATCTTCTGAGAAATGCATCTTTTAGGAGATTTTGTCATTGTGCGAACATCAGAGTGTGCATTTACACAAACCTAGGTATGGCCTGCTACACACCTAGGCTGGATGATACAGCTACTGCTCCTAGACTGCCAACCTGTACAGCATGTGATGGCACCGGATACGACAGGCAACTATAACACGACAGTAAGTAGTTGTATATCTAAACATAACAAGACACAAGACACCGAAAACGCGCAGTAAAAATACAATGTAAAAGATTTCCTAGGCAGGGCCACAGTGGCTCACACCTGTAATCCCAACAGTTTGGGAGGCCAAGGCTGGCGGATCACCTGAGGTGAGGAGTTCGAGACCAGTCTGGCTAACATGGTGAAGCCCCATCTCTGCTAAAAATACAAAAATTAGCCAGGCATGGTGGCGCATGCCTGTAATCCCAGGAGATCAAGTGAGGCAGGAGAATCACTTGACCACCACACCCAGCTAATTTTTGTATTTTTAGTAGAGACAGGGTTTCACCATCTTGGCCAGGTTGGTCTTGAACTCCTGACCTCATGATCCACCCACCTCGGCCTCCCAAAGTGCTGGGATTACAGTCGTGAGCCACCACGCCCAGCCAAAAAAGATTTTTTTAAATGGTGAACCTGTATAGGGCACTTGTCATGAATGCAGCTTCCGGGTCTAGAAGTCACCCTGGGTGAGTGAGTGAGTGAGTGAGGAGTGAATGAGAAGGCCTAGGGCATTACTCTACACTACTGTAGCCTCCATAAATATTGTACACTTAGGCTACACTAAAGTTATTTTTTCAATTTTTTTCATCAATGATAAATTGTTAACTTACTGTAATTTAACTTTTTAATTTTTTGACTCTTGTAATAACAGCTTAAAATACACACACTGTAGAGCTGCAAAAAAATAAATCTTCTTTACATCCTTATTCTGTAAGCTTTTTCCTATTCTTTTAACTTTTTAATTTTGTTAAAAATTAAAACACGGCCGGGCTTGGTGGCTCACGCCTGTAACTCCAGCACTTTGGGAGGCCGAGGCGGGCGGATCACCTGAGGTCAGGAGTTCAAGACCAGCCTGACCAACATGGAGAAACCCTGTCTCTACTAAAAATACAAAATGAGCCGGGCATGCCTGTAATCCCAGCTACTCAGGAGGCTGAAGCAGGACAATCGCTTGAACCCAGGAGGCAGAGCTTGTGGTGAGCCGAGATAGCGCCATTGCACTCCAGCCTGGGCAACAAGAGCAAAACTCTGTCTCAAAAAAAATAATTAAAACACAAGTCCAAGGTGGGTGGATCACCTGAGGTCAGGAGTTCGAGACTAGCCTGGCTAACATGGTGAAACCCCGTCTCTACTAAAATGCAAAAATTAGCGGGGCATGGTGGCACATGCCTGCAATCCCAGCTACTCAGGAGGCTGAGGCAGGAGAATCGCTTGAACCTGGGGAGGTGAAGGTTGCAGTGAGCCAAGATCACGCCACTGCACTCTAACCTGGGCAACAGAGTGAGACTCCACCTCAAAAAAAGAAAACAAAGAACACAAACACACACATTAGCCTAGTTCGAAGCAGGATCAGGATCACCAACACCACTGTCTTCCGCCTCCGGAGATATCTTGTCCCACTGAAGGTCTTCAGGCACAGCATCAGGTATGGAGCTGTCATCTCCAATGATAATAATGCTTTCTGGATACCTCCTGGAGGACCTGCCTGAGGCTGTTCTACCACTGACTTTTTTTTTTTTAATAAGTAGAAGGAGTATACTCTAAAATAACAATAAAAAGCACAGCACAGCAAATACATAAACCAGTAACATTGTTGTTTATTTTATAATTATCAAGTATTAGGTACTGCACATAATTGTATGTGCTGGACTTTTGTGCGACTGGCAGCCAGTAACATAGTTGTTAATTATAATTATCAAGTATTAGATACTGCACATAATTGTATGTGCTGGACTTTTGTGCGACTGGCAGTGCAACAGGTTTGTTGACTCCAGCATCACCACAAACATGTGAGTAATGCATGGCACCACAACATCATGACAGTGACAACGAGGCAACAGGAAGGTTTCAGCTCCATTATCATCACCCCAGGGCCCCGCTGTCATACACGCAGTCCATGCATCACTGCCGATGTCACAGGTGGCAGCTCACTATACTGTACTTGCCACAGGATGTAACACCTGATAAATGCTCAGTAAATATTTGCCATTATTATTAAATAATAATAATAATAAAATAATTTAATGTTTAATATATTAATAACGTCATGCTTTTTTTTAAGACGCAGTCTCACTCTGTTACTCAGACTGGAGTGCAGAGACTTGAGCTCAGCTCACTGCAACCTCTGCCTCCCGGATTCAAGCAATTCCCCTGCCTCAGCCTCCCAAGTAGCTGGGATTACAGGCACGCCCCACCATGCTCAGCTTATTTTTGTATGTGTAGTAGAGATGGGGTTTCATCATGTTGGCCAGGCTGGTCTTGACCTCCTTGACCCCAAGTGATCCACCCGCCTAGGCCTCTCAAAGTGCTGGGATTACAGGCGTGAGCCGCCACGCCTGGTCAACATAACGCTATTTAAATATATTATTAAAACTATATATTCCTTTATCTTACAGAAGCCAGCGTCCTCTTTGACACACAGCAACTCATCATATACTCACTGAGAAGTGCTATGTAATTTCCGACTTCTGGAACTTTCGTAGGCAACAGCCCAGCTCACTGTCCCTGAGCCCCCGTCCCGATGAGGTGACCCTCTTGTCAGCTTCATATGTGCACCTTCCTACCAACACACAGTCACACTGAACTGTAATTACTTTCTGTCTCCCCAAAAAGTTCCCTCAGAACAAGAACCATGTTTTGTTTACCAACACTTTCTTAGTGCCTGGCGTGGAGTAGACTCAACCCATCATATCTGATTGGTTTTTTTTTAAAGTTCAAATCCTAACTGTGTCATTCAGGACCTATGAAGCCTTGGGCGAGTTACATCATCTTTCTGAGTTTCTCGTCTCTCATATGTAAGTGGGGGTAATAGTACCTACCTTTCCAGCTTGTTGTGAGGTTTTGTTGCAATAACAAAACCTATAATCTGTCTCTCAATTGTCCAAAATCCTGGCTGAGTGCGGTGGCTCACACGTGTAATCCCAGCACTTTAAGAAGCTGAGGAGGTTCGGATCACATGAGGTCAGGAGTTTGAGACCAGCCTGGTCAACATGGTGAAACCCCATCTCTACTAAAAATACAAAAGTTAGCTACTAGGGAGGCTGAGGCGGGAGGATCACTTGATCACCCAGAAAGTCGAGGCTGTAGTGAGCTACCATCACGCCACTGAACTCCAGCCTGGGTGACAGAGCGAGATCTAGTCTCAAAAAAAAAAAGAAAAGAATCAGAGACAGAACACATTAGTCTCTCGGCATTTCTCACATAGTAAGCCTTCAAAACTGTGAATCAATGAACAAACGAACGAATGAATGAATGCTATGACTCCGGCTGACTTTACCAGCCTCTGACCTCCTCTTTGGCACAATCAACATGGCCACCACCCTTTAATTCTAGTCCAACCCTTTGTGATTTCCAGATCTCTCTCCCATCTCTTTCTCCCACCTCATTCTTACAAAAGATAAATTCCTTTACAATGATCTATACATGGCTAGTAGTGTCTAATATTTTATACTTCAGAAAATGCTGTAGGCCAAAGGAACAAATCTGTAATGGTATTCCTGAAGGCATCACAGAAAGGTCTTTTTACTGACGTCAATCACTTGATGGGGTGTAACACCTATCTGCTTAAATAATTAAAGTCAGCCGGGCGCGGTGGTTCATGCCTACAATCCAGCACTTCGGGAGATAGAGGCAGGCAGATCACGAGGTCAGGAGATTGAGATCATTCTGGCCAACATGGTGAAACCCCGTCTCTACTAAACTACAAAAAATTAGCCAGGTGTGGTGGTGTGCGCCTGTAGTCCCAGCTACTCGGGAGGCTGAGGCAGGAGAATCGCTTGAACCCAGGAGGCAGAGGTTGCAGTGAGCTGAGATCACGCCACTGCACTCCAGCCTGGGAGACAGAGTGAGACTCAGTCTCCAAAAATAAATAAATAAATAAATAAAGTCAATGCCCTTTCATTTAGCACCTGTAATACACAGCACGTGTTACCATCTTTGTTTGTTTGTTTGTCTGTTTGTTTGTTTTGAGGCAGGGTCTTACTCTGCCACCCAGGCTGGAGTGCAGTGGAGTGATTTGGGCCTCCCAAAGTGCTAGGATTACAGGCGTGAACCACGGTGCCTGGCCTACAATCCTTATTATTATTCTTATTATTGCAACAAAACCTCACAACAAGCTGGAAAGGTAGGTACTGTTACCCCCACTTAAATATGAGAGAAGAGAAACTCAGAAAGATGATGTAACTCGCCCAAGGCTTCATGGGTCCTGAATGACACAGTTAGGATTTGAACTTCATGAATCTAATCAAAGCCTATGCTCCTTTTCTTCCACTTATCCGTTCATTTACCCAACAAACTTTTTTTTTTAATAGGGTCTTGCTGTTTGACCCAGGCTAGAGTACAACAGTGCCATCACAGCTCACTATAGCCTGGAACTGTGCCATCTCTTAGGAGCCTAGAACTCCTGGCCTCCAGTGAACCTCCTGCTTCAGCCTCCCAAGTAACTGGGAGTACAGGCATGAGCCACTGTGCCCGGACAACAAACATTTTATTTTATTTTATTTTATTTTACTTATTTATTTTTTATTTTATTTATTTATTTATTTTTTGAGACAGTCTTGCTCTGTTGCCCAGGCTGGAGTGCAGTGGTGTGATCTCACTGCAACCTCTGCCTCCTGAGCTCAGGCAATTCTCCTGCCTCAGCCTCTGAGTAGCTGGGATTACAGGCATCTGTGACCATACCTGACTAATTTTTGTATTTTCAGTACAGGCAGGGTTTCACCATGTTGGCCAGGCTGGTCTCAAACTCCTGACCTCAAGTGATCATCCTGCCTTAGCTTCCCAGGTAGCTCGGATTGTAAGTGTGAGCCACCATGCCCGGACACAAACATTTACTAAACACAAAGGTGTCCCGCCTGAGCAAGGCACTGCCTGTGTGTGAGGCCTGCTCTGCTGGGGCCTGGGAAAGCCTGTAGGCGGCCGTAGCACAGGCTAATCTTAAATCAGGTCTTTGCAGCGAGACCCTGTGGCGATCAGAGGCGCCTGTTCTCTGCTCTCCACTCCCTGAATTGGTTCCCTGTCACCTACTTAGGGAGACGTGGCCTGGATCCCCAGCAGGCCGGGGGAAGGCAAGCAGAGGGGCAGGGGCACCAACTGCCCACAGCTCCCAACTCCCCAGGAGCCAGACACATCTTCAAAAGCTCCTTTCACACCCACAAAGCGAGTGACAAAGCAATGGAGAGATAATGGCTGAGGCCGCCCAACCTCCGGCACAGACCATGTCTTCCCTGGTAACCACCACTACACTGGTGCCCTGTCATGACACTTCCTACTGGTCACAGTTCACATCCTTATAGATAACACAACAGGAAGATGACTTGGCCAAAGCCCAAGGCCTGGGGGTGTTGGAGATTAACTGTAGGACCCGGGCAGGTCACATCATCTCAATGCACCTGTTTCACAGCCCGTAAAATGAGAGAGCTAATCTAGCTGATCATCTCAGTTACAAAGACCTCACCCTCTTTTTGTTTTTTTTCTGAGACCGTCTAGCTCTGTTGCCCCAGGCTGGAGTGCAGTGGTGAGATCTCAGCTCATTGCAACCTCTGCCTCCTGGGTTCAAGCGATTCTCCTGCCTCAGCCTCCCGAGTAGCTGGGATTACAGACCCTGCCACCATGCCTGGCTAATTTTTGTATTTTTAGTAAAGACGGGGTTTCACCATGTTGGCCAGGCTGGTCTCAAACTTTTGACCTCAAGTGATCCACCCGCCTTGGCCTCCCAAAGTGCTGGGATTATAGGCGTGAGCCACCGCTCCCAGCCCCCAAGACCTCACCTTCTAAGCCAGGGGTCCACAGCCCCCAGGCCATGGGAACAGTACCAGTCGGTGGCCTGTTAGGAACTGGGCAGCAAAACAGGAGGTGAGCAGCCGGCAACCAAGCAAAGCTTCATCAGTACTTACAGATGCCACCATCACTTGCATTGCTGCCTGAGCTCCACCTCCCATTCAGTCAGCAGTGGCATTAGACTCTCATCAGAACACAAGCCCTGTTGTGAACTGTGCGTGCCAGGGATCTAGACTGCATGCTCCTCATGAGAATCTAACACCTGATGAGCCGTCACTGTCTCCCATTACCCCCAGGCGGGACCGTCTAGTTGCAGGAAAACAAGCTCAGGCTCCCACTGATTCTATATTATGGTGAGTTGTAGAATTGTTTCATTACATATTACAATGTAATAATAATAGGAATAAAATGCACAATAAATGTAATACACTTGAATCATCCTGAAACCATCCCCCTGCCCCTGGTCCATGGAAAAACTTCTTCCACGAAACTGATCCCTGCTGCCAAAAAGGTTGAGGACCACTGATCTAACCTCAAGAACTTCCAAAGACTGTGTTCTAAAGAGGGGTTGGCTTCAAGGTTTAGGGCATCTGCAGCTGAGCAGAAAGCAGGACTGTGCGTGTAACAGTGTTTGTGTCACGAAGCAACTGAGAAGCTGGCTTCCTGTGTCTTACCCTAAGCAGGGAGAGTCAGCCACACTTGGATATGAATATTTTTTATCTCCTTTTTCTCACAAGTATAATTAGCTCTCTGGAAGTCTGTGGAGTCGGGTCTCATCTTGGCAACAGAATCTGTCCCGCTGCTGATTCTGGGGATGTGTTTAGAAGTGGTCATGAGGATAGAGACAGTGACCATGAGAATAAGCCAAGTAAGGCCATCACCACCTCCATCACTGCCCAGCTACACAAAGTACTGACACACTTCAAGTCTGACACATACTGTGCTCACAAAGACTGTATCTTATAGGGGATAAAGCCACCCCTATATCCACAGCCAGTGCACAGTGATTCAGGCACACCACCTGGTAAAACACTGAAATACCTCCAGTGAGTACAGAACCACAGCCCCACCTCCACAGGTCCAGCCTCAACACTCATCTCTGGGGTCTCTCCCTAGATCTGCCACCCACCCCGCAGAATGACTGACTGCCAATCATCCAGCCAATGACTGACTCTTTTTTTTTTTTTTTTTTGTGACGGAGTCTCGCTCTGTCGCCCAGGCTAGAGTGCAGTGGCGCAATCTCAGCTAACTGCAAGCTCCGCCTCCCGGGTTCACACCATTCTCCTGCCTCAGCCTCCCGAGTAGCTGGGACCACAGGCGCCCGCCACCTCGCCCGGCTAATTTTTTTGTATTTTTAGTAGAGATGGGGTTTCACCGTGTTAACCAGGAAGGTCTTAACCTCCTGAACTTGGGATCCGCCCGCCTCGGCCTCCCAAAGTGCTGGGATTACAGGCGTGAGCCACCGCGCCTGGCCTTTTTTTTTTTTTTTTAAAGACAGAGTCTCACTCTGTTACCCAGGCTGGAGGGCAGTGAGTAATCTCAGCTCACTATAACCCCCACCTCCTGGGTTCAAGCGATTCTCCTGCCTCAACCTCCCGAGTAGCCAGGATTGCAGGCATGCGCTACCAGGCCTGGCTAATTTTTTTTTAGTTTTTAGTAGACATGGGGTTTCACTATGTTGGCCAGGCTCATCTCAAACTCCCGTCCTCAAGTGATCCACTCACCTTGGTCTGCCAAAGTGCCAGGATTACAGGCATGAGCCACTGCGCCCGGCCCAACAACTGATTCTTACGGTCTCCTTTATATTCTTCCATATTTTTCAAATTCTCTACAAGGATGACATGTTGCTGTTCTAATTTTAAGTTTTTCTTACGGTACCAATCACTTAAAAACTGAAAATGAAAATAATACAACATTGAAATAGTGCCAGAGAAAATAAACTATGAAACTTTTGAGGTTTGTGTTGATAACTTTCAGATTCAAGATCAACGTATGACCCAGCTTCTACAGGAAGCCTGCCCAAAAGACACCAGCTAGGTTTCAAGAGGTGAATGTGACACTGATGCTGAGAGAAGGAAACTTTTTTTTTTTTTTTTTTTTGAGACAGAGTCTCATTCTGTAACCCAGACTGGAGTACAGGGGTGCGATCTCTGCTCACTGCAACCTCCGGCTCCCGGGTTCCAGCGATTCTCCCACCTCAGCCTCCTAAGTAGCTGGGATTACAGGTGTGTGCCACCACGCCCGGCTAATTTTTCTGTATTTTTTAGTAGAGGCAGGGTTTCACCATGTTGGCCAGACTGGTCTCGAACTCCTGACTTCAAGGGATCGGCCCACCTCAGCCTTCCAAAGTGCTGGGATTACAGGCATAAGACATCCCAGCCAGCCGAGAAGGAAACATTTTTAAAGCTATAATCTTTAGGCCAGGTGCGGTGGCTCACGCCTGTAATCCCAGCACTTTGGGAGGCCGAAGCGGGCAGATCACGAGATCAGGAGATCAAGACCATCCTGGCTAACACAGGGAAACCCCATCTCTACTAAAAATACAAAAAATTAGCCGGGGTGGTGGCGGGTACCTGTAGTCCCAGCTACTCAGGAGGCTGAGGCAGGAGAATGGTGTGAACTCGGGAGGCAGAGCTTGCAGTGAGCAGAGATTGCGCCACCACACTCCAGCCTGGGCGACAGAGCGAGACCTGTCTCAAAAAAAAAAAAAAAATGCTATAATCTTTGTAACATCATAATTCCTCCTGTATGTATCAATGTTAGGCCTTTACTATAATATATACCAAGCATCACACATTCTTTCTCTCATTTGGGATCTATAAAGTCTATAACGTAAGCAGGTATTATTATTCCCATTTGACAAACAAGGTCATCAGGACACAGAGAGGATAGGCCGGCTCCGTGGCTCATATCTGTAATCTCAGAACTTTGGGAGGCTGAGGTGGGTGGATCATTTGAGGTCAGGAATCCACGACCAGCCCGGCCAACATGGTGAAACCCCGTCTCTATTGAGCATACAAAATTAGCCGGGCGTGGTGGTGTATACCTGTAGTCCCAGCTACTCAGGAGGCTGAAGCAGGAGAATCGCTTGAACCTGGGAGGCGGAGTTTGCAGAGAGTCAAGATCACACCACTGAACTCCAAACTGGGTGACAGTGAGACTCCGCCTCAAAAAAAAAAAAAAAAAAAAGACTCAGGATAAAACCAAGATTCCATAGTTCTTAAATGGCAGAGCTGGGACTCAAACTCACACCTCCTGACCTCTGCTTCCTTCAGGGGTATGCCGCAGCCACCTTCCAGCGACTCCTAGCTTAAATCAGGAATTTTGCAAGTAGGTTGTTAAACCATGGGGAGCTTGGAATCGGACTAGGTGGGAGTATTCACACCATAGAAATCAGCAAGTGCTACAAATCAGAACAGCCGTCCCACCAAAGCCAGTTATCAGCACACAACTGACTCCAATGGCCTCCTTCTCTTCCCAAACCATAACACATGCTCACACAGAGGGCGAGGTTTTGCTTTTTTTTTTATATCAGTCAGTATTTCTCTATCCCATCAGCTCCACTAACCAGCTTCTTAGCAGCCTGATAAAAAGAGAATGATGGCCAGGCGTGGCGGCTCAGACCTGTAATCCCAGCACTTTGGGAGGCCAAGGTGGGTGGATCACCTGAAGTCAGAAGTTCAAGACCAGCCTGGCCAACATAATGAAACCCCATCTCTACTAAAAACACAAAAAATTAGCCAGGTGTGGTGGTGTGCGCCTGTAATCCAAGCTACTCGGGGGACTGAGGCAGGAGAATCGTTTGAACCCAGAAGGTGGAGGTTGCTGTGAGCCGAGATTGTGCCACTGCACTCCAGCCTGGGCAACAGAGTGAGTCTCCACCTCAAAAAAATAAAAAATGGGCACTGGAGTCAGGAGACTCCTAACTTTCCACGTGCCTCTTAGCAACCTCTTCACCGGAGACATTTAACCTCTCTGACCCTCCATGTCCTTGTCTGTTAAATGAGGTCAGTAATTGCTGCTCACTCACTCACAGTCAGAAGGAATCATGGATGCAAAAACCACACTGCAAACTGTAAAACGCCAAGCAGCTGTGGAAAACAGCATGGCGGTTCCTCAAAAAATGAAACGCAGAATGACCGTCCAATCCAGCAATTCCACTTCCGGCTATATACCCAAAAGAACTGGAGGCATGGGCTCAGACATTTGTGCACCAATGTTCACAGCAGAACAATTCACAACAGCCAAGAGGTGGAAGCTACCTGTGTCCATTAACACACGAATGGATAAACAAAAATTAGCCAGGTGTGGTAGTGCACACCCGTGATACCAGCTACTGGGGAGGCTGAGGCAGGAGGATCACTTGAACCTGGGAGGTGGAGGCTGCAGTGAGCCAAGATCATGCCACTGCACTCCAGCCTGGGCGACAGAACGAGACTCTGTCTTAAAAAAAAAAAAAACTTAGGAAACAAAAATTGTGTCTGAACTGAATATATATAGCCTTTTTTTTGTCAGTATCCTCTAAAGAATACAGTATAACTATTTACATAATATTTACATTGTATTGGGTATTACAAGTAATCTAGAGATGACCTAAAGTACATGAGAGAGGAGGCCAAGGAGGGAAGATCACTAGAGGCCAGGAGTTCGAGACCAGCCTGGCCAATGTGGTGAAACCCCCATCTGTACTAAAAACACAAAAATTAGCCGGGTATGGTGGTGGGCACCTGTAATCCCAGCTGCTTGGAAGGTTGAGGCAGGAGAAATGCTGAAACCTGGGAGGGGGAGGTTGCAGTGAGCCGAGATTGTACCACTGCACTCCAGCCAGGGCAACAGAGCAAGACTCCATCTCAAAAACAAAACAAAAGAAAACAAAACAAAACAAAAGGCCAGGCGCAGCAGTTCACGCCTGTAATCCTGGCACTTTGGGAGGCCGAGGTTGGTGGATCACATGAGGTCAACAGTTTGAGACCAGCCTGACCAAAAAGGTGAAACCATCTTCACTAAAAATATAAAAATTAGCTGGATGTGCTGGCGTGCGCCTGAAGTCCCAGCTACTTGGGAGGCTGAGACAGGGGAATTGCCTGTACCCACGAGGAAGAGGCTGCAGTGAGCCAAAATCACACCACTGCACTCTAGCCTCAGTGACAGAGTGAGGCTCTATCTCAAAAAAAAAAAAAAGGCTGGGCGCGGGGTGGCTCACGCCTGTAATCACAGCAATTTGGGAGGCCGAGGTGGGTGAATCATGAGGTCAAAAGATTTGAGACCATCCTGGCTAATACAGTGTAACCCTGTCTCTACTAAAAATACAAAAAATTAGCTGCACGTGGTGGCGGGCGCCTGTAGTCCTAGTTACTTGGGAGGCTGAGGCAGGAGAATGGCGTGAACCCGGGAGGCAGAGCTTGCAGTGAGCCGAGATCGCGCCACTGCACTCCAGCCTGGGAGAGAGAGCAAGACTCCATCTCAAACAAAAAAACAAAAAACAAAAAGTACATGGGAGGATGTGCAAAATTTATATGCAAATACTACACCATTTTATATCAGACACTAGAGCACTGTAAAATTTTGTTATCCGCGGCAGGGTGATTCTGCAAACAGTCCCCAGGAAATACCAAGGGATAACTGTATCACATGGTTCTACTTCTATGTGGTACCTAAAGTAGCCAAATTCACTGAGACAGATGGTGGAAAGGTGTGTATCAAGGGTCAGGGAGGAGGGAATGGGGAGTTAGTATTTCATAGGTGGAGTAGAGGTTCAATGTGGGAAGATGAAAGGGTTCTGGAGATAGACGGTGGCAATGGTTGGTCAATGCTGTAATGTACTAATGTCACAGAACTGCACACTTCAAAATGGTTATGATGGCAAGTTTTATACTACGTATTTTTTAACCACAATTTGTTTTTGGTTTTGTTTTTTGTTTTAAGGAGCAGAGAGTTTAATAAGCAAGAAAGAAGGGGGAAGAAAGAAAGAAGCAGCTTCCCTGTACAGAGACAGAGGGAGGGGGGCTCCAAAGCCAGGAGACGGAACCCCACACTTAGGTAATATCAGTCAGCTATATTCAATGGCTGAAGGAGGTGTTTAACCACAATTTTTAAAAAACAGTCAAATAGGCTAGGCGCGGTGGCTCACGCCTGTAATCCCAGTACTTTGGGAGGCCGAGGCGGGTGGGTCATTTGAGGTCAGGAGATCAAGACCAGCCTGGCCAACATGGTGAAACCCCGTCTCTACTAAAAGTATAAAAATTAGCTGGGTGTGGTGGTGCATGCCTGTAATCCCATATACTCGGGAGGCTGAGGCACGAGAGTAGCTTGAACCCGGGAGGCGGAGATTGCAGTGAGCCGAGATCACACCACTGCACTCCTGCCTGGGCGACAGAGCAAGACTCCATCTCAAAAAAAAAAAAAAAAAAGTCACATAGTAAGTCCTGTTATTATATTGAATTTATATCCATTTGTCAAATAAGCTGAAAGGGCCATAGAAAGCCAACATTGTCTGTCCATCACGACTAGGGCCCCAAACTCCATTTTTGCTGACCATGCTAACACACACCCAAAACATCCAAGGAGCATAATTCTTGTACATTATTGCCAAATACAGGCTGTCCCCAACTTATACACAAAATCTGTTCCCAGAGATCACTGAAAGCTTGTTGTTGTTGTTGTTGTTGTTGTTGTTTTGAGGCGTATTTTCTTACGGAAGTGGAATTTTTCATGGTGACCTGGATCCTATTCCCACCTAAAGAAGCCCTGGCATCCACGGAGAGTTGTGACGGTATCTGCAGTCCCGGCCCGGCCCTGGAAGAAAGGAATATGGGAGAGGCAGCCACACAGCAGCCTCCCTTTCCAGAGCCCAGGACAGTTTAGGACCCAATTTGGCAACAGTTGATGTAGGCTGGCTTGAAGGTCCTTTTCCCCAAAGCCCCAGTGCATCATTCCCACCTTGCCTCACTCAGCCCTCAACTCCCCAGTTTGCGACCCATTTGAGCCTCCAGGAACGAAATTACTTCTTCCTTCTGCCTCCCATTCAAATGCTAATCAAGTACTGAGAAAAAGTTCTTTCCTTAAAATCACTTACATAGTAAATGACTGGCAGCCTCTCAACCTATTTCAAGGTATTTATATCTTCTCAAGTTTTAAGGCAAATCTGAAGCAGTCTTTTTTCAAGGTTAAGGAAGTGTTAGCCTATAAATGGGAGGACATTTGGGGGCAGGGGACGCTGGCCGGCTGGTCACTCCGATACCTCCTGGCTTCGTACAGCTTCTCTTCTCTCCATCCACAAATTTTCCAAAGCTACAAAGGTTTAGGGTTTTTCTTTTTCACAACACTTTGGGCCTTGTACGAAGGGACAGTGTTGTGTGGGGAGGCAGGCAAGACTGCCACTTGAACAACAGAAACTGTCTGAGGTTTTATTTAACACAATACCTTTAGGATTCCATTTACGGCACCAAATCCAATTTATTGTAAAACCAATTTCAGTGATCTGTGTTGTGGTCATGAAAGACAGAGAAAGTTCTCTCAACAACTAGAAATATTGACTACTTTCAGTTGGAGGAGCTTTCTCTTCCTCTGCTCAGCCTGTGATAGAGGCACCAATAAATCAAGATCCCGGACATTGTCTGGCTGCCACAGGGACTAAAATGGACAGGTCAAGAGGAGAAATCATGGTTGATTTGGAAATTAGCTCCCAAAGTGTTACACTAACATCCTGTGACCTGGGACATTTAAAGCTTTTGAGATCTTCTCCCACCTCCCATGCAAAAATCCCCCAAAAGAATATTTTAAATCAATGGTTACATATTCTTATGTGGTATATACACATGTATGCTGCCATTTTTAAATACTCTAACATTAAAATAAATTCAGTACCTATAGGCTTTAAACTACGAAACTCCATGATGGTTAGACACCGTAAGGAAGTTCCTTGAGTCATCAAATCAAAACAGGAGTTTCAATAAGAAACAAAGCAGAAAGACTGAAGCAATTTTCCAAAAAGAAAAGTATGTTGAATCAAAGAGAACCCACGGGCTGCCTGCAGACCTCCGTGCAGTGAGAAGCGACTCTTCCCCAGGCTGATGGAGAGAGGGACAGAGTTTTTAAAAACCAGCTAAGGGTGCAGGGAGAGGTGCAGAGAAAAAAAAAAAAAAAAAAAAAAAAAAGCTGAGAAGCTACCCAGAGGGAGGGCTGAGCCTGGGACACACAGCTAACTAGGTCACTCCAGCACCGGAGCTGGGCCAGAGGACGTTTCAGGCAGAGTCTTTTGCTTAATGCTAGCATTACATGAACTAATCACCCCTGTTGGGAGCAAATGTTGAATGGCTCAGCGGGCCTTCCAAATCTGTGGAAATGGCCTCCGAGGAGCGGGGACAAATGACAGGGAGCAGGCATTGACTGTGCACACACCCACGTGCCACACACGGCTCTCAGTGGTTCGCGTGCATCCTCATTTCATCTTCACAAGCCTCACATTAGGTCCAAGTGTTATCCTGTTTTACAGATGAGGACATGAGGCTCAGAATGGTAACATAATTGGCCCAAAGCCATACAGCTAGGAAGCTGCGGACCCAGGATTTCCACCCATATCCGTGTAACCTCCGAGTACGTTGTTAGCTACTCACTGTACCGGGAAGAACAACTGTGGATCGGTCTTCCCTGGCTGACTGAAGAATTGTTTATGATTTCTGAAACCATAAATTTTGGGGGAGGGTAAATATGCACCATCCTGCCTATTTGCAACAAGAGCTTCCAAAAGTCGATTTCCAACAGACACTGACGTGTTCTTCCCCACCGGAACCAGCCCCAAATGTCCAACGGAGGCCAACCTCAGCTGCTGGAGGTAACTACAGCTTGATGACAGTTACTGTACCTTCAATCCCAGTTATGTGCCAGGTACGTCACATACATCACTGAATCCTTACAACAATCCCACCAGGCAGCAACTCCTATCTCTTAAACTCAGAGAGATTAAGGAATCGATCCAGAGGCATTCAGCTAATAAATGCCTGCACCAGAACCATCTTTCTATTACGTTCCATTGCCTCCCCTACCTGGCCTCAGCAAACATACCCAATGAAGGGTTTGCTCTCAAGGTTCAGTGTTAACCAGGAGAAAGAATCCCCCATTTCTTTTTTCTTTTATTTTTTGAGACAGAGCTCACTCTGTCGCCCAGGCTGGAGTGTAGTGGCACAATCTCAGCTCGCAGCAACCTCAAGCGTTTCTCATGCCTCAGCCTCCCCAGTAGCTGGGATTACGGGCATGCAACACCATGCCAGCTAATTTTTGTGTTTTTAGTAGAGATGGGGTTTTACCATGTTGGCCAGGCTGGTCTCGAACTCCCGACCTCAGGTGATCCACCCACCTCAGCCTCCCAAAGTGCTATGATTACAGGCATGAGCCACTGCACCTGGTCCCCCATTTCTTTTTTCTTTTTTTTCTCTGTGGGGACACGGTCTCTCTCTGTGACCCAGGCTGGAGTGTAGTGGTACCATCATAGCTCACTGCAGCCTCAAGAGATCCTTCTGCCTCAGTCTCCCAAAGTGCTGGGATTACAGTTGTGAGCCAGCACTCCAGGCTGGAATCCTCTCCACTTCTAAGTCCTGCTGAAAGATTTGGAAAAACAGCACAAGACATGGAGAACTGATAGCTGAAGATATAAAATGAACTTTGGTCTGTGGCGTCATGAACTTGACCTATGGCATGTATTTGGAGGTTACCTTTGATCTAACTGGAGCCTGAATAATTAATACACTGCATAATAAACCAAAAAGAAAAAGAAAAGAAAAGAAAATCAAGTGAGAGCTAATAAAAAACTACCCCAAAGAAAAAGAGATCTCCCTCACCACAGAAAGTCAAAGGCGCACAGAGAACACGAACCGAGATCAGGCTGGAACCCGGAGTCCATGTGCCCTCCTGAACTAAATAAGCACAGAACTGACCATCTTGCATCAGGAAAATAACTTGGGTCTGCTGACTCGGGCACCAGCTTCATGGTGGCCGCCTACAAGCAGTTCCTTCATTAATTAAAGAAACATAATGGCCAAGCGGAGTGGCTCCTGCCTGTAATCCCACCACTTTGTGAGGCTGAGGCGAGCAGATCACTTGGCGTCAGGAAATCTAGACCAGCCTAGACAACATGTTGAAACATCATCTCTACCAAAAATATAAAAATTAGCCGGGCGTGGTGGCATGTACCTGTAGTCCCACCTACTCGGGAGACCGAGGCAGGAGAATCACTTGAACGCAGGAGGCGGAGGTTGCAGTGAGCCAAGATCGCGCCATTGCATTCCAGCCTGGATGACAGAGCAAGACTCCATCTCAAAAAATAAAATTTAGGCCAGGCACGGTGGCTCAAGCCTGTAATCCCAGCACTTTGGGAGGCCGAAACGGGTGGATCGCGAGGTCAGGAGATCGAGACCATCCTGGCTAACACGGTGAAACCCTGTCTCTACTAAAAAAATACAAAAAACTAGCTGGGCGAGGTGGCGGGCGCCTGTAGTCCCAGCTACTTGGGAGGCTGAGGCAGGAGAATGGCGTAAACCCGGGAGGCGGAGCTTGCAGTGAGCTGAGATCCGGCCACTGCACCCCAGCCTGGGCGACAGAGCGAGACTCTGTCTCAAAAAAATAAAATAAAATAAAATAAATAAATAAATAAAATTTAAATTAAAAAATTTAAAAAAGGAAACATACCGCCGGTGGGCAAGTTGACCAGTAATGTGACAACTCTCTGTTGGACCAATGCCTAAGCCCTCCCAGAGGAAAGAGGAGGAGGAGAAGCAGGAGGAGAGAGATTGAAGGGGATTTAAGGAGATTTATTCAGGGAAAGGAAAGATTAAAGAGATTTACAGAGACCCAGCCAAAGAAAAACTCCACAAGTTAACCCCTAAAATCCTCCCCTGAGAGCACACAAATGTCCACCTGGCACCAGCCAAACCTAGTTACTGTCCATTCAGTGGCCAAGTTTGAACCAGAAATTTGTACTTGAGACACAGTCATCATTAGCTTATCTGGGAACAAACTCTACCCAAACTCCCATTTCCCAGATCTTATGTTACTAATCAATAAGGACACTGAAGTTTGTTATCTTTACCTTTTTTCCTTTTTTTTTTTTTTGAGACCCAGTCCGCTCTGTCACCCAGGCTGGAGTGCAGTGGCGCAATCTCGGCTCACTGAAATCTTCACCTCCCAGTTCAAGCAATTCTCCTGCCTCAGCCTCCCAAGTAGCTGGGACTACAGGTGCACGGCACCACACCCAGCTAATTTTCTGTATTTTCAGTAGAGACAAGGTTTCACCATGTTGGCCAGGCTGGTCTTGAAATCCTGACCTCAAATGATCAGCCCACCTCTTTCCCATCTTGCAAGATGGCGGGTGAAAAAGTTGAGAAGCCAGATACTAAAGAGAAGAAACCCGAAGCCAAGAAGGCTGATGCTGGTGGCAAGGTGGAAAAGGGTCACCTCAAGGCTAAGAAGCCCAAGAAGGGGAAACCCCATTGCAGCACAATCCTGTCCTTGTCAGAGGAATTGGCAGGTACTCCCGATCTGCCATGTATTCCAGAAAGGCCATGTACAAGAGGAAGTACTCAGCTGCTAAATCCAAGGTTGAAAAGAAAAAGAAGGAGAAGGTTCTTGCAACTCTTACAAAACCAGTTGGTGGTGACAAGCACGGCGGTACCCGGGTGGTTAAACTTCGCAAAATGCCTAGATACTATCCTACTGAAGATGTGCCTGGAAAGCTGTTGAGCCACGGCAAAAAACCCTTCAGTCAGCACGTGAGAAAACTGCGAGCCAGCATTACCCCCGGGGCCATTCTGATCATCCTCACTGGATTCCACAGAGGCTTACTTGTGACTGGACCTCTGGTCCTCAATCGAGTTCCTCTACAAAGAACACACCAGAAATTTGTCATTGCCACCTCAACCAAAATCGATATCAGCAATGTCAAAATCCCAAAACATCTTACTGACGCTTACTTCAAGCAGCAGCAGCTGCGGAAGCCCAGACACCAGGAAGCTGAGATCTTCGACACAGAAAAAGAGAAATACGAGATTACAGAGCAGCGCAAGATTGATCAGAAAGCTGTGGACGCACAAATTCTACCAAAAATCAAAGCTGTTCCTCAGCTCCAGGGCTACCTGCGATCTGTTTGCCCTGACGAATGGAATTTATCCTCACAAATTGGTGTTCTAAATGTCTTAAGAACCTCATTAAATAGCTAACTACAAAAAAAAAAAAAGATCAGCCCACCTTGGCCTCCCAAAGTGTTGGGGTATTACAGGCGTGAGCTACAGCACCCAGCCTGTTATCTTTTTTCAATTAAAAAAAACTTTTAAGCCAGACATGGTGGCTCACACCTATAATCCCGGCACTTAGAAGACTGAGGCGGGTGGATTGCTTGAGCCCGGGAGTTTGAGACCAGTCTGGGCAACACGGTGCAACCCCATCTCTACAAAAAATAAAATTAGGCCGGGCGCAGTGGCTCACGCCTGTAATCCCAGCACTTTGGAGGACCGAGACAGATAGATCGAGACCATCCTGCCTAACACAGTGAAACCCCGTCTCTAATAAAAATACAAAACATTAGCCGGGCGTGGTGGCGGGCGCCTGTAGTCCCAGCTACTAGGGAGGCTGAGGCAGGAGAATGGCGTGAACCCAGGAGGTGGAGCTTGCAGTGAGCCGAGATGGCGCCACTGCACTCCAGCCTGGGCAACAGAGTGAGACTCTGTCTCAAAATAAAAATAAAAATAAAAATAAATTAAAATAAAATTAGTCGGGCGTAGTGGTGTGGGCCTATAGTTGCAGCTACTCAGGAGGCTGAGGTGGGAGGAACACGTGCACCCACAAATTCAAGGCTGCAGTGAGTTACGATCACATCACTACATTCCAGCCTGGGAGACATAGCAAGATCTTGTTTAAAAAAAAAAAAAATACAAAATATAAAACATCCTGTCTAAGAAAAGGAGTAGTAAGAGTTCTCGCATTTTTTATATTTCTCACTGAAAGCATTTGGGCTTTGAATTCCCAAGTCAACTTGGACAGTTAGAGGTTAAAGGCCCACCTGTCAACGTGATCTAGCTCTTTTTTTTTTTCTTTTTTCTTTTTTTTTTTTTTTTTTTTTGAGACAGTTTTGCTCTTGTTGCTCAAACTAGAGTGCAATGGCGCAATCTCAGCTCACCGCAACCTCCGCCTCCCAGCTTCAAGTGATTCTCGTGCCTCAGTCTCCCGAGTAGCTGGGATTACAGGCATGCGCCATCACGCCCGGCTAATTTTTGTATCATTAGTAGAGACGGGGTTTCTCCATGTTGGTCAAGCTGGTCTTGAACTCCCGACCTCAGGTGATCCACCCACCTCAGCCTCCCAAAGTGCTGGGATTACAGGCGTGAGCCACCCCGCCCGGCCTGATTTAGCTCTTCCTATTGATAATTCTAAAGGCACAAAACAGCACTTTCACAGAATTAAGCAGCTCTTTCCTCTGCTAACATTTCCAGCCTATCACAGGCGTTTCCTACTGTGACAAAAGAGGAGGTACCTCGAAGTCCCTCCGAGAATTTCATCTTCAAATTCAGAATCCCTCCCCGGGGGAGCTGAGAAGCCCAAGGCTGTGAGCCTGCCCCTGTAAACTGTTTCCAGAGTCTCCCAACACAAGGGCACCCACAATGGGCAGACAGAGCAGGTGCTCCGAGAATTCTTGGTGAAACCGAACAAAACCACCAAATGAACTGTTCTTCCAACCTCAAGTCCTGGGAGAATCTCAAACCCCACATCCAGTCTACCAGCAATTCCTACCAGGTCCACCTTTAAAACACATCCGGAATCCAGCCGGATTTTTTTTTTTTTTTGAGACAGGGTCTCAATCCGTCACCAGGTCAGAGTGTAGTGGCATAATTATAGCTCACTGCAGCCTCAACTTCCTGGGTTCCAGCGATCCTCCTGCCTTAGCCTCCCGAGTAGCTGGTACGGCAGGTGTGCATCACCACACCTGGCTGATTTTTTTTTATTTTTGTAGAGATAGGATCTTGCCTTGTTGCCCAGGCTGGTCTCTAACTTTTGAGCTCAAGCGATCCTCCCACCTCAGCCTCCCAAAATGCTGGGATTATAGGTGTGAGCCACCACGCCTGGCCATGCCTGGCATTTTTGAGGCCCAGTGGCTTCCAGGAGGCCATGCGGCCAAGGGGGAGGAGTAAGGGGAGCTAAGGTGAGAGAGAGATGGGGGGAGGGTGAGGACAAGGGGGGTGTGGGAGGGCAGGTTGACAAGGGCCTCATAGGCTGCAGTGAAGACTTTGGCTTTAGCTCTAAGAGAAATGGAGAACCTTGGAGGGTTTTGAGCAGAGGAGTGACTTGGTCTGATTTGTGCTTTTAATGATCCCTGGGGTGACTGTGTTGGGAACAGAGGGTTGGGGTTCAAGGGCAGAAGTGGGGAGATCAGTTAGGCTCTTACAGTGATCCAGCTGAGAGGTAATGGTGTTTAGAATTGGGAAGCAGCATGGAGGTGATGAGAAGTGATTGGATTCTGGATGTGTTGTGTTTTTTTTTTTTTTTTTTTGAGACAGAGTCTCGCCCAGGCTGGAGTCCCAGCTACTAGGGAGGCTGAGGCAGGAGAATGGCATAAACCCGGGAGGTGGAGCTTGTAGTGAGCCGAGATCATGCCACTGCACTCCAGCCTGGGTGACAGAGCGAGACCCCATCTCAAAAAAAAAATAAAATAAAATAAAATAAAGTTAGTCGGGCAGTGGAGTGCAGTGGGCGCGATCTTGGCTCACTGCAATCTCTGCCTCCCGGATTCAAGTGATTCTCCTGCCTCAGCCTCCTGAGTAGCGGGGATTACAGGTGTGCACCACCACGCCCAGCTAATTTTTGTATTTTTTTTTAGTAGAGATGAGGTTTCACCATATTGGCCAGGAAGGTCTCGATCTCCTGACCTCGTGATCCGCCCGCCTCTGCCTCCCAAAGTGCTGGGATTACAGGCGTGAGCCACTGCGCCTGGCCTCAAATACATGTTTAGACTCATTAGAGTTGAGGGCTATGTTTTGTGTTATAAACTTAATTTGATAGGAAAAAGAGAACCAGACTGTATCACTATACATTGGGTTCCAACCTCTCTATAGTTTCACAAATAAAAATACATCTGGACTTTCAAACAAACCAATCATCTGTATCCTTAATAGGTGTATTTATTGGGCAGTTTCAGAATAAGTAGGGTAGTATGAGATGAGTGGGAAAAGATGGCGCTTGACCCATGGAAGTTTCTATTTATAGTCTTCCTAAAGCAGCACCCAGCAGGCACTCATTTCATGAAAAAGGAGACCCACTGCTATTGACACAAAGTGGGATCAGGGTGCTGGTCCTGAGCTCTTATTGTGCTACCAGTACAGTCACAAAAATGTCCCTCCAGAGCCAAGTGCAGTGGCACGTGCCTGTCATCCCAGCACTTTGGGAGGCCAAAGTGGGAGGATCACTTAAGGCCAGGAGTTTGAGACCAGGATGGGCAACACAGCAAGACTCTGTCTCCACAAAAAATAAAAAAATTAGCCAGGCGTGGTGGTGCACACCTACAGTCCTAGCTACTCGGGAGGTTGAGGAAGGAGAATCACTTGAGCCCAGGAGTTTGAGGCTGCAGTAAGCTATGATCGCACCACTGCACACCAGCCTGGGTGACAGAGCATGGTTCTGTCTTTAAAACAAAAAAAAATTTCCTCCAAACAGAAATGAGCTGCACCTAGCCACACAAGGAAAGCCCCCAGGGAACAAAAGCAAGTGCCCTCCTTACACAGGGACCCACAAAATCTTAGGGTTGCAAGGGTACTTGAAAATTTTCTCATGGGCCGAGCGCGGTGGCTCACGTCTGTAATCCCAGCACTTTGGGAGGCCGAGGCAGGCGGATCACGAGGTCAGGAGATCAAGACCGTCTTGGTCAACACAGTGAAACCCCATCTCTACTAAAAAATATAAAAAATTAGCCAGGTGTGGTGGCGTGTGCCTGTAATCCCAGCTACTTGGGAGGCTGAGGCAGGGGAATCACTTGAACCCGGGAGGCGGAGGTTGCAGTGAGCTGAGATCGTGCCACTACACTCCATCCTGGCAACAGAGCAAGACTCCGTCTCAAAAAAAAAAAAAAAAAAAAACCAGAAAGCAAGAGAAAATTATCTCATGTTCCCTGTTCCCCACCCCCAACCTGCCTTGATTTTATAGATGAAGAAACTGAGACAGGAAGAAGGTAATGTAGGTCAATGTCCAAGCAGCCTACAAGCCACAAAACCCTTCATGGCTGAACCAGACCTAAAACCCAGTCTCAAATCCTCCACGATGCCTTGTCCAGCCATCTACAGACTGGAATGACTTCAATTTCAAATGCTCAGCCTATACGAAAAACATGTATTCATACCCCGTGGAGATGAAGATACATTTTCTAGGGCATGCCATGTTCTGCACTCCCAGGGAAAAGAGGTTTGTTAGGAGACTCATTTTGTAACGTGCCAAGTACCCAGACCTTTCCATTCACATGCATTTCACAGCCTGGAAATTGCAGAAGTGACTTCTGTGAGTCTGGGGTGCTTCCTAGACACCACACCGAAGCTTTCCTCCCATCCATATACTTCTCTGAATAGTGTTTTAGGGGGTTTTTTATTTTTTATTTTTTGCTTCAGTAGTCACTGAAAGATAGCTACGATAGAGATGGCCTGAACAGCCTTGGCAAACACACCAACAGAAATGTGTACCCCTCCTAATTGGCCATTACATAACATTTATTTGCTCTCATAGTGTGCCAAGGGTCTGAAAACATGCTGATTAATAGACAATAATTAAGTCTCACCACCTTATTCAGAGATATGATCATGTTCTGGGATTCCCTTTTGTAGGAGGCTGCACCGAAGCAACACGGGTTGAAAGGTTTCTCCCTGAGACCTGACTCAGAGGTGCATCAGACAACCCAGGCCAGACCAGAAAGCCCAGTCCTTTCTCTTATGCTGCTCTTTGCTTCCTCAATCTCATTTTCCACCCTCCTGGGCCAACTTTCAATCCCATTCGGCCCCCACTCTCCAGCAAGGTCCCTCTAACCACACAGACTGTCTTGACCCCTTAGCTTCCAACAGTAAATGCTGGGCTCCATGAGGTGAGACACCTGGATAAGGCAGTGGATATCAGATTACAAAGTGTGGCAAAGTGAGTGCTCCTCCAGCCTTTGCAATGCTTTATTTTAAATGCATGTGAACACTGTGAGCTGACAGCCCTGCTTCTCGCAAGGCTTTCCTGCCTTTGTATCTTAAAGACGAAAGGAGAAAGTGGGGCAAACAAAGTGACTGGAACTGTGGCATACTTTGGAAATGAATGCCAGTGGTTAATTGTTGACGCCTTTCATTTGTGTTAGATTTCATTCAAAACAAGAGAAGGGACCAGACTCAAAATCCACACTGAAGGGAGGAGAAGTCAACTCCACATTAAGACTCAGGCCAGGGTCACCAGGGTGGAGCAGGCATCTCGAACTGGGGACCACTTCTATAAAGTACACAGAGGCAGCCAGGCGCAGTGGCTCACGCCTGTAATCCCAACACTGTGGGAGGCCGGGGCGGGTGGATCACGAGGTCAGGAGATCGAGACCATCCTAGCTAATATGGCGTAACCCCATCTCTACTAAAAAAACAAAAAAAAATTAGCTGGGCGTGGTGGCGGGTGCCTGTAGTCCCAGCTACTCGGGAAGCTGAGGCAGGAGAATAGCGTAAACCCGGGAGGCAGAGCTTGCAGTGAGCTGAGGTCGTGCCACTGCATTCCAGCCTCGGCAACGAAGCAAGACTCCTTCTCAAAAAAAAAGAAAAAAAAAGAAAGTCCACAGAGGCAAAAGGATGACAATCCAAAAGCTCTGAAATGCTTCCAAGTTTAGATAACATTATGCTATCATTATTGCCATCATTATGTTTTCTTATTTTTTTTTTTTTTTTTTTTTTTGAGACCGAGTCTCACTCCGTAGCCCAGGCTGGAGGGCAGAGGCGTAATCTCGGCTCACTGAAACCTCCGCCTCCCAGGTTCAAGCGATTCTCCTGCCTCAGTCTCCCGAGCAGCTGAAATTATAGGCATGCGCCACCACACCCGCCTAATTTTTGTATTGTTAGTAGCGACAGGGTTTCACCATGTTGGCCAGGCTCATCTCAAACTCCTAACTTCAAGTGATCAGCTCGCCTTAGCCTCCCAAAGTTCTGGGATTACAGGTGTGAGCCACCACGCCCAGCCCAATATGTTTTCTTTACGTTAATATTAAAGTTCGTGTTCCAAATACTAAAGTTAAGTCAAATTATTTACTCAACATTTGCCATTACAATATCTACAAAGTGTGTCAACCCTGTACGGATAATCAAAAGTGGCTCTGTCTATCTGTTCACAGATACCAGCTCTGCCACTTAATAGCTAGCTGAGGTGTGGCAGCTCACATAGTATCTCTGCCACCTTAGTTTTCTCATCTGCAAATTGGGTATAATGGTAAATACCTACTTCGTAAGGTTACTCTGAAATTTAAATGAGTTAATACACATAAGGCATGTAAAATAAGACCTGATCTTGGGTATACATTTCAGAATACCATCTATGATTACCATGATTATTATGTCGAGTAAAAACATCTTGATTATCGCACTGTTTCTCTATCATTCTTCTAGGTCCCCTGCCGGCGCTACAGCGGGAAGCTCCTTTGCAAAGAATTCCATCCCAGGCAGAAGGGAATGCTTTGGGACCCTAAGAGGGACCTGTTCCCAAAGCTCACCGAACATGGCTGGAGTCCAAGAGGCTGTTCTGCCAGAGATGCACTCTGGCACCAGAAGGCAAATCCCCATTTTTCCCCAAGGTGGAAACCACCCGCAGTCATCTCCAAACACGGTGCTCCAGCAGGAGCCACAGCTCGGAGCCTCAGCAGCCCTGCCACTGCAGAGGTGCAGCTGCAGGAGTCAGTTAGGGGACAGGGCATCAGTCACCCCGAGGCTACAGGCAAGAAGCCAGTGTGGGTGGGCTCGGGTGGGAACAAGCCATGCACAGGAAGGCATTCACACAGGGTGGGTCCCCACACTCTCCCATTCCCTCATCGGCGGCCACAGCACGGGTCCTGGATGACAAGCAAAGGCCATGCTTTCTTGTCTCTCAGTAACTTGAGCATCTCAGAATCACAACCCCAAACCCAAATAAACCTCAGTGGCAATTTTCAAAAGTTTTGACCCAAACTAACCCCTTACCTGGCTGCACTGAGAGGCAACCCCAAACCCCTATTTATTAAAAAGCTACATCTTTTTCTGTTTTCATTCCAACAAAGGTAGCAAATAGGTGCCCTCCCTGAAAGGCAACAACCACAGCAGGGAGACCCCGCTCTAATCCTCAGCGTGCGCCTTCCTGGGAATCAGAAGCAGGGCTGGGAACGCCACCCTCACAACTTCACTCCAGGGGACCTCCTGCAGATCTGCGTGGGGATGGGGGGAAATGACTGAACAGCAGCAGACCCCGAGTCTGGAGGTGAAGACAATCTGGGTAATGTGGTGCTGGAAAAAAACCAAGCACAAAAACAAGCACACGGGAAAAAAAGGAGGAAGGAAAGAAAGAGCACCCGACAACGCACTGATTTATCCCAGGAAATAGCTCCTTTCTCTTCCCAGCCTAATCAACACCTCCATGAACCCCTGCAAAATGTGCACTTCAGACTGCACACTTGTGCGTGAATACACATACACTGGCCGATACTGATGCACAACAAATACTGATCGTATGAGGGAAGAAAATAACTTTAACTTCAGACTCATTCGGCAGATCCTGATTCTCTTTCACTATCAGCCTCCCCACCTATTCTGAGCCACTCCAAAACAAAACAAACAAGACCCAACTCCTGGGCAGAAAGGGAACAGCAGCTGAGCTGAGCAGCACACGCTTGGAGCGTTCCTGCCATCGACTTCGGATTATTTCTGCTTTCTTGAGACGCAGCCATCAGCATGGGACTCGATGCAGCCCGGAGAGCACCGCCCGCGCAGCGACGCGCACAGACCCTCCCTTGGAGACGCGCTCCCCGGCGCGTGCGGCCGAGCCCGCGTGAAATGCACAGACCCTCAGGTGAGGCTCTGCCCACGTGTGACCCTGAGCACTGCGAAGCCCTTCCCTTCCATCCTCCCGTGGCCACCCAAAGTCTTGCCTACACCTCGTACGTGCAGATGCCAGTTCCATAGGAATACATGATGTAAGGACAGAAATGGGAATGACTGGAGGCTGATCTTCTCGTGACCACGTCTCGCCAACGCGGTGCGCCCATGCACACGGCGAGTAAACGCACACAGCCGGTAAACAGCCATCCCCACCATGCTCAGCCCACAGTCACGCGTGGGGAGAAGGCAGCGGAGAGGGCGGCGGTAGCAGGGGAAGTGGGAAGTCGCGCGCCCGCGTGGGCTGCTCCCTGACAGCCCGGCGCTGCCCCCTCCCCCTCCCGGGAACGGCGCCCACCCGGGGGTCGCAGGCCCACGCGTCGGGTGCGCTCGGGGGGCTCTGCAGCGCGGAGATCGGGACAATGAGGACGCGGTGACAGGCTAGGTTCCTGCCGCGGTGGTGGCGGCGGCGGCGGCAGCTGGAGCTGCCCGTGCAGCCCCCGCCGCGGCCACCTCCACCCTCGCCTCCCCGGTCCCCACTTACGTTCCGAGGGTCTCCTTGAACTCGAAGATCTTCTTGATATCTTCAGCTTGCTTTTTCCAGGAGGAGCTGCTCTCGCCGTTCTCCCGGGCCATGGCCGACGAGCGCGGCGCGGAGGAGCGGCCGGGGGCGCGCTGGGGAGGGGGCGCCGGGGGCGCGGCGCGGGCGCAGGGGCGGCGGGGATGCCGGGCGGCTCGGGCTGCGGCGCAGCTTCCTCCTCTGCAGTTTCCTCTTTCGCTCTCGCCGCCGCCGCCGCGGTCCCTCCCTGGCTCTTATTTCTGCTGTTCTCGGGCACAGACTTCCTGCCGCCGCCGCGCGCCGGCTCCTTTGCCGCCGCCTGCCAGCCTCACTTTCTGCTACTTTCTTGCCTCCCTCCCGCTCCCTCCCTGCCGCCAGCCGCGCTCCCCCCCACCTCGCGCCTCCTCCCCCTCCTCCCCCTCCTCCCCCTCCCGCGGGCTCCCCGCCCTCCCCGTGCGCCCCGGCCGCTCCCCGCCTCCAGCGCGCCGCCTTCGGGGATGTCCCGCTCCCCTCCCAGGAGCGCCGGGCCGCGGCCGTCGTGCCCCCTGGAGCCCCGGCGAGGGCGAGTGCGGGCCCCCGGCAGGTGCGGGGCGCACGCGGGAGAGCCCCAGCCCCTCGGGGAGCTGGAAACCGAGTCAAGTCTGGGGGCGCCGGGGCTTTCCCGTCTCCGGCGGGAGGGGGCGCCTCTGCGTGGCTCGGAAGCGCCAGGCGGGCGGGGGTGCGCGGCGGCCGGATGCGGGGCGCCGAGGGCGGGGCGCCTTCCCGCGCTGTGGCCGGTGGCCCGGGGAACCCGAGGGGCGCGGCGCGGGGCGGGTGGGGGCCGGTTGTTATGGCGACGGGCGGCGGCGGCGGCTGGGATGGAGGCGGCAGCGGGCGGGAGCTCATTCGCATTGCACCAAATCGGTTTCACGTCAGTTTCGGGACGGACCCGCGAGGATCAAGCCGGGGAGCCTCTGGGCGGGCACGCGCAGGACGCGCCAGCAGCTGCCTCGTGGTCCCTTTGCTAGCAAAACTCCCGGGAGTGTTTGGCGGCCGTGCGGGCGCCCTGGTGCTGGGCTGGAGCGGCCGGCAGGCCCGGCCGGCCTGGCTGCCCTGGCTCACGCTTGGCCCCTTCTGGCATCTCCCTCTCCTCCTAGAGACTCAGTGGGAAGAAGTGATCGTCTGCCCCACAGTCCCCTCAAAGGAGGGGCCCACCCGCGGCTGGCTTAGTAGGGTGTCCGGGTGGTGGGGCAGGCACCTGCTTTCCTATGGACTGCCAAAACTAACCCAGAGAATTCCCTCCTGACTCCCATCTCCCGCTGTACTTTGGCCTGCCCACCCCACTCCTGGTGTCCACCTGTCAGAGGGCAGCCCACGTGCTCCAGTTCCCTGGTCCCCAACCTGCAGGGGCGACCTCTTGATCGGAAAGTTTTAGATAGCAACACTTCCCCTCCCTCGGGGCCCCTCGTAGTTGGGTAAACAGCTCTGTCTCTTGATTGGGGACACCTGTCCCATTTTCCCAGGACTGTTCCAATTTCACTGTAAAAGGAAAAAATATATATATATGCTCCCGGAATAGGAAACTTCATCCAGCACCTTCTCCCTAGTTCTGACTTTGGCTGGAGTGGAGGCAGCCCAGCTGCTCTCCCTCAGCCCCTACCCTGACCCTAAGGAGGTCAGACGACACCCTGGCATCCCCATTCCTAGGACCTCAATGCTGGTTTCCGTCTTTCAAAGACGGTTAGCTTAAGGTTCTCCAAACTGAGAAGAGCAAATAGAGGATTTACTTGCGGGTTAGATATAGAATAAATCCACAAACCCAATTTCCAAGAGGGATGGGTGAGAATAATTACTAAGGAACCTCTCTTATACTTGAGGCACATTACCAAGGTCCAAGGCAAACAGCATCCCCTTCAATAAAAAATATATTTGAAAAACTATCGTGTATTTTACTTGTACCAAAGGTTAGATAATAACAATGGGAACCAGGGCATAAGTCAACTAAGATCCCAGCTGACACTTATCCCATGCTCCACCATCAGCATCTTCTTGTCCTTTCTTTCTCCTTCCCTTCCTCCCACTCTGTTTCCTTCTCCTCCTTTCCTATCTGGTTCTCTCCTGTGTTGCCCTTGCTCCCTGGCCTCAGGAACAGCCTCCAGAGCTCATGGAAACAATTCTCCTCAGCTTTTATCCCCACAGCTAAAGAAGCGCTGATTCTCTGCTACTTGGCCATAAAAAAGAATGAAATCATGTCTTTTGCAGCAACGTGGTTGGAACTGAAGGCCATTATCTTAGGTGAAATAACTCAGAAAGTCAAATACCACATGTTCTCACTTAGAAGTGAGAGCTAAGGCCAGGCGTGGTGGCTCACGCCTGTAATCCCAGCACTTTGGGAGGCCTAGGCCAGTGGATCACCTGAGGTCAGGAGTTCAAGACCAGTCTGGCCAACATGGTGAAACTGCTAAAAACAAAAATTAGCTGGGCATGGTGGCACATGCCTGTCATCCCAGCTACTTGGGAGGCTGAGGCAGCAGAATCGCTGTAACCTAGAAGGTTGCAGTGAGCCAAGATTGCACCATTGCACTCCAGCCTGGAGACAGAGCAAGACTCCATCTCAAAAAAAAAGGAAAGAAGTGGGAGCTAAATAATGTGTACATGTGGACAGACAGTGTGGAATGATGACATTGGAGACTAGGAAGGGTAGGAGTGGGGTAGGGGATGGGATAAGAAATTAACTAATGGGTACGATGTACCCTATTCCGGTGATAGTTAAGCTAAAAGCCCAGACCTCACCACTACGCAATATATCCATGTAACAAAACTGCACTTGTACCCCTAAATCCATAAAATAATCATAAAATATAATCATTAGAAAAAAAGAAGGCAATTTTACAGTAACAGTAAAGATGAAGGGAAAGCAAAGGAGAAGTTCCACGTGGCTCTGGGGCCGTGATTTTTCTTAGCAGGCTATAAGCTCCTTGAGAGGAAGGCACCTATTAACTTTCTCACCACTGTTTCCCAGCACCCATACTGACTGATCTGAAAATGTGTGTCGAATGGGTAAAGAAATGAAATTGAGGCTGGACACGGCGGCTCACACCTGTAATCCCAGCACTTTGAGAGGCAGAGGCAGACGGATCACCTAAGGTCAGGAGTTTGAGACCAGCCAGGCCAACATGGTGAAACCCTGTCTTTACTAAAACTACAAAAATTAGCCGGGCGTGGTGGTGCACCCCTGTAATCCCAGGTACTCAGGAGGCTGAGGCAGGAGAATCACTTGAACCCAGTAGGCGGAGGTTGCAGTGAGCCAAGATCATGCCACTGCACGCCAGCCCGGGCAACAGAGTGAGACTCTGTTCAAAAAAAGAAAAGAGAAATGAAATCTAGTTAAGACTGCTGTTTGGTATTTGTTGTACTGGTGGAACTGCTGTAGGGCGCTTTATTTCTTTTCCAAACTTTCTGTAATGATGTTCATTTGGCATTATCAAGCTATTCTAAGTTGGATGAGGTCCTCAAGAAAAAGCACACTTCTTTTTTTTCTTTCTTTTTTGTTTTTTGTTTTTTGTTTTTTTTTGAGACAAAGTCTTGCTCTGTCGCCAGGGTGGAGTGCAGTGGCGCGATCTCAGCTCATTGTAACGTCCACCACCCAG